>NC_061772.1:26931536-27539548 GCF_022458985.1 Mugil cephalus
AAATAAAGGAAAGTATTTGTGACATTTGGCCGAGGTAGGCCGTGCCAAGAACAACTCCCTGGCTAGCCAGACACATCTGGAGTGTGTTAGGACTGAGTTGGGCACTGGTACAGACACTGGCTATCCCACCACACACACAAAACAGTCCCAAACACTGGACCATATTAGAATCGCATACAGAATCTGATTCAAAGTTTTTCAGCCGCACATTAAAAACTGAAATTCCTGTCGCTCGCCAGACAGCCCGGCAGCTGTATGCACATATTCTCTGTTGTATTTGTTAGTTCGTTGTTTACACTTCCTCTGCAGCAGAATCGCTAATGCGCGGTTTACGTGTATAATTGTGCGAATACACGGCTGCTGCATGTATTCTGTGTATGCGCGCAAACTTCGCTGGAGTGCATGCATGTTATCTGTGTCTTCTGCGTGTACTTTTCTGTGTGTGTCTGTGTGTGTGTCTGTGTGTGTGCCCGTGTCGGTGTGCGCACGTAGCTCCAGGGTCCCCGTGTGAGAGGAGCTGAACACCTGAACATCAATAACTGTCATGTGGGCCACCTGGGACCCCACAGCCAGCTTGCACCATGGGCACACAGCCATCACCAGCACAGCTGCCACACAGAGGGGAGGGGGTGGGGGGTGGGGGGGGGGGGGCAGAGATAAGGGGGAGGAAGTAGGAGACAAGAATGAGACATACACAGGAGGAAGTAACTGTACATGCACATCTGGGAATGGGCCAGAGAGACGAACAGACAGGCCAGAGTGGAGGGAGGGAAGCATTTGCATGTAGCTTTTGCTGCCCGCCATGAAAAACTCTGCCGGTTCCCACTCAGCTGCATCTTCTCCTACCAGCTGAGAGCTCAGGTTACCACAAACTGCCATCAGATGAGAGTAGGCGATGCATTCTTTTGTCTGTCCTGTTTTCTGACAAGTTCAGCTGTTCATCTGATGTGACATAATTCACCTTAGCATCTGCTGATGCACTGGGGTGAAACACGACCTTCCAGAAGCCTTTGCTTCCCCGTGGCGGGGCCCGGACTCAAAGAATTAATCGCGTTATAAAACCACGTGAAAAGAAGCTGAGTCTGATCTGAGCTCAAGCCCTGACCCCGGAGGCGTCAATCAATGCACGATAACCGTAAATGCAAACATTCGGAGTGGTAAAACAAAAAAACATGTTTGTGAATTGTCAGAGGATGTTCACAGTGAGCGCGCTTACATTAATAAGCTCCCCGATCCAAACACCTGCAGCCTCACCCAGCACCAATTAGCTCATCAGGCTTTTAATTACTCTGTTAATTGCATACAGGCAGCATGAAGGGCAGCCTGGGAATAGGGCAAGCGTGGCCTCCTGAGGACCCAGCCTTGACAAGCCTGACAAACAAAGAGGAGGTTCTCTACCGACGGCAGCCGCGGCAGAAACGAGCTCTGGGGGCTGGGAGGGAGGATCGAAAAACAGGAGGCGAAAAGCTCCGGGCGCCTCACCAGCGGCGCTGCAACGCCGGGTGATATCACTTCCCGTTCGGACCGGTCCGAGGCCGTGGGGCCGCGAGCTGAGTGACGAGCGAGGCTGGGGAGAGCGGAGAAGAAGAAGAAGCTTAGGGGGGAGAGGAGCAGGGCCATGTAAAAAGAGTTATGTGTCCATCTGCGAGCAGCCACACTACATCTGGATTAGTTCATATTGGTCACAGGAGAGAGGGTCTAGAGGGGAGGGAGCGAGGAGCTAGCGTGGGAATGTCCCACTGTTCAGTTTGGGGCATGTGCGCTTATTGTATTTGTGGGAGAGTTGGAGCCGGAGTCTCCGCAAACTGACCTGCCTGTCACAGAGCTCTGCGATAACACAAACATCCGTCTGCGCTGTGCAAACTGGACACACACATGCAAATAATACGGCAACGCACGAGACGGGGGGGTGGGGGGCGGCGGTGGTGGTGGGGGGTTAAAGGCGTGAGAAATTCAGCGTTGTTTGGCGTTTCTTCCTCTCCTATCATATCGCGTTTCTCCATCTATTGATCTTTCGGTAACTGCGCGGCCGCCTCGGTGGCGGCAGATGTCCTCCCTTCCAGTTCCTTCCAGGAGCCGTGTTTGAGGAGGTGTATCCAGGAAACAGTGGCCGGGCGCTCGCTTCCTGTGTGACAGGTGTGCGACGGAGGCCTGACAGCTGCCGTCCTGTTCTCTGTTTCCATCTCTGTATTCCTCTCTCCTGTTTCTCCCTCTTTCTAGCCAGCTGCAGCAGAGAGCAGCTCTGTTTGTTCTTACGTCACCGCCGTTGCCTGCTGATTTATGGAGCACAAAAGACTTAGATTTGACCCTGGCAACATCCGCACACACACACACGCACGCACACAAAGCACGGCAAATGCAGCATCTCTGTCTTTCCTCGTCACAAACCCAGACTACACACTGCATGTGTTAAACAGAAGTCATGAAGTGCTGCTGCCTGTTTCCCTTCCCGTGTCTCTTGCTCCTGTGCTTCGCGCTTTGTGCGCCGCCTAAAACCCGACACTGAGCTGCCACTTACAGCGCAGATAGAGAAACAAACACGGCAGATTAGTCATTCTCCTGCTCGATGTCTTGTGTTTCGTTTCATTCAGCGTTAAACGTCTGCTCCGTCACTACGGAGCTGTCATCGCTGACAAAACTGTCTGTCGCCTGAACTGCTCCCCAGCCTGCCGGCGCTCTCATACCTCCTCGTTTGGCCTGCAGGCGACGGCAACAAAAGCTCCTGACATTAACCAGGCACGGGCAGGGTGTTTTGTATTATCATGCAGGACCCCATAGGTTTCCACGCACAAACCACTGGGAAACAGAATGTGGTGGAGGGAGGAGGAGGAGGAAGGAGGAGAAGGGGGCATTCATGTGACAAGTTAGAGAGAAGCTTTGACAGTTTCTCCATTTAGCCCACAGCCAGACTCATGCTGGAAGCTGCCGAAATAAATACCAGCCACCCCTCTGGGACGCGAGCCGACTACAGGACGCCGCCACAAAAACAGAGCGGGCGGTTGGAGGAAGAGAGTGGCTGCCGGGCCCATAACATGCTGATTACGTGAGATAACTGGCGAAATTAAGTTGACAGAGACGCGGTCAGAGAACGTGGACGGCGAACACTGGCGATGCGAAGCAAAGGTTCTCTGGTGAAATTGAGAGAATATAAAGTTCTTTTGTGGCAGAGTTGGTCCAAGGAAGTCAATGAGACTATATTAGTGTCTTTAAAGTATTTTTAGGGGCAGGCGTATTCATTTCTAGTGGGTATTTACTGGCCAAGATTATTATTACACAAGATGTGAGCTAAATAACAAGCAATGTTGCCACAGTTACCTTGGAAAAGTAATCCGGTTACTGATTACTGCTTTAAAAAGCAACTTTGCAACAAAGTTGGATAACAAGTTACTGGTTTTGCTTAGAGACTTTAACTCAATCCTTCAGCCTCCAAACTCTACATCTAACAACTCCAGTGGCGGTATTTACAGCTCGAAAACACTCATCTCTCTCCTCCATTGTTGTTTAAGTGTGTCGCTGCGTGACATTACACGTGAGGAGTATTACATTAAATTACCTGCCCTCATGGTGAAAACGGGACTTGTCGCATATGTGACGTCACTCGGTGAAGCGCAAGAAGAAAGTAAATATATAAAATGAGAAAAATAGTAACTTCAGCCTGATTACTGGTTTGGAACTCGTTAGATTATAAATATAAGTAATAAGTAAATCAGAAGTCTAATTCCTAACAGTGAAAACTAAGGCCGCATTAAATTAAAGCAAAAACACACTTATACCGAGGAATGATGTCAGTAAGATTAATAGAGATCATTTATTTACTTTGTTCCTCTAAATAACATTTTCCCACCATGATGTTTCACTATTCAGTTCTATACTTTCAAATTTGGTAACAACAGAGCCGTGTTTGCCTTATTTAGCCAAACGCGATGTGATAAACGGGTCCAGACACATACATTCTAATCTTTCCCTCTCCAAACTAACATCACTAGAAAACTTGGTTGAGATCCAGCTGATGCTGCGTTCGTGCACGCTTTGAGTTGTCAAACACGATAATGACTGCTTCCAAAATAAAAAAAATAGCTGCTTCACATATTTTAAAGTTCAGCAAACAATGACAACATACCATATTATTTTTTCTCCTCTGAACAAAACTGTAACATGAACGCTATGATATTGGAAGACCAACCTTCGAGTTTGTATGTAAAATTTCCGAGTTTTCGTGAAGGCATCATCCGAGCTGCCATTTTTTTATCATTTTACTTTAAACCCTGAATATGATTCATGCATAGATGGAACAGCGTAATACTCCAGAAGGTCTGATGGTGCATCTATTTGTATACGGTGCTTCTCAGATACAAGGAAGAAAGGTTGGGAACCACTTCTCTATCGGCATCAAACATAATCACAAACATGTATTCTGGCACATCTGAAAGCCTACAGAGGTATGTATAGACCCCCACCCCCCACCCCCCTAATGGCAGCTCATGGAGGTCAGAGCACACGGGATGATTTCTGTCTGAAGAAGTGCTTGAAAAGACTGAGTGGAAACCATCAAACTCAGACCCCTACGCTCTGCTGAGGCGGGCGACTTTAAATGCCCGACGATGACTCGCTCTTCAAAGTGATCTCTGCTCTCTGACATATCAAGAAAATCTCTGACCTTCCTCTCTCCGCACTCCGCATATCTCAGAGAAGCTAAAATATCCATTTCCTTGTGAAATTAGTACTTTACACGGCCAGTGCTTTTATCTGAAGGGCCGGAGCTTGTCTCTGTGTGTGTGTGTGTGCGTGTGTGTGTGTGTCTGTGTGTGTGCGTGCATGTGTGTGCGTGTTGAGAGAAAGAGACAGAGCGGCAGAGGAAGGAAGGCTGGAGCCGAGATTAAGGTCTGCACAACTAACTGGTAACACAACGGCGCTCGGTGGCTCAGCCTCCCATTTGAAGAGAGACGGAACCATCTGTGTGGGCACAGGATCTGTTTCCAGGAGATAACGACATTTTTAATTTCACAAATACTGCGAGAGGAGAAAGAGCAAATGTGAGAGACATGCCTTCCTTCCCAATCTCTGCCTGCGCGCTCCTCGGGCCGCGGCGACTTCCCCGCGCGTCCAGAGAGAACCCGCTTTGGAGTGGAGGCCTTAATAACTTCAGCCTGTGTTCCTTTGTGCTTGTTTACTCCTCGCCTGTGATAAAGGCCTCGGCGTGGGGGCACGAGGGAAAGGAGGGGGCTCGCGATATCAGGTAGCGGCGGCGATACGAACTTCCCATTTTTCTCTGCCGGCCCCGTCCACTTGGCTTGATTAAAACGCGGCTCGGCGCTGCCGTTAGATTAGCCCAGCTGTTTCCTGTGTCTGACTCTGATCCGAGCACGCTTCCTACCATGGTGTAGAAGGTGGGAAAAGGTGCAGAGCGGAGACTGGGACGAGGAGCGGGAGGAGGGTCAGATGGAGGTCAGGGGTCAGCAGATAAGTGAGGAAGTAAAAGGTGAGTCAGGGGGTGGGGGTGGGGAGCAGGAGGTGGAGCGGATACAAGACAAGGAAGGGAGGAGGAGGAAGTGTTTTTCTTTTTGTTTTTTGTTTTTTTTGCTCTCTCACTGTCAGCAATTCAACTACGTACTATAATGTCAGTTCATCTGCGTTGAGACATTTGTTTACACTGAGAGTTACTCCAGGGTGGAAATGTGCCTCCCTTTTGAAACGCGTAATTGAGGGTGCAATTTGTCAACGGCGTACACGCTGATGGAATTTAGTAAAACGAAGTCAACAGATAATTTTCAGAAACGCTCAGCCACAAACGGCGAGGTTCCACCATTGAATGTCACAGATAAGATAATTTGAGCATTTTTCGAAATCTGGAGAAAAGACACCTGATAATTCCCGTGATTGAAAACAGTGTTATTACTAGCGGCGCACGGGCGGGGGGAAAAAAAGGCGAGTGTGTGTGTTTACCGCGTGTTATTCTTGGGAATCCGAGTGTAAATGTGCAGGGCGCAGAGGAGAGGAACAAGGAAAAAGGAGAGCGATATTTCAAACACATTTGGGGTTTTACTTGGCCTCCACCCTCCGCTCTGCTCCCACGCTGTGGCGTCAGCAGGCCAGCCATCCAGCGAGTGTGTTTCTCATTCCATCAGAGGTTGGGAAGCTGCTCGCTTCTCGGCTCTAGTCTCTGACATTCTCCATCTCCCCAGAGAGGCTGGCCAGCCTTGTCACAGTAATGTCAAACACATGTGGAACAGACCAGGGCAGAGCACACCAACACACACCAACACACACACACACACACACACACACACACTAAAACACACACACACAAGACAGAGGGCGAAACAGGAGGCAGCCAGAACAACACTGATCTTTATGTATCAGAGCAAACATCAGGGAAACTACGGCGAGTCTGTGACAGGATAACGACTTAATCGCTTGCTCCCATATTTACACAGAGTTTTCAATCTCGTTAAACCCACTTTAACTGTTAAGGAAGCACATGAAGCTCAATTAAATCGATTCTGCAAAAGAGTCCCGGGCAGAAATGCAGAAGAAAAACTAACAAAAGTCAAAAAGGATGCATAATTCTTTACACCGCAACTTTGGTTTTAAAAAACATGCGAGTTTCACTACTGACTCTGTGCTGTGAACAAGCCTGTGCAACATCCAACAGTCATTATCTGTTTGCAGTTCATTACTTTTTGTTGCAACTCAATACTTTTTGTACATATGCCAGTACTTGTATATTTTTTGTTCTATTCTATTTTTTATCCGATTATTTATCTTTTACACAGTCCACGTCTTTATTCTTTATTATTTTTCTATGTATGCTGTTGCAAACTGCAGTTTCCCCATTGTGTGACAAATAAAGAGGTTTTCTAATTCTAAAGTTGAGCAGCCTTCACAATCAGGTCACAATCTGAACACTTCACATCCTCACATTTTGAAATACAACCCTCTCACAGTGGAGGGAAGGGTATCTGTCTTCCTACAATTGGACAATCACTCTTTTGAGCAACGACTTAATAACAACATATCAATAGTTAATCTAAGAAGGAAGCGGCTCTTGTTGTGTTGTATTTATATTAAGGTCAAATCACAGAACTCATTTTGTCTTGAGCAGTTTGGTACAAAAAGTAATTTCCCCCTTATTTAAATAGAAAGTTAACTTAGAGTCCATTACTTGGGTCTTTATTTAGACTTATTTAGTCACAAGAACATCAAAATAAATAACCTATAGGTTCCCTTTTTTGCAGCCAGGTTACTAGATCTAAAAGTTCAATGGACGACTAACAGGAGAACAAACACGTTTCAAACTCGTAACGTTTCAACAGTTGTGTGGAGTCTGTTGTCAGGAGATACTGCTCCCATTCGAGGGGGGTCACATGATATCAGATACAACACACCGTGCGTCTGTTTGCTGACTTGGAGACAGAGCGACGTAAACACACACACAGACACAAAACACACACGCACGCACACGCTGGCTTGTGTTGGGCCGCTCGACTCGGCCCAGGTGTCTGCGTTGTGCTGACCACCTGACCGGCTCGCTGCAAGCTCGCGGCCCCCCGCCCACCCGAGGCCATCTGCTCCGCTCATTAATTAGGAGACAGCCAGTTTCACCTGCACTGCCCGCATTTAGATCACAATGATTACGACACACGCGAAGCACACTGAGAGCCACGCACTCGTACAGTGTAGAGGCGTGAGCCGTGCAGCATCAAATCACAGCAGAGGCGAATTTTTCACTCGCACCTGATGACACCGACACCGTTGGACTGAAATGAAACATAAAGGCAGACTTTCGCTTTCATTTCTTCTGTCAAGCAGCTGATATTTAACTCGCTGATGAACTGCATAGCTGGTGCCTTTCATAACTTCATTGTAAAACCGTCAAGATCTACTTCAAATGGCAGCAATAAAGCCCAGAATATAATAACAAAACGTAACAAAAGCACCAAGTGCACTAGAGTAAATGTGTCTCTTGTGTTTGTTATTAAAAAAGCAGAGACTTCCCTGCTGGCGCATGACTCCGCTCAGAAGATAACAGATTCTGCTGCTCAAGTCCTGCAGCATGTTTCTGTTCTGTATATAACGCAGAAGAACGTCCCATTCATGCACCTGTGGTGGATGGGAACTGAATAAACACTCTGCAGGCCGGGGGGTCGTAATGAATGGCCCGCCTTTTAAGAGAGCTACTTAATGATGAAGTGGGGACATCTGCCTGATCCGAGCGAAAGGGTCGGCCAGCGGTGGACGGAGGGAGGACGAGATGCTCCGTTTGGTGTTGGTGGTGGTGGTGGTGGTGGTGGTGATGGAGGTATAATGTGCGGTGAGGCAGGGTGTCTGCACTGCGGTTTCACCTCTGCAACCTCCCATCCATTGTTCGGGACTATTATCAGCTGTTCAATTATTCAGATGATATTTACCAGGGGCAATTATACAGGGCCGTGTCCTGCAGAGAAAATGGCCAGAGTGTTTTACTGTTGCACTCAGAGGAGAGGCAGAGGGGAGCGAGGTGCCGAGGCTGTTCAAGTGTGAGGAGGGGGACTGGGAAGGAACCTCTGGCTGGACCCGTTTCTTCTCAGGGAGTAGGTCCTCCACTGTAAATCAGCCGTTATGATTTCTGCTTTTCAACGCGCTTCCCAGTTGTGTTTATTTTCCTTCGGTTGCCATGGCGCTCCCATTAAGGCCGTCCTATGCCTCTTTTAATTTTTCCACAAAAATGGTGTCACCACAGTAACACACACGTGCACACACACACACGCCCTGCGCCCAAGGAACGGGATCCGTGCTCAAGGTTTCTCAGCGAAAACCTAGACACTGACAATGCACCACGGTGTGGTAAAGTGTGATAGACCACTCACTGAGGCAGCGAGGAGTTCAGTCCAGGGCAAATGTCTAAATTTATCCCTCGACACCCATCACCTTCACCCAGTCCAGATGGCCACCAAAATCAGAGAGACCAAACATTTTGTGTCATCACTTTGTCTCAACATCACTTTGATGTGCGGCACCAACTCAAGGAGCAAACAGTTTATGACATGACACTATCTATCTATCTATCTATCTATCTATCTATCTATCTATCTATCTATCTATCTATCTCCACCTCACTTCAATTAAATGAAAAGGCATAAGTGCACATAATAATAATAAAAAATATCAAAAATATTTTGTATTTCTAGATCAAGAATAATTTATAACACATTCTTCTCCCCATATTAACATGCACAATTATGGAAATAAAGTCTACCCTAAATGATTTGAGAAAGCAATAAAACATGCATATATATATTAATAATAATAAAAAAAGCACATAAGCTGCAGGCTACATGCATAACATCACGGTCTTCACCTTGAAATGAACACGCAGCTCTAACAGATCTGCAAACACAGCGTTGACCAGAAAGTTTCAAACTGGATATATTTGAGTTTTTAAATATGGAAAACAAACTGTTTCCAGCCGCGTGTTTAACCTCATATTCCCCCAAAAACAGCTCATGCCAGGAACGAATCCAGTGTTTTTTGCGTCGTTTGATTTGTCATTTTTGCTTTGAGTTGTGCAGGTTGTACTTACTTTGTGAAGGTCAGGGTCAAGCTGAGGTAACGGTAGCGGTGATAATCCACACCTTATAGTTACTACAACGAGGCTTCTATATCGTCTCAATCCTCATCGTTTGGAAAGGAGGAAGAAGAAGGAAAAAAAAAGAAAAACAGCCTTTTCTGTGTTATTCCCTTTTTTTCTGTCTTTGAAATATTGAAGAGAGGGATAATAGATGTAGAGAATGTAAAACTTTCCTTTGGGAGGTTAAACGGGATCTGGACTTTCCAGGTGTAATAAATTATGAGGTATTTGTCTTATCAGTTAAATCGAAAAAAGACGAGGAAATACAAGAAGCAAAGCCAGGGCTCTTGGATCCTTAAGCGAAAGTGATCTCTTTGGTTTTGCAGTCTGAGTTTGTATTTTTTTTTTTTTTTTTTTTAAAGCAAACAGCTTCTTGTGTTGAGAGAATCACAACTTGTCCCAGTCATGTAAATCCGCTCTCCTGCTCAGTTTAAACATCCCAGACAGACGGAGAACAATAAAATACAGATTCGGCCGTTCAAAACAAATCCTTTTTTAAAAAAAAAAAAAATAATTTTTTTTTAAGCGGACAAAAAAAAAAAAAAAAAAAACTTAACTACTAATATGCTAGTCCAAAAGTCCAAAAGCCATCGGTTCTCCCAGGTAAACCAGCAAATGATGAAGATGCGGCTCCTCTGGTCTGCAGGGTGCGTCTATTATTCCTCCTGTGACAACTTTCAAAGCCTTTTTTCTCCGGTTCACAGTTTAGCCACAGTCCGTGGAGTCAGGAGCCAGCCCTCGAGCATCCGACGAGATGAATGAATCTTATTCTCTCTTTTTCAAAGAAACAAAGAAAGAAGAAGAAGAAAAAAAAACACAGTTTCTTTACAGCGCGGCTACTCCAGCTCCACGTTTCCCTGTTACGGTCCTTCTTCTCCTCCTCCGACGCGCCGATCCTCCGCCGACGAGAGCGTCTTCGGATGGTGCGCTAGTAGGGATTCACTCCTCCGAAACAAAATTCAGCTGAGCACATCGGAAGGTTGTTTTTTTCGATCCCGCCCCCACGTCACTTGGCGATTTTGGGAATTCTCGGGACTTTTGTTTTGTCTGTAGTGATGAGTGGAGGGCCCACTGTGCGCAGTAACCGCGGCTCTCTCCTCCTCCTCCTCTCTGTCCTCGCTGTAGCCTTCTGTCTGCGTTTAAACACCATCTGGAGCTCCTAACCTCTCTCTCTCTCTCTCTCTCTCTCGCTCGCTCTCTCTCCTCCCCTCTCTCCCCTCCCTCTCTCGGGTACCATCGGAGGCAAGAGTTGGCAGCTATTGTACAGGAATCCTCTCTAAATTGAAAAAGATCCAAATTGCACAGCGCAAGCTCCGCGTTGCTAGAGAAAAAAAAAAATATTAAAACTGGGCAAGAATAATAGAAACGTGTAATAGAGCCCGACATGCACCAACGCCTCCTGAGTAAACTGATCAGTAGAAGAAATGACAAACAACAAGCAGCGCTCACGTTAAATTGCACAAACTGTGCTTTGCAGGATAAACATAAAGCAATATAATTTATACGAGTGTTGCGTTTCCGCTTTTTATTTCAGACACCAGGCAGCTCCAATCAAACAGCAATGAGAGCCGAGTGAAGTACAGTACATGTACTTCTGCTAATACTGATGCAGTACCGCCGTCTGCCCGTGGGGGCCGCTGTTTCCTCATATCAGGAAGACGAGGTCAACGAGCAGAGCAGAATTCTGCAGACTTTGTTTACTTTACTTGAAGAAGAAGAAGAAAAAAAACAATACAAGAATCGTTGAATGGATGCTGAAAGAATGCGTCTGCGGGCATGTTGACATTAACCACATAAATACTGCATATGCTGTAAAATGTGATCAGGCGCCGGCATGAAAGGTCACACTGGTGGACAGATGTTAAGACGGACAGATGGAAGATTTGTCTTGTAAACAGAGGTAATACCTCCACCATCATTACTGTCCTCTTTATTATTACCTGGCATGCACTTCTTCTCTGTTGCATCCTGACATCTTCACTCATTCCAGTTTTTCCATTGCTGCATGTTTAATTTACATTAAGGTGGAAATTAAAGCTCTGCAGATTAGGATGCACATAATAAAACTTATTTGTTATGTTGTTGTTGTTGTTTTGTAATTTAATGCCAGTCACTTGTTCTCTGAGGCAATGGGATGTTTTATCCTGATCCATCAGTCCCAAATTGAAAGTGACTGAATCAATTATTTTGTAAACCAGAGAAAAGCCCATCTTAACGTTTGATAGATTGGATTTTCGCAAAAATTAATTTTCTGCAAATCAACTAATTAAATGATAACTAATCGTCGTAGCTCTACCACAGATTAAAAAACTATATTTGCACTTGCAGTAATGTTATTGTGCACTTAAACTAAAGATGAACAAATATATCATACGGGCAGGACAGAAACACACAAAGAGAGGCACAGAGAAACAGGCAGGTACAGTACATCTGGCTCCTCTATAGTGAGAATCCTACACCTGTCCACACTGGTCTGTTAGTCCCTTCGCCCCACCCACCTGCCCTCACTCCACCTCGACGCAGACTCACACACATACACACACATAGCCATAGAGGGGGACAGAAGACAAAGCTGACACCCTCCTGACCCCTCCTGTGTCTACAGAACAAACAGAACCAGCTTGTAAAGTACACACGGACAGCTGCTGTGCCCCGACTCCAGTCCCACCAGCCTCGCCAACGCTCAACACAAATGCCGCCCTTCGTACGGAGACTACGGGAGGACTTTTTTTTTTAAAAACACCACACTGCAGTACTGATTAAAATCTTTTGAACAAGAGTTGGGGGGGAAGCCCCGGCCGCTCTCTGCTTGGAACAGTTTCATGCATGGCCAGTGGAGAGGAATAACTTCAGGCAACTTACAGGTGTCGTGCCAACACAACATCTGATGTGAGGGGAAAAATACGATACGAGGAATGTGTTCAGTCACAAACAGACCCAAACAGAGAGGGAAAATTACACACATAAGGGCGTCGTAAGCTGAAGATGTCAGGAGTGTGTTGGTCCACCATTGTCGTCAGAGCCGTGGACCTCATTGGCTCCGCGCACATGCGGCATTGAGTGCGTGTGTCTCCTTACTGTAGCTGGCTTTATTTGCTGCGCGGAACGCTGAAAATGGAAGAGGTGTGTGTGTGTGTGTGTCTGTGTGGCCTTGAGTGACAGAAAGGTTGGCAACGGGGGCTGCATCCAAAGAAAGGATTCCTGTCAAGGTGACAGTCGCCGTGATTGACAGGATGCTATTCTCCCAGGGAACAGCGTCAGTCAACCTGTCAGCCTCCCCTGTACGACAGCCTCTCACTCCTCTTAATTTGGCCTTTTGTTGAGCGGTCACCGGGTTAGCCGTGACACTCCGTGTGGCCGGCCTGATAAACTGCACAATGAGACACACACACACACACACACACGAGGTGGAAACTCGGCTTGATGAACTCTCTGTACCATAATACCGCGACTTGAAGTCCCCGTGATGGCATTAATGACAAAAACAGCTTTGTCTCCCGCTTCCTTTCACTCCCCCTATCTATCTGACACCTCACAAACACCCACCTCGCTCTGGACTCTGTGATGTTTGACAGCATCTTCTGGATGGTCGAGCACTCGCCGAGATACAAGGGCTAGGTTCAGGCCATTGTGATGCTATGGAAATTCTTTCTTTGTGTGTGCATGTGTGTGTGTGTGTGTGCGCGTGTGTCGCAGTAAAAGCACGAGAGAAGTTTGCAGCATTTCCTCCGTGCACGCATTGTAAATCCTTTCCTATAGTGGCAGTCACAGGCTAGTGTGTTGAAAGGAGATAAGGCCCTGAGCCGTCTGAAAGGAACGCTAGAGCCATTGTGTCCCTGCGCTCTTCTCTCTTCTGCTATCCTTTCCTCTCTCGTGCACATTCAACAGACTCACACTCTTATGGAGCTGCCATTAACATCACCGACGCGGGTTCCAGGCAGTCATGAAAGGGGAAGAGTACATCTCACTCGATCAAAAGACGGACGGGGAGGGGGGGGGGGTAACCGTGCTGCGTTATGCCGATTGAAACGCTGATAGAAACGATGGGTTTGTGTTGAGACATTTCCCGTTGAGTCACACGTGTGTGTGTGTGTCCCCCTTCCCCCCCAAATATGAGTAGTTTTGTAACTTAAGCTCTGTTTTCTCCGATAGTGCACTCACTGATCTCCTTCTCTCTTTTTTTATGTTAACATCTTCAATGTGCGCGTGTCCTCAGGCGGCACCATTACATTATGAAAGAGGATGAGACACAGAGACGGAGGGAGAAGAGAGAGTCTTTCCGTAATATGGCGTGGTGTAACGGATCATTGACCCACCCACTCAAGCACACACGCGGACGCTGGAATGCTGCTTTTACAAATTGCACCCGTGGACCCCCTGACATTTTGTTTGCAGTCGCGCAGCAAAGTGTCGGGCCGTTTGAATCGCACGGACACGCCAGGAATTCAAAATTCAATCGATGTCCCTCGGATAGAATAACGTCTTTTGAAATTCTTGACTTCCAGTACGTCCGCGGAGCAAACTCCAGAATGCTAGCATGTATGTTACTATAAAACTATACTTTCCTGTGCACAATGCGTCCTGCAAAACACTAATCGTGCACAAGGATTTCAGACCGTCTCACAAGCTGAGACGAATTGTTAGATTCAGGAAGGAATACTTGCATGTGTTGTGCGTTTTCTCTGATCGGGCTGCCAGGCCGAGCAGGAGCAGCGAGCACATGGTCGCATCTGACCAACAGAAGTGCAAACTGACAAAGGGGGAAGTGACACCTGATTAAATCAAGTGTTGACTCAAGAACAGGATATGCAGCCTGAGCGCAGAGGGAAACGGACATTAAAAAGTCCTCATTATGCAGGTGAATACGCCCTGCCTATTCACATGAGATAGTCGCAGCTAAATATGTCCGTGGTTCCCAAGAGACAACATGCGTGCGTGCGTGTGTGTGTGTGTGCGTGCGTGCGTGTGCGCTCGTGTTTGTCTGTGTATGTGTGTGTGCAGACAGTTGGTGGTGCTGGCACTGGAGATAGTGAGTGGAGGGGGACGAGGCACTGTATCAAGTTGTGAACATCTGTTCCTCATAGAAACCACAAAGCTGATGCTGAGGAAATAAAGAGGATAACTGCTCTCTCTGTTTCACACACACACATCTCACACACACACACACACACACACACACACACATCTCATCACCACCTTGCCTTTCCTCCCACTCATGCCCCTCACTTATTTTTTCCCCCCCTCTCCTTGTTTACCCAGTACTTTACCTCTCCTTGCATCATTATCAGCATCCATCCTCCTCGCGCATTTTTGATTATCCCTCACCACATTTTATTTGCGCCCATCGGTGCCAGAGATGCAGTGATGTAATTGTTAAGCAACGTATCGGTGATAGAGTGGCCGAGACGTGACCTCTTGTGAAATTTTTGCTTCTAAACATGTCTGTCATGCGTGGCAGCGTGTGTCAGCTGAACTGCTGAGATACAGGGATGTGACCAAGCCGCAAGAATAACCACTTAAGTAGAAGATGAAAAAAGTGATTAAGGCGAGACACTGTAGGCAAAAACACCCACTGATCAATTTTGAGATGTGTTATTTTGCTTCATTAACATCTCTTTTATTAAACTAGTTTATAAAAAGTGGTCAAAATGCACATTTGTGTGTTCATTTCACTATACTTTGTCTGTGTTGTGCTTCTAAAATTACTAAAAGTCAGCTTTCTGAACCGGCTCGTAGCTCTGTGAGCCTCGTCTCTACTCATACGAGGTACCGTTGTGAAGCTCTTTTTTTCCCGCAGAAGTCTGTCTGGTCCACATACACATTCGTGAAAGTAGAAAGTCCGATCTTAAGCTAAACTAAAACTTTATTGGTTGGTGCCGATTTCTGACAACGTGATTCGTTCAAAAGCATCACGTTAGTGGATGTTCTGCCGGACTGTGTTTATCTGCGAGGGACGTTTAAAAAAGAAGAAAATTAGCAAGAAAAGTCAAAGAAAAGACACGTGCAGGAGAGGACGTCAGGGGACGGGGACGTCAGACTCATCTGAGTCCTTCAGGCCTTAAACTGTCTTCAGCGATGGATCATCATTCATGTTTCACACTTGAATGAACTTATTGAGAATTTAATCTGATATTTTGATATTATATATATTGATATGATTATATGATGATGTTTTACAGGATTTGAGTAGATTTTAGTACATAGTGGTTTCCAATAAAAATATACATAATGTAAAACTTAACACTTACACGAACTTTCCAGATTTATTCCTAACTACATTCTGCAGGTATTTACAGAGGGGACTTTTCATATGTCGTTCAGAGCTGATTTATAGAACATTTTGACAGTATTTTGTGATTTATGAAGTGATAAAAAGAGATATCCAAAATTCCCCTCTGTAAATACCTGGAAATCTAGTACGTTAACAAAATGAAACCAGAATTTTGAACTTCACTTTAGTCCTTATTCAGGTTTCTGTTCTGGAAATGTTTGCAAATTATCGCAAATCTAAATAGATACCTCCTCAGTTGCATATTTAAATATAGATTCACAGAACGTGTAATATATATATATATATATAGATAGATAGATAGATATGTATATATATATATACAATGTTTATTTATGTAAGTAATTTACTAGAGAAGATTCATGGTGATATCTATTAGTTAAAAATGTGTCTCGCCTTAAATAAAGCTCCTCACTAACTTACAAGGTATTTCTTTTTGTCTAAAAGCTCAGTTTTGCACGACTAAGTGCACAAACTGGTGTTTGGAGACCTGGATAACGATTCCCATGATGCATCGCAGTGTCATCAAGACGGGGGAAAGCGATAACATTGTGCCCTCTTTTAAAAAGTGAATACAGATGACATGAGAGAAAACTGTAGAGAATAGCCAATTCACAGCTATAGGGGATTAGGATTGGCACAAAATTATGAAGTCTATGATACAGCAGACATGAGCCCAGGCTTTGTTAGGGATTCTCTGCACCTTTCCCATCAAAGTCCCTTGATTTAGTCCTTGCTCCTTTTCTTCCTCTCTCGCTGCCTTACTGGCTCTATCTGGGCCTGCTGCGAGGGTGTGCTAGTGCTGGGTGGCAGTTCCTTATTGTAGAGTGTCTATACAAGTGTTAGTGTTAGTGTGTGTGTGTGTGTGTGAGAGAGAGAGAGAGAGAGAGAGAGAGAGAGTGCGTGTGTGTGTCTGTATGCTGTGTGCGGCTGATAAGACCCAGGGAGAAGAGCCAGCGTGCCGACATATTCTTGCCACCGCAGTTATCGCCCGTCGCAGCTGTGCCTGAGCTCTGCGACATCTGCTCCCTCACAGGAAGCCTATGCTGCAGCTCACAACACCTCGCACACAGACACACACACTCACGCACACACACACACACCCGCGCACAAACACGCGCGCACGAGCGCACGCTTTACTGCTGCTTCTCTATACACTGTGAGCATATTGCTGGACTATACACCTGCCCCCCTCCCCCTCCAAAAAAAAAACAAAACACGTACAATTACATCAGGTAAACTACCTGAGACAAAGAGCTGTGTTTACAGTTCTCATTGCCTCATTTTGATTTCCTCAGTGTACGCATGTGTGTGCACGAGTTTTCTGTGTGATGAATGGGTTGGAGCACCAGCGCAGGAGTTCTACTGGCTTTTTATCACAGAATTACAGGGGGGAATGCTTATGACTAAGCCTAATTATAGAGGCCTTATCGCGGCAACGTTCACAAAGCTCATTACTGCCAAGAGACGGTATGCGCTGCAGGTAATTCACTACGTTGGGTATTAGTCCTCGCGCTGGCTTACCGTTTCTACATATTTAGAGTCCATAAAATTAGGCCTTTAATGTCTGATTCTTAATGCATCTCTCTCTCCTCAAACCCTGAGCTGATTTAAGTGTAGGCTTTCATTTTTTTTTTTTTTTTTTTTACCTTAAGGGCACCGCTTCACTGTTTTCAGTTCTTTATGAAATCAATTACTTTATTTTTTCTCCCTTTTGTCTACGGCGTCTTTTAAGTATCCCTCGTCTGTCTGTCTGTCTGTCTGCAAAATTCTCCCTTAAAGTTTTTTCGCCTCTGTCATTCACTACGATGCACTTTTGTTGACCTGCCTGTTCTAAAAACCGCTGAAGCTGAACAGTGAAACTCTAGTATCTAGTACTGTTCCCTGCAGCTGTATGGGGAAGCCCGGAGGAAGACCCCCCACGCGCTCGGTGCTCTAAAAACCTCTTTCCCTTTCCTTTAAGGTGGCATGGGACAAATGTGTTCCACTGGGCTTGTTAACAATAGTGACAAGTTTATTTGTGGTTGTGGAGATATGACAGGTCACGTGCCATGATTTAACAGTCTCTAAAGAGTTTTCGGGCCAAACTATTCAATAAGTGTTGAAAAAAAAGCAGTCACATAATCGAGAGGGCTAATTTAGATGGAATTTTCCAATGTCGAACTAACCTTGAAACCCCTGGTTCAGTCGTCAAATAACAGGTCTACTTGCAAGATGAAGAGACCTCACTTTGCCCTTATGGCATGTGGCGCAAAGTCAACACAAACTGATTATCTGTCAATCACTTCAACTTAATGAGCAGACCCCGACAGCCGCGGGACCCTCCATCACTCATCACGGTTAACGCGCTGCCAAAAGATTTCATGAAACAAGCTCCTACCTCCGCCACATCTGTAACGGTTGCTGGCTGCCAGGTTGAGATCGAGGCTTCCGGGCTGGAGTCTGTGGGCAGCGTGTTTATCCCTCAGCTCTCGGTGGCTGATCAGCGTGACCGTGGGGACCCGTGAAGCAACCACGGCAGCGGCAGCAGCAGCAGCAGCAGCGGCAGCGGCGGAGGAACCGGCTTTCAGGTCAGTCGACATGGTCAAACTTTTGCTTTCCTTTCAGAAAGTTGGGGAGCGTACAAGACGCGCTCTGGTTGCAGCCGCAGGCCCGAGAACGGCGGCGCAGCAACAACACGGGTATACTCTGAAAATCACAGTTAGCTCCGAGTGTTTACAAGGTTTTCCCGGTGAATGTCTTCTACTAATAAGCGTGCTGGAGGCTTCCCATGTCTTTCTTCATAATCTTCACCTGCTTTGCCTTTGTGGCCCCAGTAGATCATTATGTAACCCGCTGAACTGCCATGCAAGGACGGGGACTTGTTTCCAGTTAAAGATCCAAACGGTGGGATGAGAAGAAACAGCCAGAGGTATTTCCTTGTCTTCTTTTCTCATGCTCTCTGAGGACTTCCTTTCTCCTGCTTGTATTACTCCTGGAACCTTTCAGGGATTCGATCTTCTCGTCCGAACACTACATTGCATCACACAGACCTATGAAAGCCGCATGTTTTTTTACGACGGGCACTCGGCGTCCGTAAACACAAGCCTCTTTACCGGAGCCCTTCAGGTCAACATGGCACATCACGCAATCAAATCTCCCCGTTTCTTCATTTCCGCTGGCCTGGCGCTCTCGGTCTCTCCTTCCCAGCAGAGTGTGTGTGAGTGAGGCAATCAAGAGAGTGTGTGTGTGTGTGTGTGTGAGTGAGTGAGTGAGTGTCAGCAGCAGGTCAGTTTGTCTTGCTGCTCCGGCTGAGGGGTTGTGCTCTCATCTGAACCCTCCTCCCACCCTGCCTGCCGCTGCGGCTCATAAGAGAAGTGTGCACTTGAGTGTCACAGTTTGTGTGTTTGTGTGTGTGTGTGTGATAGTTTTTTTTTTTTTCTGTGTTGCAGGGCTGCAGTCCCCGGGGAGGCCAGACAGTAATGTTGCTTGTGGTGATAGCAGCAGGCAGCAGGACCCGGGCCTCCGTCTGGGCTTCCTCTGTCAGGAACCAGCTGTGTAAGCCACCGGCCACCTCTTCCCTTCTTGCATCCTCTGTTCTCAGACACCTCTCCTTTGCTTCTGTGCACCTTACCTGACGGCCACTACGGCTCATTCTCCTCTACCTCGGATCCTTCTTATCCATCCTCCTGCCCGACAATATTGGTGTGCGAGTCAAAGTAGTTGCCCCGACCTTTTTTAAAAACATTTCACAGATCATCACCTTCACCAACGGTATTAATTTTAGTTTAATATGTCTATTTTTTTCTTCTTTGTTTTTGTCTGCCTGATCGTTTACAATATAACTGAGATCCCCAGTCAATTGTGGTTGAACGAATGAGTGATCATTATTAATGCATGCCTACTATGCGTCACAGCCACATTGTCCTTTGTTATAAAATGTTACTCTTTTACTCCGCCACAAATTTCATATTAATAACCTGTAGAAGCACTTGTCCGTTAGAGGAGACTTTTCCACGAATAAAGCTGGAAGACAGTGAGAAAAGGATTGGAAAGATGATGATGATGATATTTCTGGTATCCTGGCAAATATAAGTCTTTCATTCCTAATTTAGTTTACTAACAACAGAGACACATATCTGGATTGTTAAGTTGTTGAATTGCACTTTTTTTTAATATCAGATCTTTTTCTCTTCCAGTCATTTTGTTCCTCGCCAAAGACTATTTGTTCAAACAAATGTGGAAATTGTGAATTGTCAAACCTGTGAAATCACAACCTTTTAGTTAACTTGATGGTAATCAGTTTATCTCCTGAGACCCAAGCATTTGTTTGGACTTTCTTTAAAATAAGATTAAGAATAAGTATAACTAAACTAAAGTGTATCGACCCTGTGTATCGTGTATCGCTACCGGTACATGGGAGACAAACGTGTCCCCATGTGATGATGAAGGGTCTCAGGAGGTTAAAACTACTTATTGAAAGAGCCCAAAAGCTGACATTAATTATTCCTCATGCTGTCTTTACAGTAAATAATATAATAATTAAACAAAGTAAAAAATCTAAAATTCTACTTCTCTCGGAAAAATAAAAATAAACTTGAGAGCAGCAAGCAGAAACATAATCAAATATAAGATGTGGACAGCGCCTCTCAGTGACCCCCGCCCCGCGAACATTTGTCAGATGACGTACACCAGAATTAGGAACCAAGTGAGTGACATCTCCCACTCGATTATAAAAAGAAACGTGTTCTGCTGTGTCGACTTGTTCTCCTTAGACATGCGTGCGCCGCAGATGGCGGTGAGATTTGCAGCTTTCGTTCATCCATCCCACTAAACAGTGCCGGCGACAGCCGACAGTCACCTCTAAGTGGAGAAGTAGAAAAGCAGAGTTTCGCCCATCCTTAGACGCAAACTCCGCTAAGCTGGAACAGCTGAAGGTGGCTCTCCTGTGAAACTCTAGCAACCTTGTGGCCGTCACCTCGCCGACCTCTGACCCTCGCCCCCACGACTCATTAAACCCTAACCCTGATGGAGTGGCTTGTGCTTACGGGACAAACACATATTTTTTTTTTTTTTTTTTGGGTGCAAGTGGTGCGCTGATGAGAGAAGTGAGAGGGGATGTGAGTACACAGATGTGCCAAGTGCCTGGCTGAAACCAACACACAGATGGTCATCACAAGAGAGGAAGTGAGAAAAACTCATGTTGCTTTCTCTGTCTTTGGGCGTGGGGGGTGGGGTGGGGGGCAGATTTAGACAGACAGATTTCTCTGTAAACCCACAGTGTAGTTAACTCATGAAATGTAGGTGTTTTTTATTTATATGCATCAGTTGAATGACTGGGATTTCCCACAAACGCGAGCTGTCGCTGTGTCGGACATTCGTATTTATAGCGAAGCGAGTATATAAATCAGAATAACACACTGATTACACGTCATTTTTTGGAGCTGAATTCTATCAGCAAAGTTTGCCAATTATTTGTTCGAGCGGAGCGGGGGTGTAGCCTTGCGACTACAGGAGTCTGCAAAATGAAAATGAAAACATTTGCTTGTTGCACATATGAGGTGTGGTGAGAACGTACGAGGTGCCAGGGAAGGCTGAGAGTGAATACAAAAACAAAACTCCAAGGTGCTTGGGGGTTTTCATCCAAGTAGCCTATTCAGGTTTAAATGACTGGTGATGAGTGGAGGTTTTATTAGGAACAGAAAAACTCCACTCCCCCCGATGTACGTGCGATTGGAAGAAATCTGATTTGGTTCTGTTATTTAAAAAGAAAAAGCTGCAGAAAGAGTTTATAATTACAAGTCAGAGCAGGGACACATTTGAATTGGCTTTTATCCACTTTATTAGGTATGCCTTGCTACTAAAAGGTTGGGCCCCCTTTTGCCTTCAGAACTGTCTTAATTCTTTGTGACATACTTTCAGCCTCAGAGAGTTTGGTCCATATTGACATGACAGCATCACACAGTTGCTGCAGATTTGTCGGCTGCACATCTATGATGAGAATCTCCCGTTCCACAACATCCCAAAGGTGAAATATTGGACTGAGATCTGGTGACTGTGGAGGCCATTGGAGTACAGTGAACTCATCGTCATGTTCCAGAAACCAGTTTGAGATGATATGAGCTTTGTGACATGGTGCATTATCCTGCTGGAAGTAGCCGTCAGAAGATGGTCCACTGTGGTTATAAAGGGTTGGACATGGTCAGCAATAATACTCAGGTAGGCTGTGGCATTTAAACCATGCTCAGTTTGTACTAAGGGGCCCAAAGTGTGGCAAGAAAATATCCCCCACACCATCACACCACCACCAGCCTGAACCGTTGATACAAGCCAGGATGGATCCATGCTTTCATGATGTTTACACCAAATTCTGACCCTATAATCAAGACTCATCAGACCAGGCAACATTTTTCCAATCTTCTATTGTCCAGTGTTGTTGAGCCTGTGTGAACTGTATAGTTTCAGTTTCCTGTTCTTAGCTGACAGGAGTGGCCCCTGGTGTGGTCTTCTGCTGCTGTAGCCCATCTTCTTCAAGGTTGGACGTGTTGTGTGTTCAGAGATGGTATTCTGCATTTCTTGGTTGTAACCAGTGTTTATTTGAGTTACTGTTGCCTTTCTATCATCTCCAACCACTCTGCCCATTTTCCTCTGACCTTTCACATCAACAAGGTATTTTCATCCATGAAACTGATGCTTACTGGACATTTCCTCTTTTTTGGACAGTTCTCTGTAAACCCTAGAGATGGTTGTGTGTGAAAATCCCAGTCGATCAGACCAGCCTGTCTAGCACCAACAACCACACCACGTTCACAGTCACTTAAATCCCCTTTCTTCTCCATTCTGATGCTCAGTTTGAACTTCAGCAAGTTGTCTTGATCTCCTCTACCTGCCTAAATGCATTGAACTGCAGCCATGTGATTGGCTGATTAGCTATTTCTGTTAACAAGCAATTGAGCAGGTGTACCTAATAAAGTGCTATAGTCCTACTTTTTCCTTTGTTCACTGTCAAGTCATCTGTTCAGTGATGTTACCTCTGTTTGTCTTACGCTCGTGCTTTCTCCCATTGCTTAGCCCTTGTCTTGGTTTTGGTTCTTACCTTTTTTGTTTATTTGTTTGTTATTTTGTTTTTTTGGTTAACCTGCCTTTCCTGCAGCTCATTTCGTTCCCTTGATTTTGAGTTTTCATTCAACTCATTTTAGTCTGTGTCCTGAATTTGGTTCCTCCCCAGCAAGTAAAGATGAAGAAGTAGGGAAAAATACACAATTCACTCATATCCACCATGGTACCAAGCAGAACTTCCTTTCTCCTGCAACATTTGACTTAATAAAAGTTACTCACTCTCTGAAATCAACTTCATACATGATGATAAAATAACCCCTCTGTAAACAACGCTCCCTAATGGAAGGTTAAATACACAAAACGTTTTAGAACAGCATCAGTATCCTCTGGTTTAGTTGGTCAGAGCTTCATCCTACAGCAAGATAATGACCCAAAACTTTAGTCCAAGCTCTACCAGAACTACCTCAGGATAAAAACAAGATGGAAAGCTTGAAAACATGGAGTGGACCATGGCCCAGTCTCTAGACTTTAACCCCATGGAGCTGGTTTGTGATGAACTGGACAGAAGAGTGAAAGCAAAGCTCCCTACACACATGTGACACACATTTCTGGGAAGAACTCTCTGAAAAAATATTTGATTTCCATTTTAGAAAGAAACAATGTGTTCCCATGTTAAATCAGACAAAGATGGTTACTGTGATGAGTCCAAATATATATGTATCTGTGCTTTCATTTCAGAGTAAAACTAGACATTAAACTGCAAAAATTTCAGTAATAAAAGAAAGAAATGTTGGAGTGTTCTAAAACTTTGACTGGTACAAATATCCACATGATCAGCCATGATATTAAACACCTAACAGGAGGAGTAAAGAGCATCGGCCATCTTTTCAACCTGGCATTCACGTGGATGTTACGTAGACATGTAGCACCTAGAGTAGGACCTGGAACAACTCAAAAACACACGAAGAACAGCACAAGGTGTTGAGCTGGCCTCCAAATCCACTAGATCCCAAACTGATCCAGTATCTGTGCACTCCATGTCCATTCTCTGATGAGGCACAAGGGAGAAGGTGGTCATAATGTTACGCCTGATCGGTGTACCTGGGTAATGTCAAAACAGAATAAAAAACGTCCATTATCAATCATAATCTTTTCAAATTTCTATCAAATTCTTAAGCTGCAAGCTACAAAGACAAGATCCTTTGCCGCGCGTATTCTTGCCTTTTGCTCATGTACCGCAACCTCCACACACACAATTTTCTCTGTGTTACCTGTTATAGAAGCCTTTGCTCCTTTGCCCCCCTCCCCTCACATGTTGGCAGGTATAAAATGAGTTTTTGGGGAGAGAGAGATAATGATTCCCCCATAATCACCAGAGGCCAGCTCTGGTTCTGGCAGGTGCTATCACAGTAGCGACCCAGTGGTGCCTTCTCCCCTGAGATAAGGTCATGGGGGGGGGGGGGGGGGGGGGGGGGTTGGGTGTGGCGGGAGGGAGGATGGTTGGAGGGAGGGAGGAGGCAGAGGAGGAGAGGAGAGGAGAGGAGAGGAGAGGAGAACGGGGCAGAGGGGGGCAAAACGTGAGTTACAGGCGAGTGGCTAGCGTCGCCTTATCTCCCCCCAGCGGCTGCCGCTACTGGCTCCCAGATGCGGCGGGCCAGAGCAGCCGTGTCAGAGAGATCCCTCTATCAGCGACACACAGGCACCTCTCGCCAAATACGAACCCAGCAGGAGGACACACCAGGACTTCATTACCTCTTTAAAACTCCAATCTGCATGCAGGAGAAAAAAACAAAATAATCTGCAACTTTGTTGGTACATCAAGAATCCAGAGGAAACGCATACAAATGTGTCTGTCTTTCTTGTGTTCTAGCCGGGTTACCGATTGTCTCATTGTAACGCTAATGAAATGAAAAACTTTTTTTTTTTTTACAGCTTTGTGAAAGTAAACACACACACAAGCAGAGGTCTTTGAGCACGTAGGCCGACTCAGGGATGCCACTTTTCACCTTGCGCAGCCAAGGTAAAGCATGTGAAAGTCAGCGGTCGGGACGGCTGGCGTCTGGTGGCGGGACGCAGCCATATGGTGAAGCCTGCGAGACACCTGGCCACCACGAGATGAACTTTTCAACCCTGCAGACGTCCTTGTTGCATTTTGAAACCAGCACATGCTGCAGCCTTGCTTGACCTTTGAAGTTTTTTTGTTTTTTTTAAGTCCTATTGAGGTTACTTGCTCATATATTTCCACTGGCTGTATGCAGACAGAGAACAAAGTCATGGAGTCTGATTGAAACTAAACGACTGTGAAGATGAAACTGTGCTAATACTTAGAAGCATTGTGGGGAGTAATGCAATACAAGAGTAATGCAATTACTGTAATGAAGGCATCTTCAACATTTTTCAAGCCAAGGACCCCCAAACTGATGGAGAGATTAAGCAGGGACTTCATACCTAGTATATGTGGTCTATGTTAAACTAGTGCTATTTATAAATATACATCATTATTATCATTTTGCATTCAATATTAAGCTATTCAAATAATATAAGTACGGTGGCCCTGCAGCTGCTGTAAACAATTGGTTCTCGGCCAGTTCAATCTGACAGAGTCAGTGCGTAATATGCAGCCTCATGATTGGCTCAGCAGCAATAGGGGCGGAGCCTACTCTGTACAGGAGGCTTAGATTGACAGGTGTAGTGTGGCACTTTGTGTGTATCGCTGACTGAAATATAATGTCTTCCGCCTCCATTTATTCCTTTACTAAAACATGTTGGATTCATGTGAATAAAGAAATTTGTGGGGGAAAATTAAAAAAGATACATATGAAAAATGTCTAATCAACCAACGATTTTACGACCCCAGTGTTGAAGACGTAGCAGCAGAGTCGGACTCTACATTCATGAGATGGACATATGCTCATTATTTTCATTTGGTCAGAGAAAAGGAGACAAAGAATATTATGGTTAAGTTCACTTTGTGCGCGAAAGCAAACTCTCTGTACCTTACTGGTGTAAATAGCGCAAGTAATTTAAGGAAACATGTAGCGTGGTGCAGCTTTCTTTAGGTGTTCAGCTACAATAAACAGAAGTAACTTCTAGTAATATTCATTTCAATATGAACAGTATCTTTATCACAGTATGTATTGCTCCATGAGCCATTATTCTGTGGCCATTATATTGTACTGTTGTTAGCGTTAGCCTAGCTTAGTCATTATGCTTTTCCACTTCTACTGGATGAGGAAATGAGCTACAGTGAATGCAATAAGACCTACTGAGAACACAAAATCCATAGTTTCAATTATTTTTATGAAACTAACTTGAAAGTAATGCAAAAGTAAGATAATGCCTTACAATTCAAAGACAGTAATATTATACTGTAACTAATTGTTATGAAATTACAGTAACAGGTAATAAATAATGCATCATGTTTTTGAAGTAACTTGCCCAACAGTAAATTATAAGAGATATTTGGAATAATTATCTTGAGAAGCACTCTGTGAAGATGTTTGTAAGAGAAGTGCATGAATCTCAAACAGTTCATTGTTTTTAAAATTGGTTATGAATGAAATAATACTGCAACTCCCCAGGACTGAGAGTTTCTGGCAGTAATATATGAAACCTGCAACAATGTTTTTAGCCCCCCGCAAAGAGGACACAGAGGCAGCCTCCTTCTATCAGCGGAACCACAGCTAGAAGTCGACAAATAAGTCGAGCCGAGGCTTGTTCGCCCTCTCTTTCTCTGCGGTGTTTTTAGAATACACACCTGTTTGGCACAGACAGCTTCAGAAAAACCTCCAGATCTTAACAGAACTCTATAAGTTAAACCGTCCCCATCTGTCACAGTCGAGCTCCGCGCAGATGCACATCGAGCGCCTCCTCTTTTCTTATCCTTCCTACAGCAGGCTTGGCACTCATTCAAGAACTGTCAAAGCACACCTGCTAAATTAAGCCGAGCCTCATACTCGCGCAGACACACAGGTTTCAGGAATACACATTGTGCGCACGCTTGCGCATGCACGCGCACGCGTGTAGTCGCTGATATTCGCAGCGATATTGGACAGGATATGGTTACTGGTGGCGATGTTTATATGAGTCTTTATACATTTTAGCATGGTGTTTGGATTCTGTTTTTCTTTTTCTGGTTTTATCTTTCTTTGAAAAAATCCTCCGGACCCACCATTGAGGAGGTCGACTAAACATTCCGTCTCATCTGCGGCTACCTCTGAGTGTTTTCAAAGAAAGTAACCCTCTTATAGCACAAGTTACATCAAGCTAAAGAGTGCAATTTTTCTTTTGAAAAAAAACAACAACAACCGACAGTGGAAGTTAACGCAAAATCCAGTATGTGACATTAAGGTATGTATATTAATACGTAGCCTAGGCCAAATATAACCCCATAATAACCTTTAACTTAAACGTGCAATGTACCGACCCACTTCTTTTGACCCCCCCTGCGCCCCCTAACCCCAGCCTTCTCTCGTGGCTCATAGCATGCACAGCCGCTGAGCTGCTCTAAATAGGTGCCACTGTGAATTGGAGACAGATGGAAACGAAGGTTCCCTGCAGAGTGGTTCCCCTGCAGCTGTGCTGTGTACCCGGTGCCAGGGAGTGATGACAGCTCAGCAAGGGGCACCCAGAGAAATAGACGACAGCGCCATCTCCTCATCACTCCCTCCCCACACATACACACACACACACACACACTCGCAGGCTGTGGAAAGGTGCAAAGAGGAGGGGTGTTAGCTCCAATACCAGCCTCCAGGAATGTGAAAGTAGAGATTTAAGTGAGGAGACAAGCGATAGACAGCTACAACGCAACACGTCTCCACTGGTCTATGACAACCAAGCAAACAGACACACTAACACATGCATACACGTTCATGAATTATATATTAATGCACGGATCTCCACAAACTAATTATATATAATTATATAATTATACCGGACAGTGCTGCTGACCCATGTAGGATTCTCCTGTGTTTTTTATTACAGTGTTTACATCAGTGTTGCAGAGAAACAAAGCAAAGACTTGATATTTCATATGAGGAAATTGATTTCCTTACCTATCTGATCAATATAAAACTTTGCCGAGTTAGGTTAGCCAGGCCAGGAGTGAACACAGGAAAAGGGGATTAAAGTCTGGGTCAGCTACCAGCACTTTTTAAAATGCCAGCACATTGTCTCCTTTACGGTTTCACTCCAGTGGACAAGCAGTTGCAAAAATGAATGAATAAAAGTTCTAATTTTATTTGAACTTCTTCTTTTGTTTCAACATACTCTATTGTCACAATACTCTAAATTTCAGACTAATATATTGTATATATGTGGACATATGTGACAGTTTTATTTTAAGCATACCTTCTAATTTAAGCCAGTACTGCCAAACAATACCTAATAATGCATGTGGTGAACTTTACCTGTTGGTTCAAGCTCCAGCTTTATGCAATGATGTCACTGGAGTGTCAAAAACATGATGAAACGTTTAAGTAAATACAGCGAGACTGAGAAAAATGTGGATTATCAGATAAAATTAAGGAAAATTGTACTAAAAAATGATCCATATGAACTAGTATGGATGGATTAGCTTCAGTTTCAGTTTAAATAAAAGATGCTAACGCTAAGAGCTTTACTGAGAAATAACGTTAGACGTACAATACTGTAGCGTTAAAAGGAAGACGAGGAGTGATCACAAATATTCAGTTTATTGTTTTATTGTTACTTATTGTTGGAACTGAAATAGTTACTGACAGCCCTCCAGAACACAACTTAAGCAGAAACTTCTTAAGATTCTAGTTGTTTCTCCATAATGCAGTGATTCCTTTATCTTGTCTTTTCTTCGTCTGAGATATCTGTAAAAATATCTCTGACTGCTTTTCAAATCTGTTGGTTCAGTCAATCGCACAATGTCTATGATTCAAACTAATGCTGCTAATCTCCATGTTCAACTGTCACTTTTTACCACTCAGTGGCCGTAACCATGGAGACTTCAGCTAGCTGTGACGTCACGTGCGTAACCTCTACTTAACCAAAAAAAAAAAAAAAATGGATTCAGATTGTGGATTGTGTGGTATTGCCTTTTCCACTCTCAAGAAAAAAACTCTGAGCACGGTTCTATATTTAGAAATGGATAAGGATGTACTGTAATTTGTGTTTCCTAAGGTACAAACTGAATTGGGATTCACAGATTTTAAGTTTCAAATGTGTCTATGTGCACATGCTTAGCCTGATCAACACTGCAAATTTCCTCACTATGGGATCTAAGCTTAGCTTAGCTTAGCTTAGCTTAAATGAGTTTAGCTTACAAATCACATGCAACTCTGTAATTTATATGTTTTTAAGTTAATCTGTGAAACTGTGCTGCTGTCATGCAAACATTAAACTTACAAAAAACACTGGAATTGGAAATGGAAACTCCAAATGTCAAGGACAGTGTGAGATTCTGGGGATTGACCTTGTGGAACCTGCATTTAGCATCCATGGGTCGCATTGTACATGAAGTTAACTCTGCGCTGGCCAGAGCCTTTAGCTGCAGCAGCCGATGCAACTGAAACAATTTTTAAAAAATGCACTGAAATCAACACCCCCCCCCCAGAGCTGTGAGACAGCGTCACGTGGCACAAAGATCCAAGGGGCTTTTTGACCAAGGTGTGCTTGTGCGAGCGGAAGAGAGAAGGCCTTCAGCGTTTACCTGCAGCTAATTAGCCTTGTCTAGCTGTCTGACATATTGTGTTCAGGGTCATGTATATTTCATGAGAAGAGGCTTCCTGTAAAGGTCATTGTGGAATTTTCAAATGAAGAGACACCTGCTTTATTCACCACATTTAATTGCATGAATTATAAAGTCCTCGGCTAAGTTTCACCACTCTCCGGGGGAAAATACAACACTGGATGTTTCGAAGCGATCACACCCTATTGAACACGATAGTTAGTGGCAGTTACAGTTTACTGAAGGTGATTAGTCGCGTGACACTGTTGCCAGCATCCAAATGGTTTCTTTTTTTAATGCTTTACTGCGCCTGTTACAATTAGTTTTTGTTGTGGTTGCTGCGTGCGTGCACATCTGTAATTTGCGAGGTGTATGTGTGAGTCACTTTTTTTTTTTTTTTTTTGCTGAGAGAAAGAAACAGGGCGAGAACGGGGTGAGATGTGAGAGTGTCAGCATGCTCCTGCTCATTAGAGCTGTATTTTACACATAGAGGGGAGTCCTGGGAGTACTTCTGTTTGATCTGCTTTGCATAAACCAATCCAACCTAACCCAGCTTGTGAGGAAAAATCAATTAAATTCTCTGTAATTGGACTGACACTGCACTCCAAAGTAGAACAGCAATCAATATTAAAGATGAAAAATGAAGCCAAAGGCCATCTCACTTCATTGATTTGCACCGAGAGGAGGAGGGATCTAGATATTGTTGCCACATAGGAATATGAGCCATTGAGCTCCATAATGTTGTTATTGTCCGCGTATTGAAACGGATTGGCTCGGAGTGAGCGTGGGCTGACAGAGCCAATTAAGATTCATTGATCTGTAAACAGACCTGGGTGAAATAGTATTTGCAAATAGTTTCCAGGCTTTGTTAATTCTTCTTTTGCGTAGCAGAACAAACACGTGTTTGGGACACAAAGATGGAACCAGCCTTTTATTTATGTTCACTTTTTGTGAAACTAGTCTGCGGCGTTGAGCAGGTCCCTGGAAAAAATGTCATCAGTGACAAATCATCTTAGCTCTAATGAAAGTGGATTTTGACATCCTGGAAAAAGGCTTTCCTCCCAAGTTATGTGGGAAGGATACAAATACGAAGCTAGCGTCATTTTCTTAGCGTAACATAGACTAGAAAGAGAAATAAACAGCTAGCAAGGCTCTGTCTAATGATTATTCCACATAAAGAGCTCACCAATATATAACCCACACTAAATCTTTAGGTAGAAATAGAGTATTTTTTCACTGAAACTCCATAATGTCTTGCACATATGGAGGGAAGTTGACTTGTGCTTTGTCCATAAAATCCAATTCAAGATGAAGATATTTAATTTGTTTTGTAGGCAATAGACAAATATCTCTTTTATTTATAGAACTATCTTCTTTATAGGTTTATGCTTAATTTTAGCGTAAACCTATAAAAAAAACACCCCGCATGTCTTTATTTCAGTGCTCCGTCACTTCATCACACGTGTAATCCCAACTCAATTTACATGTATGCATTCTTGTCACATTTGCATAAGTGGGAGCCGCCAATGTTGAAGCATATATTATTCATGGTTATTTGGCGAGCTAAAGCCAAAACAAATTCATTAATATTCAGACAGAATGTGAGTTTTTGATGATTGTCTCTCACCTGCCAGAGTTTCATTACCATTAACAGTTGCTGGCTGCTGGGAGATCACAGTAGACCGGTGCAGCATCCGCCCTGAAGCCCCCCCCCACCCTCAGAGGGTGTTCTCCTTTTTGGCTGTGTGGCGTGTGAGGTAAACATGACAAGGGATTGGAAGCATGAAGGACCTGAATGCACAAAACGAGAAATCTCTACTCCCCCACCCCAGTTTCTTTTTGGAGAAGCACACGCATGTGCAACCGAAAACACGATTCTGAAATTAACCCGGCGCAGAGCACTCACTGAAGTACTGGAAAATTCAAATTTTTAGCCCTAGAGTTTTGTTGTAGGGCATAAAAAGACTTTTACATTTGTGACATTTTTCTAAAATTTCTAAACAAGGTCACCAGATAAACAACAAAGGCTTCTTAATGTAAGTAAGTATTCTATCACTTAAAGCACTGAACAGATAAAAAATGAAGAAATTCAAGTGTAATGTTCTGCAGGGTGTTATTCTGTAAGGTATTAATATCCACTACAGTTCATTTGTGACAGAAAATTGCATTAGAAAACCTTCATGAAAGTTACACAACTAGTGAAAACTGTGGATAACTTGTGCACCACCATCACAATCGTTGTTTTTCCCATGTCGTTACGATAAGACGTCTGTGCGTGTGTGTGCCCTCTTTGATTAAGCCGCGCAATCGAATATTTTTGTGCTTCATCCTCTTCTCTCTTCTCTCCTCACTTCTTCATACCAGGACGTTAATGTTGCCCAGTCCCCCCCCACACACACACACCTTGGCTCCAAAAGCTGGCAGATGGATAGAAGGACAGATGTGTGCTAATCAGCAGACAGATGGATTGACCAACCATCAAAACACTGGCAGATGTTCAGATAGTTACACAGTCGAAAGGAAATTCATTTTTTTGGGGGGGGGGGTTACAGGATCCAAAGTATAAAAAACCTCAGGGGGGGTACATACATGAGGTTTATGACTCGTAGGTTAAATTCAGGCTAGGAGGGTAATCAAAAGTGTAAGTTTCTAAGGGATTAAAAATAGAAAAACTCGGCGACCTTAATCATGTAATGCACTGCTCTACGCTGATCAGGGCATAACATTATGACCATCTTCCTAATATTGTGCCTTTTTGTGTGTGTGTGTGTTTGTGTCAGGCTGCATCCTGATGGGATCGCTGCCACCATCAAGGAGTGGGGGGTCTGGTCTAGTCTAGGTTGGTGGTACATGTCCTCAGTAACATCCACACGGATGAATCCCAGGTCCAAAAGTTTCCCAGCAGAACACTGAATTGTCACAAGATGATATTCACTTCTCCTGTATGTTCACTAAGTAGACCACACTTGGTTGCGTAAAGAGTTGTATTTGACCTTGTTAAAAGGGAGGGAAAGGTAGGAGACTGAACAGAATGAATGAATGGTTCGAGGGGGAGGGATGAAGGGGTCGTAGCGATGATCTGGACGGTAAAACGATCGTGCATAGTCCACTGAAGAGTGGATACAGGAACCCGGGGAGTGAGATTCAGGGTGGTTGCAAATCTCTGGAGGCGTCATCTACTTGTCCCCCTGGTTCCTGTAATGAGCTTGTAAAGGAGACGAGAGGACAGAGGAGGTCGGGGAGGCGGGGTTTGAGAACTAAGCCAAACGGGCGAAGAGACATTTAGACAGGTGCAGGTAATTGGATGGTTGAGGGGTGGTCTTATATTAAAGTTATTTAATATGGGGAGACCCACACAGTATATGCAAGGAGCCTGATGCCTGACGTGTACATGCTGGGGTGTGATCACACATGTTCATGAGAAACTACAATGAAAAGCTCATATTTGAGGCACACTCCAAACACAAGGATCATTTTGCACGTGTGTGTGAGTTCGCTGCAGCAGCCAACACACAGTCAAAAGCAAAAACCAGACAAGAATTGCCTATTCTTCACGAAAGCACTCCGCTCTGAGCCTGCATGTCATTATTTTCCTTATTGATTCTCCTTTTGTGGAACAGAATCCTCCCAAAAACCCTTCCAATAAACCTCTTGGGGGTTGTCATGACATTCATGGCCATTAGGGCCACGGGACGGAGAAAGCACCCTTCATTGTCAACAGCCTCCCATATCCACAACCCTCTCCTTCCACTTCGCACTGTCCTCTCCTGCCCGTCTCCTCCTGCTTATCAGGACGTTGGCAGACACTCTGATCAGGGGTTGCTCTGCACTAACCATGTATTTGTTTGCGCCTTATCCCACCTCGTGGCATGGCGTGCGGCATGTGCCCCGAGCCCTTCAGCGTGCCCCGCATGGAGGGGAGAGATAAAACTACAAAAAAAAAAAAAAAAAACTGCCATGAAGACTGCAGTCAGAGAAGAGAGATGAGGCAGTCATCACCGGAGGAATCTGTTTGCCCTTCCCCGAGGAGAGGAGAGTGTTACATATTTGAATGTCACACAAAGTTGAATTCAACCCTGTCACTAATATTCTTGTCATAGGTGCATCGGTTAATTCTGTGAAAGCTTTAAGTGACTGACTGGCTGCCAAACACAATACCATTCTGCTTCTGTTGTACTTGCCCGCAGGTTAGAATGCAGTTGTAAAGCTGATGCACGCAGCTGCCTGATGGTAGCAGAGTAACTTCTTTAAAGGCATCGTCCCTTTGGGGCTTGCACCACATCTGGTGCCTTTTAGCAGGCAACATCTTTTTTTTTTTTTTTTTTTTTTTTGTGCAACACGATTTCTCTGAAATTCTTTATCGTCTGATGTTGCGTTTCATTGTTGAAACTCTCAACCGAGAGCGCTCCATCCTCCGAGTGACAGGTTCATTCTTATTTACTCCGTTAAATAACTCGTTTTATGTCTTCACTTTTTTCCAGACAACAGTGGCGCTCCTTTTAAAAGATTGCAGCTATTTATGAGAATTCAATCGAATTTCTGGGAGACAATTTGACTTCAGTGCAGAGTTGCATCAACTCACAATATAGCTGCTCCCGTAATAGTTCTCCATCAGTGGCTCGGTCAAGCGCGACATACAATTATAGTCAGGTGTGCGCCGTGGCCTTTATAACTTGGCACTTCTAATTGACCGTTGTGCTCATGCATACTTTGGCTATTACTTTCACCGTCTCACCTCACCGGCCGCAACATGCTTTTCAACTCTTCTAATTCCATGCAGACACAGTCCAAACCCAGTCCTCCAATGCTCTGTCGACAAATCTCTGCAGCTACTTGGGGGAAAACAAAATATGCTTCATTCACACACATTTATCCAAGGCAGAGAAGACGCGTTAGCTGATTAAAATTGAGCATAGAGGATGGATGACTGAAAAATGTCATGGTTAAATCGTCATTTAACGTATTTAAGCGCATAACCAGCAGCCCTCATTGTGTATGTATCTGTATGAAAGCACTCTGAATCTATTCACTCTCGTGAGGCTAAACCTTGCCCAGAACTTTGTTGTGTCATGGTAAAGGTCAGAAGCAGAGGTGGGACAAAAAGGTATACTGCAAAAGGACAAACAGTAAAAAAAAAAAAAAAAAAAAAAAAAAAGAGCAAGATAGGCATAGCCGAACAGAGAGAGGGAAACAGAAAGAGGAGGAGATGAGAGACAGCGCAGTGCCCGGTGGAGGGAGAGGAGGAGGCAGTGAGTAAATAGTCAGCGGCTCTAATAGGAATATCAAGCCAGTGAAAGGTAAACAGGCTTCTCCAGGCAGATACAAAGGGAATGTGGCGGCTTTGAGAGCGCTGGAGTGCCGGCACGCCACTGTGGCACGGCGATAACGGCCCCAAGCCTGCCTGCATCCTAGAGATAAGGCCAAGCACTGGCATGTGTCGCCCCTGATCCCAATTTCACAGTCAATATTCATCCAGCCCGACAAACAAGCAACATTTAAGATAAAAAATAAATATAGAGTCCTTCTGCTATTACCTCCTGTTTATTAATCTGCACACAGCACCCACTGCCTTTTAAATAGTAGTAAACACCCAGTACCCCCTCCACCACCACCACCACCACCACCAGATCCCCTCCCTCTCATACTCCTCCTCCTCCTCCTCCATCAAACCCCCTCTCCCCTACTTGCAGGCACTCCACTCCTTCTCCTCCTCCCAATCCTCTCCTCCTCACCCCCCTCCCCACCCTGTCTTCCTGCACATCTGGGGATTTGCATGGCTTCGCTTATTCTTCTGAGACTGCCTCAGGCGTGTGTGTGTGCGTCCCAGTGCGCCTTCGAGTCGACGTGCTCGCGAGCCGAGCACACCTGTGCATGAATGTGCGCGCGATATTGTTCTCAGATATCTTTCAGATACGGAGGGCGCCTGCGTGCGCATGTACCACTGCCCGCTTTGATCGCTGCGATGGATGCGTCTGGGTGCCTTTGTGGGGTTTAAGCATGCTCGCGTGCGTGCACTGATTTTGTACTTGCATGTTAACATACGGAGTCAGGCCCCAGCTGTAAGCTTGAATCTCCCGGTGTCTTCATTTGAAGATATTCCTTTCCTCACCTGGCACCCACCCTGCAAGAAAAAGTCTCTTGCTGACTCTGGTAGTCGGATACAAAAAAGAAATTTTTCTCGAAACATGTGATTCATTTAGAAAAAAATAAATATAAATACTAGTAAAAAAAAAAAAGAATGGAAATTAAATATAATCGAATGTAGTTGGAATTTGTTAATTTACCATATTATATTTAAAAGCTCCCACAAAAAAAAAGTTAATACTAAAGGAAAGCACTTGCCAAAATCGACATTATTTTAAAATGCAGACCTGGTGCTACATCAGACAGAGCAGCTGGGCTCTGCTCACCATCTGCAACAGTCACAAAGAGGAATAAACTAAAATCTAAGCAGACCTCCTATTTCTTGCACTGAGCTCTCTGTTCAATTTGTTTCATTAATTTTGTGACTCAGAGCAGCGAAACGTAGACTTACATAAGCCAGGGTCGACACAGGTACAGGTCGGTCATGTTACTGCGGCTGGCACAGACCCGCTATAGTTTCCTCTGTTAAAGTCCCGGACATTACTTTCGGCCAATTCCATTATTTGCTGGCAGCTGGACTATAATCATTCTTACCAGTGCTCTTTATTGCTCCCTGACCACCAATCCTCAGGTCCCCTATCACCCTCACCATTACACCTGACCTGCTTCATCACAGCTCATTCTCTCATCCCCTCCTCTCTCCTCGTCTCTGTGGCTTTCTCCTGCCCTTCCTTTCTCTCTGCGGTACAGACCTGTCCATGCCCGGCCAGCTGGCCGTATCCCTTTAAATCTGGCCTGGGCTGAGCCGCTGTCTCCAGGAGATTACTGCACACTCTCCCAGGCTCCACAGATGGGAGAGACAGGCTGCCAGCTGGCACAGGGACACCTACTATCCCCACTGGAAACCGGCCAACGGGCCTGGCTCTCTGCTCTACACTCTGCCCATTCACACACTTGATAGCGCGACCTCGGACTTCCTGCTCCACATTTCTATATTTTGTCGCCACTTGCTCTCTTGCTCTTTTTTTTTTCTGAGATAGTTATGCAGATCAAGGTAATACTTTATATGTAGTACAGTAAACATTATATATATATATATATATACATATATATATATATATGTATATATACACCGATCAGCCATAACATTAAAACCACTGACAGGAGAAGCAAAATAAATAAAATATTGATCATCTCGTGACAATTCAGTGTTCTTCTGGGAAACTTGTGGACCTGGCATTCATTCATGCAGATGTTTCTTAGGTGTGTAGCACCCACCTAGACCAGGCCAGGCACCCCCACCCCATAGCAATGACACTCCCTGATGGCCTGACACAGACACAAAAATGGTTTAGGAACAACTAAAAAAAAAACATGAAGAACAGCACAGCAACCCATGTCCATTCTCTGATGAGTAACAACTGTTTTGGAGGCAACAAAGGAGAGACTTAAACAATATCAGGAAGGTGGTCATAATGTTATGCCTGATCGGTAGGTGAGACACAGATGCTGTACGCTAGCGATATGTTTTGGAGACACATAGGTATTAGGATTAGGAGGGTGGTCATAATGATATGGCTCATCGGTGTATGTACCTTTAGCTAAGTTCAGTTTCAAATGACACTTTTACTGGTAATAGTGCATGTTTACAGTGTGGTTTTCCCTTTTTTCTTTTTCTTTTTTTTCTAGACCTAAGCTTCACTTCTTTATTTAGAGGAACAACCTCAACGTAATTCACCCAGAAGATTTGCAATAACCCATCAGTGGAAAGGAAACTTGGCGGCGTAGAAGTCTAGTGGTTAGCGCTGACGACTAATAACAAGAAGGGAAATGCCGAACAGCTGTGGCCTTCCTATGCGGAGTTTGCATTCTGCTGTTTTCTGGGTGCTCTCTCCACAGTCGAAGCACATCACGTTTGTTAGGTTAATTGATGATTCTAAATTGGCAGCAGACTAGGTGTCCCGTACCCTACCTCTCACCCCATTTTAACTGGGATAAGTTAAACCTCCGTGCCCCTGCAGAGGATAAACGGTGATAGATAATGAATAAAAGGGAGACTAAACCTGTTTATGGTAAGAGAGAGGAGCCTGTATGAAGAACTACAATATGGTAATCATTTTAAGAAATGTATTTTCTATTTTAAGGCAGTTGATTTTTTTGGATATTAACCTCACTTTGTGAAGTGATTGTAGCTCTTAGCTTAAAGCAACATGGTTAAAAAGTACAGGAACTAAAGGAAGACCTTATTTTTTCGTGTTTTCATCAGCCTGCCCAGTCTTCATGGCCTCCTGCAGTTATATCTCATATCTGTATCATCATGATTCTACGCATGAATGAATGAAAGCTTTATTTCAAACATGTAATACAAAAGACAAAACAAAGAAAACAACGTTTGAACAATTTTTACCTGACATGTTCGAAAAAGGAGTAGGAAGAAGCTTTACGCTTATTCGATCCTACCCCCTATTCCATTTAACATTTACTTCCTGTGTTTGTTTTTTTTTTATTATTATTTGTCTTTTGTCTTACATGCTCTTTAACATATTCAGACCCTCCTTCTTCCCTGTACCTGGTGAGCACCATGTGTTTGTACAGTATATGTATCTATGACAGATGTATGTGTTATTTTGTTTCTCCTGCTGCTGGTTTCTGTTTCTACCCACCTGGTTTTAGACAGATGCGTTTCTCCATATGAGCTGGATTCTGAGTAAGGTTTCTTCCTGTTAAAAGGGAGTTTTTCCTTTGCCACCGTCACCTACTGGCTTGCTGTGGGGGTTTCAGGCTGGGTGTGGTAAAGTAAACACTTTGTTATTGACTGTGTATATATATATAAAATTGAACTGAAGCATATTAATGATACATATTAATGTGACATTGGCTAGACTTAACAAACAAATATCTGTGAACATTAGACGGGCAGGAACAATTTAAATGATCTTATTTCATTGACGACACCCACTGGTTTCTGAACCTTGAAAATGAAGCCCGAAGTGGGCGGAGCTCGCGGTTGCCATGTTGGATGAGCTTGACTCCGCCCACACTCAGATATTCTAAATATGGACATGGGGTGGAGCTAAAGCTGCCTGGACGTTGAGACCCACCCACCCAACTCACCCAACCAGGCTGTAAATATGTTGTTAGTGTTTTTTACATGGGAGTCTGTGGGGATTTGCTCCCTTTTGGAGCCTCAAGTGGCCACTCGATGAACTGCAGTTTATTGCACTTCCACATCAGCTTCATCGCTCAGACCCGGAAGTTTGACGCATTTATTGATCCAAAACAATCAATGCGAAATTTGTGGAGATGGGGAAGCAGCCAGAAAAACTAACGTGGAAACACAGTTAAATTTCTAGGGAGGTGGGCACCAGCTACAGCGTTCAGGTCTATGTATGCTCTATGCCGTCGCCATAGTTACGCGTCCAATTGACACAGAAGCCTAAACCGCCTATTACACACAAGATGTTGCTCATTCATACAAAGTGTATCCAGAGATTCCCTTAAAAAAATGTTTCGTCCTGGAGTCGAAGTATAAAGCACATTAAAATGGAAATACTCAAGTAGGCACCCTGTTTCTTTTTGTTTTATTTTTATTTTTTCATTCTCCACCACTAACTGATTCACACACCCGCACATAACACACACACACAGACATGCGTACGCTCGCACTTTATCTCACTGGCCCTCATTTTAGAAAGCAGTGAAAGGTGGAGACTGAGGCTTATTGAAAGGTGTCACATGTGCAGATGTGATAAGGGTGCCAGGTAGAGATAACCGAGCCCCCTTCATCACTATGTAACAACACACCGGCCGTCCTCTTGAGTTAAAACAGAACACACGCGCACACACACCCACGCGCTCACATATATTTAATGTTCCAGGATAGGACAAGTTCATTATCCCTGTGTGTGGCGCCTCGATAAGGCCCAGATCTCCTGAAATAGCTATGCTATTGAGCTAAGACCTTCCACTGCTAAATAAAAAAGGAACGTGCGGTAGAATCATAGACTCTATAAGGGCAGGACGTACACTATATCATTGTCCTTCCTGCTCTGTTATCTGGCACCTTACCATTACAGGAGAATAAGGTGGTTAGAGGTAAACACATTTTAGGAAATGTGTTAGTGGCTGTATAGGACACTTTGTTGTGCTGTGTGCCATAATGATGCTCGCTGTCACACATTACAAGTGTTCCTGAACCACTTTTGGCGCTTTCCGCACCTACATGGACGCCGGCCCACGGGGAATGTATCAGATGCACCGAAAGGCAGGGACAGTGCTGTCAACACAGCTGTCTCACTGCTGCAGATAGTAATGTGATATGAAAAATGCACTTCTATATTTAGACATGCGAAATTCTATCTTTCTTAACCTGGATACGCTTTGAATGGGCAGTGTTTTACGCTTTGAGTTGAGTTTGAGCTCTCGAAAAGTCACACGCGTCGTACGTCAACAATACGTGTGCAACGTTTTTTAGTCGGCGTGCGGGTCTGTAGAGTGCGGTGGCCCCGAGATGGCTAAGAGAGACTGTGCAAAAAACTTTTCTCCCCGTCCTTCTGTCGGACCACCTGCTGAGCACCAAGATGATTACAGTGCGAGATTGCTGCGCCAGATTACTGTGACCCCAAGGACCCCTCCAGATGGACACACACACACACACACATATATACACTGCACACACATACACACATAACACCTGGCATCTCGTTTAAGGACACAATCTTGCAACCGTAGCTGCTTGTGTCGGCTACACACACACACACACACACATTGCATACAGTACATAACTTGCAAATACTCAGTCATCTGTCATGGCCACATGCCATGTGAGACGTGAACAGAGGGCGATGTGTTTGCAGCGGGAAGCAGCTCTGCAGGAACTGAGGATGATCAAACCACGAGGTAAAAGGAAGGATTAGAGCAGGAGGTGAGACAGCGATGAGACAGGCGAGACGTCTGGTAAAAGTGTGGTGCATAAATGTTAATGCGCGGCGTCTACAAACTCTCTTGGATTAGATTTCTCTTTGAAAACGTGTCTGGCTGACCTGGAGGTTTGTTTTAAAATGATTTGGGGTATTTCTTTCCAACTCATGACCTGTCATAGAAGAAAGATTTCTAGTCACAGTCAGAATCTTTTATTAACACTTTGATGGAATAGTTTTGTTTGCAATTTCTCCCATGAAATTGTGCAGAAATAGAGTAAAATATAATTACAATATTCATTCATTCATTCATTCATTCATTCAGTCATTTTCTGTTACCGTTTGCTCTCTGGAGGGCCACGGGGGCTGAAGCCTTTCCCAGCTGACATTGGATGAGAGGCTGGGTACATCCTGGACAGGTCTCCAGTCTGTAACACAGAGACAGACAAGCATTCACACTCATATCTACGGCCAATTTGGAATCATCACTGAACCTAGCGAGCATGTCTTTGGACGGAGGGAGAAAACCGGAGTACCCAGAGAAAACCCACACAGACACAGGGACAACATGCAAACGCCACTCAGAAAGGCTCCAGTCGGCAAATGGATTAGAACCCAGAAACTTCTTGCTGTGAGACATATATGTGTTATATAGCATATAACATGTGAGGCATATATAAATATGTATCATGCATATATTCAAAAATAATGAGGTCATTGCACATTGATTATTGTGATACAAAGGTTAAGCAGGAGGAGTTATGTAGTTTGATGGTCACGGGCAGGAATGGCCTCCTGTGTTCTCTGGTGCGTTTGGGTTGAATGAGTCTATTGTTGAAGTTAATCCTCAGACACTGATTACATTAGTCTATTCTGTTTAAAGGTCCCAGAAAGCCACAGCAGCGTGCAGGCATGAGCCCTAAACCTGAGCCAACCAAATGAATCTGTCGCAGTTTTATTTGCTATTTACACTACTGGTCAAAAGTTTTAGAACACTCCTATATTCCTTTCTTTTACTGTTGAAATTTATGCAGTTTAATGTCTCATTTTACTCTGAAATGAAAGCATGGACCAAATAAACTACTGAAGTTGAATAATAAAAAATAAACTCATGGAATCAATATATAACCCAAAATCTATTCTAAACTTTGAACTCATCTCACTAACCATCTTTGTCTGATTTAACATGTGAACACATTGTTTCTTTCTAAAATGGAAATCAGTTCTTCCCAGAAATGTGTGTCACATGTGTGTAGGGAGCTTTGCTTTCACTCTTATGTCCAGTTCATCACAAACCAGCTCCATGGGGTTAAAGTCTAGAGACTCGGCCATGGTCCACTCCATGTTTTCAAGCTTTCCATCTTGTTATTAGTACTGGTAGAGCTTAGACTAAAGTTTTGAGTCATTATCTTGCTGTAGGATGAAGCTCTGACCAACTATACCAGAGGAAACTGCATACTGTTCTGAAACTTTGGACCGATGAACACAGCGTTTCTTATTAATGATGGAAATCATGGCCAAATCTAGAAAAAAAAAACTAGTAAATTGCAATATATGTCTAAACACACTGACTTCTTTCAGCATCATTTGTAACAAAACAGCAGCTTAGCTCTGTGGCTTGGTGATTACTGTTTTTCCTCTATATATAGAATAAGCCAATTAGCCAAATGGATATGACACCGTGCACATGTGCTCTCATCAACAATAACAAAACAAGTGATGCATGCAAAGGAGGTTCACAATCCTTATGTCAAGGTGCAATTTTCAAACATTTAAATCAGTAAGATGTGACTCTAAGATTAATCAAATATGTGACTTTTTGCATGTCTGCAAGCATTTATAATGAGACGGTACTAAAGTGTAGCATTATTCAAAATAAATCCAGTTTGTGCCAGTCGTGCACAAAGGCCACAAAAAAAATAAATAGCGTATTCCTATGAGAGGAGACCAAGCCTGTTGTAAAATGAATGAACAAGGGAGAGGTCTATGTTAACTGACATGACAGTGCATCACTTTGCATCATACGTGACGGACTGTCATTATGCCTCACATCCACTGCACGTCTCTCTTAACCAGACTGTGGACGTCACATGGTATCAGTGAAATGGAGAAGTTAACTTGAGGCTCTGTCCGCATGCTTCCTTCTCTATATATCCTGCTCCTCCTCCTCCTCCTCCTCTTCTTCCAAACACCCCCACCACCTTCCATCCTCCATACCCCCCCCCCCTCTCCTCCCCTCCCGTCTCCTGCCATGTTTGCAAGAGCGAGGGCTTTGGAGGGTGGCACTCTGATGGCGTGAAGCCAGATGGCAGCCACAAGGCAGGCGACGTGGCGCAGAGCAGTGGAGGGTGCACACGTACGCACACACCCGCACACAATCACTCACTCACACTTTCTCTCCTTAATGAACAGCCATGAATTATTCATCACACACACACGCACACAGGCACAAGCCTCTCGCAGGGCACATACACAGCTCCTGTCAGCAACAGAAGGCTCTGCGACTTCTCTCTATTTTATTATCATTTCTCTAGGCATTTTCCTTGGTTGTAAAGGAATACCAGGTGGTGCTCGACCCCTCAAACTATCAACTCCTCCTCCTTCCTCCTTCCCATTTCCTCCTCATTGCACCCTCTCCCTCTCTCCGTGTCTGAGTCCTTGTCATCCTCTCTCAGCTTACTTTTCAGTTTGTCTCATTGCCTTTTTCCCTCTCTCTGAGACTGGCTTCGCCCCCTCTTTAGCTCCTATGAGCAGGGTGCATTACAAGTTTATACACAGAGAAAAGGGAAGGAGGGGGGGGTGGGGTTTGAAGTCAATTTTCCCAAGATGTCTAAGATGAATTAACATAGGGAAATACCTGCAAGGCATCAGCCCGGTTTCGAGCTTCACCGGCCTCCAGGGGTGTTCATTATTGTCCTGACTGGCTCAGTCAAAATATGGAGAAATAAATACAAGAAAGTGTTTAATGTGATGTGTAAGAAAACCAACACAACCCCTGTTTCTGTCAATGTTAACTCCATGGTTGTGACTTTTTGCTAGATAGCTCATATATTTGTAGTTGATCGTACAATTTGTTACTATATTCTACACCGATAAGACATAACATTATGACCACCTTCCTTATATTGTGTCCTATGGGTTGAGGGGAGGGGCCTCTGTGGATCATCCACTTGAACAGTTTCGGTGCTGTTTTTCTTGATTTTTTTTAGTTCTTCCTAGGCTGCATCCTGCAGGGGATGTCTGCTACCATTAAGGAGTGTCAATTCTATGGGGTGGGGGGTGTCTGGCCTGGTCTAGGTGGGTGCCACATGTCTAAGAATGAATGCCAAGGTCCAAAAGTTTCCAAACAGAACACTGAATGGTCACAATATGGTTCAAATATTACTGCCTTCTCTTGTCAGTGGTTATAATGTTGTGGCTGATCAGTATAGTTAGCGAACATTAAGACACTGCATCCAACAGAGACTGAAATTTGGTCTCATGTGATCAGAAAAGGCAATAAAAAAAAATAACTTTAGTCTGACAAAAGTCCTTCTAACTGCACATGAATATTGGTAATAAAAACCAAGCCTTAAATGTCATTGCTATGGGGGGTGAGGGTGTCTGGTCTGGTCTAGGTGGGTGCTACATGTCTAAGTAACATCCACATGAATGAATGCCAGGTGTTGGAAAAATAGAAGGTTAAACTGCTTCTCAAGAATTAAATATTAGACTCCCACGCTTCTAAATCACATACAGTATATGTGAGGAGAGGACCCCCCCACAGATAAGACACAGACACAGCTGCACTCAGTCTACTTTGTTAAATCCATGTGTTTCAAACAACCATCTCCCTGTTATCGTATCTAAGGTGGGACCTACTGTATATGAGTGAACGTAACCTCACGAGTCAAGTCAGTCGACTGCACTGCATATATCGACTCCTTGCTGCAAGTAAAACTTTTTAACGAGACTCCAGTGACTCTTTAATTCTTCATAAAAGAATTCCTGCAACACCAGGTTCAAAAGTTTCACAGTGGAACACAGACTTATCACAAGATGGTCAATGTTATTTATGTTGTAATGTTGTAACTCATTGGTGTATGTCATAGAGGCTGAAATATGTCACATGGATTAGAGATTTTACCGATATGGGTTTTTAAGGGCCGATACCAATAGCAATTTTATTTACATACGTGCTGCCAGTTTTTCTGAGCCGATATTTGGAGCTGATACTGCTTTTTCATTTAGATGATAAAAATGACACAATGATAAATATTAAAAGTCTTAGTTTAACCAAAAATATAAACATTTACTGTGGTTGATTGACAACCTGAAAAAAAAAAAAACGTCGGCTAGCAAACTCCAACTTAACAACAACAGTGAAATGTAGGACTGTTGCTAATGACTGTAATGTGTCAGTGCTGAGTGATAAAGTAAATACAGCTTTGTTTGGTAACCGTTTTTTTTTTTTTTTTGTCACGCCTATGAGTACAAGCATTTTCCAGCTTCCAGCTGCACCAACTCTGCTAGAGTGGGAGGGGCAATGTATGGGCTGCATGGGTCCACAGTGTCGCCAGCAGCACAGGGCTGCCTGTAGATGCGCCTGTCTGTAAATCTAGCTAACTCTGAAAATAATAATAAAAAGATTTTGAAATAAAATCTTCCCGTAGCTAAATATATATGCATCGACGAACGCACCTGAGTATCAGCCGATACCAGTAAAAATGAAAATATCGGCCTGATATATCCGTCCATCTCTAACATGGATATCGAGTGATGTAGAGACACTGAAATATTTGTTAAACCAGTTATTCACAATCACAGATGAAAAAAGTAACATGGTAACTGTCCTTCAGTGACAGTATCTGACTTTTCATAACAGACTGTTTTAGTATTCTTCACTTTTGCATCTTTTAAAAGCTATTCTGCTTCTCTGAATATGCTTCAGACACGACAGAGGAGAAATCATCTTGCACCAATTTAAAATCTCCTTGAACCAACTAAGCCAGTAGCTGCATATATATTTTACTTTTGTCTGAGTTACATTAAAAGTGCAGACTCTGCACCTGCTGCCCTTAAAGCTTTAAACCACACACAGTGGCTCACTAAATGGCACGATTTGGGGGTGTGGGGGGGGTTACTGGAGGTACATGCTATTCCCATCAGCGCTTCATTTCAAAAGTCTCGTTCCACGTCGCCTTCGTTGCTTTTGTTGCACGGGAGAGATGGTTAGTTATTCGGCTTCTCAACATGGGGGGTGGCGGGTGTAAAGTGACTGTGACAGATATGACGGATGGATAGAAGAAAACTTGCCCTCGCTGTCAGGGAGGTTCAAGGTATAAAAGGGAGACGTGGAAGGGGAAGGGGGGAGAGTGTGTTTGATGGAACAGAGGGAGGATCGGTGCTCTCTAGGGAGGGAGGAAAAAAGAGAGAGAGAATGGGGGATGAGGGAGCCCGATAAGGTGTACAGTACGTGGAAGAGATGGCTGGTGGAGGGAAAAGTGAAAAAAAAGAAAAGAAAAAAGAAAAGAAAAGCGAAAGCAGGAGAGCGATAGAGTGACAGAAGGAAAGGGAGCTGTGCCGCTGTGGTAAAGGTCACCAGCCTCCCTTGTGAGGTTGAGTGGTATTTGAACCTCACTTTTGTGGCTACAGTGTCTGCTCACTGTTCTGTGGGGTGGGTTGGGGGGAGGAGGGGTGAGGAGGGGGGAGGGAGGTGCGTGGGAGTGTGTGTGTATAGGTTTGTGGTTTTGTGCATGTCTGCAAGAGTGCTTGTTTGTCTGGCAGGGGACACAGAGCAGAGCTGAGTTTAATTGTCTGTAACAAAGAGCTGACTCCTTTAGGATCCACTGCTGTGCTGAGCATTGTCTAGAAGTCCACAACAACTTGCACACACACACAAACAAACAAACACAAACGCCGATGGAGAGAGTACACAAACAAAGTGCTTCTTCCAGAACTACATGGTTGTCATTAACGTTTGGGGCGTGTTTTCCTCACCGAATAAGTGAGGAATGTTCAGGATTATTCTCATAATAACTGTGGGGCTTGATTGAAAATGCTCGGGTGGAGGACAACAACAATAAATAAATAAAAATGAGAATAAAACCAGTCATAATCCCAGAATTATAAATTGCCTCTATTCATTTCCCATAACATATTCATTCCCGTGTTGTGGCATCATATAAGCACAAAGTCCTTACATCATTTTCCCGGCTGCAGCCTCTCATGTGCCCATCTTAAATATATTCAAGGAGGTGAAATCCTTTCAGTGGATCCGTTTCTCCTCTGATTTAGCCGTCACTTTAAAAAAAATCCTCAAGGTATCTTGTCAGGGCTCTCATGTTTTTTGTTTTACTTGTGGCGTCTGTTTAAAGATAACCTGCCATGATACATAAGCAAATATCCTGCATAGTTGCTTGTTCCTAGACTGTAATAAGCAACTATTGTAAATAATAATAATTATTATGATAATAAATTAAGTGATGAAGTAATTACTAGATCACGGACTTCCACTTCTTGTTTGACGGGTGCATTTTTCCAATGTTGTGCGGAAGGAGCGATGAGGGCTCCTATTTCACCTGGCAACAACTAATGCTATTTTCTGATTGGCTGGTTGGCCGCTGATATTTTCTGACTGGTCGCTGATTGAAGCAGAGCAGTCTACTTTAGCCCCATCTCTTCATAGATGACTAATCTCTGTTAAAGTCTATGTGCGGGGAGTTTTATCATTTTTTCAGCGTGAGTAATGTCATGTGTGGCGTGAGAGTGTGTAAACTTATTGAAATGCATGTGTGAGACAAAAATTAACTGCTTTCGAACTAACGAGCTAAACTTAAGAGGGTAGTCAGTTCAAAATCTGATGCTGCAAAAAACTAATAATGCAATCAGTATTTTCGCTAATCTGACAAATCCAAGACTGATAACCCCACAACTTTTATTATATTGTTTTGTGTGTTTGTTTTGATTATAAATATTGATATCATTTAACCAAACTGGCTTTTTAAAGGATTGAAATCATGATTATTACTCAATATTTGATAGTTTTGATCAGAGCAGAAACAGTATTTTAACCTGTAATAACCCAAATGTTTGTTATGTGAAAAATAATGCTCTTTCATAAATACTAACAATGGTGGTTGAGAATCCGAACCGTTTAAAAGGGGTTAAAATCCCCAAAATAATTGACTTTTTTTTTCTAAAATTTGTTATGAGAGAGACTTTCTTATATTAAAAAAAAAACAAAACTGTGCCATATGCATTAACACAGCCAGAAGTATGGACAAATGGACAAAAATGTTCATATTTATGCATGAAATGTGTATTTGTTTCATCGCACAGCGCAGCGTAGCCGCTATAGTCGGTTATTAATCTGTTATTTTGCAGACAAATTGTTGTGGGCCCATTTTAAGCTCCGATTTCAACTAATTTGAAGCATAAATTTATACATGCTGTTCTTTTGTGCTGATTTCTCTTGTTCATTCTTGGCGTTCAGCCAAACCAGTGTATTTAAAATGGTACGTTAAACTTTAGGTAAGTGAGAGGATTTTATTTTCCGATTAATGTTTAACCCAAAGATTTGTGGCCTAATCCCATTTCCACTTCAGCGCCTCCCACCGTAAATAAAACTAAATGCAAAATCACATAAATGCTTCCCCAGCCTAAGAACAGTGGTGTGTGATGTACTGAACAGTAGCCGTTGTTGGTTAGTGTTTAATATCATGGTGTTATTAAAAATAAAAGTGACTATAATAAAGTTTGTAGGTCAATTTAAGAATAGCCTTAATTATTCCAGGCTGTAGCTGTTAATTTGTACCTTTATTTTATCACTGACTTCCTGGTTGAGACTGTGATGGCAATCTGATTATAGAGGACGAGAACACCATTGTTCTTGGTGCTTTATTTCTGTGAAGGTAAGTGTGACTAATTTTGAGAGACATGTAGAGGCAGTGTGTGTGTGTGCTTGAATGTGTGTGTGTCTATTTGAGACAAAGACGGAGTGTGAAAGCAGCGGGACGCCGGCCTGGAGAAGATGTTTAAGGCCAAAGTGATGGAGATGAAGCGAGACAGGGAGGGAGGGCAGAGGAGGCCACAGTCATTATCACCTGGGCTTTACATCTGCGGGGGCCCCCCCCCCCCCGTGCACACGACTCACCAGCGGCACCTCATTTTCTTACCCATTTAATCGATAGATCTTTGGTGTGATTGGTTGCAATTGAGTCTTCAAGAGGAGCGGGCGGTCTCTGAAGACGACACGCGTTGCATCATCTGACCTCACGTCGATATCTCTGTGCACATGCAGAACAAAGTACACGGAATACAAATACAAAGAGTACGTTTGTGTGTGTGTGTGTGGCAGCAAAAGAAACAACATTCAGACAATCTGAGATGCCAGGGAAGATAAGTCTTTATAGTAAATTGGAATATGTTTGGAATATGGAACTCGTTCATACTAAATTCTTGCCTGTTAGAATGATTCGGTAGTGTCTGGATTAATCGTGCTGTTTTCCCAGGAATATGGGGAAACGCAATTTTGCGACTCCGGAGCCGGAGTCTGTGCAGTGGTGATGTGCGGATCGATACTGAAATATCGATACTTCTGATACCTGGTCTTTAGGCTCTAAAATATCAATACTTTAGATACTCCAGTTGTTCTAGGTAACGTGGGAACATAGTGGAAAGCAACTAAACTATTGAGTTGTGGCAACACAACAAACCTTGCGAAACACAAACTCAGGTTAAACCACAACACAGAATACGAGGCATTTACGATGAGGAGGACAGACGAGGAGAGCAGGGTCACAATTAAGATACAAGTTTTCATTTTAAATGAGTTCTAAATAGTTAAACAATAATTTATTTTAATGGTATTATTATTTTACTTATTCCTTTTTTACTATTTGAAACATGTTTTGTACGATTGTTTTCCTGTTGTTGTATTAGCTCAGCTACAGTAAATGAGGCCTCCACCTTAACATACTTCCAAGTTTAATATAAATAAATTACTCTGATGTCTTGTATTCTTTATGAAGTTATGATTTGAAATACACTATTTTTTTTATTGCCGATACAAGCTTGAATTTTAGTCAGTATCATATTGTAAAGGAAATCGATGGCATCGGAGCATCACTACTGTGCAGTACAGTCTGAGAGATGTAACACACTGAGGAAACGTTAACTGATGAGATATAAACATTTGTGTGGCGCTTCGTCTTCGGCGACATTTCAGCGAAAAGTTTCAGTTGAAAGAGAAGCAGGAAGTAGAATAAGAAAACAAAAATTAACCCGACTGGCAAAAAAAAAAAAAAGATGCAGCACCGACTTGTGTTGTTACAGAGCGAGCACTTAAGTATAAATGGCTCACACCGCTGTAGGCTACATGCATCTCGTCCCACGGTACTTTAAGTGAACATGAAGAGAGTGCACTATTAAAAATTGCCAAAACTTCTCGCCCACTGTCTAATTCTTTACACGATACGCCTTCATCAGTACCAGCTGACAGGCATCTACCATAAAACAAACCCCAAAAAACCACACTGTAATACGCTCAGTCTTTTTAGTTTCAGGGCCAAAAATAAATATTCATGGGATGTGTTTAAATAAGTTGTAATAAAAGATTGTTTTAAAGCCAATTTTATAATTGCATGTCACTTCCACACCTTGGTACGTTTCTTTTTTTAGAAAAGTTGTGTATACCCCAGGAGGGTTGCTCTCATGTGGATTCCTCTTGTGGTAACGCGTCTCCAGACGCCACATCATACAGATGTTTCACTGCAAAAGAGGTGCATAGTGAACTGTGAGTTGATGCGCTTTATTTTTTTATTAGTATATATATAAATCCCCTTCAGTCTTGTGGTGCGCTGTTAACTCCAAAGAAATAAAATAAAAAATAGAACTGAGAATAGAATTAGAATGAACTGCCAACACTTTGGAGCCCGTTTATTTCTAAAGTCCTTGAGAAACAGCCACACATGCTTATTTCCTTCAGCGAAAGCTTAACATGTCCTCCCGCTCCATCCACCTAAAGGACGTACCGAGACGTCGTTACCGTGCGGGTAGAAGTGAAATGACATTTTTATTATTAAAGTCCAAAACAGCATTGTTCCACGTGCATCTATCTGTGAGTGTGAACACTTTCCATGTGCAATTGTGGAAAACATCAGCCGTAGTGCATACGTAAGGCTAAAAACCTAAGAAACCTAAGAAAAAAAAGAAACCAATTTTATTAATATTAGGTATTTTCTGTTCCTTTTACATGCGTTCTGCAGGGCGCCTGGTTTAAGCTGCGGGTTGTAAAGCTAAAGGCCCTGGTTTCAGAGCTTTAAGGGGTTGGGGCCCTCCCTCCCTCTGTGTCTCTCCTAAATGGCTATGTAATTGCAGGGCTGCTGGTCGTGGGCTCCCTGCTGCGTGGAGATGAGAGCTCGACTGCTTCAATCCTGACCCCTTGAACCGCCGCCCCCCTTCCCTCTCCCTCTCTCATTCTGTCCTTCTCACTCTCTCTCTCACGTTCCTGCCTTTTCTGTATGTTGCCTCTTAATTTGCTGTTCCTTTCTCTCCGCCGTTCCCTTTGTCGCTCTCGCATGCAAACACGGGGAAACATGTGCTCTGACCGCGCGAATACGTTTCTTGTCTGTGGTAAATAGTCAAACGCTCAGCCCAGCGGGGAGATGGACCCATGCCGGGCTGTGGCTGGTGAGGCAGGTCTGTTAGCGCGCAGGAGTTTTAGGGGCCTAGCAGGTGCCGTATTTAAAACCCTAACAATGACATAGAGATAAAGAGAGAAATCAGATATGTGCAGCGTGCAGAAATCTTTGCCACTGTGTGACTATCATCTATCGGCGGCAGACTGTATAAATATGGACAACATGTCGCCACATCCTTGCATTGACCAAACTGACGCTATTTTCCAGAGCGGCGCCATCTTGCAACTTTGGAGCCAGAGTTTAACTAAAACTATGCATCAGCATTATATCAACTGCCTAAAATTACATTGTTATACATTTTTTATGTGATTTTAGTGTTATAGTCCCATCCACTAACATTAAAGGGGCGGAGCTTATGAGCTATACTGCAGCCAGTCACCAGGGGGAGCTCTACTGGTTTTGGCTTCAGAGTCGTATATTAGACTGGCCAACCATGCTGATTGGTTCTGAGCTGGTCACGTGTTTCATGGGCGCCACGTTAGATACATCCACCCATAGAGAAGTGGCAATAACAGAGAATAAAACTGATTAAAAGTTAAAATATGCCACAGTGCTCGGCACAGAGGAAACTCCACCGTTTCCCTAGTGAACAAAAATGGAGAAAGTTATGGAGCAGAAGATTAAAAGGAAGAACTGGATGTCAACTGATTTCTCCCTATTATGTGATGAGGTAAATGTCAATGTCTCTCTCTGACCTTTGTTAAGATTTTATATAGAAAAATAAAGTTATACCATCATTAATGTGAACGTTGATCTGAAAAACAGCACTTTACAAATGAATGAAGTTTGAAGTTAGCCTAGCCTTATGCTAGCTAGTTATCTAGACTAAAGGCTTAGAAAAATAGCAGCTAGCATCATATATACTGTGAAACCCATGTGTGCATGTAATTTATGTCCACGTAGATAGACACATGTGACTTTACCTCGGTTACTACTGGGTTACTATGGCTAGTGTGCTAATGTTATAATGATAATACTAAATCACAGCAATAGTAGTTTAATTTGCACTATTTCTGAGTATAATTTTAAGTAATTTGAACCTTTTAAGGGTGATGGATGAACACGGAGACTGAGGAGAAGGTAAACACAGCTCCATGACCGATGAGGTGATTGGGCTACAAAGCATTTTACAGGCTCATTTAAGATATTTAATATTGTTTAATATTTAAGTGAGGGCCTTCTACATATTGACAGACTTTGTCAATAACATTTATAGGCCCGTTAATGGTGAAAATAAGACATTTATCTCAACATAGCACATCCGCCACATAGGGTTACACTGTAGAATCTAACCTCTGATGTAGAAAACATGGCACCCATGATTTGAGAAGAATGAGTTGGCCGGACTCTCTCTAATATACGGCTCTGCTTCCCTTTTGAGGAGCAGTTCCGCCGTCCATCTTTATAAAGTCTGTGCTATTAACTAACACAGGGCACAAGATATTGTGAATGGAAATGGCCTGATCCATGTAACGATGATAAGTTGATGCCTTAAACTAGACTTGTAATGAGAATTGTAGTTGTACATCATGAGGACTTTTTTTAAAAATACACTTAAATTTCAGAGTTCACGGCTGACAGGCAGATAATTGAACAGATGGGAGGCGGGACATTTCTGTGGGTTTTTGACACCAAAGCAAGGGATACTTACTGATCGGTTTCTTTTCTTTTCTCCCCCCGTCTACAAACAAATCCTCGCGAGTTTATCACCGAAACATTGCCATAATGTTGTGTTTTTCTCTCCGAAGTTCAGAGGGATTTAAAAGAAAAAGGGCTATTAAAATTCATGTGTGCAGCTTGGCTTCACAGCAGCTGTTGACATAATTACAGAGAGGGGGGAAAAAAAGTGTGAAATTAATTTCAAATTTAATGTAAATTATAGTGATTGGCAGAGCCGCGCTAATCGGCATTCATGTACAAAGAAAATATGCATGCCTCGAGCTTGTGCGCGAGTGCACGGGGAGCAGCTCAGATAAATGGGCCATCGGAAAAATGGACGGACAGAGATGTGCACAAAGGCGGATGCAGGATGCACGAATAAACACAAGTCCTTGAAAGAAAGGAGAAAATGTGAAGCTGCACCAGACGTACGGGAGAAAGTGGCCAAAGTGATAATTCTTACAACAAAATAGGGTCAAATAGCAAAAATCTGATCATCTGTTAGTAGCTTATAAACATATATTCATCAATAATGTCACATCCAGCTCTGTGGAACTGCTTCTGCATTTCCTGTTTCTTTTCCAAGTGTCTTCTTTTCGCTGCCCGTGATTACCTGATACCTGATTGTTTGCTCCGCCCTGATGTGTCTCACCTGTGCATCATTATTTTCTTTGCATTTAGTCTTTGCATCTCCTTCCATGACGTCGCATTTTATCATTGGTTGGACAACGGGAAGAAGCAGAAGAGAGGTGAGCAGTTTAGCGGTTAGCGGTTTTGTTTTATCCGTTTATTCTCTGGATAAATTGATAAAAACTGGATTATTATTTAATCTTTTTAAGGATAAAACTTTGAATTCTGAGGTGTAAGTTCTGTTCTTTTGGAAGTAACATTTAAGCTGCTAAAAACCACACTAAAATGTGTTATTTAAATTATGCGCATATTAATATAATAATGCCAAGAAAGAGTGTTAAAGGTCTAAATTCAACTTTTTTATCTTTCGAATCGCTTCAATTATTACTGACTGTCACTGCCACATTATATTTAAGTGTCTAATTAACTTGTGTTGTTCCATCATGACGTCTCCCTGCAGCACAATAGCATCAGTTTCGTTTGTTTGTATAGATTCACGCATTAAAGGACAGAGACTCTACAGGTTCTGCATTAGTTAATTGAATTAAGCCTCATTCATTTGGCTGACGGTAAAAATGTCAATAAAAATATACAGTGTGCAAATGTCCTTTCCAAATATATTTCCAAAACATCTGCAGACGCGTTGAAAGCTCACATCTGCCACAGCTGCAGTGAAACGCCCACCAGCTCACACTCATATTCAGCCTTCTTGAGCAGGTCCGACTCATTGCACACATCAAACGAAATCATCCTGTTGAGATGGTTATATTAAAAATCATTTCTCACAACTGTTCTGACAACTGTTGATCCGATGCCTCTCTGAATGGAGAAACGCTCTCCAACAACTTTTGTGAATGAGTTTAATCAGCGGAGAGAAACATTACTGTGATCAAAACCAAAGAAAAAAGGTCATCTCTGCTCTCTTGTTGTTTGTCGACTAGTTTGTTAGTGTTTTTTTTTGTTTGTTGTTTTACTTTAATTACTATGTATTAAAATGGAACTAAACAGAATTTAAATGCATGTGTGTTTTGGAGTTTTGTCACATGAATGGCACGTGTTCCCCGCTCCACAGTAGGTGAGATACTTAATATAGAAATAATCCTTATCTAACACAGAAGTCATGTGAAAATAGGAGACTCTGGAGACGTGCTTGTGTGAAGTAGAATACAGGATTAGAGGCTGACATTTTATTACAGTTTGGCTCATAAGCTCTTGTGCAAAGTGTTTAGTGTCCAAAAAAAAAAGGAATAGATGAGATCTTTTCCTGAGAGTTGAGTTGAGAGTTGTTCCTGAAGTGTTTTTGTGTCCATGTCCGTGTCAGTCTGCGTCCTGCTGGGGACGGTTTCAGCCATCAAGGAGTGTCATTGCTGTGGGGTGTGGAGTGTCTCGTCTGGTCCACATGAATGAAGGTCCATACGTTTCCCAGGAGAGAACACAGGACGGCCAATGTTACTCACGTCTCCTGTCAGTGGTTTTAATGTTATGGCGGCGTATGTTGTTAGCTGTTGAGTTCGGCTTTACAGAGGGCAATGATGGAAATCAAGCAAAACCAGAAAACATGCAGTGATTGGCAAAATGTGTCGTTTTTTTGAGACTTTGCGGGTTAATTTTATTCAGTTCCCCTTGATTCAGTCCATCAAAGGGTTTCCTTCTCACGCAGACGTGGCCTAGAGGAAACGTACTGTATGTGAGTCTTTCATTAAGTCTGTCTGTCGACTCCGTTTCAACTCCCCCTCCCATTTCTATACCATACACTCTTTTTGGTTCATCACAGGCGTATACATTCAGTGGTTTAGTCTCGACTCTTTTTTGATTGCGCTCTCAGTGCACACGTACTCAACAAGGGAAGCCACTTTCAAGTCGCACATCTGAAGACAAGAGACAGGTTCTTTGATGGCAAAATGTTAAAGGAAAGTCTGATGAATGAATGAAGTGAGCTCTGCTGAGCTTCTCTCAGCTCGAGTCTGGAGACTAGTGATGTGCGGATCGATGCTCAAATATCGATACCGGGTCTCTGTGCTCTAAAATCGATCCTCAAATCAAAATATCGATACTTTGGATACTTCAGTCATTGGAGGTGATGTAGGAACACAGTGGAAAGTAACTAAACTATTGAGCTGTGGCAACACAACAAACCCTGTGAAACGCCTCAGGTTAAACCACAACACAGAATACGAGGCATTTATGATGAGGAGGACAGAAGAGGAGAGAATTAAGATGCAAGTTTTCACTTTATAGTAGTTCTTAATAGTTAAACAATACTTTTTTTTTTTTTTCCACATATTTTTCTGTTGTATTAGCTCGGCTATATAGTAAATGAGGCCACTACCTCATAATACTTCCAATTTTAAAATAAATAATTAAGTAAATGATTCTGATGCCTTGTCTTCTTTATGAAGCTATGATATGATGTATTTGGTATAAGTATTGGTATCGCAACAATACCGCCGATACCAGCCTGAATCGTTTTTCAGATCAGAAAGGAAATCGGTCGTATTAAACATAAGCAACGAACAGTAGCAACAAAATAACAGACCTAAATTATTCACTCCTGGAAATAAAGTTGCATCGTGAAAACATACGCGTATCTTTTGCTCTGTTGTATAAATTCTGACCACCTCTTTTTCCAAACTGCCTTTGTGCTTCTCACACACAGGCTGCACGTTCACAATCTGCTAAAATGTGCGGCCACATCGATTTCTGCATTCAGAAACACGAGTGTGTTCGTAAAGAGAACGAATTTGTACAGACATAAACACAGACTGGAAGCCTGTCACTCAGCACGTCACCCTGGCATCTGGAGTATACCCACCTCCATCCAAATTAAAACAAGGAGGGCAAAAAGATATTTTCCAATTCAGCAGATGTGAGTCATTTCATCTTGTGATTCAAATGAGTTTGGTGTTTTGTGTGAACAGATGTCCGTACCCCGCCTCCTTTATCAACATTAGCTGATTGGGTTTTAGCATGCAGCTTGCCGTGCCTCTGCCTCACAGGTACTAACACACTAATCTGCCTCTGCACAGCTGTGCAGAACGGCGGAGGAGGGAGGAGAGGAAAAAGGAAGAGGGGGGGAAAAAAAGGCAAGAGAGCAAGGGCAGAATGGAAAGATGCAGAAGGGCTCGGAGGGATGAAGGAAGAGATGGAGAGGAGAGATACTGGAGGGGAGGAAGGACGGTGAGAGCTGGAGGGCGGTGAGAGGAGAGGATATTAGTCAGACAAAGAGAGGATTGACGAAGACAAATGCAAAGTGGAGGGAAAGAGAGTTGGAAAGACAAAGAAAAAATATTGAATGAAAGCAAAAAAAAAAAAAAAGTTAGTCGGAGGGAAACCTGCTGAATTCTGGCTCTAAGTTTGCATCTGTGTGTGGTAGCGTGAGGGCAGTGGCTCCCAGATAATCCCTCAGCGGCTTCTTGGCCTGTAGCCGTTCATACGGAGAGCACCTGCAGCACAGCGAGGGTCACGCCGCGGTGACACACTTTCTGCTTTAATAGGGTGTGTTCTCACAGGTGTGTGTGTCTTCGCCATTGTAGGGCAGCTTGGTGCGTCGCATGTGTTTGCGGCTTCATCCCTGGAAAGCCGCTTTCTGTGTGTCCTCCCGAGCTATCTTAAACTCTGCACTTCTAGCCCTCTGAACAGAGATGTTACATATCTGGGGGTGTGCATGAGTGTGTGTGTGTGTGTCTGTGTGTGTGTGCGACAATACAATGTGGCACGGACCTCTGCGGCGCTTGTTTACCCAGCCGCCGTGCCACAACAACGGGACTCTTTCTGTCTGCGCACCTGTTCAGCAGCCCTGACATCAGCAGCACTCAGCGCACAAAGACCACCTCTGCACCCCAGAGGGGAGCAGCAGGAGGGGAAAATGAATTAGGGCTTTGGGAGGAGCAGACTGGAGGGAAGGAAAGTGCATCCAATGATGAGAGAGGGAGGTAAGAATGAGTGAGAGGGGATGGATGTTGAAAGCGTGGATGAGAGTCACGGGGAGACGGAGGGATGCGGGATCGGGAAAGAATGAAAGATAGAAAGAAAGTTTTCAAGACTGGGGTTAGGCTGAAAATACAGTAACGGGGTTGTAATCAGGGCGGGTGGCGACGGCGTGCGCCAGAGGTTGGACTGCTGTGTCCCTTGCATCACTCTCCTCCACCCCGGGAGTTGATCGGGTGCACTCAGCTTGTGAGCTCATTAAAAAGCACCCATTATCCCGACATTTGCACGCATCGCATGCAAAACTAATTTACTTGTAAGAAATTAAAAGTTCATTTTAATTGAGCTCGCGCTGCAGTATGCAAATTAGGAGTACATAATGTACATTGATGCGGAGCAGACAGCGCGCTGAAAATGGACTTAACCCTTTTGTAACAATACGGGGAATTCTTATTATCCAAATTATACGCAGGGAGAAGATTTCAAACTAGAATTTACCAGCGAACGGTGGAGATGTGTGTTGGGCTACATTAGGATGACAGTTCCCTGCAGCTCCCTGAAAATATTTGTATTTGTTGCCTGATTTAGATATAGAAAAATAGTCTGAACAGCTCTGTCCGTCAAAATGAGAGGACTGTTTAAAGCTCAATAAGTCAGCGAAGCAGGAAGGATCCATATGAAGTATATTCCCCAGGTAGTGGTCAAGGGTGGGGTGAGATGGAGATTGGGGTCAAGCTGTAAAGAAGATGGAACTGAGCTTTCATTTCTTGTATGTGGGTGTGTGTGTGTGTGTGTGTCTCAAGAGTGTCAGCTTAACCCGAACCCTGTGCTCTGACCTTCCTGATCCAGCCCCCCGGTGCATCAATAGCCGATAACACGTCAATAAAACGACACGGTCACCTGGAGGGCTCCGTCCGACACTCCCAGATGGCAGCAGCCGTCCCCAGCAGGATGTCGCCTGACACAGACACACACTCAAAAAAAAAAAAAAAAAATGGTTTAGGGAGTAAAAAAACAGGAAAAATAAAAGGTTTTGACCTGGCCTCCAAATTCACAAAACGGACCACAGGTCTTTGGGTTCCTCAACTCCAAGGTCTCCCTTGGAGACCTACACAATATTAGTCATGATGTTGGTGTCGGCAACAAAAAAACGGTTACAAATGTAACCTGAAAACACTCGAATAGCCTCACTGAATGACTCTTTGGTTGCAGACTTACTGTAAATATGCACGGTGCATGGTTGTTTTGGACGTGGAAAGACCGGTGCAAACAGGAGGTAAAGAGGAGCCACAGTTAATCTTTGGGTGACGCGCGAACAAATGGCGCATCTAATCTAAAGGTTGATAAAAAATAAATTGTTTTTCTGAGTAAACGCCATGCGGAAAGCCACGGTCATCGGGCCGCGGAAAGCCGGAGCCGGCTTGTGAGATTTAAAGTCTGTTGAATCAGCACTGACTCGGCAAAGCGTGTTTTTTCCTCCCGCGTGCTCACCCGGGCGATGACAGGTGAGCCCGGGCTGCTTGGCAAGCGGGGTCGGCCTGCGGAGCGGCGTGGAAGGCGGTCGCGTCGTTAGCTGGCGCGTGCGGGCCCTTAATGAGCAAAGTGTTGATTTGGCGCTGATCCTAATAGGATCAAAGCTGTCATTTGGCTCCCCCGATGGCTGACAGGAGGCCAGGCCTGGCACGCCACCAAGAAGGAAGAGAGACCAAGTCACTGTCACAGGCTACGTACGCGCGGAGTAAAACTCCGGCGTGTAACTGTTTCACATATAAACTCTCTCTACATAAGCACACATGCAAAAGAGGTGATGGAGTTCATTATGGGAGCAGAAGTAAAGAATAATGTAGGATTGATGCATGCTCATTTATGTTTGAATGCGTCCAGCGGAAAAGCCTCGGGGCCGTTATTTCTTGCAAACTGAAATCACCTACAGTGAGGGCAACAGAAGCGATGTTTATTGAATGTAGCTAGATGATATTGTAATGCACTAAGGGGTGTCTCAGCTGGCTTTAGCTCATTGAGAAGAATGATTTATTGTGCCGGAGTAAGTGAGGTTTATTTTGGCTTGGGAGTGCTGCATGCCCCGAGGGCTGGTGATGGATTCACTCACACAAACGCGTGCATTGTCATTTAGAGAGAGGGGCGCACGCACAGAGAGCCGGGATCGGCTCAAAGGCACATGTAGTCACATTAAAGCGCCGCGAAACGGAGTGCGGAGCAAAAATAAAGTGCCAAATCCCAAACGCTGATATTGTGATAAGAGCAAGGGCAAGAGAGAGGAGACAAAGAAAATATCCTGATTAAAAAAACAAAAAACAAAAAAAACCAGTCCCACTCTGCTTCCAAATTAAAATGCAAATGTTTTTTTTTTTCTGTTATCATTATTTGCCTCATCCTCTTCATCCCACATGCCACCCCCACCCTTTCGCCCTCAAACCCAACCCCCTACCCCCCCCCCCCCCCCCCCCCCCCTCGTCTCCTCCATTCTTTTGTCTCAAAATTTGTGAAGCAGAGTGCTCGGGCGGCTAATTATGTATTCAAATGAAAGAGGCTCGTTAATGTTGCACTGGGGAGAGGCAAGATGATTGGGAGAGGGTGATGGAATTGAAATGAGTGCTGGGGTGTCGCTCGCTTGCTCGCTCGGGTGGCGGCGGCGGTGGCGGCGGCGGCTGTGGCGGTGGTGGAAGAGGCGGTGGTGCATCTGGAACCAGCCGAGCGCATCCCGGCAGATGTCACCTCCCGGGGGGTGATTGGAAGGCAGGGTGGGAGAGAGAGAAAGAGGGAGAGAGAAAGAGGGAGAGGGAGGGTGTGTGTGTGTGTGTGTGTGCTTGGGGAGTAAGGGGGTTGGGGGTAAGGTAGGGAGGCAGTGGTTGGAGGGAGGGGTGCGATGTGGGGGTATGGAGAGGGGGAGCACGGTCAGACAGGAGACGCACACTTTACAATGACAGGATGGGTGGGGAGTAGGGAGGGGAAGCGAGAGGCAGGGAGGAAGGGGTGATGCGGAGGAGGAGGAGGAGGGGTGTGTGTGCGTGTGTGTGGAGGGGGTGTGTGTGGGGGGGGCACATGGCTTTGTTTCTGCAGAGGACACACAAAGAAGAGAAATGGGATGGTTAATTTAGCTCAGCAGAGAAAGAGAGGGGAGGAAAAAAAAACAGAAATGAGCTAATGAGCATGTTGTTGTTCTTGTTGTCGCTCTATACGGTGGCTCCACTGTGTGACCTGCTGGATGGTAACGACACCGAGTTCCGACTAAAAACCTGAACTCAAACAGCGCAGAGAAAAGTTGTTAAGCAGGTACGAACCGGTGCACATGCTGCACGCTCATATCTCTGCACGGAAATACTGAACTTTCGGGACGACCACCAGAAACTGTGTGCAAATGACGCTGCGTGTGTTTATGGGAGTCAGGGTTGTGTGTCGTATTCTGCTGCCGCTGCTGCTGCTGCTGCACAGGAAAAAGTCCAGGCTGACTGATGCACGGAGGCAGGGAGAGATGAGGTGAGCTGTTCATTCTGCTCCAAACAGCCATCTGCTCTCCGTGTCCTTCATCTGACATACTCCTCAATCGTATTGGCCCATACAGGCACACACACACAAACACACACGACCTGTACGTAACAACACACAGACACGCACGGGGTTCGCTCCAGTCTTATCCCGTATTCATGAGGGCTGTTCTGCCAGCTCGGTACCCCGAGGCCCCTGGCCCCGTGGCCTGCAGCTATCATTAGAGGGTGCCTGTACTCTCATTATTGATCCCCTGCCTGATAATCAAATGCATGCTCCGTCTCTAGGGGGCACCACTGGGACCGGTGGCCCCCACCTGCCTTGCAACTCTATTGTATGGGTGTTCCATCAACTGCGCGGCAGCACACGTGTGCACACATGCAAACACACACACACACAGATATATATATACAGTAGAGTCATCATTCCAGCCAGCATAGAGGTATGTGACATGGATGCCTAAACACAACACAGGTGTAATCTGCACAATGTGCATCTATCTATCTATCTATCTATCTATCTATCTATCTATCTATCTATCTATCTATCTATCTATCTTCATTCTTTCTGCTTCTTTCTCTTCCCTCCATCCACTCCCTAATTTTTTTTTTTTTTTTTTCAGTGAATCTCTGACGGAGATGCATGGTGTTTCTAATTTGGCATGCAGACATTAATTCCAGCACAGCTGCTGCCTCCTCCTCCTCCTCCCCCTCCTCCTCCTCCTCCTCCCTTCATCCCCCTCACCGCCTCCCTCCGCCACCACCCTCAACCCCACGTCTCCTCCTCCTCCTCCTCCTCCTCCTCCCTCACTCTCTCCCCGAAGGCTCCTCTCTAATGTGCAGCTTCAGAGAGGCGCGGCAAATTAACACCATTTGTTCTGCGGAGCATGCCTTCTTCTCAACACTACAAGCATATCTTATGAGGTTTGTCTAAATGTGAGAGGGAGCAGGAAAGAGAAATCCACAGAAATGTTGCGATGTTACCCCCCCCCCCACCACCACCACCACCCACCCACCTACCCCACCCACTCCCAATTCAAATTCACAGCAGACACAAGTGCAAAACAAATCTCTCAGAGCGTTTTTTCTTTCTTTCTGTTTTTACACAAGAGACTGAAGCCCCCCCCCGCGTCTCTTTCTTATCTCCGCAAAGTTGTGCCTTCAGCAGCAGCCTTTTGCCTGCGCTCACCAGCACTGACAGAGATCAAAATGTGTAAATTGTCTCCATTACAACAGGCAACATCTGTGCGACTGCTGAGATCTATGTCGCCTCAGTCGAAACGCTGCGGTAGGACTATTTATCTATTAGCGCGCGTCACGAGCTCGCGAAACAAATGTTTTATTCAAACTTTAACCCCCTTTTCGAAACCAATATCAGTTTTGTCAGAGGAATAGCGGGTGAAGCGGTGGACCATATGTGTGAGGGGGAGCAAAGGGAGAAGACGGTGCAAAGAGGAGGGAGGGGGGGGGGGGGGGGGGGGGGGGGGGTTGAGAGGCAGGAGCATCTGTGTGCTCACAGACAGGTTGTTTTGGTATTCTAAGTCCGGGCTGACAGGAATATTGAATATGGCAGACCTACCTCTGCATACTGCACACAAAGAAACGTGCATCCACAGATAGAGTCGCGCGTAGACACAGCCCTCCAGACTTCCACCTGCCCCACCGCCGCCCCCCCTGCACACACCCAGCAGGGCTCCCCCTCTGCGGGGACGACGTCTTTTGAACTGTGGGCTAATTCCCTCCCTGCCTCCTTCCACTGCATCTCCCTCCCTTTCAACCTCCTTCTTCGTGTTCCTTTATTTACTTTTATTTTCCCTCTCTTCATTCCACCTCTCTCTTATGCCCCACACCTCCTTGCCTCCCTCCCTCCCTGCTCTTTCTCCCCCTAGCCTCCAAGATAACAGCATTATTAACTGGCCTAGTTGACCTACACTCCTGATAAACTCATCCCGCTGAGGATCCCCGCTTTTCTTTCCCTGCTGCTGCGTGGGGATTACTATCTTCTGGACCAGGGGAAACTATAAACACTGCGTGATGAGAGGAAAGTCTACCTGGGAAGAGATGGTAGATACAGATGCGCACGCAAACACACAAAAAAAAAAAAACTCGAGGAACAGAGAAGGACACACGGCGTATAATCCACGCTTAAAATGAAATGTTTACGGCAGCTAATAATTAAAAGTTGTATTATCTACTAATTAGCTGATGATGTACGAGCAATTTGATTATCTGGAGTGGAAATAGTGCCGGATGTGGGCCAGAGAGTAGTCAGCTGTGCCTCAGCTGGGAGAGAGCTGAATAACCTCTTTACCACAGGTGCATGCTGGGAGACGGCAGGGGGAGCAGCCTCGGAAACTAAACAACTGTTTAGCACCAGATGAGTTTCTCTTTTAAACACAAACACCTTCTCCTTTCCTTTTTTACCTGTTTCACAATTAAGGGTCTGTATTTTAGGGTAGAGAAGAAGAAGGAGGAGGAGGAGGAGGAGGAGGAGGAGAAGAGGCGATGGGGAGTAAGAGGAGGGATGAAGTGTTGCTGCACTTGGAAAGCTGCCGGCACATCTGCTCGTCCATGATGTCTGTGCGGCTGCCGTCAGCTGTCATTTTGGACCGCAGTCAAGTGGAGCAGAGGTACCGGCTGGCTCCCTGCCTTCCCGCTTCCTTTTGTACCCAGAATGCTGGTTTGTCTTTCTGCCTCTTCAGAAATAGTCTCTTTATCACTCACTTTCTGCTTCTGAATTTTCTTCATTTTTTTTTGTTGTTGTTGTTGTTGTTCATTTTTCAGCTCAAGAAACTCAATAACACTCTGAGTTCACTGTATTCCTCCTGCGATAATGGGCAGTGTGACCAAAAACCTATGTCACGGTATTTATCAAAATTCTGACGGTATCACGTTATTTTTCTTTTCATGCATAATCACATTTACAACATTTTCTACATGTTCAGAGGAATTAATGCAGTAGATTGACCAAGGATGGACTATTTTTCTATCAGGATGAGTAAATATTGTAGAATAATTCCACACTAGTAGTAAAACAGTTTTGCGTGAACCCGTGTTAGCACTGACTGCTGATGTGGAAATCTGGAGATATTTACAGCTTGTAGATAAAATAATAATAATAATAATAAAAAGAATTAATCGTTACCAAGATGAAATGAAGAAACATCATTTATTTTGACCTATTTATTCATAATTAAACACATTTAAACTGCTATGTCTGTGATGTCAATAGCAGCACGACTGTCTACCGTAATAATTGTAGTCTGTGCGCAACATTTTTTTTCTCGTTCATAAAAAGCAAAAATTGGCGACATTTTTGGGGACAGCTTTAGTCGAGAGACAGGTCATCCATAATGGGTATTGTCTCCAGAAATCAGGGACGTCTGGTCGTCCAAAAAAAAAACAACAAAAACCCTATTTTGGTTCCAGATCTGCTCGGGTGAGTATCCGGCGCTTCCGGATGACGTCAACTATATGTTTGGCCACGATCGACTCAGATTGCGAGATTGCAAGTTAAATTTATTTTTCACAATATGTTTGGAAGAGAAAGCTCGATAAATTTTATTTATACTTTTAAATTTTTCACAAAACACATCAAATACGATGGCGGCGCATAATTTAAAGTAATATAATGACAAAATAACTGAGTTCAACCCATTCATTCGTATATACTAGGAGATTTAAGACGTTTTATCCTGGAAAAGATTAAGTAAAAATACAGCTTTTATCAATTTATCCAATAAAGTTGCTGCTTTCGACAACAACCGCTAAAACTGCTAACCTCTGTCCAACCAATTATAAAATGCAAAGTCAACTTCCCCTACATCGTGACGTCATTTGGATACTCAACCCGAGCAGATCTGGTACCTACAACGGCACCTTTTTTTTTGGCACAAGTCTTCTAGTTCTGCCGCTTTGTTGTTCGGACCTTTCAATCTTCACCTGTGAGTTTAGAAGCGCTACATTGAAAATGGTCCGGTCTGAAACAGTGTGACAAATCAAATCAAATACAAATCAGAAATTCATATCATAATAATAAAGATTATAATAATACCAGTATTCGTTATGAACTGGTATACCGCCCAGCCGTTGCTTGGCCAGTGAGCCGGGTCATAAATGTTGCTTGGGCGTCAACCACTGACAAATAATGGCCTTCAAACCTTTGTCCAAACAACAAACCGATCCATCTCGGAAAACATGCCACTAACCGCTCAACAGGATGCATTACTGTAGAGCATTTAGCCCAATTATCACCACCAAACAAAGAATTTAAGTGTCCCAATGCATTAGGCAGGGTTGTAAATAATGGCATTGTATTTAAGCACCGCCATTAGGATTCACAGACAAACATCGGTTATTCAACACTCTCTTCGCTCTCCACCCATCTGCCTAATAAAAGTGAGGGAGGGAGAAATCAAGAGCGGGGCAAGAGAGAGGTAGAAAGGAGGGGCAAGAAGAGGATCCATCAAAGTGCCCACAGATATAGAGTAAGGCATGTTTACGTATCCGAGGGAATCGAGGCAATGAAAAGAAAGGCTATAAAGGAAAAAGGATGTGGTGAGTAACTCTGGGAGAAACAGGAAGGTGAGAAGATGCTCTTGTATGGAGGACTGTTGTTGTGCATTAGACAGCAAGGCAGCAGGGTGATGAAATAAATAAATAAATTGTCTCTGGTCTGTGCGGTGCGGTGCTGTGCTGTGGTGCCTGGTTGCCCATGAATATTCCATGAGGCAGAGAGTGGGGAAGTGTGCTGCCTGGAACATCTGGTCTAGTCCACAGGGACCCTCGTGGCGAGAAAGCTGCAACTTCAGGAGGAAAGGAGGGAAGGAGGGCAAAAAAATGCCAATAAAAAAAAAAAAAAGAGGGGGGGGGGACAAAAACAGCAGCAATCAGCAAACCCGTGCATCATATGGTTGATTTGTTTTGCTAATTTGATTTTAAGACCGGCAGTCTCTGCTAGCACAAAACAAACTGAATGAATAAATCCTGCACCACATCATCAGGGTTGTTTTTTTTTTGTTGTTGTTTTTTTGTTTTTTCTCTCAGCTCTAGCTTTGTGTGCGATCAAATATGTATTTCACACTGGATTTTGTATATGATGCACGCTGATCACTTAGACGCTCCAACGTAAACAGATGTCTGTCGTGAAAGAGTTGCTTAATTTTTTGTGCGCCGCTTTGATTCAGGAAACCTCGGAGTGTGTATGGTTGAACATGCAACATGCATGGTATTAAATAGTGCACAGTGTAAAGCATAGGTTTTCAAGAGGGGGTCCGCGGCCCCTTGAGGGTCCACAGAGGTACTGCAGGGCGGTCACGAAGTCTTTGGTTGATTAGACATTAGACATTAGATATTTCCCTACAAATTTTAATTTCTTGAAATACACATTAACATGAATCCAACATATTTTAGTAAAGGGATAAATGGAAGCAGAAGACGTTATCTTTCAGTCAACATTTCACTCATACGGAAGCTGTCTCACACAGAGAACCACACTAGACCTGTCAATCTAAACCTCCTGTACAAATTAGGCCCCGCCCCTATCGCTGCTGAGCCAATCACGAGGCAGCATATTACACACTGACTCTGTCAGGTTCCCCGCAACTGGCCGAGAGCCAATTTGTTTCAGGGCCTGACTATTGTTGCATATGCTTGAAATAAAAAAAATATTATTTGAATATACTTCCTGGTCCATGGCCTGAAAAACGTTGAAGACCCCTGGTGACATTAGACATTTTTGATCTATTTTTTTTATTTTCCTGTGGTGAAGAGCCAAAGCAAAAGGAGGCACGTGGAAGGAAACAGAAATAATCACAACAATGACTGTAGCCCCGTCCCAACAACTGGATAACTGGCATCATCCTCACACTTTAGACACATCTTGAATGTAAAGACACTGTCCTCAATGAGTCAGGTCAACTCAATCCCAAGAAAAAACAGTCAAGAATGATTTTTAATTAAGAGTGGTTGCTCAGGAGAAGGAGATGTGTTCTGCTGGGAAACTTGTGGACCTGGTATTCACACCTCATCAAAGAAAATCAAAGAAAGCTGAATGCTTTAAACCAGTGTGGTTCAGCCACAAGCAAAAAAAATAATATTTTCTTGTTTCTTGTGATATTGCCTTCTTACGAATCTCACTCAGCAGCCTCATAAAGTAAAGAGATTATGTGTTGATTTAACTTGTTAGAGTTGTATATCTTCAATTCTATATAATCTTTTTTAGTTTTAGTTATTTATTCAATTTATTGACCACTGATTCCACTGTGTTCCTCTGCATTTTTACTCTGCTCCATTCTGCTTTATTTATTCTACTTGTATCTGCTCCTATCGTATGTGTATTATGCAACAGTAGGCAAGTTGTCCAAACCCCTGGTGCCCCTGGTGGGATTAATAAAAGTGGTCTGAACCTTAATCTGTGCCGCAGAAAACGTAGAAAAAGGTTCAGGTAACAGCATGCAACCAAAACATCTTTACCAAGTCAAACTGGGTCGGTTGCATTGAATGACTTTAGTGTCTCATAATCATGGAAACAGTATGTCCCTATACTTGTAGTCATTTCCTTAAGTCTTTGTCTGTTTTATCGATCATTTTAAAGAGATCTTGACCAGAGAGGAGGAAAGTTGGTAAAGTCTTAACAGATTTTTCATTGAGATACTTGGATGGTAAAAGTTCTTGTTCTCCACAGTAAATGTTTTTCATTCAGAGAGAATACAGCGACTTGTGAATGAAATCTAACTTTCCAGGAGGACTGGAGTCGGTCTGAATGGTACTGTGAAGCCCCACGGCTCTGAAACGCCTCAAGGTTTTCTATATCTGACAAGAGCAAGAACATCAATGCCTTTTTTTTTTTCTTTTTTTTGGCAAGACCGTTGTTGATCAGTCATCAAACTTTACACAAACTGCGTTGAAAGCGGCTGTCTAGAGCGAAAGCTTGCAGGTTGAAATGAATTAACTTTGCTTGGCTCGCTGTGGTTCCACATGTGACTTCCCGCGGTACAATGTGTTGTTTGTTTTCAGGTCTTGTAAATCTGTGTTTGTTTCTGTATTTTGTTTTTGTTTAATTTGCTCGTTAGTTTGTTGAACAGAAACCCAGGGACTTGATGTAAGGGAAGCAGTGTGTACACATCACCGAGAGCTTAGTCTACACAACGGTTAGCCGTAACATTATGACCACCTTCCTAATATTGTGTGTGATTTTTTAGGTAAGATAGGGCCTCAAATTAATCTATTTTGAATTTAAAGAACACTAGTCTTTAAATCACTACCTATCTATGTACAGTATTTTGTTCTAAAAAATATTATAAGACCAGTCGAATGTACCTTGAAAGAGTGTCCTCCTTAATGTTAATTCTTTACCACCAGAGTGTAGCAGCAGCTGGGGCCCAGAGCTCGGAGCACTGGCGAATGGGGGTCAGGGTACCCTGCCTTGGATACTGAATCATGGAGATCCCCTCATTAGGCAGAGCCAACCCTGTGATGATTGGCCCTCAACACCGAGCACCTGAGCACAACTCGGTGGCCCAGCTCGCTCCTAACAATACCACCACCGCCACCACCACTGCCACCACTACTAGCACTGCTGCTGCTGCTGCTGTTGCCTGCTACGCTCTCACCCCAGAAGGCTTCATTGCTCTGGCAGTGGTATGACACTGCGCTTCTTTGTATTAATCTGAAAGTGATCGTTGCAATTAACTTTCAGATAACACCAAAGGATCATCTGTGATTTCTAACACCTACTATAAATGAGAAAAACATAACGCAGGAAAGGAAAACACAAAACAAGTTAAAACTGTAACACAAATGTATTCTATTTATAATATTTAGAGGAATAATGTTAGACATTCATCCTGAGAAAATAACCTTCATCTTTGTTGTGCTTGTTCGCAGAAACAAGTAATGAAATGCACGAGTTCTGTCTGGGAAGTTGATGTAGAAGCCACCTACATCAATATGCATTTGTTTTCACTCCCTACAATCTCACTGACTGGATTTGACCAAAGGAGAACACAGAGGGGACGAAGTCTGGTCTGTCTTTGTCAAGTGAAGCCTTTAAAACAAAGATATTACAAGAAGTAAGTGGAACCACTGTGGAGGGTAACGTAGCAAATGCAACTTCTGCTTGGACACCCCTGAAACACACAACTAACGTTGCGTTAGCTAGCCTAGCGGTTAGCATTAGCATGTATCAAGAATCATGCAAGAATATTGACGTTATTTCAGTCACAGTTTATTCTAACCAATAACGTTATCCAGGCTGAAAATGACGATCTGTATTAATCTGACCTGATATGAAGTGTTCGCTGCAAACAGAGAGTTGTTGATGAGTGTCTACGACTGGCAGTGGCTGGAACGCGATAAAACCTCAAGTTATTGTTTCTGCTTTTACGGTTTTGGCACCACAAAAATACAGCGAGACGACATTTTCCCAGTTGACAGTGACTGTTCGCATCAAGCTTCCTTCTGTTTTGCCTCCCGCTAACGTTGTGACGTCACAGTGACATAGGCCATGAAGGGCTCTATGGGTCTTATTCTTCTTTTTGTGTGTAATTCCATAATTTCTGAGTCTGATTGATATGATTCTATTCAACTAGATGATCTTTTTAGACGATGTAGATGCTGCAGAAGTAAAATTACTGACTGAAATGACAGTAATCTCAGAAATTTCTGATTACACTGTTTGTCTTAGACTTATGCCTTTTTACCTAAATGTCTACAGGCATTAAAGAAGATATTTACAATATTAACCTCCTGTATTTTCATGTCATGCGTGAGAAGAATTTGCGACACTGCTCTGGTGGAGAGCATGTAGCGAGAGCACGAGTGATGGGAGTGGAGGAATCCTCTTGTCCAATATGCACTGATGGATTGTCTGTTTGACCATAATATCTGTGGTGAGAGACCACATGAGCACACCTCATCAATCACACACACACACACACACACACACACACACACACACGCGTACACACAAATTCACCTCACCATCACTCCAAACCCACACAGTTCCCTCTTCCACCTGAGACCTTCACATCCAGAATAAAAAAAAAACACAAAACATATGCACACACATACATCTGACCCTAACCCCTCCTCCACAACAGATATGACCTCTCCATCTTCACCTCTCCCCTTTTTTTTACACCCACGCACAGCAGGGCAAGGAGAATAGTGCTTCACCCCCCCACAGCCCTCCCCTCCCCTCCCCTCCCCTCCCCCCCGAGTCTTTGCCAGCGCTTCATAAAAGTACGACACCCAGGAGCAGTTTGAAGTATATAACCTTGAGCCATTCACATCCAGCTGCTCTAATGATTACAAGCTGTTATATTCAGGGAAAACTGTGATTTCAACGAAATGGCCACAAAAGGCACATTAATTGGGTGGAGGATTTTCTAAGAAACGCTTCACTTATAGTTCAGAGAGGCTAAAATCATTCAGATATACCCAGTATTGGCTGATTAAATCTTTTTCTTTTCTTCTTTTTTTTACAGTCAAGTAATATTTCAGTGCATTCACAGATACCCCTCAGATAAAGTTCTCAGAAACAACTCTGGACCGACCAGGGATTTGGCATTGCTGCATTTAGCTGTCAAACAAATCCATTACTACGTTTTCAAGTGTTGACGAGGGGCACTGTCCTCGTTGTGAAAATACATCTGATTTCAAGCTGCACTCCCCCAAATGGCAGAAAGGAGAATTACACCAACAGTATGATGTATCCCTATGGTCCATCAACCCCACCCCCAATGAGGAAAAGTCCCACCAATAATAACCTGTGTTTATTCTTGTAACTGATTGCTTAAAATAATAATAATAATAATAATAATAATAATAATAATAATAATAATAATAATAATAATCTGTTTTTCTAGGTTTTCATTCTTCCAGCCTGCAGAATTCATAGAACCCGAGTTGCATTCATAACCCTAATTTCTTCGCCACAAATGCTTCACCAGAATGAATTATTTGTCTGAATTAACAAAGACTAGAATGAATCCATTAATCATTGCCTGCTTCTAGTTTCTGTCTTTACTGTCTTTGCTGTGGCGTGTTATCTCCATTCTGTGTCATGTTTTTACCGCTAGCACTGGCTGCAAGGATGCACTAGGTCGAACATAAGCCCAGCCAGCAATGCTAACAGAAATATAATTTATGCAATTGTACATATGTTGAATTTCAGATCTTTTTTCTTTCTTTTTTTTGCAAACACTAAAACAGAAATGATGCAAAGATAGCACAGTTTCTCCTGTCTGTCTTATCCCTGATCACAGGCTGATCCTTAAAGATGATTCCCAGTTACCTCATATGCACTGTGAGACTTAATGTTCATGCATTAACAAAAACACAAATTGTATATTTTTACTCTTTTTGCTTTGCTTTAACATTTGTTTTATTCACTGTGATGAGTTCTCAACAGATGACTGTAGTTAATAAGACATTTTCTTGATTTTCATCCAAGTCTCTGATTAAATATGCATGTATGTACATCCACATGACAATTTTGCTCTATAAACTATTACTTTGCTTCACTTCTGCAATCATGCCATGTTTTATACATGCTATATTTGCAGTGCAGCGTCTCCCTATGCTCCCTCCATCAAACCAGCAATTTAGATTGGATGTTGGTCTGTTTTCACAGCAGACGCAAGGAGTAAATTAAAAGCAGTGGCTGACAGCGAACCATATGGTACCACTCTCTGCAAGAGAAAAAACACAGCAAAGATTAATTGATAATAGCTGGCACTTCCACCACCTCCAACAGGGATATTAGTGTGTGTGTGTGTGTGTGTGTGTGTGTGCGTGTGTGCGAAGGCGCCTGTGTATATGCATGCGGTACAAGTGCATATGCATCCTGATTGCAAACAGCATGCTTATACTGAAAGGCCCAGGAGGGGAACCTGTCAGACAAGATGGTTTGTATTGTCTGTAGCGTCAACATGCCTACATTTTTAAACTTCCTATCTCGTAAGAGATGCTGAGGACTTAAACAAGCAACGCATTACTCATGTATGAGAGCTTTCAGGGCACTGTTAAATGTGGGTTTCTTTGGCTGTGGCTGTTTTGTCTGTGCGTGTGACTGTGTGCTGCCAACAATCCATTCATTGTTCAACCAAGGTGCTTCCTCTGCACGGCCGCTGCTGCTGCTGCTGCTGCTGCAGGAGGGAAAAGATGACATTAACACAACTACTGAGTGCGATTAAAGGGATTCTACTGCAAACACTTCTCCACTCCCTCTCGACAGTGTTGGAAGGAAATCGGATCTTAATTGTATCTGCATGTCCCTTTGTGCAGTGTGATGGTCAGTGACCCCTGCAGCTCAGGATAGGCTGGAATTAAATCTGAATGTCAGACGGGTGAAGCCCCCCGCAGGGTGGAAAGGGCTGGAGGGGGGAGCGAGGGGAAGAGAGGCTCTCTTTGATTGGATGGACTGATGCATAGAGAAGGAGAGAAAGAAACAGAGTGAGGGAGAGGAAGAGGAAGAAAGACCACTCAAGGGAAATCAGCTCTCTCCACTCATAAACAAATTCATCATCAGCTCTGACAAACCACACGCCGCATAACGATGAGCTTAAGTGCACAGAGCAAGAGGAGGGGAGGGCGAGAGGGAGGAAGAGGCAAGGGGAGGATAGCAGGAAGAAACAGGGGGTACTATACACATATACCAAGAAGTGATAACTATCATCTGTCCTTAATTTGTAAGTGTCACTCAGGTATGTCATGCAGAACTTCTGGATCCAAATAAAGTGGTTCACAGAAATTTGAATTAGTAATCTACCTTTCTGTGTATTAAAGTATAGGTCATAGTGTATAAGGTAAATAAAGATAAACAGCACCATCTGAAGAAATGAGTAACACGAAACATTTATTTTTTTATTCTGTCCTAATATTAGTTTTGTTGACGGCGCTTTTTAATCGATCTAACAGCGGATTGTGGATCCTGTAGGCACCGCTAACACAAATATGTGAGCAGTGATCAGTGATGGTAAGTGATGCCAGTCTGGGTGTGGTGCAGCAGAGGGGAGGACAAGGACCCGCGAGATGGGAGAGCAGAGGGGGTGCCAGCGACTGGACTGACAGCCCATAATTACGGCTCATTTTCAGTCATTAAGCCATGGAGTGTGAGCAGCTCTCGCACTAAGGGAAGGGCCTTGATTAATAATGAAGCCCCCATCTCCTCTATCTAATATACACACAGACACACACGTACTTAGCAAACCCTGTCCTTTCAGAGTCTATATTTTGCTCTCAGTTAAATAATTATTCATAAGCGTGAATAAAAAAAGTGTATTTTATATTTCTTAAGAATTCAAAATTGCACATTTTCTAATTTTCCATTGTGTTGGGAGAGAGACTGAGGGAGCTGTCCAGGAAATTCGTGGTGCTGAAACTGAACTGAGTCTCCTTCCCCCTTTTTTTTTTACTCCCCTCTTCCCTTCAGTCTCTCCTCCTCCTCCTCCTCCTTCTCCTCCCCCACCCTGTTCTGGCTGGTTGTCAGAGTTCCCCGCCGTCTCCTTTGAACTCCTACACCAGCAACCCCGCAACGATCAAACTTTGAGCTGCTACCCTGCCATGAAATATTTACCACACAGAAGGGACATATTCAGTCAGTGTCGGCCGAGAGCCCGGTACAAAGGTGCAACATGAAAGATCGGGAGAATATGAAAGAGGAGAGGGGAGCAGTTTGAAGCCAAGAACTGTGAAACTGCCGGGAAACACGGCTACTTTGTTTGCATTTCATTTTATGACGTAATATTTTTGCAAGGGATAAATAATGCATTTCTGACCCCCAAAGAGGATGAGAAAGACGAAGGAAAGAAGATGCAGATGAAATAGGAATGTGTTCTCACTGTGAGACAAACAAAAGCTGTCGTCGTTCGCTTTGCTAACTTATATGTTGTCTATTCAGATCTACTTGACACTTTGCAAACCTATTATATTTGCTTTGCTGGGCAGACTTGGCCAGAAACACAAGCTGAGGAAGAACAACATGGAGTTCGGCAACGCAAGTGACCACAAACGCCACCTCATCATTATATTTTGCACGTGTCACCATCTCCTCCTTGCAGACGCACACACTCACACACACACAAACACACACGGCGACACCAGCAGCACCAGCACAGAATAGGCCGGGACAGAGCTGGCTGGTCCCAGCTGGTCCCTGCTAACACATTCCACTGCACCCTAATGACAGCGGGTCCCCCCCCACCCTCCCAGCCTCTGTGACCCTGGCCCTAACACCCCTTCATGGGCCCCCAGGGATCCCGCAGGGCCAGGAGGGGTGAGGGAGGGGTGAGGGAGAGGAGGAGGAGGAGTAAGGATGGGGGAGGACGAGGAGGGGGTGGACGGGAGGAGTGACACAGATGAGGGAGGACACTCCAGGTGGTGGGACAGCTCTGAGGGAATTGGAAGTCATGAATATATTAACTGACAGGAGGGGGAGTAATGAATTCAAATTAAATTATATGTGCCGAGCACCATACGAACACGAGCGAACACGCCGGGGATATTTCAAGGGGGCCGACATAATTACACCTTTCACGAAATTTGATAAAAAGGAAATATGTGTAAGACAATCGGAGATGCAAAACACAGCTGCCAAGCTCGCGCTACTACATTCGTGGAAAGTTAGTCGAGAAGAGAAGTTTTTTTATGTGGTATTGTTTGCGTGTTTTTTATTTTTTTTATTTTTATTTTTGCAGCATTTCTTTTATCACTCCAAACACTTTTTGGATTTTTAAATAGAATTTAAATAGTGTTATTGCCACTGTAAACAACAATATGGAGAGTAGTAGTAGTAATAGGAGGAGGAGGAGGAGGAGTCTGCTCCTCTGTTGACCAGCTCCCTTAGAGGTAGACGCTGTCCCAGGGATCTGGACCTCACGGCTGCGGTAACAGGGTTGACCCCCCACACGCCAGGAGGTGAGAGGCAGTCCAGCTGTCTCCCAGGGCTTGAACTGAACTGAGGTGGCCATGTAAACCCCCCACCAACCTCCCTCTCCATCCACCCCTCCCCTCTTTCCACTTTGTCCCTCGGTCTGTCTCTGCTTGGCCAGGGGCGAAACTGTCAACCCCAAATCCCCTCTTGCTGCGGTGCGGAGCCAGGTGACCAGAGGGCAGAGAGCGCTGGAGGACGATTGGTCCGCAACGACAATCAGGACAAGCAGGCCCTGGAATTGTCCCTGACTAGGGAGGAAACAGGGGCAGGTTGGAGGAGGGGTGGGGGTGGGGGTGCAAAGGGGGCAGGGACAGAGGGTGAAAGGCAGGAAGGGAGAGGTCAAGATGGGGAGACGTGTTGGTTTGAAGGAGCGGAGGGAGAGAAGTGGGTTGAACAGTGCCTCTAAGATGCCCGGGGGCAAAATGGAGATACAGAGAGAGGAGGAGAGGTCCCATGTCTGTTGTTCAGCTGATCCTTTAAACAATATCCCAATCCTTGTGATCTGTCGGGTATTAGTCTGTCCGTACGGGAGACACTGCCTAACAGCAAGACAAATCAGTAATCACATTTATTAAAACCTCTCTTCAGTTTCCTATAGAGTCGTTATTAATATTTAACTTCGAGACCTTTTGCCATATATTACTGTTCTCTTCATGTCACCGTGTCCCTTTTCCACACTTAACTAATTCATTTATTTTCCTTGCAGAAAATAGATGGTGAGGTGGCCGTCCAATCAGACGAGGCGCCAGATTAATCAGGTCTGAATCCAGTAAGGATAACGGACTAAATTAAACTTTCGCAAATTTTCCCGGCGCTCTGTGCAAAAACATGTGACAAAATCCATGTTGAGGAACCGTGTTAATTATGTATTCTGGCAGACCAATTAAAAAAAAAACACACACACACACACAGAGTCACACCAGGCTTTGTTTCAAGGTTTCTATTATTTGGTAAGACAGCGAGATGTGCGGAAAGATACGGCAAGAGAGAGGCAGGAGGAGATAAACGCAGAGTGAGATGACGGCTGGGATAACCGGTTATCTCAGCTTTCACATGCCTTCAGCTTTGTCCTTCCCTTATCCTTCTTCCCCCTTCCTCTATCTCTTCCTTTCTATCGCTTCTGGATCTCTCACAAGTAATCTGTTTTTTCTTCTTCTTCTTCAAGCCCGTGTCTTCCTTTATTATAACATGCTTATTGGTATGTTACATCTAATACCCGTATCGCGCCATCTCCTCACGCACACGCCACCCCTTCTATGCAGAGTACGCGTGCCGTGGCTTTCCTTTCTCTCCCTCCTCTTGTCTTCTGCAGCGCGCTCTTCATCATGTTGTTATCTTGCTGAGCGCAGCTGTGTCTCACCTGGAAAAATTAAGAGGATTTGGTCCTCTTGCACTCGGAGATGGTCGTCCATGCAAATGAACGAAATTGAAGGCAGATTGCGTGCGATGTTAAAGATATAAAACATATTGCTGTGTTAAATATATGGAGGGCAGAATGGTGACACCAGTAAGGGTGTGTGTGTGTGTGTCTGTGTCTGTGTGTGTGTGCGTACTACGTTGCAGATTAGGAGGTGCGAGACAGCAGATGGGTACGTCTAAAAAAGCCCCAAGCTCCCAACACCAATCAGTGATTGCGGGTTTCGACTGATGTTGAGGTGGCAAATTATTTCATTAGATAAAAACTGATTGCAAGATACCGCAGAAGTGTACATTTCAGATAACCGAAAACATCTCTTTTTAGGAATTGGTGCTCCTTGAAAAGCGAATTCCAAAATATTTAAAGAAAACTAAATTTGTCCGTGACACGACAGCTGCCTCATCCAGCCTCATCGTCTTGCAACTAAGCATGCAACCATTTCTCGCTCATCAGCCCCGCGTCTGAACGTGTGTGTGTGTGTGTGTGTGTGTGCATGTGTGACAGATGAACATGGACTAGTGTATGAGCACAGTGGCAGATGACAATGACAGGACTTGATGAGCAGAGATAGCCCGCTGCTGATGCCCTGACCATATGGACGGGTATTGTTGTGCCTCCCCCTCACCGCCACAGATGGTGCCCGCAGCAACATAACACAACAAAAACCTAAGCCATTGTTTTACCAGTAGCAATCATAATGAGGGGAAGGAGGGAGAAAAGAGACTGGAGAAATAATTACTTCTGCAGCCAGGAAAAAAAAAAAAAATCTGTCCTTCTTCGGAGCTGGTGTCCAGAAGGGCAGATTCCTGAGAGAAAGCAGCCAGAGCGGTTGTTGGTAATTGACTGATATGGTAATGAGTGCCTAATTATACCCGGTGCACGGGCGCAGAGGGCCGCCTCCGCAGTGACTGCCCCGTGACCCGCTTTCTGACAAACTGTCACTTCATCTTGCCACATCACTCAAGGGCTTATCAAATATGACCCTAAAATAGACAAGTGATAATATACACACAGGCGGAGATGGACGTATGCGCACACATGCACACGGTAGAGTAAACTTGCAGATATATTCGACTGCACACTCATGCATTTAAGTGTACGTGTGCAGATGTTATTATGACACGTCGAAGGCCTCGTAAGTAGTCACCAAGAAACTTTGAGGTTACTTTGTAAGGTCAAGCAAATTAAATTCAGCTTCCAGCGTCACATGATGACAACGCTGACCATCACCGCTCCTGTAACGAATCAAAATGCTTCATTATTACCTGTGTATCTCATAATATTTCGCTCTTAATGTGTGCACCCAGGTCCGTATCCCTTTAAAACCTTGCCACATAAAACATTAACAATCTTCTGCGTTCAGTTTTCATTCAAACTGTTCGCTATTGTTCCCGAGCTGTTCACGCAGCCTAACATCTGGTTTTATTTTTTGACAGTGGCGTGAATGGTTTTCAAACTTACTCGGCGGGGGACTCCAAATTAAAAGCCCCTCTTGACCAGAGGGGCTTTTAACTCAACAGAGTCCCCCAAGAGGGCTGAGACATTAGCCAACCTGATAGGTTAGAAATTTCAGTGAGGAGGACGTGAGCCAAGGTGGAAGATTAGTGTAAAAAGGTTAAAGAAAAGTGAATAGAAGAAATAGAGGCAAAATGATGTGTCTTGCAGAAGTAAGTTACCACATAGTGTAAGTATGGAAGGGGCTTGTGGTGTAAAGATATGAAGAAGACAGACAGGTGAATTGGTAAGAGATAGAAACATATTTATTTATTATTAAAATATCATAGCTTTATGTAAATTACTATTTTAGTCATTAAAGAGAAAAACGTAGATACTGAAGGGAAGAAAATAATTGTTTTTACCACAACTATAATGCGAGAGGTGCACCGTTTTTGAGATATGCTTTTATTTTCTTTCTTGCCTCCAAGGGTTAAACTATTAATTCGTTTTAACAATCAGCCCAACATTAAGTCTAGAAGATGCAGAAGCTGGAACTGTACAAATGAGCAGTTTTTACCCTTTTCCTTTGTGTGCGTAGAAACAGAAAGAAAACTAACACCTTCATTGGTTTAAAGGTTCTGCTTTAGGTGGACGTTAAACTTTTAGGCAGGAAATAAGCTCAATTTCTACCCCGCTATCCTTTTTTGGTAATACACTTTCGTTTTCAAGTGTCGCTGTTTTGCAGAATGACTTCTTCTCAATAACTCCTTTAATAAAACAAAAAGGATCGAAGGGTTGAGAACTCAGATGACTGGAAGGAGAAGGGTTAGACACAGCTTTAGAGGAAAGAACGTGCAATAGAATGACACGAGTGTTGTAAATGAACTTAATTGCCATCTCGTGTACAAACTTTGCACTGTCCTCTACTCTGAGGTCAAGAAAACACCATCCAATACAATGTGTTATCACAATCCTGACAATTTTTTGCAACGTTCATGCTTCATGTTGTTGAGATTCATGAGGTCACTACTTTGATCAGAGAAGCTCTGTTCACATTAACACTAGGAATGCTGACACTTAATATTGCAAAAAAAAATAAAATAAAAATGTGCATGTTAATACATGTTAATACAGTCTTCTCCTTTTGCACTGTTGATTTTGTTGGTGTGTCACGTTGATGTCTGTGTTTGTTTGTGTACGAGCTTCTGGACACTCAAATTTCCCCCAGGAGATGAATAAAGTATTTTCTCTTCTATTCTAAAATAAAGTCATTTTAACAATCATCCATGTGTACATTATGATGCCATAATGAGCAAGTTTCAACTCTCTTTTGATTCTGAGCGTGTGCTAAAATGAACAGAAACCAATGAGCCCTCAGAAGGAGAGAAAAACTCATTTACAAAACGCAATGCTGCTCGCATTAATGTGTGTGAAATTGCCTTTGGCTTGTTTGTACCTGTGCATTACAGCAGTCAATCAACTACCAAGAAGAAGTGCTGTGATTTGGTCTCTGCTGTTTTTTTTTATTTTTTTTTATTTACGGTTACAGCTACAAACAGAGGTTTGCAGTTTACAGGTGGAATCCTTGAAGCCGATGTCGTCGTTTGTGTACACACACAGACACACACACACACGCCCTCTGCGACACATCACCGCCTACATGCAGTGATAACACCAGTAGTTGCAGCACCTTTTATAACACGTATCTTTTCTCGCCGTTAAAGCAGACTGTTGTAGGTGAATCACGGTGGGTCCTGATGTCTCTGTCAATATTCCCCCAGCTCAAATCTGGAGTGTGAAGGTGTAAGGAAACCATCCTAGACGCATCTGAAAACACACTGTAAATATTAAGGTGCTGCAAAAAGATTAAATCTATTTTTTTTTTTCCTTAGATGTGAAGGCGAAAGCAACAGTTACATATGAATATACACAGATCAGGCATAACATTATGACCACCTTGCTAATATTGTGGTCTTCTGAGAGTGTCCTATGCTGCCTGGCAACAGGATATTGTTAGTGGAGGGGGGGGTTGGCTCCAGTGGGTTGAGGGGAGGGGCCTCTGTGGATCATCCCACAGATACTGGATCAGTTTGGGATCTAGTGAACTTGAACTTTTGTGCATAACCCTGGTTTCTTCAAATGATCTTCCCCACATTATGTGGGTTACAGTTTGAATCTTCTTTAATTGACACCAACAAGGCAGGACAGTGCACAGGGAGAGTACCACATCCGAATCGTCCCACCGTAAACAAAAAATGTAGGATCTAGAATTCCTCTATAAGGGGGGAAAAAAAGATAAACATGTAAATAAAGCACAGGAGTGGATAAACATAACTATGAAATACACTTAATCCTGCAAAGTCCTAAAATAATACAAACAAATGCAACTAAAATACAACTAAATAAAATTATGATAAAAATGTATCCTAATCCAAAACTAATGCGTGGAATAACTAAGGTTACGTGTGTGACTGTATCAGGTTGCATCCTGCTGCCATCAAGGAGCGTCATTGCTATGTGGTGGGGGCCCCTGGTCTGGTCTAGGTGGGTGCTACATGTCTAAGTAACATCCACATGAATGAATGTCAGGTCCAAAAGTTTCCTAACAGAACACTGAATGGTCAGAACATGGTCAATGTTATTTACTTTCAGTGGTCATAATGTTGTGGCTGATCAGGGTAGGTCAATGCATTGGAGGAAAATGGAGCATATAAGTCTCTTTCTTTCTTTGTGAAAGTGTTGGGTGTTTTTTTTCATAATCTGATCACTGTGATGTTGAATTGACACAAGAAGGTCAATGTTATTTGCTTCTCCTGTCAGTGGTCATAATGTTGTGGCAAATAGCGTCGAGCAGGAGCGTCTCTAGGTTTTTTTAGGGACGGGGGAGGCTCAGCCCCCAGGAAATGCACAGGATGTGAGCGAGCGTAGCCCATGAGCACAAAAACAGCAAACAAAGGATTTCAAGCCCTGAAACAATATTACTTGAATTAAATTAATATTAATGAGTGGAAGGGAAATGGATCATATATAATTATTTATTTAAACTCATATCCTGGCCATTTTATATTGAATTTGTCAGCGCTTTTTTTTTTTTGCAAAATAAATAAATAAAGATAAAACAACACATGTGATCATGTGTACTGTCAATGCAAAAAAAAAAAAAAGGGAAATGAGAGGATTGAGAAATGCAATAAAAACCACTGGGACAATAAAGAAGTGTGATGAAGTCTTGGGTAAAGGAGAAGTAAAGGAGCAGAAGACAAAGTCTGTGTAACCTATCCTTAGAAAGAAGCAAAACATTTGTATATTCAATCAAATTATCTCGTATAAAGAAAAAAAATCTGCCAAAATTTTTAAAATAAACTTACTAAAATAGGCACAAAGTTCTTGTATATAAGATGTATTTCTTTGATACAAGGATTTTTTTATTTTGCCGTGTGGACTCTTAATTTCTTATCTTATTAAGAAATTACACAGTAATATTCATGTTTTTTAGTAGTGGCCCGTTCTGATTCTGATCGATGACTCTCCTCCTGTCACCGATAGTGAGCAACCGAGTCGACAAACAAACAGTCAGATGAGGAATTAATCCAAAGAAACACACACAGAGACAATGAAACAGACGCACGGGACAGAAGGACGAGGATTAGGCGGTGCGGGACGTTTCCTGTCTAGTGGTGAGATCCGGTATCGCTGGTCAGCGCTGGACCAGAAAACTCGCCGTACCACTCTGAGGAGAGAGGAGAGAGGAGACGGCCCACCCTCCAGATGGCCTCGGTCCAACAGGTGGTCCCAGAGTGGGGGTCGGGGGGCTGAGAGGTCTGACATCTGCCATCCTCTGCTAACCCCTCGCACATGCACACGCCGTCGTATATATGCGCACAGTAGCGCAGGGCAGTAGTTTCCCCCAGCAACACTCGCGTTCGGCGGATCTGCTGCGGCGAGATCTCGGGGGCCCCCGGGGCTCCGTCTCCCACTGTCTGTCTGCTTCCTCTATCAGATTTCACACTCATCTCACACATCAGTGTGAGCTCAGTTGCTACGGCTCAGGCTTCAAACAATGACGACTCATTAGCATGTATTGTGTGATGCTGGAACTGCCGTGAAGAGTGAATGCGGGTTCTCGGCTTTTTTGTTTTATTTTATCCTCATTTGTCTGAATAATCTGAGTTAGTCGAGTCCATTGTAGCTGTCGGTTTATCAAAGGGGCTGCTTCACAGGACACTTCTCCACGGGAAGCGGTATCTCATGTCCGGTACAATAATATGAGGGCCAAAACAGCGAATGTGCATTTAGCTCCTATTTTCTGGCTTATGCTTTACCTCAGGAGACAGATCTTTTTGTGTGGCTAAGAATGCAAAGCAAAGAGCAATTACTCCTGGCAAACCTGCAACAGTCTGGTGGAGCATTTTAATGTTTTGCCAACATGTTGATAATTATTCAAAGGCCAGCGCGTCTTCACGTGAGCGATAGTAATGATCATCTGGCTTGCAGATTGCTTGATTAGCCACAAAATAAAAAGTACTATTATGAATGTTGGATTTCACAAGATAAAAAAAGTAAATAAATGCATTTAGTGTAGAATGAAACATCAGGTGTTTTCCTGATAGTTAACAAAACTATCAATTCAGTTTCTCTTCAAATATCTTTTTTTCTTAAACAGTTTGTAGTTGAGCAAATTCAGCATCATGCTTATTAGCACATATGGTTTTTAGCCGATTTTGTTGTTTAATTTAATTAGAGAGCCGAGGAACGGTAATCATTAGCAAGCAAACCTACTCTAAAGTTGACTCTAATGAATATAGTTGCAGTGTCACTTGAGCAAACAGCTCGTTGTCATACAATTAGTAACTGGTTCTCAGTCGACATTTAAGTGTCAGTCAAAGGCTCTTGAAAAACCATCTGTTTTTTAAGGAAAATACAATGAGAATAAAGTGTGGTTTACAATCCGAAATAAACCTTGGTCCAAGAGTAGAGTGACAGGGAGCGACGAGGACGTCGGATGTAGTGAGGAGTCGAGGAAAAAGTTGCAGGTGAAGTTGAATTATTCATCAGACGTTTGCCATTCTTCTCTACCGCCAATTGACAGGTGTCTACGAGTCCATATGGCATGTGTGGCCGCGCACAGACACACACACACACATACACACACACACACACACACGTTGGAGATGCTGGGGGTTGAGAGCAGATGATTGGTACCATGTGACATGTGTGTGTGTGTGTGTGTGTGTGTGTGTGTGTGTGTGTGTGCATGGTGGAGGTCTCGTTAGCACCACAAGTGTACAGCTAAATTAATCTCCTCTGTCTCATCCTACCTGCCCCCAGACCATCTATCTATCTATCTATCTATCTATCTATCTATCTATCTATCTATCTATCTATCTATCTATCTATCTATCTATCTATCTATCTATCTATCTATCTATCTATCATATTCATATTTAAATGCGTGACATATTCTCAAACTAACCTGACCTCGACAGCCCTTTTCCTTGAATCTTTTTACGTCTGCTCGTTAATGTCTCCCCTCTCTGTCGTCTCATTAACCACAACGTTATGCCCCGCCATATTTTTTTTTTTGTCCGCCTCTCCCCATATTGAGCAATACTCTGCACAAAAGAAGAGCACGGAAAAGCAAATGGACTCGAATGAAAGTGGACAATGGGCCGCAGAAGTGAAAGGTTAAGAGGTCGCCCTGGTCGCGACCCCCGGAGTCAGTTAGCGTCAGCGTGGACTGTGGACTGTGGACCGCCGCCACCTCAGCGGCAGCTTGTTAGTGCTGCTCAGGTCAACTCCGTCTGCCCTCTCACAGCAGGCTTACAAATTGCAATGAGTGCGTTACAAACAGATATATGTTTTAAATTTGTCTGGATGCTAGAACGGACGCTCCTTTTCTCGTGTCCTCTCGCTGCTCTGCATCACTCGCTTTCTCACGTCTTCCCACTTATACTAATTGACACCGCGTGACCCGGCTCTCTCCGGAACAGGAGCCGGGCTCCCGGAGCCGGCGGAGACCTTTGCAATATTGCTTTTGAACAAGGTCCAATAAACAAACAATTACAAGGGAGGAAGATGTATCAGGCGGAATTGCTTCACGATGGCGAAAGCGTTTAATTTCTGATTTCACAGTCCTTTTGGACGAGGGGACGGGGAGGGTGAGGGGGGGACAACCCAAACAACAGCAGTCACTTTCCCACACTTTTTCCTCTCGCATTCTTTCTCGTCCAAACACACAAAGACGGAGTTATTTTCATGCCTTTCCTGTGTCTGAACGGTCAGTAATTACGTCTCATATCCGAACGTCATGGCTCCCGCTTTCAATTTAGCGTATGGATGTAATGCACTGTGGCCCGAGGAGAACATTCATCTCTATCTGTTTTTTTATTTTTTTATTTTTTTTTACATGCTGCTCATAACTGAATTGCATATTGAATAATTCAATTTGCAGCCATATATAATCGCTGCACATTGTGGAGAGTGACCACAGTTTCAATATTCACCTAATGGATTGATTCAGTTATAACAGTGGTCTGGAGTAAGTAGTTTTCCTACTTGCTTGTCAAACCGCAATGTAGCCATAAAGACCAACATTAAGCTGCACGCAGATCGATAAGTACCACTGCACAAGGGGGGAAAGGAGGGGGGGTCATGAGTTTGATTAAACCTTTCCTTAGTGAAAGTTAAATGTTCTTCCCATACGAAAAAAAAAACAAAAAAACAAACACAACAGAATCTTTTAACTCCTTTTCCTCTCGGGTGAGCCGTATTCATCTTCTTTTACAGTAATTGTACTGCAGCCCCGCGCGTGCAGCAGTGGTCAGGTCGCCAATGAGCTGGAAAGTTAATTAAGAAAAGAGGAAATGAGAAAATAGTTCCACTAAATATTTCATGGCAAATCTTTCTAACTGATTTGTAATTTTTCCTCACGTATGGTGAATTCTGAACCTCCTCACCGAAAGAAAGAGATGTCGAGGTGGTTGTGGCTTTAACGTTTCTGTAGCGAAACGGTGTTAAAGCGGCCGAAATGCTTTTTTTCAAGTGGTGCAAATAATATTCACGTCCTTGAGCGTCATTAAAAACTCCTGCGTTCGAACTTTATTCGAGGAAAAGTGAGGAAGCATCAGCCATAAATTTAACTAATGCACTGTTCCAACGGTTCATTCAAAAGACTGGTTCTTTCCAGGTGGTTAAATATTAATGTTTTAATGTGTAAGCAGCATTGTGATGGTACAACGCGTCCTGTTGCTGCTAATGCATGTGATATATTGTTCGGAACTGGGCATTTTGCATGAAACTGGAGATGCAGAAACTAAAAGCGACCTTTATGGACGACGCGAGGAACAATCTTTCTTTTATTCTCCACGTGAAAAAGCTGTATTATACAGTTTTTCTCAGTTACTTTGGTGTAATTCTCGAATTGTCGTCGTTATTTGCAAAAGTGCATTTCTCAAAACAGTTTGTACAAATAGAAAGTCACTATGGATTACCTGCAAAAACCAGCCTCAGTGAACATGTCAGTGTCATTTGTTGTTGCAAACATACAGAATTTAAAATGTTACACAAGATAATCTCTCGTATCCTCTTCACCAAATAGTAGGAGGAAGGTCCCACAGATAAGGCATCCAAGCTACAGCTCCTTTTCTTTGTGACTGGTTGAATTCCAGTAAGGCCGACAGGCTGTCTCTCTAACAAGACTGTCTCCGTTCTAGGACAGGATCTACTGTATAAAAGTGAATGCGAAGTCACTTTCGTGAGTCGATTGTGTACTTCCTGCAGTCCGTGTATCGACTCCTCACTGCAAGTAAAACATAGAAACGAGACTCCAGTGACTCTGTCACTTCTGATAAAAGAATTCCAGTATAATTTCCGGATAAGACCGTTTAAAATGCTTAGTCATGTTGTCAGTATAACAGTATACCACTCAGGAGGGACGCTCTGATGTAAACTATGGCTAAAGTTTTGAGGGCAGTTATTGTAAATTACACCTTAGTGTATGTGGGAGATCGATTGCAAGACACTGGACAAGATTCACGTTTATACTTTTACTGTTTGTAATATAATTTGTTGACAGGCCATATAACTGTGATAAGACAGCACTGCATAGCATGATGCTAAATAGCAAAGTTTCAGGAGCAGGACCACAGCCCAACCCCGTACCTCTTCCAGCTTAAATACCCACCTAACCTACTCCTCCTGTTTCATTCTCGTATGACGCATCCTCCCCCCCACCACCATCCTTGTCCCTTTCTTTCTCCTCTTTCTCCATAGGGTCCTAAAGATGGGGGGTCCGGGAGCCACGGTGATGATCCCATCGTCATATTTGACACCCATTCATATTCACTCATCAGTAAATTGTTAATCCGTCCATCTGGTTGGAAGTGTGATCCTTGCTAGTGAAACAAAGATAAAAAACAAAAAGAAATGTGAAGATAGGACAGTCTCCTTAGGGAATATATATACATATACACCTGCCATCTGATGGTTCATGAGATGCTCCTTCGTTACAGAAAGTCTAGATTAACCTGGGAACAGATTTAGAAAAAAAAGTCTACTGGAAATGTATAGAAATATGACTTGTTGAACCAGTTTGCATGTAAAGACTTATGTGGTGAACTAATGTTGTGGGGTTATTCAACACAGACCCATTATGATACTATTGAAAATGTAGGAGACTCTGCAGAGAATTGTACGCAGTCATTTGCACGGAGGCACCACAGCATTTGCAACTCGTTCAAACGAAGGTAGAACAAGTAGTTTAGAGAATTTCAGTTCTGATCTGTGCACCAAAATGCACCAAAGCGACTGAATAAACCTGCAATAATGACGACTTATCTGCCGATGCATTAACTCTTATTTACACTAAAGACAAACAACACGTGACTGACTCATGCACCTCATTTTCACGTCTGTCTCACACACACAAAAACCACAGAAAAAAAACCCACACGTGCTCGTTCCCTATTGTTCCCGTACTGTTGTCCCCCTACGGCTTTGTGCGTGTATCATTCACCCCCCGCCCTCCTCTCCTTCCCTTATACATCTGCCAGCCCTGATCTATTGTCCAGCAGCGTGTCACACAAACAGGCATCAATTAGGCAAGCTGTCCCTTTCTGTGGCAACATGATTGTTTTGGCCTGGTCTCCATCGCAGCACCTGTCTCAGACACGCTGGAGTCCTTTGATGGGCCGTAACTTAAACCCTGTTCAAATTACACGGGGTTAAAAATAGCGCGAGCCACATGGGCCGCGTTTGACTAATGACCGAGTGAGTTAAGATCGCTGCGCTGAGACGCTGTGTATGAAACTATTTTTCGTTCAGGTTCTCATCCTGAACAGTGTTTACATATTTTAGTGATCACACTAGTTGGAAAACTGCTGCTTTCAAAGTCTCCTCGTGTCATATTTTAATTTAATGTCCTTGTGGAACTCGTTTGACTTGACAGTGAGTGATGACGGCGCTAAATGCAACTCGTCTTGTGTGTCAGCATTTGTTCCTGAGTTTGTTGGGTTTTCAAAGACAAACCAAACAGGAACAGGGGACGAGATGAAAGAAGAGAAGACATAAGAAAAGAAGAATTAAAGTAGCTCCGTGCACGTAACAGAATTCATGGGGAGAAGGAAAAGAAAAAAAAACTTAATTTGTACATGTTAGATGTGTTTAAACAATAACTCTCCATAATGTGACATGAAATAATGTTCCCATAGCTTTATGGACATTTTATTCCTTTATTAGAGTCGAAGACGAGAGGTGACGGGAAATATGGTCGGCTGCTGTAAACCCCTGGAGATCTGTCCATTTCTCTCTAGATTTTAACACTGCTTGAGTTTAACTATGTACTTGTGGCGGTACTTTTACTTGAGTGGGATCTTCTGCAGTAGATCCACCTGAGAAGCTTTGTTAGAAGTTTAACTTTCCACAGGCTGAATTATGTTTCCACTCTGATAAGAACGGATACAGAGTTGCTGACTGTTTTTTTTTTTTTTTTTTTGTTGACAGAGCAAAAATCAAAATATAAAAAAGCTCAGTATTGACATAAATGACAGTAACGGCTTCCAAACCCACACATCAGTCAAACTGTATTTATTGCACAGTTTGCTTTGCTGTTTGAAGCGTCTCAGCTAAATAAGTTGGTCGTCTCTGTTGAGAAATGTATTTTTTAGCGCCAGGCTGAAAAACAACACAATGTGCTTCGGATCGTCAGACTAAAGTCACAACAACACACGTGTCGACATATAATTGGGGAACTTTTTAAGTTTAAAATAGTTGATCACATTTTTGTGTATTTTCAGGCCTAAAATCAACATGGCCGCCTATAACCAATCAGCACATGTTTTTTTTATGGAAAGATTCTCCTAAATATTATATGAACACAATGTTAAAATGAAAAGGCCACTAAACACTTTAAGACGACTGTCTGGAATAGATTTTTAATTTATGAACACTATCTCAAAATCTGAAGTTTTGAAGAAAACTACACATAATTCTGCCAATTAATTATGTTGTGTTCAGAAAACTTGATTTTCTTGTAAATAACTTAAAATGTCGAGTTCTACGTACTAATACCACCAGGGGTCACATGCTCAAAACTTAAAATATTGAGTTTGACAAACATATATCGTGAGATAAACTTCACAGAATAAACTTAAAAATAAATAAATAAATAAATAAATAAAAATCAGAAGCTGATACCTCATCATATTTACAAAAGCACTTTTTAGTTCAGTTAATGTAAAGTTAAGACTAATTTATCATTTTCAAACTGCCGTTGAGTAAATTGAAATTGAAAGTTATTTATAAATATATTATAGTGACACTGCTGACATGTGATAAATCCACACTTGACTCAAACACTATTTTATATTAAATAACTAATAAAGAGGAGGAAGAACATAACTTGGAGCAGGTCGTGTGATTTGGATTTAACTCACTTCCTTGAAAGGTGGAGAGTCATGTGTCTGTAATGGGATTTCTCAGACACAGATAAAATTTGTTATTGCCAAAAAAGAAATATCTCCCATTATTATCTCAACTTAACAAGGTGGTTGCTGTTAAATTTGGTTATTTAGTTGTATTTTAGTGATATCTGGTCATTTTCTATTAATAAGTGATTGTTTCCATAATGAATAATTATGGATTTTGTAAAGACATGATCACAGTGAACATAAAACATACATAACGCAAGATATATCCCATGGACTTCAAAAGTCCCTCAGTTATATATTGACCCACAAACAGACACAATGTTACTGACGTTTGTCTGTCACAAGGTTTTTAAAAAGGACTCTTATTTCGTAGCCTGAAGTCTGACCTTTGACTTTCCTCCAATCAAAGGTGACAAGCAAAATAATCAATAAAGCTCATTAAATGATAAAAAAAAAAAATAATCATGTTCACATCTTGAACCTGATCTTAGCTGATTCAAATTTCTATTTTAACTTAAAATTATATGATTGATGAAAACCACCGACAACGTAACGCACTAACTTTTTAAAATGCATGAAGTCATTTAATCACAGTGGATGAGAAGCATGAAATAAGTCACAGCGTCTCAGTGAAACAGAAGCCACACATGCATATTTCTCTTCTAATGTGACGCTAAAAAGATTCAGGAGTGGAATATTAAAAATATAATCTTAATCTGTTTTCACATGTCAACATCCTCTGTTATGCATTTCCTACATGGTCCGTGTGGATGGAACAGGCATAAATATTGCCTTGTGTACAAAAAGATACAGTTAATCTGTTCTCAAACTCCATGGTTTAAAAGAACCTCGGCTAATTAACTGCGCACCAAAACAGGAATACATTTTAATATTGATCCCCTTATGTCCCTGGTGCATTGTCTGTGTGCATACGTGTGTGTGTGTGTGAGTGAAGGCAAGAGTATGATTATGAATATTATAAGAACACATTTAACATGGCGAAGCCGCAGCAGGCTCGGTGAGGGATTTGCGCCTACTCTTCAGCTAATGACCCCAGGCGCTTCCAGCAAAGCTTCTTCATATTTTAAAGAAAGTCGATAGAGCTGCAGCCCAGTCAGCAGCATTAAGATTCATACAGACGCCACGGGGACCCTGAAAAAATTAATAACACGCGTGTCTAACAATCCTTCCTGCGATTTAGTGGAGCACCCAAGCTCTCTGCCTGAAATGCAAAGTAGTAATGAACACGCAGATAAGATAAATTCTGAACACGCGTCCCCTCACCCCTCAAGTCAATGCACAAACACACTCTTACACCCACTTCTTTCCTTCAATCCCCCTTTTCAGCAAACACATGCATCACCAGCTCTCCACTCCTGGCTAAAGGTATCGCTCCGTCCGCGGCGCTGACTGACGATTTTGCTGTCAACTTTTTCTTCTCTTTGTCTCTTCGGTTAAAAAAGAGAAGAAATCCCAAAGAGAAGAATCAAATAAATGACACAACGTGGCACAGCTCAACAAAAGCCTCTTCTCTTTCGCTTTTCCCGACTTCTCATGTGCAAATGGGCAGATTTACTGACACTCTCCACAAGGTTAGTCATTGTCTAGAGTCCAGGCTCTCTGGGCTCTTCACCTCTCTTTATACTTCACCTGAAGTGTTCTCACTGTGCTACGGCGGTGGCGGGGATGACAGGACTGCTCTTACGTTTGCAATATTTGCATGTTTTCCATCTTTCTCTCGATAAAGCTTAAAGAACAAAAACATACTGGACAAAAGTCTGGATTGATTTTGTGTTTGAAGTGAACTTTTCTTTTTGTTATCAACACAAACCTGCGTTGAATTTCTGTGTACGCTGCACTGCAAAATCCGTCTCGGTGCATTTTAGTTTCGACTCCTGGCTAGCTCGCAAAGTCTTTGCCGGACTCTGGAGGAGCAGCGGAGCTCGTTCTTCAACAGACTTATTCAGCTGCCATAGTTAATGTCCATACTAATGATGTGATACCACTGATTTTCTTTCTGATCAGATACAGAGTAAAATTCAGGCTGGTATCAGCGATACTGATCCGATACTTAAATACACCCTTATGTGTAAAAAAAAAAAAAAAGTCTATTTCAAATCATAGCTTCATAAAGAACGCAAGACATCAGAGTAATTTATTCATTTATTTATTTATTTTAGACTCTGAAGTATATTGAGGTAGTGGCTTCATTTACTATATAGCCGAGCTGATACAACAACAGAAAAACCACAATCATACAAAATATGTAAAAATTCTGCTTCTAATAAAAAAGAAACAAGTAAAATAATAAGATCATTCAATTAAACTGTTGTTTGACTATTAAGAACTGTTATAAAATGAAAACTTGCATCTTAATTCTCTCCTTGTCTGTCCTCCTCATCGTAAACGCCTCGTATTCTGTGTTGTTGTGTTTGAGAAGCTTTGTTGTGTTGCCACAACTCAATAGTTTAGTTACTTTCCACTGTGTTCCTACGTCACCTTGAATGTGACGAAAGTATCGATATTTTGATTTGAGAATCGATTTTAGAGCATAAAGACCTGGTATCGGAAGTATCGATATTTCAACATCAATCTGCATATCACTATTATTTGTTTATGTGCAAATTCGCAACATTTTTTGCTCTTTTATTTTATTTTTTAATAATTTAATGATTTTACTGTTTATTTTTATTATTATTTTTAACTATCTACATCTACTTTTCTTTTCACTTTCACAAGATTCTCACCAGTCGGCAACCGAGCTACTATGACTAAGCAATTTCCCTTGTGGATGAATAACGTCCGTCTAAGTTTAAGTCGGAGTCTAGATGCTAAATGTACGTGTTGAGTCCTGATCAGTAGGCCTAGGATGAGGTGAGGAGTTGTGCTGCAGTGGGTTTTCCCCTCGGAGGAGCCAGGACAACAAAAACAGCGCAACGCCGGGCTCTGCCCTCGCTGAGAGGCTAGACAGCATATGGCACCGTCTCCCAGAGAACAACACGCCACCCAAGCAGCAGCCTGGCAGCCTCAGAGCAGAGCGTCAATGTACGCGTGCGAGGGTGAGCGAGTTTGTGCGCGGCTGCTTTTACTGTACTATGTGTGTTTGTAGACGACGGAGCAAGACAGATGGCTGCCAAGAAGAAAAATAAATTGAAGGATGTGTGGGAAAGTCCCCCCCCCCCCCCTTCGTACAGTCACATACGCTAAACACACATCAAACATGACAAACACTTGCAAGGCTCTTGGCAACATTATAAACAACCATCTCCTGATGTGAACTATATCTATTTATATCCAAAAGGCTGGAAGAGGCAATTATTTCATTTTTACATTTGGATGCAATATAGTGCAGCACGGTGCGGTTCTTTTGAATGGAAAGCTGTAACACTCTCAGTGTTCAGAGGCAGCATATTGTTGATGCAGGACGGAGTTAGTGAGCTGAATTAGAAGGTGGAGGGGAGGAGGAGCGGAAGTCGTTTGTCTGGCAGAATAGTTTCCATTTCCATATGTGGGAGTTAAGAGGGAAAGAAGGGAATCAATAAGGCATTAGTGGAAAGCCATCAAAAAATTCCGGAGCTATCTAAAGCTTATTGCAGTCAGCAGGTCAGGAAGTTGGATATAATTTATTTAGGGTGAGTTACCTTAAGACTACGGTTAAATCAACTTTAATCTGTCCATTTGACCACACCATCTGCCTCGGCTACACTGGGAACGTGTAAATAACAACAACAACAAGTTACCGCACAACATTTATCGAGAGCGTCCATGCAGTTCGGCTGCTCTGTGAGCGGCGTGATCTGGTGCCAACCCAGACAATGCAGATCATACAGCGCGTAGCCACTTCTAAATCCTCTGGTGGAGATATCTCTCTCTAAGGCCATGATGAGAGGCTCATATAAGCAGCTCATCAGCAGCCTGTTTGCCCATATGCGCCTCACGCCCCTCATTCCCTCGTGGGCCCTGGCTCTGCGCAATGAAACCATCTCATCTGCCAACATGGACCACTTTGGAAAAAAAAAAAAACAATCTCTCTTCTGGTTGGCCTATTATGCCCTCACTGGCTAGTTTTATGCTCTTCACATGCAGTGCACAAGTCAAGTCTCCATCAAGTCAAGTGTCCCAATCAAGTGCTGGCCTGTAGACATTAAAAAAATAAATAAAATAAATAAAAATACAGGCGCTGTACTCAGTTGGAGAGTTTAAGCAATGAATGAGATGCAGACTCAGGGTGAAAATGATGAGAAAGGAAGTGGGGGCAAGCATATATTGTCCAACAGTAAACACACACTTTGCACAGGAAGAGGAATAAATTAAGACAAACTAAAATAAAAACACGCGCAATCCAAAATCTTAACAAGTTAATTTAATTTCTTCTGATCATCAAATCTGCAGCACAGACACACGTTTGATGCGAAGGAGGAGGAGGAGGAGGAGAAGGAGACGCGGTGGGAGAGGTGAAGGCACATGTGGCAGGAAGCAGACAGGCAAGAAAGCGGGGTCCAGTGTCATGTCTGCCACGCGCGTCTGCAGGTCCCGCGCGACGACGGTTCGCTTATCCCCCTGCCACCCCACATATGTTCGGGACATGGAACAGTTGGACGTGGCCGAGGGCTAAAATGGGTCAGACTGACACAGATGGAGAAAGAAGCTCCCAGTGGGTCAGTGTCAGAGGACCAACACCCACAGAATAAATAGCAAGAATGTGTTAGTAAGAGTGTGTGTGTGTGTGTTTGTATTTGGGTTCAAGTGAGAGATGTATTCAGATATGACAGATTTCAACAGCTTGCCAACCCCGTTTCTCCTGAAACAAGGCCAGAAAAAAAAACTTTTAAATTCAAATCGGGTCGTGCAGTTCACCAGTAGCTGAGAGCAAAGCTTGAACCCTGCAGAAAGCAATTCTTGGAGATGTCAAGAATCTCTAATGCTAAATCTGGATTCCTGCTTTTCTAACATGACTTCTGCTTCCATTGCAGAGAGCTGAAATATTGGGTAACATTTTGGGGGTTTTGCCCTGTTCCATTTTGGGGGCTTCTCTGCAGAAAAAGGATTGAACCCGAACACATTTCTGGACAGATGGAGAGGAGTTGAGTGCACCTGAGTGATGAAATTGAATCGTCCAAAACCAGTAAATGGTAAATTATGTAACACAAGCACACTGAAATGATAGCACATTGAATTTAAGCGATGCCACTTGATCCCGTGTATTATCACAGAATTCCCAAACAAGATAAAACGAGTAAAATATTTGTCGGCCAAGTCTCGCGAAGACACCGACGGATATTCTCCTTCCAGAAGGACGATAATCTTCGGACAAAAGCTGCTCTAACCTTCCAGCAACCCATGGTGTCACTCATCAAATATATTCAAAGTGCTTCAGGCAAATGTCCCCGAGTGTCCAAAGCTCCATTAGAAATGGAATGCGAGGCAGTAATTGTAGAGTTGAAAGGTCGCTCATTCATTCCGTCATTATGAAAAAATGCGGGAGTGGGAGTGAAAAAAATTCCTTTTAGTGTAATCCTTGGCTTTTGATTTGATCTTTCAACACCATTTCCCAACACAAAGACATGGGCTGCCGCTGGAGATGAAGAGCTCCAAGCTCAAAATGCGGCGCTTTTCCGACTGTTGTCACTAATATTTGCCTTTTGCTCGATGCTCCTTTGTTCATCTGAAGCTTTAGAAATTCAAATCTAAAGCTTCCAGTTTTCCGCGGTTAATTTCTCCTTGGGTCACTTGGGTAAGCACTTGCCATTGACGTGCACACAATGAGGGAATCATTACCGAACAGCCTTGACATTTCACCTCGAACGAACCGCGCCACGTCACGTGAGCGCGAGTCTCTTCACGCGGAAAGCAGCCCATGTTGTTGTCAGCCGTGCATTAGTATGTGGGTGGCACGTGCTTCCGCCAGGCAGTCATATGTTTTGCAGCGGATCTCTTGGATGAAAGTCAAGTTTGCAGCTGCAGCCTTGGAATAATTCATCGCTCGCCTTTTTACCCAGGAGGAGCCACAGGTAGTTGATGAAGTGGCAGTGCCAAGACTCCCAACTGGCGAAGACGAAGCGCAGCTGCCAGGAGTCAGCGTGGCCAGATGCCGCTGCTGATGTACCATGTGTTCCAAGCAGGGCAACAGTGTGTTTGTGTGTGAGCCGGGGTGGGAGGGGAGAGAACGGCGCGCTTGCCAAGACATTCTCACATTGATGCCAACCTGACACATGCTTGGGTACTCCCCATGGTTTGTGTTACCATCTCAGTCTCTCTCTCGCAGATCCGTGGGGGGTCCCCTCTTTCGCTTTTTCCTCGGATGCAGTCCTTTGCCAAGATGGGAGTTGGCGCCTGCTTGCGGCCGTCCTGCCCATCAATGGCGAAATCCTTTCAGGTGGTCTTTTCTGAATGGTGAGCTGGCATCAGGCCATGGCAGCAGAATGCCAGCCTCTGCATACTGGATACTCTTTGTAACAGATTTTTTTTTTGTTTGTTTTGCCATAACCGCAATAATAGCTCCTCGCCTTGTCCTCTCATGGCAAAATACAGGATGCTCTTTATTATCCTCCATTCTTCATCCTGTCTCCAGTGGTTGTGAATAGCTCTCTATCTTTGGCTCTGATTCCAGTCCCCCAATACCACGAATGTCGAAAAATATGGCCAACTTCCAGGAAACATATCCAAAAACGCGGGTCGCCTATGCCTTAATTCGCTTCAACGCAAACGACACTCGGCCATTTTTGTTTTTTTTTTTGTTTTTTTTTTGATCGAATCCTTGAAATGCGGCCGTGCCATCTGCATCAAAACGCTGCGTGAAACGCCCCACAAACAAACAAACAAACAATTCTCTAGAAATAACATAGCTGATGGTAGCATAGCATCCCCTTCAATAGCGTTTGTCCCCCACGAACGGGAACGAGTGGTCTTTGGCGATACTATTCCTGAGAGTGGAGGGGAGTTCTCTGAAACAAAGGCTCCAATATTGTTAGGAACATGCCATCCTCGTTTGCAGTGTAGGGGGTTTGGGGAGGGAAGTGAAAACTTTTTGAACGCGTGCCATGTCTGTACCATTCTCTTATCTAAGGGCTGCGACTGCCAGCTGGCGGCTGAATGTGCCCACTTGCACTGTGATGATGAAGCCAGCCAAGCTAGTTGGCACATTAAGTGGTAGGACTGGTATGTGATCTAAAGCCAAACACGGCGCTGTGTGGGGTGGCTTTATGTATGCCGACGCTCTCCCCTCCTCCTAGTCCTCGTCTCTGGTGAGCAGCAGCATCTCCACCAGATCTGCAGGTCTTCAAAATTTATGTGTGGTGGTGGTGGTGGTGGGGGGTGTCTTGCTAATAACCACCATGCTGAGTTAAGACCCACAGCGTGACATGCTACAACACAAGTCACGCTAATAATAGATCTAAAATTAATGACACAATTATCTAGAAGTAGCTGTCTGTGGGGTTGTAATGAAACTCGTGTACGCTGCAGTTAATTGAAGAGTTTTTATAGTCATATCATTGCAGAACACAGGTTGTAAAGTGGAACAAGATTTTGTTTTCAGCTCTGAAAAGTTCTCAGTACGACAAACTTAGTGATAAAAACAAAATAGTAGAAATCTATATCTAAGTTAGAATAGAATAAAATGGAATGTAGAGTGTAACGTATAAATATAAATAAAAATATCAAAGTGTAATAGATGTGGTTGTGTGTCTTTGATCTATTTATGAGATTATGTGTAATATCAGATTAAGACTTGCACTGTGAAACATCCCTAAATAAGAGAATGCCACAATTTCTCCCTGAAAAAATAGTAATCTTCAAACGGATAAAAATACAATCCACTACATAGATGATCATAGGATTATAATTTCACTGATTTCAAGTTAAAGTGCTGTGAGATGACTTATAGATTCCCACATCATTAAATCAACAACAAAAATGATTATCGAAGAATTAAAAGGTGTTTTGTTGTGTCGTTTTAATTGGCATTCGCCTGGTGTGTATAAACGAGGCCGGAACCAATCCGCAGCTCTCGTTTCATGCCGGAATTATGTTTCCGCTGCACCGTCCTTCACTACAAGAAGTATCAGCTGTTGTTGTCGGTAAGGTGAAATAGTGCACAAATAATACACGAGTACAACGAAACGTCACCAAAATCATTAACACGTCGTTATTTGCTGTAGAATTTTTAATTTTCTGTCGCCGTTGTAGAGTTTGACTTCCGGTCTGTCGTCTTTATTTATTTTTAGTTAAATTAAATCAAATGTCAATGTGACGGTTAGAATCACCGGTACTGGACTGTAATGCCTAAAATAAAATAAAACAAAAAATAGATACGATTATTTTCTATTTATCACTGTCGAGTCCTCATATTTTTCTATATTGTTTGTTTTAAATATTTACCAGTGAAAAGCTATTGAATTGTTGATGTCTGGTCAGTGCATAATCCCAGGAGTTGCAGGTAGATTATATAAAGATATTAAGATGTTGTTATTATGCTCTCTAATATTAATTTTCATAGGTCTGTGACCATTGTCACTGCCAAAGCAGGAAATAATAATAATTGAGATGCAAATACAGCCGGTTAAGAAGAAGCTAAGCATGAAAATCAACAAATAAACTGCATCACCTCAACACAAAGTAGTGGAAATCAGATATTTATGTGGGAAAATCTAGTAGAAAATGATAGAAATCATACACTTTCTAATTTTATTTATTATTTCTATTATTATTAACTTCACATTTTCATACACATTTCCAATATCCAGAATAAGTTGTAAACAGATGGGGGTTAGGGTGACAATTAACTGAATTAAAAACATTTTTTTATTTTTTTTTTTAATTCTTTTGTTTTCCATGTTATATCTGCTTGTATGTTCAGATGTTATTGATGTAACAGCTGCATGTAGTGAGTTACACTTAGCTGTAATGACTGCAATGCTGTAAGGATGAGTGATTGCAGGATGTTACAGCTTAGATTTTGCTTATACTTTAAATTATCTTATATATATATAATTCTGTTTTTGTATTTTTATATTGTGGTTTATTGGAGAAGCTGTGACGAACCCGGTTTCCCCCCGATGATTGATAAAGTATTTCTAATTCTAAACTAACCTCCTTTTCTCTTTTCATCCCACAGATGTCTTCTTAAATGCACTAATGCAGTAGACCGAGGATGGAGCCATCATCAACTTTCACCTCTGTAGGCGTGAACGAGTGAACGTCAGACATGCTGACAGGACTCGTTGCCTCCGCCTGCCGCTCTCTGAAGAGGACGTGTCCCCACTGGAAAGCCGCTCTATCCGGGACTCAGCCGGGACGATGGCTGCGGGCAGCTATAGCACAAAGACGGGCTCACGGATGGACCACGGCACCGTCGTCAAGGATAAATCAGAAGCCGGTGTTCGCCAGAGCCCCGGCGTTTGGAGAAAAGCTCGCGATCATAGACAGCAGCGGCGGCCACAGCTACAAGCAGCTGTACAGCAGCAGCTTGGGCCTCGCGGGCAGAATCAGCACCACTTTAAACTGTGAGTTGGGAGGTCTGGAAGGACAACGGATTGCCTTCCTGTGTGCTAATGACGCCTCGTATACGGTGGCACAGTGGGCGACTTGGATGAGCGGGGGGACGGCCGTGCCCCTCTACAGAAAACACCCGCCATCTGAACTGGAGTACATAATCACCGATTCCCAGAGTTCCCTGCTCGTGGTGGCGCATCCCTACGTGGAAACCCTCGAGCCGCTGGCCCAGAAGCTGGGGCTGCCATGCCTCGAGCTGCCCCCGACTTCTCACCTGGACACTTTAAGTGGGACGGAGACGCGGGACGAGGAGGCGGCCGCCGAGGACTGGGACCAGCGGCCGGCTATGGTTATCTACACAAGCGGAACCACAGGGCGGCCCAAAGGAGCTCTGCACACGCACAGCAGCATTCGAGCCATGGTTAGTGATGCTTTTAAAGCCTAATTACACTAGAGACAAATAAATTTTATTCCAACTCCCTTTTATCGTAGACAGAAGATACTAATCTACAGCAAAAAAAAGGTTGGTTCGCAACTTTGACATAGCAAAGGATGGTTCAGCTTGGTCTACACAACAGTGTCTGATAAGTATTTGTTATCACTTACCTTTCTATTGGCTGTTAGGTCATCCTAAACCTTCATGAGAGCTATGCAAGACATTGTTTCACAGTTGTTTTCTTTATGTTATCCTCATTTAATTAATGTGCAATATTTTGCAAAAGACTGTATTTGTGATATACACTGAACAGGCATAATATTATTATTATTATTATTATGACTAAAGCCTTTGGCCCCAGTTCCAGAACATCCAACAGATACTTGATCAGTTTGGGATCTAACACACATTTACTTCTCCTGTCAGTGGTTTTAATGTTGTGGCTGATCTGCGATTGTTAAATAATAAGCACAGGCTTCAGGTTTGCACAACTTATCCAGTCAAATACACATTTATCAGTAATTTACATTAACATGCTAGTCAAGTCAACTTTATTGTCAATTTTGACATGTGCAACACAATACAGGAATGAAGTTACCTTCTTCGAAGGCCTTCAGTGCAGCAGCTAAGCAAGAAAAAGTAAACAAAATGTGCAAATATTGAGAATATAAAAAATATATCCTGTATGTACAAAGTAGACTAAATATATAAAGTGTCTGATACAACCCTGAATGAGCAGGTAGAGAGTTGAGTTTCCTATTAATGCACGATATTGTTGTTTAAAACCACCAGCAGCATAATTAAAAACCCACCAATTTCTATATTAAAGAACTGAGTCTCCTATGTCTGAATACTCGTAGTATTCTGCTGTTAAATCTTCCCACAAGATGCAAGCAGCGCAGACGCAGTTCATGAATTCACCATCCAGAGCTGTGCGATACTACAAAATCAAAATATGTGCACATAAAATAGAAGCATGTGTTTTGACACCCCCACATGCAAATTTGACTCCATGATTAGCATCATTCCTTTTTTTCTATTCCAGTCAAGCTTCTTGAATAATGTAATTTATGCCATTAGAGATCTCCCGAAGTTTTTTTCCTCTATATTTTAAAGTGAAATTGACCTACATGTCCAACAGTGTGGAAAATTAAATCACTCTGAAAGGAGACAGAGCTTCGTTTGTCTGGTGAATGAGTGATTAGGCGAGTCCGTCCGTTTTTTCCTGGAAGGCAACGGCATCGGGTTGTCGGAGTTCCTGGAAAGCTCTGCTGTCAGGTTAATAAAAGGTAATGTAAGGCGCACAGTGACCTGAACACCTGGACGCTGTAAAACAATTCAGTATGACGACGTTCATAAATATCTTCTTATAGCTTCTTCAGCACATATCACCCAATTACGATTCAATTTTAAAAATTTAGTTTTAACTTGTGATTTTGCAAACAGATAGAAAATAATGTCCAATGATTTTCAAACACAAATGTTCATCCCTAGAAGAATTTACCTTTCAGATACATTGTACCTGAAACAACGTGAGGTTTCACTCCTGTGAAATTTTCTAGCACTCCAGCCCTTACAGTTTAGGACAAACACCGATCAGCCACAACATTATGACCACAGACAGGAGAAGTAAATAACATTTAAACCATCTTACGACAATTCAGTGTTCTGCTGGAAAACTTTTGGACCTGGCATTTATTCATGTGGATGTTACTTAGACATGTAGGCACCCACCTAGACCAGACCAGGCACCCCCACCACCCCATAGCAATGACACTCCTTGATGGCAGCAGCCATCCTCAGAAGAAAACTGTTCAAACATCTGTGGGATGATCCTCTGAGGCCCCTCCCCTCAACCCATAGAACCCAAAGGCCCCCCACTAACAACATTGTGTTGTTAGACAGCACAGGACACCCTCAGAAGGCCCATGTCCATTCTCTGATGAGTCAGATCAGTTTCGGAGGCACAAGGAGAGACCTGCAAAATATCAGGAACGTGGTCATAATGTTATGGCTGATTGTGCTGGTTACACTGCTGTCTGTATATGTTGCAGAGATTTTTTCCTCATTCCTGAGAGTAACCATTACAGCATGTGATGATATGACTTCATACTGAGTTCACACCGTTTCAGAGAGGCTTTAATGACGGCGTCAGATTACTTTTTAAACATTGCATATTCTATTCTAACCAGCGCCTGTGTTCAGTGTGAAATCACCGCTCCCAGGAGCAGCAGGAATTTAATGCAGGCAGATCGTAATGATTCTGGGCTGTTATTATTATTATGCTCTCGAATCGCAGCCAAATTGAGTGTTCACAGAGGTCTGTGACCATTGTCAGATACTGTTACTATTACTGTTGTATTAGTAATTGAGATGCGGATGCAGCGGGTTAGGAGGAAGCTGGGAGCACAAATCAGCAAGTAAACACCACAAAGTAGTGCAAATCGGACAGGATTTCTTTTTTTTTTGTCCCGATTTTTGTGACAAACCCTTGTTCTCACATGTTCATTCAGAGACAACGATATTTTTTTATGTAAAAAAACAAAACAACAACAAAAAAACAATATTTGTGCCCCGTTTAAATATAGTGAGATATGCACAGTTCAGGCATAACATTATGACCACCTTCCTAACGTTGTGCAGGTCTCTCCTTGTGCCTCCGAAACAGTTGAGACTCATCAGAGATGCACACGAATGACGAGTTTCCCAACAGAACATGTTTACACGTTATTTACTTCTCATCTATCAGCGGTCATAATGTTGTGGCGTAAATACCGTAAATAACATAACGTAAAGCCTTAGAGTGTGTCCTCTCTTCTCCTTTAAGACCAAACTGGGACAATGGTAAAGAATTCAAATAAGTCGCCAAAAAAAATCAATCGTGCTTCTCTGGACGCGCATCAACCGACAGCTTAAAAGACATCATCCTGACAAATGTCTTCAACAGCGGAAACTGACTGAGGTGATTTGTTTTAAAGACACGCTGACCCCCCCCCCCCGTCCTTCCCATCCCTCTCCTCCAGGTCCGGTGTCTGGTGTCGGAGTGGGCGTGGTCCAGAGACGACGTCATCCTGCACACCTTGCCGCTCCACCACGTGCATGGCATCGTCAACAAGCTGCTGTGCCCGCTCTGGGTGGGCGCCACATGCGTCATGCTTCCCGAGTTCCAGCCTCAGAAGGTTTGGAAAGCACTCATTCGCCTTTTTTTTTTAGAGCTTTGGGAGGAGGGGGGAGGAAGGGGGTGCACTAGCCAGCTGGACAGTGAGGCTAAGATGTATTTCACATTATTTAGAGGTCCTGCATGGACAAGGTCCTGCTGGGCTGAAAAAGATCCCCAGCTCTTTTCACATCAATCCCTCTTTCTCTGTCAGTGTTTGCCCCCCCCCCCCCCCCCCCTCCCCCTGTTCCTCTCTTCTTCCTCCTCCTCCTCCTCCTCCTCCTCCTCCTCCTCCTCGCTGACTGTCAAACTAAGTGTTTGGGGCTCAGTGATGAATTGCCCTGTGTGGCTTTGTATCTGACCAATGCCGACTCACGGCAGGGGCTTAAGCAGCAGATCAATCGATGAGCTGACATTGAAGGATGATAGCGCTAGTTTGGCCCTGAGAAGGGAGGGGGAGACGGGAAAATGTGTGTGCGTGTGTGTGTGTAGACGTGACTTCGGAGATGTGTAAATGCACATGCTTTTTATTTTTTTTTTTTTGCATGTCTAAGACCTAAAGTTAGCGTAGGTAGGTGAAAGACTCTGAGAGGACATACAGTGGGGGAAATAAGTATTTGATCCCCTGCTGAATTTGTAAGTTTGCCCACTTCCATAGAAATGATCAGACTCTGGTTTTTATGGTTGTTTACTGGTTATGGGTGTAGACAGAATATCAATCGAAAATGCATAAAAAACACACAATCTAAAAGTTATAAATTGTTATGTATTTTATTAAGGGAAATAAGTATTTGATCCCCAACAATTCACTTAGAATTCAGGCTCCTACAGATTGGCTGGTGCGCATGTGGCACACAGCTGTGCTCAGTCAACTAATTACCAATACTCCTGATCTTAACTCGTCATGTATATAAAGCACACTTGCTCTAAGAATCAGTTTCTTACATTCCAACTTCCACAGCACCATGGGCAAGACCAAAGAGCTGTCAAAAGATGTCAGGGACAAGATTGTAGACCTGCACAAGGCTGGTATAGGTTACAAAACCATCAGCAAAAGGCTTGGTGAGAAGGTGACAACTATTGGTGCCATTATTCGCAAGTGGAAGACCCATAAAAGGACCATCAACTGTCCTCGGTCTGGAGCTCCCCGCAAAATCTCGCCTCATGGAGTGAGGATGATGATGAGAAAGGTGAGGGAGCAGCCTAAAACAACACGGCAGGAGCTTGTTAATGATCTGGAAGCAGTTGGGACCTCCGTCACCAAGAAAACAGTTGGCAACACACTGCGCCGTTATGGATTGAACTCTTGCAGTGCCCGCAAGGTCCCCCTGCTCAAGAAGGCACATGTACAGGCCCGCCTTAAGTTTGCCAGTGAACATCTAAATGACTCAGAGAAGGCTTGGGAGAAAGTGCTGTGGTCTGACGAAACCAAAGTTGAGCTATTTGGCATTAACTCGACCCGCCGTGTTTGGAGGATGAAAAAACGTGAGTATGACCCAAAGAACACCATACCCACGGTTAAGCATGGAGGTGGAAACATCATGTTTTGGGGCTGTTTTTCAGCAAAGGGTACAGGGCAACTTCACCGCATTATGGGGCCAATGAATGCAGCCATGTACTGTAACATCTTGGACAAAAACCTTCTTTCCTCAGCAAGAACACTGAAGATGCCTCGTGGGTGGGTTTTCCAACATGACAATGACCCAAAACATACTGCCAGGACAACAAAGGAGTGGCTCAAGAAGAAGCATATTAAGGTCATGGAGTGGCCTAGTCAGTCTCCAGACCTTAACCCGATCGAAAACCTGTGGAGGGAGCTGAAGCTCCGAGTTTCCAAGAGGCAGCCAAGAAACTTGAAGGATTTAGAGACTGTCTGTAAAGATGAATGGGCCAAAATCCCTCCTGCGCTGTGTGCAAACCTGGTGACCAACTACAAGAAACGTCTCATCGCTGTGCTTGCCAACAAAGGTTTCTCTACAAAGTACTGACTTGTGTTGTGCTTGGGGATCAAATACTTATTTCCCTTAATAAAATACATAACAATTTATAACTTTTAGATTGTGTGTTTTTTTATGCATTTTCGACTGATATTCTGTCTATACCCATAACCAGTAAACAACCATAAAAACCAGAGTCTGATCATTTCTATGGAAGTGGGCAAACTTACAAATTCAGCAGGGGATCAAATACTTATTTCCCCCACTGTATGTAGCTGTCAGCGTGGATATAGCTATACTATTATTATACCTTATCAGTATTCAGCCGGTATCCCTGACCTTGTGTACCAAACCACAAAATCCCTTCTCTCACCCTCAGAAAAAAAAAAGCCTTTATTCTCCTCCTCCTGAAGTTACAGTGGATTGATGAAGTGATCGATAGTCTGTCTCTTCTATCCCCTAAGATCTCTGAAGTGTAGCCTAAGCTGCAGAGGCCGGCATTGATTTTACTTTTTTTATTTTTTTTATTTATTTTTTTTGCTCCCTTGATTTTGCCGGGAGATAGTGACAAAAAATAAAAAAATTAAAAAAAAATCTGTGCAGGAATCATGATCCAGTAAATCACAGATAAGTCTGTTTCAGGTTTGCTGAGTGTTCACGCAGCACGGGTGAGATTTAGTTTGTTTGTTTGAATCCCGGCTCACTACTTCATCGCAGCAACTTCTCAAACATAATGTTCAATTCAGTTTTATTTATATGGACGATACTCGAGATGCTTTACAGAACCCAGAGCCTGAAATCCCCAGAGACAGAACTAAAAATCTCTTTTAACAGGAAGAAACCTTGATCAGAAACAGTTTGTGGCCAGATAGGTAGGGAAGCACAGATCAGCCACAACATTATGACCACTGACAGGAGAAGTGAATAGCATCGACCATGTTGTGACAATTCATTGTTTTGCTGGGAAAGTTTTGGACCTGGCATTCATTCATGTGGATGTTACTAAGACATGTAGCACCCACCTAGACCCAGACCAAGACCAGACACCCCCACCCCATAGGAGTGACACTCCTTGATGGCAGGAGACATCCCCAGGAACAACTAAAAATAATATTTACTGGAATTCACCAGATCCCAAACTGGACAAGTATCTGAAGTATTTGAAGTATTTTGGAGGCACAAGAGAGATAAATACAATATTAGGAAGGTGGTTTTAATGTTGTGGCTGATTGGTGCATACATGTAGAATCTAATAGTGATGCATAAGTACAAGATAAAGCTGATTCGTGTTACATGAGAGATTGAAAATGAGCATCAAATTTATGCTTTTCATACACCAGCTGTTGATGTTGCACGAGGCTTCTGCAGATTAAGTGTTTTTATGGAGTCTCATAGATTTTTTTACGTGTTGGTTTTGTTCCATCAGGATGAATAGCTTTTCAAAAAGCCCCGTCTTCTATTTTAAAATTTAATTCGTATTTGAGTTCATGACCAAATTCTTGCCAAAGTAATGACTTTATTCTTCAAATTTTACACTTCTTCATGCTGATGCACCAAAGCAAAGTTGAGAACAATATCTGCTTGACTTTGTCACTGTGTGGGCGGTTGAACTGACACTCCAGGTTTAACATTTCATCCTTTACACCGAAATAAGCAGCTTTCTTAGTGAGCATCATTCTGAGAGTCCTTGCAAAACAGAAATACATATCATACCTTAAGTAGCTGAATAAAGCATAGGTGAAGTAAACTTTTGACAGCTGGCAGGTCGGCATTCAACAACCAGTCGTCCTCAGGAAGAGCCGGTCTGTGTTGTCGTCCCGTGTTGAGTGCAGGGCAGAGGAGCTCGTGAAGTTGTTTAAAATGCAGCGCGTGGCTCCGGGTTCTCACCACATCCTGTCCCCTAGGTGGAGGCCAACTCTTTGACGGACATAAATTGCCTTCCTCTCCCCTCAAGAGTGGACTTGGTGGAAGCGCTTCACTGCACTTGATGGACACCACCCAGGATGGTCAGGGCACACTCGGTTAAAAACCCCCTTTCTCTCGGCATCAAGTTTCATTCTGTGTGCGTTTACAGGTGAACTGCAGGTGTCCACAAATTTTATGTATTTATTTTCTTTTTGAGATGATGATGTTCGATGCCACCGATTTCCTCTCTGATCCGATACTGAGTAAAATTCAGGCTGATATCGGTGATACCGATTCGATACTTCTTCTGTCATAAATGCCTCATATTCTGTGTGGTGGTTTAACCTGAGGTGTTTCACCGAGAATGACTGAAGTATCCAAAATATTGGTATTTTTTATTTGAGAATCGTTTTTAGAGCTGGTATCGATATTTCAGTATCGATCCGCGCATCACTATTATAATGAGATCGTGAGAAATGGGACCGAGATCTGATTATTCGGTTAATCATCTTATACATTTCAGCTATGTTTGTTTATAATAAGCAAGGGGAGGAAGATTATTCAGTGGATAATAGATGAGGTGAGTCTGTGAGGTCGCACAAAGGAGGAGTGGAGGGAACAGTTTAGGAACTGCTGGCACATTAAGAAGGATGCGGTGTTACTATGGGTGAGAGTGATGATGGGAGATACTGCATTTTTCTGTGTGTGTGTGAGTGTGTGTGTGTGTGTGTGTGTGTGTGTCTGGGTAGCGAAGGAGAGAGGGAGAGGAAGAGGGAGAGGCAGCCATGCAGGAAATTACGAAATGGAGAGAGAAGGTAAGTGAATGTGAGATAGGGAGCGAATGGGAGAGGAGGAGGAAAAAAAAAAGAAAAGAAAAACAAAAAGACGAAGGGAAGATGTGGGGTCAGTGATGAAAGTGAAGAATGAAAAAGGAGCACTTTAGGAAATGGAGGTGGAATGAAAGAAGAGAAAGAAAGTGAGGATAATAGACTGAGAGGAGGGGGGGAGCCGGCAGGGGAAGAGGACTTGGAGAAGCCGTCCTTCACCTTCACTTAATTCGCGCCGTCGTCCCACCCTCCCATCATCTCCTGCAGACTGTGTGAGTCAGGGATGAGTGTTTAAAACATCTTTGTCCTTGAACAAGTGAGTTTATGTGATATTCAAACGGGTATTTTTTTTTATACAATGTGTGTTTACATCAACGATCAAGCCACAACATTATGACCACTGACAGGAGAAGTGAATAAACATTTAAACCATCTTGTGATGATAAAATGTTCTGCTGGGAAACTTTTGGACCTAGAATTAATTTGTGTGGATGTTATTTAGACATGTAGCACAAACCTAGACCAAGACCAGACCCCCCCCACCCCATAGCAACGACACAGACACACAAAAACACTCAATCTGCCTTCCTCATAAATGAAGCCTGAGTCTATTTGTGTTTGTTCAAGGTGGTTATTTCTAGATGTTTGAAGATGAAAGGTGTTTTTTTGGGCCAGTGGAACCTTGTAGCTTCAACGTTTTTCAGGCCAAGGACCCCCAAACTAATGGAGAGATTATAGGGACCCCCTACCTACTATATGTGTTTACATTAAACTACACTGAAAAAATAAAACCTTGTTTAAACTTAAAAGTATTGAAGTAATCAATCGCACCTTATTTTTTTACTTGGCTCAATGCGTTATATTAATTCAGGTTAGCTTGTGTTGTGTAACTCCATGTAAACTAATTTCTGAAGTTGGACCAACTCAATTATTTCAGGTTGTCCTTAACTAAAATAAAGACGTTGTCTTCATTGATTCGATGATAGAGAAAACATTCAGATTAACCAGAAATATTCAACTTCATGTAAACCAATTAACAAATTATTTTAAGGTGTCTGAAATAAAAATTCAAATAATTTTAATAAATACTTGGAAAGCGTTCCTCAATTTTTATGCAGTTAATGTATAAAGATGAACAGTCCTAGTTACACATGCATTTAAAATCTCATCTTTTGTAAAAATGTCTAATCGACCAAAGATTGCAGTAGCTCTGCGGATCCTCTGTTGAAGACCTATGTTGCACACAACCCAAAGGACCCACACTAACAACATCCTGTTTCCAGACACAACAGAACACTCTCAGAAAGTCCATTTTACAGTTTTAAGAAGGTGGTCATATTGTTATGCTTGATCGGTGTTGCGTACGGTGTTAAATCTTGATGCAGGAGAGAACACGACAATCACGATGCACATTTGTCTAGTCGACTGTTTTCCTCCTCCTGACCTTTGAAAATCTCCACTTTTTTATTTATTTTTTTTTCTTTCGTGGTTTTCGCGTTGACAGGTTTTACCGTGAGGTTGCTGTGTGGGCTTTATCCTGCCATTTACATCAAATAAAACAAAAAAAAAATGCCCCTTTTTTATTTTTTATTGAATGCACTAATGTAAGGAATCTGTGTGTAATCATTTTTGTTGCAATGCCCTTCAGTTAGACAAACTGCTGTTATTTTCGCCTCGCCTTATCTCCCACCCTTCATCCCTCCTAAGTTATATGTTGTGCTTATCTCTGCGTCTCTCGCTCTGTGTCCCTAGGTGTGGGAGATGCTGTTAAATTCCAGGGCTCCGATGGTTAATGTATTCATGGCTGTGCCAACTATTTACTCCAAGCTGATCCAGTACTATGATCAGCACTTCACACAGCCTCGCGTGAAGGACTTCATCAAAGCCGTCTGCAAAGAGAGGATCAGGTACTGGTCGTGGGAGCGCTGGTACATGGGTTTGTGGATTCATGTTTTTGTATGTACAACATTAAAGAGTGGGGTCGGGGTGCCTGTTCTTGTCTAGGTGGGTGCTACATGTCTAATTAACGTCAACATGAACACAAGGTCGAAACGTTTCCCATTAGAACATTTCATTGAACCATCACAAGATGGTTCCTGTCGGGGGTCATAATGTTGTGGCTGATCGGTGTATATCTGTACGTGCTGACACTTTAGAAATACTTGAATAAAAAGGCTCCAGTACCCAGCACAAAGCACCTGAACTCACATTTAATGGAGACTTTGTGTGAGTTGCTTTCACTGAAGGTCTCTCCAGTGCAGTGTATTTCAAGGACACATTTGTGGCTTTATCAAAATGCAAAATGGTACAGGTTATTGTAAACTTCTTTGACTTTCTTTAGATAGAGATAATCACGCTTTAGCTCGTACAGTATGCAGGGAGGAGATTTATCTGTGATTCGCGTCAGAAATAAAGGAAGGAAACTCACACAAAATCCAAGAACTGTTCAGTTCAGAGTTAAAACTACAGACAATGTGTTTTGTGCAACTGAACACAAAGTGTTTTAAGCTGCCTCAACTAGTTGTGTATCACAACCGTTGCTCCAGCTCTAACTGCTGAAAGTGTGGGTTAGTGAGCTGAATCAGTTGTCCAAAGTGCAATTGCTTCAGTTCGCTTTCTTTTCTTTCTTTCTTTTCTTTTTTTTTTTAGCACACAAACGTGCACCTGCTTCTCTCACCTCATGCAGTATTTTTGTCTCACTCCCTCACAACTCTCTCTACAACTACCCCTCCAAACTTCTGGTTTAAGGAGTTATGAAATATTTATGCGTGATGTGCTCAGGCCCCGACAGTCACCAGATCTGAACCTAACTGAGCACCACAGGGAGAGTTTAAAGTGTAACACTCTTCACCACTTAGATGTGAGAAAGAAATAAGGACACATCTTAGTTCATGGAGGATTAAAGCTGTTCTCGGACAAATATATAAAAAAACACGTTTTAAAATGTTTTATCATCATTATCATTTTTTATTTTGAGTTTATATGCGATATCTGCAGTGTTTTCCTGGATAGTTGTTACCAAACCATGCTACATTCTGCATAAGTTTGGATTTTCATCCATAAAAATCAATAAAATCAATGAACTACAGTTTATTTTCTAAAACACATGTAGATGCACAGTAGGACACTGTAGACAGAGGATGCATTAGACTTGCCTTCCTGATAATGAGACGATGGTGACCTGATTCAGGTAACTTTTTCTGGGCATAATTAACCTGGGAATGTGTTTCTGTCGTGTCCGGCCGTCTCCTTTTCAGGCTGATGGTTTCGGGTTCGGCCGCGCTGCCGCTTCCCACGCTGCAGCGCTGGGAGGAGATTACAGGACACGTGCTGCTGGAACGCTATGGCATGACTGAGATCGGCATGGCCCTGTCCAACCCTCTCAAGGGCCCACGCATTCCAGGTAAACTGATGCACCTGCACACCCACATGCACACGCGTACAAGTAAACTGAAAAGTAAAAGTCCTCCTCCATCAATACATTGTATTGCACCTCATCATTTATCTGTGAAAACCTTCTCTTTTGTTTATGTGGAACAAGGTCAATGAGGTCTCACCAAAATAGACCCCTTCACAGTTTGTAAGCAATGCAATGTTTTTTTGAGGGGTGGGGCTTAGCTGGAGACAAAACATCTCAAACACCATAGCCAGCGTAAACAGCGATTAGCATATTTTGAGTGTTTTAGCAAGAATGGAGGAGAAAAACATATATTTTAGAGAACATACTAATACACTCACTCCCTGAGAGTGTGACTGATGGGACTACCATCCACTACCGACCCCTACACTCTCACTCACTGGATGGACACAGAGGGGACAAAGTCTGGTCTGTCTTCATCAAATGAAGCCTATAACAAAGATATTACAAGAAGTAAGTGGATCCACTGTGGAGGTTAACGTGGTAAATGCAACTTCAGTTTGGAGGCCCCTGAAACATATAACTAACGTTGCATTTGTTAGCATTAGCATTAACATATAACAAGAATCTACCAAATAATTAACTTAACGTCATTTTACGAACACAAAGGGTCTGTCTTTATCAAGTGAAGCCTCTCCTACAAAGATATAACCGGAAGAAAGCGGAAGCATTGTGGAAGTTAACGTAAAGCAACTTCTGCTTGAACACCCCTAAAATGTTGTAGCTAGCGGTTAGCGTTAGCATTAACATGTAACAAGAATCCACCAAATAATGATTCACTTAACTTAACTCAGTCACAATTTAGTCTAACCCATAACGTTATCCGGGCTGAAAGTGAATACGTTGTTGTTTACTCCAGTCATTTCTTTAAATCGCCGAAGCCAAACCAAAGTTGACCGGCAGTGGCTGGTATGTGGTAAAACTTCAAGTTAATGTTTTTTACGGTGTTGACAGCCAAAATACAGCAAGACGACACTTTCATGGTTGAAAGTGACAGTGTTTGCCTCAGGTTTTCTTCTGTTTTGCCTCCAGTTAACGCTGTGACATCACAATGACGTACGCCTTTAAGAGATACATTGTAACTCCTCCCAGCCATTGCTGCATGATGATGAAGTCATTCAACGTCAGGTGCCCAAACTCTTGGTCCTGTTTCAAGTGAACTCTGGTCAGATTACAAGTCCGGCTGCCTGATCAGAGATTTGCAACCTGAACAAAACGTTTGTGAAAGACAGGTTTCATATCTAATAATCAGCATTAACCGAAGCTTAAAATTCACAAAACATCATACTTAGCAGGTTTTCTAAACCTTAGGCTAACGCTCACGTACACATTCTGGTATCAGGCTTTTAAAATTATAAAAAGAGACTGCAGGTCCAGGTTAAATCATGGTGGAAGTTTGGATTGGTTGGCAGCCAAATGAACGTTGCTGTTGTTCAGTTTCAAAATACGAGAGTGAGATTTCTAGTGTCTGTCGTTGCTGTGTGATAATTATTAACCTACGCGTAGCCGGGGTTACTTTTTACACAATTAACAATCAAGAAACTTGCAATCAGTGATTTCTTCCACTTTTTTTCACATTAAATATATTTTAGTCAAACTGTGATGGATTGGGAAGTATTGGTGATCATGGTTTTAGAAGGAACTAAAGTAAATCTTCAGAATTTTTTCCAGTGCTGAAGTTTAGTGTAGATAGTCTGATTGTAGCGTGTTACTGTAATCACCATTTCTGCATAATTCGAAGAAGCTGAGGTTTCTTAAAATATCCTGGGCGTAAATCTCTGCAGATTATAGTAATGTTTAACCCACATTATAGCCTGGTAGTTGATTTTAATTCATTCAAGTAAATAAATGATCTGTGAAAACACCTGGTGATTGTCAAAGCCCTTCATCCTCCACATATAGAAATACAAAACCTTTTTAATGCTGCGCGGACACAAAGATGCTTTAGATTATACTCTCCCCTCAGATTATAATCCCCATCTCTGTTAAAATAAAAATACATTTTTGAACATTTCCAGGAAGCAGGTTGTTTAAAAGGAAAGGAAAGAAGGTCAATGAATTTTAATGTTTTTTTATTTTAGGAATAGTGAATTTGTGTAATCTTTGTATCATTATGATGAGTATACACTTATAAGTATTGACCCAAACCTCCACGCGCTAATTAAAATATGGTAAAACCAGTGAAGTCTCATCCAAGTCTTCAGTTCAAAAGGATTGGTGGAAATTTAGCGTTTAAATAGTAACATCGGTGGATGTTACACATCAGGAACTCACAGTGTCTGTTAACAGACTAGTATTTACCTGTTGTTGCTGCAGATTGTTTGACCCTGTCCCCTTTCTCCACTGAATGGTTCTCTAATGACCCATTATCAGTCACAGGCTCCAGTCTCATGGTAAAACAGAATAGCTTAGATTTCCTTTTTTTGTCATCGCGGAGCACAGGTTGTACAGTGAGTCTGTCATCCAGGTCACGGTTCATCTAAACACATTACAGAAAGGCACCTTGACTTTCATCCAAAGAGCTTCTTCAGTTCAGTGAGATTTTGTTTTCAGCTCTATATAAAAAAAATATAAGCAATAGTAAAAGAAAAATATGTAATCTAAATCAAAGTCAGGAAGGAATTGAATTGCATACAAGTATGAGAATAAAAATATTTATATATCTCATAGTTTATTTCTTGTACAAAGGAAATTCTTAAGAAAATAAAGACCATTCTTTTTACCATTCATTCATTCTTTCCTATTTTACCATTCCTCTTTTTTTGATCCAGTTAAAAAAAGGTGTTGCTTTGTTCCTCATCCTTTTTCAAGAAGAGAAAGAATGTGAATAAAACTCTGGCAGCATTGGCACATTGGCAGCTATTATAGATATAGTTTTTTTGGTGTGAATGACAGATACTCAGACTGTGTTGGAGGTTTTCCAGTTTGACATAGATGTCTTCCTTTCCTCCTCTTCTTCCAAACCATGTGTCTTCTCCAGATAAAACGGAGACGCTGTTGTCATCAGGGTTCAGTTCCTTGTGTTGGGATGTTTGTGGATGAGTTTCTTTGTTTCCCCAATATATATGTACAAGACTGTGGATTCCGCACAATGAATAAATACAACTTAATGTATCACCAGTCTAATCGTCATCACAGTATCAAATATTCTTATTGCACGTTCTCATCTTATCGTGATGTTTTTCTGCTCAGCTTCATGCTAATCACAGGCAGTTTTCTCTGGTGCGTTGTCAAAGTAAAAAAAAAAAAAAAAACCCTCCGATCCCAACTACACCTCCCTCACACGCGCAGAAACAAAGACGATGTCTGGAAATGAGGTCAGGTAGTGGCGCTTGCTTTCTTCTCATGTCTTCTTACCCCCCCACCCCCCCTTTTTCCCATGTCTCCCCAACCATATCCTTCCCTTCCTGTTCCCCAGCCAACACTTCCTCCTTACAGGTAAAGCTAATTAGCTTGCAAGTTGAATGGGTAATTCTCGGCGTGCTGTTGTGTTTTGTTTTGTTTTGTTTGTTTGTCGGGGGCATGTCTGGCGTGAACCGAGCAGGCAGCGTTTGATTCATCTCGGGTGATTATTAAGAACGGCTTCAAGAGGTCTGTGGTTCTATTGATGTTTCCTCTGCAGCACTTGTGGAAGATGTGCGTTTTTTTTTTGTTTTTTTTTTACGTACGTGCGAGCGCGTGAGCCTGTTTGAGTCGATGTGCTCCTTTCTTGTCTTTAAGTAGGTTAAAATGGATCAATAACAACCGCAGGAAAGACTCTCAGAAGAGCAGTAGAGTGGAGTTGCCGTCTTTCTCCCTCTTTTATGCCCTCGTTCTTTTCTCTCCCGAGCTCAGATCTTAATACACCTTATCGAGAGCCGTTTGAATAATCATTTCCCTTTGTATTTAGGACATCTAACTGGCCTGATTTTTCTTACGTGCCGTACAGTTTTGGAGCATTTCATATTAACAGCCGCCGCGCTCTTTCTGGGTCACATCGCCCTCGCCGAGATGTAAACATGTAAGATTGGTTCATCCTGGTTCTTTCCATCTCATTATCATCTCACTCCGTTGCCCCTTTCATCTTTTTTGATCCTTCTTTTGTCCTACTTTCTTTTCTTCTTCTTTTTTTGTTTGTCTTCTCACGGTCACGGAGAACGGATACAGCATCAGAACTAGTCTCCCATTAACTTCTTAGAGAGCACCTGTAGAACAATCCATTTCTGGACCTTCTCTTCTCCTCACAAAGCTTTTCTCAAGCCATTATGACGCTGTTATAACCAGCTCCTCAAAGTGGCTCCTCAATCTCGCTGAATCGTCAAGACCAGAATTGTCTTCAAGTCTTCAGAATCTCTCGAGCTGCTGATGTGGAGGAAGGAAAACACACAAACAAACAAAAAAAACAATAGATAATGATAGAGGAATTGAGCTACAAATGGATTTTAGAGACTGAAAGAGAAGTTTTTTTTTTATTATTTTGTTGTTCAATGGGGTGAAGAACCCAAGGAAGATTACCCAGCCTGCAACTCTTCACACCAGTAAGAGAAAAATAGGAAGAGAGGCTGAGGTCGATCTTTTATGTAACAGGTTTGTTTGGAAGGATAACGTATTTTTTCTATTTTAAGAACTTGTTCTGAAAACTCGGCCGTTTTTTAGGTTTAACCTTTATGTTTCACCTTAAAAACAGTTTACATCGTTGCCTTGTTTGGTTTCATTCTTTTCTGCACAACCTCACCTGTGTCATTTTTTTCATTTTGACAAACTGTATTAACACGTTTGGACCTAAAACCAGACTAAAACCATAAAATCCCAGTAGGAAGGAGTTACATTTTTCTCAGTGAAAACCACAAACATGTTTAAAGAATCTAAATTGTAAATTTCAAAAGCTTATGTACAAATTTAACAAACAACAAATCTATTTATAACTATTTCCATTAAAATGCAGGAAATGCATCACACATTTTTGTACAACTATTTACAAAACTATCAGGTGTAACAATAAGTAATAATATGTAAAAGTCTCAAATCTCTGACCTCTTTCTCTTTGGCTGCAGTCACTCCATATTATTATATTATATTGACATATCATTTCCTGATTGGTTGATGAAAAAGTGTGCGGTAAATTATTTCTAATAAGTCTAGTTTTACTTGGTCTATCAACACAATTTAAAAACTGGTCTATAGGTTGAATTTAGCACTTTCTGCAAAAGTTGCAACGGAGACTCAGTGACGCTGAGACACCCTTAGAAGGTCCATGTCCATTATCTGATGAGTCACAACTGTTTTAGAGACACAAAGGAGACTTACATGATATTAGGAAGGTGGTCATAATGTTATGCCTGATCTGTGTATATCATGAGTATTAAATATTTACCACTTAATAAAATCCAGTCGAACCACATTTGCAGGATTAAGGGTTGGTTTTTATATATATATATATATATATATATATATATATATATATATATATATATATATATATATATATAAAAGCATCTTCCAGATTAGACACTTTAGATTCGATAACGTCTCTTAACCTTGTTCACAAGATGCCGCAGTTCAAGATGCAGCAGTTCAAGATGCAGCAGTTCAAGATGCAGCGGCCCTTTGGTCCAAGATTCCTCCCGTCGGACATTATGACTTAAACGTCTTTGTCATCCAGTCCACGGGGGAAGCGGTCTAGTTACTTCTGCGGCCAGTTGGTTTTCACATTGATCTAATCCAGTCCAGTCTCCCAATCAGGACCGGAGCTGATTAGATCAATACGAAGTGAGAGAATCGTTGTTTAATCAGGACCTGACCTCCTCCTTTATTGGGGAGAGCAGGCGTCTGTGAAATGGCATAATAGCCTCAGGGCGCGCACAGAAAAGACCACTGACACCTTCTCCGAGCATCCCCCCCGTGTGCTCGCTGCTATAATTACTTAACTCCGGAGGTCACGCTTACACACACACACACACAAAGACGGAGACGGCAGGTGATGTGTCGGTACATGAGGGAGTTTTAAATTTGAAACACATATTAATAGTTTAGCTTAATTGTGATTATAGTTCACAGTGATGAATACTCCATCTAGGCATTCACTTCTTATTGTATTTCATGACTTGTGGAAAAAAATAAAAATGTTATGCAGCCGTTGTTAAATAAAATAAAAACCTTGTCAAACACTCAGCAGCAGTTTTGACTGAAGGATTGAATTGTGCTGTGTAGCGGTCGGGTCTTTTTCCCAACAGAAACAGCTGCACACAAAGAAAAATGCCAGTTTTTTAAAGTTTATGTTTCTGAAATAAAAGCTGCGTCAGTTGCTAAATAAAAAAAGTCCAAGTGCGCTGACATGTGGCGACTGAGACGAATGGGTTTTGGTTTTTACACACTCAGCACAGCATTTAGTGACCAGTTATTCTGTCAGGACGGAGGTTAACGCCGTTTGTGGAGAAGAAAGCTTTAATGCACTTCACTGCAGGTTGTCGAATGATCAGCTCCCTATAACGTGTCGTTCCCGTGTGTTGATGTCTGTGACAGGAGCAGTGGGGGTGCCTCTTCCCGGCGTGGACGTCCGGATCGTCATGACCAACGCGGCCAACACCACCATAGTGGAGGGAAACCACAGAGAGACTCGGGTAATCAATAATGAGCAATTACCTGCACGCCAGGAACCCTGGAAATCAGTGTGCAGATGTGGAGTGTTCACAATTAGCTTTAGATTTTTTTAATATCATCCTGCACTTTACATAAGGTTTATGCACGGAAGCTGTTTGTTGCATTATACAACAATTGCAATAACTAGTGTATGGAAAAATACTCATGTTTCTGAGGCTGTTACCAACGTTCAGTTTTCTAAAACATAAAACTATGATTATCTAAAAAAATAAAAGTTTTTTTTAAGGCGCTTGGCAATAAAAGCTAAAATGTTGTACTTTTTTGATATTTAAGAATGAAAGTGAGGCCAAGTTTTTTCTAAAAAGTGCAGTAAATTGATCTATAACTTATTTATGTGAGCTACCTTACCTAGCTATAAATGTCTAGAAATTATTTGGTGACATAACCACATATATATTTAGACTAATTAATGAAAACAAACTATTAATTCCATAATTTATTTACATGATACACAACTATTTACTCAAACGCTCAAAGTCTGGAAACTGGGACTGGAAAAAGTATGGAATTTTGAAATTTTAAATGTGTAGGAACCTGAGTTTAATTGGAATCACCCAGAAATGAAACATTACTCTGGCGTTATTTAGTCTTGACGTTATTTACTCCATTTCTCCGGTGCAGGTGCGTTCAGGTCTGGAGGGGAAGGAGGGGGAGCTCCTGGTCCGAGGTCCGTCTGTCTTTAAAGAGTACTGGAACAAACCCCAGGAGACCAGAGAGTCTTTCACTGATGACGGCTGGTTCAAAACAGGTACCAAACCTCTTGTTTTCCCTCTTCTAAACTCTAAACATGCACGCGTGCTACATCTGCACCCGTCCCCTCTTAGCGAGTGGCTGTTAATTGCAGGTGCACGAGGGTGAAAGCTGCCGTGAGGTTTTATATTTTTTTTAAACGATGTTGCAGACTGCACTTTCAGAATATGGTTTTAAACTTCCAGTCTGCACACACACACTTAAACTGAATGCAGTCTGTGTGCAGTGTGTGGCTCGACTTTGTGTGTGTGTGTGTGTGTGTGTGTGTTTGTGTGTTTGTGTGCACATTTTGGGGCACTATGAGGGAGTGATAAATGGACTATGTGTGTTTTCGGTGCTGCGGGGCATTTTTCCTCCTAAGTGGTTGTGACTGCTCTGGGTCTTGAGGAACCGAGTATTGCTCTCTTGCTCTTCCTTTCCCCCCCTCTCTTCCTCTTTAGTGTGTGTGTGTGTGGTAGCACAGAGGGAAGCTGTCATCAGAGGCTTTCTCCTCTCCCTGCAGCCCTGTGCACTTCCCTCTTTGCCCCCCCCCCGCCCCCCCCTGCACCTCACCCCCGAAGGAGTTGTGCTTTACTGCAAAGCCACCAGGAGACGAGCATTAAGTTGGCGCAGGGGGAGGCTGAGGGGTGCGGGAAAGGAGAGCACAAGCAATCGGCGATTTGAATTGTCATGTTGACGACAGGAAATAAGAGCCGGGAGCTAAGGAGCTGGGAGATTTGGAGCTGGAGGGGTCGGAAAGAGTCGGCCACAAAGGCTCGGAGTGGGAGCGGACGAGGTGGAGATGGAGAGCGGCTGGTGCTGGTGGCGTTGGTGGAGGAGCAGGCGGTTTGTGTGGGGAGGAAGGAGCCGGTGATGGAGAGCAAAGCATTGCAAGGCAGTGGGAGAGCAGGGCAGAGTGTGTTTAATTGGCTTTGCAGGCTGGAAGGACAGAGATCCAGAGCACAGCACGTTGCTGTCACACTCCATTACAGCCACTGGCCACATAATGAGAGCCTGTGCAATCAGCTCCCCACAGACCGGTCCCTCAAGCCACACACACAAACACACACACACTCACACACACTCTATGGACCACTCTGTAGAAAGCTATCAAACATGTTCCTTCCCCACCCAGCTGTCTGCGTTCCCTGATGCCAGCTACGACACACATTAACACACACATTAACAGATTTTGGGGGAAGCCCGCTCTTTTGTTTTTTTGGCATCCGACGCCGATTTTATCAAAAATAAACAATGCATTTATTTTTGCTGAGATTATTTGAAGCAAACGTTAAAGCGCTCTCAACCTTTATGGTTTAAATTGATGATTTCTGGAACCGATCAGTCTCATTTTGTTAAATTGTGAGATTTCTTTGCTGTCGACTGTCGTTTTCCCGTAGATATTTTAGCTCAGGATGCACTTGTACTGAGGCATTTACCTCTGAAGGATTTTTATCTTTAAATCAACCAAATTTGCAGAAAATATATTTCTTAGCAAAATCTTGTATTCATATTAATCAGTGTTGGACACGTTACTTCAAAAATATAATGCATTACTTATGACTTGTTACTGTAATTAGTTCCATTATAATATCACTGTCTTTGTAATTGTATTGTAATTGTAAAGTAATTACATTACTTTTAAGTTACTTTCACCAAAATAACTCTATCAATAGATCTTATTGCATGAAGGTGATGTGGAATAATGGCTAAGCCAGGCTAATGCTAACAGCAGTACTGTAATGGCTGCAGTTATGGCCCATGGCGCAATAATAATAATAATAATTATTAATAATAATTATATAGCGCTTTTCCATTTTTGGACGCTCAAAGCGTTTACAGTTGAATGCATTATTCATTCGCTCACACAGTCACATCCTGTCGGTGCTAAACTGCCTCAGTAGTCACAGCCGCCCTGGGGCAGACGGACGGAAACGTGGCTGCCAGTTTACGCCAACGGCCTCCCCGACCACCACCACCAAAAAAAACAAGAAAAGAAAATAATTAATGTAAATTTAGGCGTGTTCTTATTGAAATCAATAATGCTAGAAGCTACTACTGTATATTGTAACCGAAGGAGGATTTTTTTCTTCTCTGCTAATCTCTAATTTGTATTAAAACGCACAATTTAATTAATTTAATTAATTTCTGGTTTAAAATCCATTATAATGCGCGTTACTGACATTTGCACCGAGTAAAATATAACAATTATTTTTTTCTAATGCCTTACATTACTGCATTACAACACATATTTAGTGATTGATTGCAACATAAACCTGGGGAAATCATCCTGTATCTGTGAGCATCAAACAAAAAACTTGACCCCACTTCACAACCCGTTGAGGCACATTTAGTTATCGTGTGGACATTGAGCTCCCACACACGGGCCTACGATTTCCATACCATCTCGATACATGAGAGGGGGGAAGCGTTCGATGGAGACTCCTCCTCGCACTTAACCCCCTTTTTAGCCTCCTAACTCCCCTCTCGCGCTCTAACCATTTTTACCCTCACACCTGCTCCCTGTTTCACACTGCACCTTTCTCTCCAACACTCATTCTCACACTCCCGTCTCTGACTCGCTACCTCCCAGTTCATCTCGTGTCGCCTTCGTGTGGAGAGAGTTTCTGCAGCCTCTGGGATTTGACACTTAGGCAAGATGAGTCAGTTATCGGACCCAGATGTGCATCTTCTTTTAGATTAGGCTGATAAAATATATATATATATATATGTGTGTTGACATTTGCATACGGTAGCCTATGCATTTTATTCTTCAGACCAATAGCCCTATGGGGCTATTGGTACACCAATATAAAGAGCTGTTTGTTAATACCAGACTCAAAAAATACTTGAACATTGTTTGTTGTTCTACTGAAACTTCCACCTGATTTTACATTTTTGTTATGGCATTGACCTGGCACACAACTTTACTGATAGCTACACTTACACTCACCGGTCAGCCACAACATTAAAACCACTGACTGGAGAAGTAAATAACGTCTTGTGACAATTCAGTGTTCTGCTGGGAAACATTTTTATACCTGGTATTCATTTGTGTGGATGTTACTTAGACATGTAGCACCCACCTAGACCAGAGCAGACACCCCCACCCCATAGCAATGACACAACATCCTGTTTCCAGACACTATAGGACAACCTCTGATGAGTCGCAACTGTTTCAGAGGCAACAAGGAGAAACCTACACGATATTAGGAAGGTGGTCATAATGTTATGCCTGATCAGTGTACACTCAACTATCACGTTACACGTTCTCTTTAAGGCTAAACCTTTGATTTATTCTGCTATGCCATTTAGTTTTCCACACAAACCTTTATAAACTTTTGAAAAGAAAAAAAAAATCTCCATCCAGTATCGTTTTGTGAATATTAGAACAAAACTAAATCAGATCATGTAATTAAAACTTCATTTACGGATGTTTACGGATGATACAGTCTCCTCTTCACCCTTCGTAGATGTAATGCTTATGCCAACTGTGCATGTTTTTTCTGTATCAGGATTTATTTTCCTGCCATTCTCTTATTACTTCTGCAGCAGCTATTTAACCTTGAAGTTTTATTTTATTTCTTCTCAAACTTAAGGCATTTACACTTAACACTTCAATTGAAAATGCGCCAAAAAAAAAAAAAAGGAAGCATCAAATAAACTACATCATAGCACAAACCCAGAACTGTTGCATTTACTTAGATGAGAAAAAAAAAAAAAGATTTAAAACCTTTTATCAGATGAAGACGTTTTTTAAAACACTCATTGTTGAGCTTGGACTGTGCGGTTGGCACCGCGTCAAAGACGTACAGGCAGATAGGGAGACTGACAGTCCAATAAGGAGCGGGCGTCAAAGGAAACATAACCAAAGAAGAGATGTTTTAAAGAAGCGGAGCGGAGTGTAAGAGTTTAGATCGATAAGTTCTCAGCTGGCCAAATGTGCCGGCGCTCCAGTGCGAGCAGGTGCCGTGCAGCGTGATTGGCAGCTCTATAGGCAAACTGTCACCTGACCGCTCTCTCTTTCCACTCATCTTCACAAACATCTCCGAGCACATTGATTCCCTTCTGGCTTTTCTTTTTTCTTTTTGCTTTTTAATCCCTCCTTTTTTTGCGTTCTGTCTGCTGTCCAGAGCTGAAATCAGATCCTCAGTTGACGACACTACAGAAGCTGCTGTTGTTGTTGTCGGATCTGATGTTTTCGCATGTAAATGCAGAAAAACGGCGGCATCGGAGCTGAGAAAAGAGTCAGAGACGAAGCAAAAGAGGGGATGCAAGTTTGGCGTTCGGTTCGAAATAGTCCGGTACTACTCTTCGAAATAGGTGATGATGCTTTGAAGATGATGATGCCCTGTCTTATCTGAGCTTTACTTATTAACTTAATTAACTGGGAGAGAGTGCAGGGCCAGAAGTGTCCATAGTGTCCAAGCGTCCATAAGCAAATTAAATGTGACTAATATAATGTTTGGTTTTGATGCCAGGCTCATTTTATGGCCATGCTGTGAGTTTTGAGGCAGATGTTTAATTCTTTTTATGAAGAATTCACCAGAGAGTTTATGTTACAAAAAAAAAAAACAAATACGTGTTTGCTTGTGTGTGTGATCAGCAGAGATCTAACCCCAGCTGTAAAGGTGAGCTTCAGGTCTGCAGGGTAAACGCAGCAGACAGACAGACAGACAGACAGACAGACAGACGGACGAGTGCAGCTCATATCCTGTGGAGCCGTCACCAGTCGCTGGGTCTTTTGCTCCCAGCTGTGCTCTCCTCTTCCCTGCCTCCGTCCCTTTTTGCCATTTCCAATGTCACATTTCACCCCGAGTTACATCGTGTCCTTCTCGAGCTCCAATGTCAGAGCCCCCTGTGGGATTCATTCAAATCCCAACCCCGGGCAGCACTTTTTTTTTTATTATTATTATTATTATTGTTGTTGTTATTGTCAAACCAGCCGTTTCTGTAACTGTTACACCAGAAATACCGACGCACGGGTTTCGGGTAAATGTAGACGACGCCGTGAGAACCGGAAATATCCCCGCACAAAACTTTTCCTTTGCCCTTTTACTCCATCATCCGTTTCCCTGCTCAGGTCAAAAACAAAGAGACGAGAGGTGCTGTTACTCGTAATGCTCATTGTTCGGGCATTATACTTGTCATTGTGTCGCCGTGGCTATCAGATCCCCGTGATTCAGTGCCGAGTAGGTGCATGTAAACAGCAGTTAAAGAGATTCCTTGATGAACGTGGCAGATCTGAGACAGACATCAATCCTCAACTTCAGCCTGTTATCTGCAGCGGGGAAGGCAGCCCTGCAAGAAATATAATCAGTAACATTAACATAAAGCAATTCAAGCTCCTTTAATTGCATTATATTAAACAAATTAGATCAGTCATCCAAGTGCAAAGTGCTTTCTTGTACGATATTAATTACTAAAAAAGGAGCTGTGACAAAAGTTAAGGATGATAAATAATGTCAGAGCTGAGATTTCGCTTCTTGGCTGTCTGTTATTTATCCTCATTAACACTTCCATCTAGGCATCGGGGCTTTAATGTGGGGCATTAATATTCATATATGCTAAGTGTTTACAGTCTGAGGAGAGGCACGACTCGCGTTCAGACCTCTTTCATCTGCGGCGCAGATAAGGCTCTGCTCTCCACAGTGATGGAGGACGCTCGGGGTTAACCCGCGCTGCCGGAGTTTGGGTCGCGCTGGATGTGATGAGAGGCCGTGACTCCACTTCTCAGAGAGGAGAAGCGTCTCCTCGCCGGGCTCACGCTCAGCACTCCAGCGATGCTTGTGTTAGAGGGATGTATCAACAACACACAACATGTAGCATCAGTAGAATCCTAAACCTCTCAAGGGAGTTTTTGAAATTATTTGTTGGGTTTTTAGAAGGTTTGTACCTTAAATCAGACGTCTTCAACGTTTTTCAATCTTGCTATAATGTGTTCTATATTAAACTCGGCCTAGTGCTGTTTATAAATATACATTATTATTTTAATTTTGCATTTAATATCAACATAGGTGCAAATTTCAAACATTAGGGTGACTGTGAAGCTGGCATAAACATCCATACCTTTACCGTTTAAACATAGCTAACACTGTAAGCTTCTCTTCTGCTAATACTACAGCATGTCAGGGTTTAATATGCAGCCTCGTGATTGGTCCAGCAGCGATAGGGGCGGGGCCTACTGTGTACAGGAGGCTTAGATTGACAGGTCTCAGTGAGTGAAGTGTTGACTGATAACCTCGATTTATCTCTTTATTAAAATGTGTTGGATTTGTGCTAATGTGTATTTAAACTAATTTCATTTTGGGGGGTAAAATTAAAAAAAAAAATATGAAAAATGAATTTGCGACCCCCCTTCAGTACCTCGTGTTGATTACCTACGCCTCAGATGTATTCAGAGATCATAGACAGAGGTGGTGTTGTAGCACGGCGGCGCATTTACAAATTAGAATAAATTAAAATAGTAAAGATCGCAGCAGCAGCAGATCAAATAGAGGCTGAATAAAGAAGAGCAGATGTTTGCAACGTGAACTTTGGTCAGTTTGAATGTATGTGGATTTGGATTTGACCTTAGACTAGAACCTGGTTTTATATGAGATCAGCCACAACATTATGACCACTGACAGGAGAATAGGATATTTTTGCAATTAAGCGTTCTGCTGGGAAACTGTTGGACCTGGCATTCATTCATGTGGATGTTACTTAGACATGTAGCACCCACCTAGACCAGACTAGACACCCCCACCCCATAGCAATGACACTCCTTGATATCAGCAGGACGTAGCCTGACACAAGCACGCACAAAAAAAACACAAAGTGTTGACCTGGCCTCCAAATTCACTAGATCCCAAACTGATCAAGTATCTGTGGGATGATCCTCAGACGCCCCCACTATAACATCCTTTTACCAGACACCACAGGACACCATCAGAATGCCCACGTCCGTTCTCTGATGAGTCCCCACAAGGGAAACCTACACAAGGTGGTCATAATGTTATGCCCGATCAGTGTATGACAGATAGAGATGGAGGACAAGTCGCTCGCCTCCCTGTAGGTTAACAAGTAATTGGTTTTGTTTTGTGTGTTTATGGTACTTGTTGGTAATTATTACTGACCTGATGGTGTGTGCAGGGGAGTGGAGTCGCACACAGATTTTTGAAATTGTTCAGATGAGATGCAAATAAAATAAAAGTTAATGACCATTTCACATGAAAGGACTTTATTCATCCTCAGTATTTCTATACAGAAAGGACACATTGAGAGTAAAACTGAATTATATGACTGAGCTGTTAAGGTCCTCTTGATGTACTCCACCTTAACATTTATTGATTCCTTGGATTTCTTTGTTGGCTTCATCTTTGCTTTAAACCACCCACTGAACTGGCTGGAATTTGACTTTTATTTTGTGCCTGTGGACAAAAGTGTTTGTCACTTGTTTAAACTGTGCCTCGTGTGCGCGGCCAGAATGAGGTATGAAGGTATGAAGTGAACGTTTTATCACTCAAAGTGTGAATTCTATAGAAAGCTAAATGCCAGACACATCTCCAGGGTTGAGTGGAGTGTGTGCACACACAAAAATAAAAAATAAAATAGCACACAGTACTTTGATCAAGGTCGCGCTTGAACCACATTGAATTAAAGACACTTATTTGTGTAACGGCACGAATCTGTTATCGGGCTGGAAGGCCTGGGCGAACTAATAGATGACTTTGTCACCTTCACTGACGCTGTTTTTGTGTTTTTTTATTTTATTTTTTTTTGTTACCTCTAGCGGTGACGCTCGTGGCAGCGGGGTGAAGTGTTTTTCTGATGCTGGCCTTTGTCATATGTCACACTGCCCTTTTCTTTCACGCGCCACACGCCCGGACTCTGTCTCCGTGCTCGTGCGTGCTGGTTTCCAAACAGTCGTGCGGATAAAGGTCTCCGCGCAATTCCACTTTTTCGCAAAAGCACAGACGTCGACGGGAGCGTCGGCAATTAATGGTGTATGAAAAGCGTAGCTACCTTTGAATCCTGTCAAAGAAGACTTCGCGAATACTGAGGTAACAAAATGGTACCATGAAGTGTAGAGCCAACCTCCATCCTCACCTCTTCAGCTTCACATCCGGCCGCAGGGTCTTACCTGTTTTATCTGACCTAATTCATGCTTTAAACTTAGTAGTGTCATAGTATTGTAATCCTGCAACTAGACAGTTTGTATTAGTAGGTTATCGTAAAGCCTGATACTGGCATTTCATAATAAATATTGCGTGTATATATTCACATTTCATTAATTTATTCAAATTATTTAAAGCAGGGGTCTTTGACATGTTTTAAGACCAAGGATCCCCAAACTGATGGAGAGGTTAAGCAGGGAAACTCTATATTATATAGAAAACATAAATAAATATAAAGAAATTTAAATTTTTGGGGCAAAATTCTGGGTCAAACTTAAAAAATATATATAAAAATGTGTAATCAACCAAAGATTTTGCAGTACAGAGTTTGACTGTATTACTTTGGAAATTATGACAGCGGGAATAAGGATAACTTTTTTTTTTATCGTAATCCTGCAACTAGACTTTACATTTTATATCGTATAGTTTGTATTAATAGGTTATCTTAAAGCCTGATACTGGCTGTATTACGCTGTATGTTAAAGTAACGTTTCATAATAAATATTGCTTGTATATATTCACATTTCATTCATTTATTCAAATTATTTAAAGCAGGGGTCTTTGATATGTTTCAGACCAAGGATCCCCAAACTGATGGAGAGATTAAGTAGGGAAACCCTATATTATATGGAAAATATAAAGAAATATGAAGAAATTTAAATTTTTGGGGCAAAATTGTGGGTCAAAATTAAAAAAATATATATATATAAAAATGTGTAATCAACCAAAGATTTTACAGTAGAGAGTTTGACTGTATTATTTTGGAAGTTATGCCAGCAGGAATGAGGATAATTCTTTTTCGATGGAAATTTCACCCTCCCAGCAGAAGAGGTGATTTATATGAAGATTTATTGGCAAATAGGGAGAGAAGGCAAAGGAAACATGGCCAAAGAAAAGTTTTAAAGAGGCAGAGAAAAGTGCAAGAGTTTAGATCAATAACTCCTCATCTGGCCAAAGCTTGTCTTACCTGTCTTATCTGACCTAATTCACTCTCCAAACTCCAAACTTAGTATCATATTTAATTCTGCAACTAGTTATTAAATAGACAACTAATAAATAAATTAATATGCCAGTTATCGCAAAGCAAATAATGACTGATAATGTCTGTATTAGTTATTAGAGTAATGTTTTATCATAAATATTGCTTTTATATTTTCACATTTCAGTTTTTTTCCTCCTTCAAATTATTAAAAAATATATTTAGTGTTTTGAAAATGAAGATAATTCTTTTTCGTTAAAAGTTTCACACTCCAGCGGATGCACTGCTTGACTTATTACAGCTGTTAGTAACACGCTTCTCTGGCGATGTTGTTGGTTTTTTTTTGTTGTTGTTGTTTTTTTTCCCTGTTAGGTAAATGATAATTAATAGCTGAAAATAAATTACTATCGATTTTCAGCCGAGGACGTGTTCCAACTCCCGATGTTTTCTCGTTTCCTGTGGAAGTTTCCTCATCCCTGCGTCCTCAGTTAAATTCTTGATCTGTTTTTATTTCTTTCTTTTTTTTTTTTTTTTTTTTGCTCCACACTACGTGCCCTCACTCTCTTTAATGCCTCAGAATGAGATGAAAGCCCAGTGCAATTAGGCTTCTTATCGTTTTAATTAAGAAAGCCATTCGGCCATATCTGCCTCAGACGCCATAACACATAATGGCAGAGTCTCTGATGCCTGAAGTGCTGATTGTGTGTGCGAGTGCGTACAGTATATATGTGTGTGTGCGCGCATCCAAGTACCGCGGGTTCCCAACCATCTCTTTCTCTCGACCGTCTTCCCTCTTTTATCATTCCGTGTTCTCCAATCTCTATTCCCACTTGTGCGTCTCTCCAAACATGCTGCTCCATCCCTCGTTATTTCCTTCCCCCTCAAAGAGACAAGGTCAAAGAGTCCTGTGTAAGTACTTCAAACTCAATTCATCTGTGTTGTCTGAGTGTCTCTTTTCAGCGCGTTTTGTCAGAGATTGCTTCATTAAGGCCGTTTCCTTCCTTTAAATATTTGCAGTTAAATATATATTTTTTAGCAGTTTCAGCTCGTGCACACAGGTTCAACTCAAAATTGTGCACGTAAACTGCTATTTTCACCATTTTTTGTTTGCATAGGATGAAAGAAACGTTGCTGCAACCTTATTATTCGTGCACTTTTTTCTTTTACCCCTCGTCTGAAATAGGAGGAGTACAGAGAAAGAGAGGGGGGAACTGTAACTACACTGACAGTGGTGTTAACATCCAACCAAGCTCTTCCACCCCCTCTTCTGATCCCTCCCCCCCTCTCTCCATCCTCCCTCTCCTCCTCTGTTACCCCGGCCTATCAGTGAGGAGCAGTGGTCTGTGAAGAAATTCCCAATATCTAAATTTACACACTGTATCAATCTTGTTTAATAGACTGGAAAGCTTATAGCCGCCGTGGCAAGCCGGCAGAGAGGGCAGCGGTGATAAATTGTCGGTGTGCAGGCGACAGCCGCCCGTGATGTATAATGAAATATTTATGATTTATCCCAGCTAATAAACTGAAATGAAGTGCATGATGTATGGGAACAGATGGGCCCTCTATTGATGCTGAGGTGGAGAGGCAAGAGGGGGAAGAGGAGACAGGAAGATGGGTGGAGGGAGGGGAACAAGAGATGTGATGAGAGATGTCTGAGGGGTTAGCAAGAGAAAAAAAAAAAGTGAAGGGTAAGGATGGGACAAAAAAAATAAATAATACCTAAAATATATAGTTGCATTTGGCTGACACTGGAACAGAAGAAGCTAAAATAGTAGATTTAAGATGGATAAAGGGATGCAGGGTTAGAGTAGAGAACAAGCGAGATTAAATGATGGAGGAGAGGACGGACGGGAGATGGCAGTAAAAAAAAAAAACAGACCACCTTCTCCTGGAACGCTCCTTCGTGTTGATTCCCGGCTTCAGGTGTGGACTCGCACAGCGGCTCGAGTTTAAATGATCCTAACGAGAGCGCGTCTGTGATCAGAGGTAACGAGGAGGCAGAGGTCATGGACTCACTTCCTGGAGTCTGTGCTGGTTGCCTGGCAACTGGAAAAAAAAAAAAAAAAAAAAAAAACAATGAAAAAACAAAGTCAAGCTATTTGTTTAATGATTGTAACAGTCTTTTTATCTTTTAAATTACATTTTCCACATTAATTTAACCATCTCCACCGAATGATCTGCATTCCTCCCAAAAATAGAGAAAATAAAGAAAATAAGAGAGAGAGAGAGTTTTTTTTTTGTTTTGCCAGGTAATAACAAATAGTTTATTTATATTCTGCTCAGATTTAAAGCGAAGCCACGTGACATAAGTAAGATACAAAAAGCAATTTATTGAGCCAAATAACCGAAACATCTAACCATGAGCACCGATCAGCCATAACATTAAAACCACTGACATCGATCATCATCTCGTGACAATTCACTGTTCTGCTGGGAAGTTTTCGGACCTGACATTAATTTGTGTGGATGTTACTTAGACACGTAGCACTTGCCTAGACCAGACCAGGCACCCCCCACCCCATAGGAATGACACTCCTCGATGGCAGCAGCCACCCCCCAGCAGGATGCAGGACTAAGTGTTGACCTGGCCTCCAAATTCACTGGACACTCCACATTCTCTGATGAATGTTTTGGAGAATATTAGTTATTAGTTATTCCTTATTTGGTGTATATGAGCATAGTGCTTTGTGTGTTGTGTTGTGTGGCGGAGCAAACCAGACAGACTGAGGGATGGATAGTGGAGGACGCCAGGCGCCCAGATGTGAGTCCTTTATGCACTTTGCACTCTGCTCAGCCCAGATGTTGCACGTTCAAGCAGACAGACTCCTCCGCCTACTTAGTTCCTGCAAGGAAAAAAAACACACACACACAAGCACACACTTGTCTCATATTATAATATAGTACAATATTATTATATTATACTATTATTGTATAGATTGCAATAAGCTTCCGAGTGCGCATTGTGTAAAACTGTGAAGCGAAAAAAATCAGCTACAGCCCCGTCCGTGACCACTACTGACCGTCCCACCACAACACCCGGCTTTACTCCATCACACACACACACACACACCAATCCCCTCGGTACCAGCTGTGGACGCACCACCTGTAATAATCCTGAAGGACATCTTCCTGCTTCCTTCCTCTCCTTCCCTCCTCTGTCCATTTTTCTCTCCCTCCGTCTAACTCCAGTCATCCATAGTGACCCATTTCCTCTACTCGTCATCGCCCGGGCCCAGCTGCGCCCCTCATCCCGCTTACTGTACTCGCCCCCCCCCCCATCCACACACACACACCTGTCCCCCCCAGACACCTATGTATGTGTGCGTGTGGTGGGTGTGCGTCTGGAGGATGTGGGGGTGGTGGACGGGGAAGGGTGGGGGGGATCTTTAACACTCATCCATCCACTGCACTTTGACTTCCTCCGTCTCAAACGCACACATGTATGCTTACACACACACACACACACACACACACACACAAGGCAGTATTCAGTGAAATCTAACTACCCTAGATTCCTTGTATCTAGTCACGAAGCGGATGTTTCTTGAATATTCTGCAGTTTTAATAGATTTTAATCCAGAATCCTTCATCAGAAATGATCTTATTATTGTGCTTAACTGAACTGAAAATACATGCGAATAATTTAGCGAAAATGCTAATAAGATGATATTTACGTATGAATCAAGATAAAAGTATGTTTTTTTCCTGGAACATGTATGTTTTTAAGGAGACACAGTGGTTTATAAAGACGGCGTCTATTGGATTATGGGCCGCAGCAGTGTCGACATCATCAAGAGCGGCGGCTACAAGATCAGCGCGCTGGAGGTGGAGCGTCACCTCCTGGCTCATCCTGACATCATAGGTAGGAGCTGACGCCAATCTGCAAACCACCGCACGGGTTTCTGAGACATTGCTACAAAAAAAATGTGTCCTTTCACTGCACTGCGAGATGAACGAATCAGAGTGACGTTTTAATCTTTCAGACGTGGCCGTGGTCGGGGCTCCGGATGCCACATGGGGTCAGAAAGTTACGGCCGTGGTGCAGCTGAAGAAGGGGCGGAGCATGTACCTGGCAGACCTGAAGACGTGGGCGAGGTATAGCGCTTTCTAATATTATGACCACCTTCCTAATATTGTTTAACTATTTAATATTGTGCCTCCAAAACAGTTGTGACTCATCAGAGAAATGTGTTTGTACCGATTTATCCTCTGGTGATCGTGAATGTTTGTTCATATCCATCGATCCACCCAATATATATTTCAGTCCTGGCAAAGACTGACAGACCAACATTGCTATATAAATATAATGCAACAGCATTGCATGAAAACAATGCAGCCTACCAGTAATTTTCAACAAATACAACAGATACCGTATCAAATCTAGCAAACCTGGCTCAGCTTTTGCTGCAATGTGGTCTCTGCACCAATTAAATTATAGTCCACATTGCTGCTATGCATTGATTCATTGTTTAATAAGGTATAAAACTCATTGATAGGCAATATTACAAAAACTGTGATTTCCCAGAACATGACTTTATCATCATACTACAGCCACATTGTTTTTATTGAAGCAAAGCAAAGTGTAGTTTTTGCACTGAACACCACTAACAACTGGACCACCTGCCACCTTTAAAAGGGCTTTGTGGACGCAGGTGGACTCCAAACCTGTACCACCAGTGGAGACTGTGACCTGAATAACTTACACCCAATCCATCATCCTGGATTCACAAAAAAAAAAAAAAAAAACTGCAAACAGAGCACCACAGCCCTGTCCTGGTTACATTTTATCACACCGTTTCCACAAAAAAGATCATCTGCATAGCTTTTTGTCAGTCCTGCCGCAGCCGTACGGAGGATAGTAGTTCAGCTCTTTGGGAATTTGAGCATTCACATTCCCAGTGACTGGACCTAAAGTCCTCAGAGAGATAGGAGAGGATGTGAGAGTAGGAGAGGCCAGAGATGGACTAATGAGCGAATCAGACGTGAAGATGTGGAGGAAGTAAACAAAGATAGTTGTGGAGGGATTTGTCCCACGACAGTTTTCTTTTTTCCCAACTCCCTTTCTAAATGTCAGTGGAGTTTATTTTGTTGCTGGTGCCCATAGGCAGTAAAAAAAAAAAAAAAAAAAAGACGGCAGAACTGCTCCTCAAAAGTGAAGCCAAAGCAAGTAGAGCTCCCCCTGGTGGCTGGCTGCAGTATAGGTCATAAGCTCCACCTCCTCCATGTTAGTGGGCGGGACTAGAGCCAAACTAAAACACTTTATTTCAAGGAGGTTTTCTGTAGTTATTATAATGTTGATGCATGTTCAATTGACAATTTTTTGGATGCTTTGTTTTAAGTAGTTATTTGGCACTTTAGAAACAGGATGCGACCACCAGTTGCCATGCCAACCGTTCTGTAAAGCGGTCCCACAGGACCATGAGAGTTATAAAACCATAAGTACAGTATATAATTCGACATTTGTTTGTGTGTGTGCGAAAACGTTATGCATGAAAAAAAATATACATTTTTGGTCAAACTGGCCAGCCCTACCACGGTGTCCATATTTATATACAGTCTATGCCCTCCACATAACAGTGACACACATTCCTATTTTTCCTTATCTGATGCTTTTCTCAAAAGTTAACCTGCGTCTTTAAATCTTTTTTTTGTTTTTGTCCTCCACACTTTCTTTTTCACGACCCACCAGCGTCATTTATTTCTGTTTGAGTGCAACTTGTGCAACTTTGCGTGTGTTCGTCAGGGCTCCGTATGCTGTAAGGAAGTTAGGAGATGATTTACTGATGGTTTAGCATGGCAGGTTGCCACTGCTGCCCGGTCAACACACACATGCGGACGCACACTTACAAACTTACGCATGCACACTGTTTGAAGCCAGAGGTGGTGCCAGCGGCGCACAGCCCACTGCCGAGGCCAGGGTGTAGAGGAGAAAGAGGGAGATAAAATGAGACATAAACAAGTAGATGGATGCTCACTCTTCAGTGCCCTGGCTTCAGCTGTCAGTCTGAATCTGTATCACACCCTCCGTGCCCCCACGCTGCCTTGAACACACACTTTGACACACACACACACACACATATACACACCGCCCTGGAGAAATTGGTGACACGAGCGAGCCCCGTTACAGAGACATGTACGTACGCGTGCACTCGTACGCACTCACACTTTACTCACTGAGTCAGAGAGACGGAGACATCTGCTGAAAGGAGTGTTTGATGGCGACCGTATGAGTCATTATGTTCACCCGCACAACAGGAACAGGCACACACACACACACACACACACACACACACACACACACACACACACACACACACACACGCGCGCACACACACACACACACAAACAAACTAGGTTAGAAGATAATAAAAAAGCTCGGGGCTTCAAGACTTGACGTAACAACCAAGCACTCAAAATGGAAAAAATAAAACACTTTTAATTATCCAAGCCTTCTGTTTTTCCCCTTTTATTATTATTTATTTATTTTTATTTCATCTCACAGTGATTATATTGTTTTGTACGAAGGGAATTGTCTGTATCTGGAAGGCGAATTGGGGATATTAGGGTGGAGAGCTGCAGAGTGGATGAAGGACATTTCTTTCCTTATCTCGACTACTCTGCCACAGGGCTAGCCTTTGTTTTTGCAATTGTTTTTGTTTCCTTTCTTTTTTTTTTTAATTGTGTGTATTCCGATGTTCACAACCGCGCTGGTACATCCGTCAGCGTTGTGTGCGTCCTTGTGCGTATCTGTCTGAACAGTCTGCAGCGTGTAAACATTGGTGTTTGTTGCAGGGAGCACATGGCGCCCTACACCATTCCCACAGGCCTGGTGCTGGTGGACGAGATTCCGAGGAATCAGATGGGCAAGGTCAACAAGAAAGACCTCGTGCGACACTTCTTTTGATGACCGGACAACTTTGAGACGTACGCACATCCTGCTTAAAGAACTGAAGGTGCACAAGCAGTCCCTATGCAGTCCCTTTGAGAAGAGCACACCGACAACACAGACACGTGCTGTATATAAGGGAATGCAAAATAGTAGATAAGCAACTTAATTAATCAGAACTACAAATGCTGCTGCAAAGGTAATTTTGTTGCATTGAATTTCAATCATCCCAAGCATTCTTCATTAGTTGCTGCATAAGAGAGATCTGGAAAGCATCGCTTTAATGTCTAATTAGATTAAAGCATCGCAAAAAACAGGTCTCTGTGTGAGCCCAGCAAATTAATGAACGAAAGGTTTGAAAATAGCTGAAAATGCACGAGAAATAATGGGTGCAAATGAACTAACCAAAATGAACGTTACATATAAGATGAAATATGTTGCCCTGTGAAGGGTTTTCACTTGCCACTGGTCCAAGCAACATACTTTTTTTTTTAGTTTTTAGCCATTTTAGTGTATGCAGTGTTGTCTTCACACACGCTTGAAACTAATTGTATACACTATAAATGCAGTTTGTGTTTCAATGGACGCTGTACAGCGATCAGGCATAACATTATGACCTCAGTAACCATCTTATAACAATTGAGTGTTCTGCTGGGAAACGTTTGGATCTAGTATTCATTTGTGTGGATGGTACTTACCATGTAGCACCCACGTAGACCAGACCATAAACTGTACAAAGATGGCAGATGCCACAAGGGAGGCGGAAGGGAGACCTACACAGTGTTAGGAAGGTGGTCATAATGTTATGCCTGATCATTGTAGTCGCGCAAAGGAAATGGGAAACTACCTTTTTGTGAAGGTCCTTTTAATACTGCACTTTCAGAACAGTGCAAAAGAAAAGAGATTCATAAGTGCTACATAACGTATATGACTCACAGTCCCTTTAAAGTTGAATTGTGGGAGGATGGCAACAGCTAGTTTTGCCTCCTGATAAATAATTACACGCACCATGAACACGATTTGTTCCACTAAAAAGGCTTAAAAATAGCAACGTTTTATTAAAGAGTGCCTTGTGAACTCTTATTGGCGTTATTCAGATTTTATATAGTGACTGTTTTCCTTGTACATAGAGTGAAGTGACCACAATTAATGCTAGTCAGTGCTTAAACACTGGTGCTAGAACGTGACGAACTTTAAAGTTGGGATGTATTAGCTTCCTAACGTTGTACACACACACTGGTGCTGCTTGAAACGACGGTGTTAATCTGAAAATGAAGTTGTTTTATAAAATCTGAATTAAAATGTGTTTGCGAGTTCTTTTCATTTTCTACTTTTTCATGAGCTGCAGTGTTGTTAAACTCGTTCTCTCCGTGCAGCTGTGGTTACACAGGTGTCGTGAGAGCCTGAAGGCGGATCCTCTCGCAAGGCACAACGCCACAGCTGGATACTCCGCACTCCATCTGACTAACCCTCTCACTCGCTCTTCTCACCTCTCATCCTTTCTCATCTCCTTTTTCTCCGATGCCGGGTCTTCATCATAAGCCACAACAGATTGCAGTGGCACCGAGACCAACTTGACTGCGAGGCTCCTCTTTGAATGAGCCGTGGCGCGTTGCCAGATTTGGCGTGAAGAAGAGATGAAATGGAAGATGCAGAAAGACTACAAAAATAAAACGCAGGACTTTCTGAGGAGCCTTGACAGGAGCAGGCTAGAGAAAAGTTGATAGGAGAGAATGAAAGAAATTAAGATGCAAAAATAAATAAATAAATAAATTCTGATTTTAATCTCAGAATTATGACTTTTTTCTCTCAGAATTCTTAGATTTAGGGTCAGAATTATGAGGGGAAATAATGTGAATTATGAGAAAAAAGCAAATTCTGAGATTAAAGTCAGAATTTTCACATTAATGTCAGAATTCTGAGAAAAGAAGTCAGAATTCTGAGATTTAATGTCAGAATTATGAGAAAAAAAGGCAATTCTGAGATTAAAGTCATAATTATGAGGAAAAAATACAAAATTATGAGAAAAAAAGTCGGAATTGTGAGAGAAAAAGTCAAAATTCTCAGATTAAAGTTAGAATTTTCAGAAGAAAGTCAGAATTCTTATATTTAATGTCAGAATTATGAGAAAAAAAGTCCGAATTTTCGGATTAAAGTCAGAATTCTGAGAAAAGAAGTCAGAATTATGAGATTTAATGTCAGAATTATGAGGAAAAAAAGGCAATTCTGAGATTAAAGTCATAATTCTGAGGAAAAAATACAAAATTATGAGGAAAAAAGTCAGAATTCTGAGAGAAAAGGTCAAAATTCTCAGATTAAAGTTAGAATTTTCAGAAGAAAGTCAGAATTCTTATATTTAATGTCAGAATTATGAGAAAAAAAGTCAGAATTTTTGGATTAAAGTCAGAATTCTGAGGGGGAAAATATTTTTTTTTATCATTTTTTTTTTCAGGCCCTAATCCTCTTCCGTAGATACAGAGTGGAACTGGTGATAAAGAAGAAGGGGAAGAGTGGAGGAGACGTTAAAATCTGGTCGAGATAAACAGTCATGATGAACAGCCAGAGAACCGAAGATGGAAAGAAATACAAGTGCAACCTCCAGCCGATACAACCTCCTGTCCACACACACACACACACAGACACACACACACTCGTTCGTCCACCCACAGCCACCAGAGACCTGATTAAGAGAGCAGAGCTATCGATCTGTGGGCTGGCAGGCTAGGATGGATGAGCAGGCAGGGCTGCAGGAGCACCAGAGGACAGCTTCAGCGCCCCCAAACCCCCCCACCGCCATCCGCCACCCACCCACCCACGCTTGAGCTGGGAATCAGCCAGGGCCACGGGCAAGAAGGCTGGAGCTGCCACGCTGAGGCTGCAACCAGCAGCAGAGGGTCAACTTTAAGACTGAAGAGGAGCACTGCAGTAATAGGTGTCCTGTGCTCTACTGTACAGGACGGGTTTCAGCCCTCGCCAAGGGGGAGGGAGGGGGATATGGTGGATATTCCCTGGACTCCAGCTCGATGGAGTACTCGTGCCCTTGAACTGTCTCCACCTCCCCTATTTGTCTCTCTCTCGTCTCTCTCTAACACGCTCTGCCTATGTTTGCTGGAGCGTGGTGGAAGAGGTTGTCTGCAGATGGCTGCTTATTGGGCCCCAGGGTCCTGGTGGACGGGTTATGGGGGACACCGGTGAGGTTGTGTGTGCTTGAGACACAGAGAGTTTGGGGGGGACGGTTTGAAAAGCAGGTGATGTTGCAAACCGATGAAGGATTTTCATGTTGTTCTGGTGTCCATTTCACTTACGTCACAGGCTGTGTCTGAAATCGCCCCCTAACCCCTATATATGGGGTTATATAGGTGCCATTTTGTAGTGGTGTCTGAAACCTTACTGATCAAACCGAAATTGTTCATTATAACCCCTACTCCCTATGTAGGGTTTCACTGTATAATGTGCTATATAGTGAACTCAATCACAATAGTTTTGTACACTACACAAAAGCCAGTGGCACAGCTAATGACGTCACTGTTGAGCGCCGCGGCTCCCCTTGTTATCCTATTATATATTTACACATTACTAAAATGTGATGATTTTGCAAACAAATTCAAATGAAATAAAAAAATAAAATTATGTTTAAAGAATAGTTTCATATTTTCGCATGTTCGTCCATCTCCCAGAATGCAGTGGCCCTCAGGTAAGTACCGGCTCCGTTCCCACTAACAGTCATTAACGGCCATTAACGACGGCGCCGCTAGAGACGCAATGCATGATGGGATACCCACCGCCCGTTGAGTGACTACTTTGATTGCGCTATGTAGGGCATATAATTTGATCACTACGGTTTCGGACGCCGCTACGAAAACATGGCAAAGAGTAGTGACCATCCAATTAAATGGTCAATGGTCACTAAACGGGAGAGTATATCCCATCATGCATTGCGTCTCTGGCGGCGGCGTTGCCGTTAATGACCGTTAGTGGCTGTTAGCGAGACACATTTTGAAATTTCGTTGCGAAAATATCGCCAAGAGTTTACAAAAGCATCACTTTTTAGTAATGTGTAAATTATAATCGGATAATGAGAGGAGCCACGGCAGTCTGACTCGTACTGACGCCATTACACAGAGAGTAGGGGTGAGGAGGTGAGTGAACAATTACGGACACAGGAACAGTTTTGTGCAAACCTGCCCTCTATGTTGACGAATTTAGCTTCTTATTTCATCAAAATATACATTAAGTTAAAACAGGAATCAGATTACAACTGTGAGACATTCCAATAAAAGTAACTCATTGGGCACATATTGGTCATGTCAAATGTTAGTTCCTGTAGTTGTTGGTTCACTTTCTCTTCCAGATTTTCAGAATTGTATCTCAGGTTGAAGAGATGCTGTTTCTGGCTTCGTCACCGTGTGGACAAAGACCTACTGGAAGCGACAAGCGCAGGTATGAATGAAAATACCATAATGTGGTTAACTAAACACCAGCTCATCTCCTGCTCGCAGTGAAGTAGATGCATTCTTATACGCAAACTTCTTTTCACTGTGATATGAAGCATTTTTTTTAAATATTTAGTTAGAGCCAGCAGTCACTTAGCTTAACATAAAGACACGAATCTGAAAAATCTTACCTTGAGCAAAACAATGGAGACATATTTAATTTTATTCTTCACAGTTTCTTATTTGGCGTTTGTTGAACTGGAAATTCTTATAATAATTAAGTAACTACACCAATCTGGCATAATATTATGACCACCTACCTAATATTGTTTAGGTCTTCCTTGTGCCTTAAAAACAGTTGTGACTCATCAGAGAATGGACATGGGCCTTTGGGTCCTATGGGTTTTGGGGGGTGGAGGCTCTATGGATCATCCCATAGATACACGATCAGATTGGGATCTAGTGGATTTGAAGGTCAGGTTTTTATTCATTTGGATGTAAATCGATTATTTTATGGACAAAACATCGTTAGAAATTTTTCTCATTTGAATTTTCTCAGTGCAGCCAGTAGCGAGCGGTCAACACCATAGCAATCTGATCTGAACACTGTACTCGGGTCACTCTGAAACTCATCTCAGCCCGTCACTCCGCTCTGAACTTGAAAGCCATCTGTCATGAGTGATTCTGGAGGAGAAAGAAGTTCCTCCCTGTGTCCTTTAAACTCTGACTGCATAATTAACAGGTCAGCCACACAAACGCCGCCGCCTCATTTTTCTTAAGCTGCTGTTCTGTCGTACGTCGTAGCTGCAAACGGAAAAACCGGGCGTTAATTATACAGTCACACGTTCACGTGCGCGCTTTTGACAGTCACAAAAGGCCCTTGCACCCGCGGCTACTTGATCAACGTGACAGGCTTTATGGATGTAAGTGGGTAGAGAGACGAGTGATGGGAGGATGACAAGCAAGGCTCTTCAGCCCCAGGGACACCCAAGTGTACAGTACGCACACGCATGCAAACACACATCAGTGAATCCAGAACCCCGCCAGGCCTGTGTGGGTGCGTAACCGATGCTTGTAGTGGCAGGTTGTTGTTTACATGGAGCTCATGTTTATTCTAAAGCTACTTACACCTCACTGGATCGGCCTCGGGCTCCGTTCCGGTGAAACTCCTGCTGACTCGCTCTCTGTTTTCTCTTTGCCTTTTTTCTCTCTTGACATTTTCCCCTCTTGCCTTCTCAGTCTGTTGTCGTGTCTTCGTTTCTTTTCCTGCCTGTCCCTACTATCTGTTCAATATGTTAGGTTAATTGCGAACAACGTGTTTCCAGGCGTGCTCGCGGCATAGCTTCAGAGATGACATTACTAGTCTACAAGTACAGACCGAGATATCTATAGTTTATTAGACACATTTTTTATTATTATTCTTAGGCAATACAACACCTAAAGTATTCATTGGCACTAAATTATGTCTATATAAGTTCTCCCACTGACTCTGAATCCTACCATTGTCATTACAAAATTGACATTTTGGTTTAAGTGAAATATTTCCACAACCAGCGGATGGATTGCTGTAAATTTAGCATAAATCTACATCCTTGTTAGTATGAATTTTAATGTTTATGAGAATTCCATCTCTAATATAATTTGTCTTTTAACCAAGAACTTGCAAAATGCAGATTTACCTCCATTTTTAATGGTGTCCCCACATAGTAATAGACCCCTTCACGGTTTGTAAACAATGTGATGTTCTTTTGAGGGGCGGGGCTTAACTGGATGCCAAACATCTCAAACACTGTAGCCTGTTAGCATATTTCAACAGAGTAATTTCCGTCATGATTTAGTCGAACCCATAATGTTATTCTTTCTTTTTTAATCACCAAAGCCAAACCAAAGCTGTCTACGACTGGCAGTGGTTGGTAAATATAAATGATAAATATAAATATAATGATAAAACTTCAAGTTAGTGTTTTTGATTTTTTGGTTTTGACACCATGACTTCGGACATGAAGGGGTCTATAGGCGCTGTTAGCATTATGTTGTATGTATTATTATGTCCAATCAGTCCACTACGATTTTATTTATAAAGCACTTTAAAACAACCAGAGTACCAAAGTGCTGTACAGAAGAGTAAATAAAAGACAATAAATAGGTGATGTAACAACTCCCACAAGGCATAAATACAGGTAAAATAAATTAAAAGACATAAAACATTTGTAAAATAAATAAATAAAACAACAGCTATACAATAAGACAAAACAATAAAATCAAATAACATTAGAAAAAAATAAAATCAACGTCTTATGGAGTATGAAAGGTTTAATTGCAACTTATTCTACTTAAGTTAATCCCGTTGTCCTTGTTAGTGGACACTTTAGTCTGCCATCTAGTGGTAGAAAAGGCTCAACACACTAGTCGGTAAAAACATGATAACGGATTTATTCTACGGCGATCACAAGAAAAAGTGGATGAGAAACAAAACTCCATCAAATTCCATGGTTAAAACTTAGTTATTTATGTTTATTAATGTTTCTAGTTTGATATGATGCGCAAATTTAACAAATTTTAACAATAGCAACAAGCTACAAGCTCGCTAATTGGAGACATTGGAGACACACGTAATTGTTCGCAATTCTGGTTTTGCTCAGCCATGTACATATATTAAAAATAAACAGTTTTATTTTTTGTCACACATTGGTGACTTTATTGTAATATAAATAATGAAATAATCCCAGTGTCCTCATGTGAGGACATTGTTTTTTTTCAAAAACTACTACTTCCATGCTTACAAATACCTTGGAGAAATTAAAAATGCATAACAAACAAAAGCTCGGTTCTCAGGAGGTTTAGAAGAGATTTAAAAACAGAAAAGGAAGAAGCAGGTGGGTGAATATGGGTGCCACAACTCAGAGAGAATTAATTTCAAATAAAAGAATTTTAAAAGGAAATCTAAAATGTAAGGGCAACCAATGGGGTGAGGCTAAAACGTGTGCCAGTTAAAAAATTATGCATTTTAGCACGCTAACGTTAGCATTTATGTAACCTGTACAGTGCTTCTTTCTAGATCGAGGAGGGAAAAGTCAGTGTGCATGTTGGATAGTTTGTTCCACCACTTCTGTGATTCTACAGTTGACGACAGTTTAAAAAAAAACAAAAAACTTTTGGGTAAAAAAAAAAAAAAAAAAAAAAAATAGAGAATCAATAGTGAATTATCATGTTCTTGCGCTCATAACTCGACCCACTCAACAATGGAGAGAGACAAGGTCATGAGAGAATAAATAGCAGGCGGACTAGCTAATGATCTATCATTCTGGACAAGCGGCTGCACCCGAGAGCGGGCCGGCTGACAAGATCATTAATAAAAGCTGCTGGGAGAGTGATCGATCGGCTTGATGGATGATCAGAGCCACAAATACTATAAAACACCTGGATGTCAAGTCTCGTCTCTTTGAGGGAGAAAGAGGAAGGAGGAAGGGAGGGAAGGTGGGGTGGCAAGGGGGAAGGAGGGGGGCTTCAAAAAAATAAAAATAAAAAAAATAATAATAAATCCAGACCCCGACAGGGAGTTGTCAGAGGGGATCAAATCCTGACGCTCGGCCTCAATCTGGAAAATGAATTCAGAGTTGCAGCCGCATGTGGGATTTTATGCATGTATCCATGTTTCTGTCTGTGTTTGATGCAGTCGGCAGTAGCCCACAGAAGCTCAGTGTGAGAGCATCAGTGTAATTTCAGGTAGATCAGGGAGTCAGCAGGTGCCGTGCTGTACAGGCTGCTGCAGCAGTCCACCGTGGTGTAATGGGAGGTATTTATTATTGACGCGCTCCCCTCACACCATTACCGAGCGCTGTGGTGGTAATCTGTGTCTCTTCTACGCATCTCCACTCCTCTCTCCTCTCCTCTCTCTCCGTGCTCTATCTGCGGTATCTGCCAGTAGGTTACAGTGTCTCTTTTGTCATCTGCACACACACAAAACGCGCCCGCCTTACTCAGCAGTTCATCTCGATTTCTAATCTTTTTTTCGAGAGGGAATGAGTTCAGAGGGAGTGTAGTCTCCTCGCGCGGCTGCTCGTATCAATATCTGTACATTGATCTGGCCTTGCCTCTCCTCCTCCATTCACCCAGATATAGATTGGTTTTCCCAGCAGGTATCTGTGCCTAGAATCTGACTGATGGGCGGAGCGTGTGAGGGAGGGAGGGGTGGGGGTGTATCGAACCACGGCGTCCCACGTGCCCGCTGGAGTGTGTTAGGCCGCTGAACAAAAAAAAAGTGACGGGAGGAGTCTCTCGTCCCCGGTGTCGGACGGCGTGCAGAGAAGTGACAGTCGTCTCGGTTTGCGGATCGATGCGGTGGTAAAGATTAAGGTGTGTAGGGCCGCGGCGACGCCTTTCAGTATCAATCAAACTGTTGGATTTATCGATTAATCGCTTAGTCTATGAAATGTCCAAAAATAAGTCGAAAGTGCCCATCACAGTTTCTAAGAGTGCAAGTTCTTGACTTTGCAGATTTATGTAATTTAAGTAAATTATGTTTTATATGCACATACAACGATCAGCCGCAACATTATGACCACTGACGGGAGATGTTACTTAGACATGAAGCACCCGTCTACACCAGACAGTAAAGCAAACAGCAGTGATGTTCGATACCACTGATTTCCTTTCCGATCCGATACTCAGTAAAATTCAGCCTGGTGTCGTCGATACCGATCCGATACTGATACTTTGTGTAAATGCACCCTGATGTGTGTAAACTTAAAAAAAAAGTTGTGTATTTCAAATCATTGCTTCATAAAGAATACATGACATCAGAGTAATTTATGTTATTATTTTAAACTCTGAAGTATATTGAGGTAGTGGCCTCATTTACTATATAGTTGAACTAATACAGCAACAGAAAAAACAAACAGAGACACAACCGTACAAAATAAAAGACCTTTAAAATAAATTATTGTTTAATTATTAAGAATCATAAATGCCTCGTATTCTGTGTTGTGGTTTAACCTGAGGTGTTTCGCAAGGTTTGTTGCGTTGCCACAACACAATAGTTTTATTACTTTTGATTGTGTTCCTACATTACCTCGAATGATTGAAGTATCAAAAGTATCAATATTTAGATTTGAGAATTGATTTCAGAGCATAAAGACCTGGTATCGGAAGTATCGATATTTCAGTATCGATCCGTACATCACTAGTGGTGGGAAAACACCCCATGCATTTGTGAAATATTGCAGTAAGAATCATTCTTCAAGTGCAATGAATTTTACTACAGTCACAGACAAAATCCTAAAACACCAGTGATCCACTAATAAAGGCCGTGCTTTTTATTAAAAGATACATTTTTCTGTTGCTGTGCTTCATGTCTATATAAAGACAGTACATTTGAAAGTCCTTCAGAGACAAAACGCAGGAAACACACCTGAAGATACAGATCACTCCAAAACTGATCAAGTATCTGTGGGATGAACCACAGAGGAGGAACCCCCACCCCCAAAGGCCCCCCCACTAACAAACACATTAATTTACTCTAAGTAGATTGACTGTAATCATCATTTTGTTTGCTATGAATGCATGCAAGCGTGACCTTGATAGATAAACTCATCGGAGTAAATAAAAAGGTTTGTAATATGTGTTGGTTGGTTGAATGTGAGTGTGAGCGGAATAGATGTGAATGCACCTTAGTCTGTGGGTGTGTGTGTGTTTGTGTGTCTGTGCTGTTGCCATCAGCGCCTGATCATAAATCAGAGGCCCTCAGGCCCCGGGATTGCCCAGCTCATGGCTCCATGTGTAATTACAAAGCTGACATTTAAACAGCAGCAGCCATATTTCACTCTCCCCAGCACGCTGGACGCAGAGTGGTCTACAGATGGAGTAAAAGTTTTCAACCAGCAACAAAAAAAAAAGACAGAGAGAGGGAGAGAGAGAAAATCAATAAGAGATAAAATGCATTCTAATGTCGTGTTAATGGACCCACATATTAATTATTCAACAGTGGCCATTTTGTCTGCTCATTAAAGTGGCAGCTGAGAGGAGAAATGTGCAGCATTACTTTGCCCTGCTCTGCTCCGGCAGCATTATTACCACCATCCCTTCTTCACGCAGCGCTTAAGAACACATGTCTACGTGTGTTCGTGTGTGTGTGCTTATCCTCTCGCGGCACTGATTTGTGTTAGTTTTCATGTCTGTAATGTATTTGTTTACATCTTATCCGTAGAAGATCCTGTTTCCCTCGTGTATACCAGTAACAAGTGGTGTGTGATTACTGTTGGAGAAGGTGTTTTTATTTGTAAAAACTTCCCTTCTTCACTTGCTTTTTTATTTTTTATTTATTTATTTATTTTAATTTCTAATTGTTTTGCCACTTGATCACCACCGGTTCTGGTTCCGTGTCTCAATCCGAGAAACTGCAGAATATGTTCATGTGCAGTAGTTTTCTGGTAGATTAGATTAGAGTCTTTATTGTCATTGCACGGTAGCATATAACAATATAAATTGCACAACGAAATTTAGGTTCTAAAGTACCTAGTACCTAGTATTCTCTAGAATAGAAAGACAGGCCAGAAAATCTGAATATTCCCCTCAAATGGTAATAACTACTTCATCTACTTAGATCAGCCACAACATTGTGACCACCGACAGGAGAAGTGAATAACATCGACCATCTTGTTGTAATTCAGTGTCCTCTTGGGAAACTTTTGGACCTGGCATTCATTCCTATGGATGTTATTTATGTTATTTAGACACGTAGCATCCACCTAGATCAGACCAGGCACCCCCACCCCATAGCAACAACACTGGTATATACACAAAAACTGTCTAGGAACAACAAAAAACATGAAGAACATCACAAGGTGTTGATCTGGCCTCCAAATTCACTAGACCCCAAACTGATCAAGTATCTGTGGATGATCCACAGAGGCCCCTCCCCTCAACCCATAGAAGCCAAAGACCCCACACTAGCAACGATATATTACCACCACAGGACACCCTCAGAAGGTCCATGTCTATTCTCCGATGAATCACAACTGTTTCTGGAGGCACAAGGGAGACCCACACAATATGACGGGGGGATCTTCAATTAGGATGCATCTGTTTTCACTGGCGTACCTAATAAACTGGCGAGTGAGTGTAGTTTGCCACCACTATTGAAAAATATGGAAAAAGGTTGACATATCTGACCTGACACTTGATCAAAATTGCTGTTGACATTAGATATATTTTTCCTTTCATTAACTGGGTGAATTCGGCTCAGTCTGAAACACAAACTGAATTCATACATTTAAGTATTTACAAAGGCCTCGCAGTTAGTTTTTAATATTAAATGACGGTTATATTTGGCCTTTATGCTACAGTTTGTGACGCGTTGACACCGTTAATTGCTATGATTGGACAGTGCTACAAATGTTTCCTAGAAACCAATATACAGCTACAATATTTCCTAAGCGCTGGAGGCGGAGTCCAATTTAGCAAATCACTAGTCTGAAGCTAGGAAGAAGTTGGTAAAAACATTAAGGAGGCCTTTTCACACACAAACCTAGTGATGGATTTATGAATAGCTGGTGCAGCCCATTCCAGGCTCCCTGTGCTCATTCCCCATCCCCTCCGCTGTTTGATTAAACACTACTTTCCCCCCCTTATCTGAGCTGTCGCTGCATGAAGGAGCTATCTGCTGTGTGACTGGCAGACTGCTGCCTGCTGCCTCTGATAGCGTTCCACTTTGGTTAGGTAAATAGGAACTTAACTGAACTGAGACAGTTTAAACAGTCTAAATGTAAGGAGATTAAAACTGGTCAAACAGTGGCTGAGCGCAGGGGATGCATCGCTGCTGGTAATGCACTGCTGCAGGAATGAGAAACACACGTTCGGGTTTTTTTTTTTTTTTTTTTTTTTTTTTTTTTTGCACGCCACTTTCCAAAAGTCAAACAGAGACCGTCTGGGGAAAAAAAAGGACACACAGAAGCAGCCTCGAGTTGTTTTTGATGCCTCGGTGGCCTCTGACCTACAAAGACACTGCTGCGCTGAGATCTGGCGCACAAACAGATACAAATGGCACGAGGCAGAGCGGAGCAGGATGGACCCGGGGACACGTTTCCGCCTGGACGCCCTCGTATCTGGTCCTGCCCCTGCTCTGCTCTGCTCTGCTCTGCCCACAGGCCTTTGCAGACTGGCCAGTCGAGTGAATGACCTACCCTGACTCTAACGCTGTGTGGCAGGGGGTGGGGGGGCGCGCGGAGACAGATGTTTCCTGCCACTGGCACGGCGCTGAGGAGGAGATAGCGTGCACAATCAGTACATGTGTCCACGAGGAGGACAGAGAGGGACACTGAGAGCTGGATGTTGGTGGATTGGGTGGTGGAGACGCTGGTGGTTGTTGTAAAAGTAGAAATAAATCAAGTCGAAGCAGATTCGCGGCGACGGCTGCTGCAGCGTCATTAGGAATCCCGTCACGCAGCAGCTCCTCTGAGCAGTCAGCAGACGCAGGTTGACAGCAGGCCAAAGAGGAATTTTAATTTTACCCCCGTGTCTCGCGACTCTCACCTCAGATGCATTTTCGGATCTCTGGCCCACCCCCAGTATTCATCGTCTGCAAGCAGAGCCTGGTGCGATAAACATGCTTTAAATAGTGCAGCAAAAATAATTACTACATTACCTTATACAATAATCGTTAATGTAATGAGAATTAATTTATTGGTTACTACTTGTATTTCTAATTACACTGATCAGGCATAACATTGTGTAGGTCTCTCTTGTGCCTCTAAAATAGTTATGATCATCAGAGAGTGGACATGGGTCTTCTGAGGGTGTCCTGCTGTTTCTAATGTTTTTTTACTAAGTTTTCCTCATTCATTCACATCATATAAGACGTTCTAAAGACTTTTATTTACAATATTGTCTGACTTCTCTTAATTAATACACCTTAAAATGCAGAGGACCCTTCTTATGGGACAATTTACCTACATGTCTAAAAGCAATATCTTCGTTGTCGTCGTTTTAAAGGTCATTCGTTAACATGTACGTATTGCTTTTAATATTGTTTCGTAAATATAATGAAATTTTGCATTTTAATTTTTCTTCCCGATTTTTGCACACAATATACTTCCACTCATTTTAACGTCTTATAAATTTGTAGACCACGATTTTGTTTCTTTTTATCTTATTTGTAGTTTAATGTTTTGCATTTTTAGATACATTTTGCTTTATATAGGAGATTTATTTCATGAGCCTTTCTCGGCTTCCATCTCTCCTGCACATCAATTAGCCATTTTTATACCATTGTAATGTTTTCTGTCTTCAACGTGCACATCAACAAATAAATGTTGTTAGTGGGGGGGTCTTTAGGGGAGGGGCTTCTGTGGATCGTCCACAGATACTTGATCAGTTTGGGATGTAGTGAATTTGGAGACCAGGTCAACACCTCGTGCTGTTTTTTTGAGTCGTTCCTAAACAGTTTTTGTTTGTGTGTCTGTGTCATTGGTCTTGGGTGGGGGTGTCTGGTCTGGTCTAGGTGGGTGCTACATGTCTAAGTAACATTCACATGAATGAATGCCAGGTTCAAAAGTTTCTCAGCAGAACACTGAGTTGTCACAACATGGTTTAAAATGTTATTCACTCCTCCTCGGTCAGATTTCATAATCCATTTTTGATATCCGTTACTGTCTCTGTCCTTCCATGTCCATCCATCTTTCCCCCCCTTGCCCTTTTCAGGAGGTGGGGGGAGGGGGGGGTATTTATCATCTTTACACCTGGAGGTTTGAGGCCCGTGCAGTGGTCTGATAGATGGGGCGACCACTGATGTGCAGCCACCTCAGGAGACACAAACCAGACAGCTATTTAGTAGTTGAACAAGACACATTGCTTTTCTTTTATTGTTTTCAAATTGCGAGGATGTCTCTCTCTGTATGTGTGTGTGTTTGTGTGTGTGTGTGTGTTTATGTGGGTGGAAGGAGGGAGGGAGTTTTAAGAGGAGGAGGAAGGATGGAGTGGAGGAAGAAAAAAAAAACAACAACAACAACACAACAACAGATGCTCCCTGGCTGTCCAGAAAAATACAGCAACTGAGCACAAGATGGGCCATTATCCATCTACAGTGTATCACTATGTTGTTGACAAATCAATGGCTCTGTCAGTGATGACTCCGTGTTACAGCAAACATAAAGCACTCAGACAGTCTCCCTGCCTGCTATGGAGACTGCAACAAGGGAGCACTCGGGGCAAGGGTACTCATAGCCAGGAGGGGTGTGTGTGTGTGTGTGTGTGTGTGTGTGTGTGTGTGTGTGTGTGTTGACAGAGAGAGAGTTTTTATTGAGCACATTTGTGTTTTCTGTGCCCGTGTGCAGGTGTGGGCTTAAAATTTTAATGCAGATGCACGGGAGTCGCTCATGAAAGCTTCATGCTATTGATCACGTTTTATGAATCATACATATTATTCCTAAGGCGGAACATTAATTACAGATATCTCCCAGGCTGATCCCGACGCTTTTCCCGGGGTTGCAGAGGTGCTGAGGGGAGCGTGGGGCTTTATTCTTTTAATGTGAGTCAGACTGTTTATATATATATAAATATATGTGTGTATGCAGAGACTTTAATTTGCAACGTGCCGCCCTGAATTATCATCCCACGGATGAGACATCTTCAGTCAAAGGGTTGTAGCTGAGCTCGGTGTCTGTGGCTCAGTGTGCGCTATAATAATGCATTCATGCAGACGTGCTTTACAGCACGCGGGATTTACGGTTAACATGCAACATGCAAGCTGAGACGAGGCTCCGCTGGGCACGTATATAGAGATATCATCTTTGTGTGTGGAAACTTGGGGGTCAGACATAAGGAGGAGGGCAGGGATGTAATGAGTTAGCCAAGACTTGCATCGTGAGTCCTTAGAAGAAGAGGAGAGGGGGGACTGGGTTTGATTGACGGGCGGTCTCAAAGACCCCCCCCCGCCCCGTGGCAGGTGCCAGGGGCAGGTCACTGGGGCGAGAGCACTGTTACCCATATAGATACGAACGGCTGACTGCTGCTTTCACACGGCGCTCTCGCTGCTCCAGACACAAGAGCTCAATTCTTTTTTGTTTTTGTTTTTTTTTTGTTTTTGCTTGTCTGGAATGAGTAAAAACTTTCCACGATGGAGAGGGGGCCAGTCGGGGATGCTGCTCTTATTTTTCAGACAGAGTTTTGCATTGATCAGCGTAGAAAGTGTAAATGTTTTCCGTCGGCTGCTTCTGCTCAGACGTTAAAAGGCTCCGAAGGAACAAAACACATTATTTAAAGCTACTATTTAAAGAGCACAGCAAATAAAAATTGCAACAGATAATTCCACATTGCAGTTATACAGCGCATACACTGATCATCCACAACATTATGACCACAGACTGGAGACGTAAATAACGCTGAGCATCTCGTGGTAATTCAATGTTCTGCTGGGACACTTTTTGACCTGGTATTCATTTGTGTGGACGTTACTTAGACCTAAACCAGACCAGACACCCCCACCCCATGGCAATGACACTCCTTGAAGGCGGCAGCAGGATGTGTGCATGAAATAATCCACAAAGGGAGGCCCCTCCCCATTGACTATGTCCATTCTGACCACTGTTTTGGAGGCACAAGGGGAAAACTACGCAGTATTATGAAGGTGGCCTTATTGTTATGGCTGATTGGTGCATTTTACATTGATTGAAGGAATTGTTTACCCTAATTACAGAATTACAGTATATTAATTCCCATATACCCTTTACCTTGAACCTTAACCTGTATCAGTACGACCAAAGAACTATAAAAACCAAGTCTTTGAACCAGAAGTAGTTTTTGGAAAAAAATTATGTCCTCATGCGTGGACATGGGGATTATTTCTCTCAATATTGTAATAAAGTCACCAATATTGCAAATAACAAAGTCCCAATGTCCTCAATCGAGTACTTGCTAATTAGTGAAGTTATAGCTTCAATTTGCTTGTAATATTAAACTAGAAAAGTTAATAAAGTCCTAAAGCATAAATAAATTAGTAAAAAAAAAAACCTGTAAAATTTGATAAGGTTTTGTAGCTGGTCCAGTTTTGTCGCTAGTATCTAACTATGAGGATAAAAGTTTAAATGAAGCAGAATGAGCTGCCACAAACCTAAAAGTTAATGTCCCCATATGAGGACACAGGGGACTTTCAGGAGGTTTGTTTGGTTTCCCCGTCCTCCATCCAAAATGGAAGATGCTGCAACGTTATAAGTGAACACGGAGGCTGAGAAATTCTTTTGAATGTAATTCTCCATTCAACTGATGTCATCCAGACAGAGAGCAGCAGAAGGAGAGAGGACTGGGGGGTGGGGGGTGAGGGGGGAGGGGGGCGAAGGGGTTAAAGGGAGCAACGTCAGCGGCATGCAGGCAAGAAGACGAGTGTCAACAGCGACAGGAAAAAGACGGAGGCTGCCCGTGTGCCTAGTTCTCCTCCACCCAGACCCCCCCCACCCACCCCGCACCCACCACCCCATCCCCCCCATTTACACCCCTCCTCCACTCCGCTGCAGACAAGCATATGTGGGCTGACAACATGACATTGCCAGTGAAGAGAGGGAGGGACAGACCGAGGGAGGACCAGGAGCCTCGGGTGGGACTGACATCCAGAACTGTGACAGCTGATGGAAGCAGACTAGGCTCGCGCACGCACACAAACCGTCAGCGCACACACACACCCATCTCCACCCACCCTCCTCCTTACTTCTACCCCCACCACCACCACCACCACCACCAAAAAAGGCCACGCAGAACCCTTCCTCCATCCCTCTTCCTCCATCCATCCTCCTCCTCCTCCTCCTCCTCCTCCAGGCCAGTCACATTCACAGAGACACAGAGAATGAAATCCACACTTTCCACTTTCCACAGAGAAAAAAAAAATGAGCACTACAGAGGCAGCACCGGGGAGGGTGGTGGTGGTGGTGAGGAGGAGGAGGAGGAGGAGGAGGAGGAGGAGGAGGAGGGGGGGGGGGGGGGGGGGGGGGGGCATGATGTTATATGGAGACACAGAGCTTTTTGTTTGAACTGATGCAACGTCTGTGCTTTTTGCTTGGCCGGCCACGACCCGGCGGCCGTATCGATAGCCGAGGTCTAACAACCGGATCGAGACGCGAGTCAGAAACGAGAAAACGAGAGGCCGCGTCCGCCCATTACTGTACGCAACATATACATACATATCCATTACGGTAACGTCTTTAATCCCCGTGACTCGGGTGCCCTCACACAGCCCGGACGCCTCCTGCGGGGGCTTAGCCGTGAACACTGCTCTTAGATGATGCATTATGTGTATACGTGTGCATAACTTCACTGCAGATTGAGTTTTTTTTTTTTATTATTTGTCTTCTCACCTTTCTACTCGGAAGTCACTGTTTATTATTTGAAAGTAGGAGAAAAAGAAGCGTGAATCCATTGTATATTTCTGTGTAAGAAAAGAGAAAGCTGACATTTTACTTAGAAAGAAAGAAAGAAAGAAAGAAAGAAAGAAAGAAAGAAGTGTGCATGTGCGTTTGCTTGCGCGTTTGCTTGCGCGTGTGCAGCGAGGCAGACATCCACCCTGGGACAGTATGTCATCGATTGAGCTGCAGGAAGAGGCCTATTATCTCCAGCCATGGTTCAAGCGGGGGAGTCAAGTGTGTCATATGTGTTGGCTCTAATTGGCAACCCACCCTGGTGGAGGCAGACCGGGGTGGAGGCAGAGCCGCTGTAACCCCGACCACCTCCCACTCACGCTCACCCTCCTTTCCACCGTTTCGCCTGTGGAAATGTTGCACTGTTCTGCCGCTGCATAGCTGGAAGCTTTCGACTCGCCGTTGTTGCACCGCGTTGACAAAGAATTGATAGATTTGTAAATGGGGTTGAATGAAGATGCATTCAGCAGAATCAAGGTGACTGAGTTGACGCAGTGTGATTAGTTTAGAGCGCGTAACAAAGCCATTGTGTTGGTCTTATTTTGATTAGCGCGCGGCGCTGATGTGTTTTGTTTCCCTCTTTGTGTTTTTACCCTGCATCCTCAGGGTCATCATTTGTTCTGTGCTACAGATGGATCATGAGTCTCTCCTCCGTCATCCATAAGTTTCCGCCTCGCCTCTGCAGCGCGGTGCGTACGTGAAGTAACACTGCCCCCTGCTGGTACGCAAAGTCAAAACGTTTTGCTGACAAAGAAAAAAAATGATATCAGATTGTGTGTCTGATGGGAGTAAAGTCTGTAGGAGTTGTTTAAAAAGGTGGATGATAAAACACAAAAAGACAGAAACCGGCTGTAATTAGTCTGCTGTGCCCTCTGTAGTTGGATACATCTTCTTTTTGTTGGAGTTTATTAACTTCTTTCATTACTTTTCACTTAAATAATGGAACCAGGGTTCCTATGCAAGTGTGGAAAGTATGAAATTAGATTTTTTATTAGATTTTTATGAATTTCCACGTCTGTAAAAGTATGGAAAATGAACATTAGTGTATGGAAATACATTCATGTTTTCAAGACTGTTACCACCGTTCAGTTTTCTAAAACATAAAACAACGAATATCTAAAAAAATAGAGCACACGCTAGGCTACATAGATGATCCGTGTGCAACTTACAACAACAACAACAACAACAAAAAAAAAACAACTAAAATCAAACGTGCACTGAATTTATCTGGGTTTGCTTTCAACTTATTTGTATGAGCTGCATTACCCAGCTATAGTCTTCTGGAAATGATTTGGTGATATAACAGCATATATGTTCAGATTAATGAAAACAAACTATAAATTCCATAATTTATTTACATGAAACACAACAATTTACGCAAATGTCATAAATTAGATTTTTCTTTACTGTTTAGTGGAAATTAGGATGTAGAAAAAATATGGAATTTTGAAATTTCAAATGCGTAGGAACCTTGTATAACAGTTAATAAGGTATAGACACACTACTAAACCATCATATACACTGATCAGCCACAACATTATGACCACTGACAGGAGAAGTGAATAACATTTAAGTCATCTTGTGACAATTCAATGTTCTTCTGGGAAACTTTTGGACAAAAGTGCAACTGTGGGAAATATTTTGCCAGTTGATCAATGACTCACAATGAATCCATTATACATGCAGAGATGATATTAGTGCTTTGCAATGCATTTCAGGAGGCGTTAGAGTTTCGGCCTAATTGGTCGCTTGCTCAGAGGCGGTTAACACTTAGAAATGGATTTTCTGTCAAGAAGACCAAAATGTCTCAACCCGAAAAATGAGTCGTCGGCTTTTCCAATTTATGCTCTGACTGAAGTAAAATAACAGGATTAGCATGAACTATTGAGTTATCAGCACAAGATAATGTTGCATTAGCAAGCAAAACTAGGTCAATGCTATATAATAATGCAACAGGGGTTCATTTAACCACATCCTTGTGTTTCGTTAAAGTTCTTATCAACCTATAAATGTGTGATTTGTTCGTTAGAGGACATTTAAGTAGATTCCAGACATTTGATGTTTTGGTTAGAAATAATGCCATCAAAAGTAGAATCCCAGATGTTTCACCACTGTACTTGTCACCGACATCAGGGAAAAAAAACAAAAAACAAAAACACAAGTGAGTTTTTTTTCTGCATCCCTTCAGAACTCATCATTAATAGTGTTACTGTCCGCCCCAGTGAGCCAGACAGCCACCGGCCTGGGCTCTTATTTCCCGATCAGCGGGGATCCCAAGCCGCCTGGGTGCTCAGAAGAATATTGCATCCTGACCCGACTGCAGCTTCAAGAGCACAACGGGTCTTCTTTGCCATTATCGCCTCAGTGGGAGCCTGCTCGAACAAGATCTTTGAAACCTGTAACGCAGTTTCATCATGGGCCGCTCTGCTCGAATATCCTTCGGTAATTCTGAGCTGACAATTGCCTACAGAGTTTTTGAATGTCATCTTCTTTTCTTTATAACTGACTTGCACGTTGCAGTGATAGTGTCCAAACCTGCAGAAGAAGAGAAATATCATAGGCTTTGATAAGGCTCTCTTAACCTGGTGGACAACTCCACTATTACTGTAGCTTAATTTGTCATAGACTGAGTCTTTCTTTGTGTCTTATTCTTAGTTTTCCTTCCCCCTGTCTGTTTGTCTTCACCCCTCCTTCCCCTATCTGTTTGCTTATGTTTAGCACCTTGGGTACTTTGATAGGCGCTATAGAAATTCAAGTTCTTCTTCTTAATGTTTACACTGATCAGGCATAACATTTTGACCACCTCTGGGTCCTATGGGTTGAGGAGAGGCTCCTCTCTAGTGAATTTAGAGGCCAGGTCAACACCTTGTACTGTTCTTCATGTTTTGTTTGAGTTTTTCCTAAACAGTTTATGTGTATGTGTGTGTGTCGAGCTGCATCCTGCTGCCATCATTGCTATGTGGTGGGGGCCCCTGGTCTGGTCTAGGTGGGTGCTACACGTCTAAGTAACATCCATGTGAATGAATGTCAGGTCCAAAAGTTTCCCAGAAAAAAAAAACATTGTATTGTCACAAGATGGTTAAAGTTATTTACTTTTCCTGTCAGTGGTTTTAATGTTGTGGCTGATTGTTGTAGTTCAATGAAATGAAACTGGTAAAAAATAAAAATAAAAAATAGGCGCGACCACTTGTTTCTGCCAGCAGGAGGCAGCAGAGCGCTATCTCTGAATCCAAAACAGTTTTAACTGGTTGAACTTTAAAAACTTAAATCACCTTTGGCTCTGACGTTGTTAATAAGAAACCTACACAAACTCCTTTCACACAAAACATTCATCAAGACCATTTCAACATCTTCTCCTGCAGCTTTACATGAAATGTCTGCACGCGGTCATACGAGAGCCTGTTGGGAATGAGTGTGCGTGGGTGTCGAAGAAGTGAAACATCAGGGTGGTTCCTGCCAACTGCCTCTGAATGAAATGACAGCGACAGGTGCTGTAAAATCCCTCCTTTATACCAGAGCTCTCTCACACACACACACACACACACATTCATGCACAGTGACACATGAAAGCATGCAGACACCCACTCAGCACGAACAGTCACCCTGCAAACGCGCTCCCTTATTTCACTGCTCTACTTTCTAGCATGAGAGTTTCAGGACAGTGGCATTGACGGTATCTCGTTGGAACCCTTGGTGGTGTGGGGTTTTATTTTATTAACATCAGTGGCTGCAAAGCAGAGGAGTCTTTGTGGCACAAGAGAGGTCACTGTGGTCTGAAGTTGTTTACTTTTTAAAGATCCAAATCAACCTTTGCCCCGTGAACAGACACGCTGAGAGGGTGTTGAAAATAGCGTGAAGCAGCCTGGACTCCATTCTCCACATCCAGCCGCCCCGTAATGCACATAACAACACGTCTTCCCCGCTGGTTGCTGCTCCCCTGAGGACGTTAAACCAACATACCAACTTTCTTCCTCTGTTTTTCCTCACTTCTCTTTAACTCGGGAAGGGGGGGGGAAACAACCCCTTCCTGCAGCATCCCTGGCTTCCAAACGCTCTCCGACTAAATCGATCATGGCAGCCTTTCAGTCTAATTCTAAGCGTCCATCTCCGCTTTGACATCGCCCATAGATCTTCATCTTCTGCTCCGACAGAGTGCTCAGAAATAGAAAGAGATCAAAGGGGTTTTCAGTTGACTGTTCCGAATGTGCGAGGCCACGGCGCGCACCTCGCCGGGCCCGGGGAGGTTACGTATGCGAACCTCGCTACATGAGGGTCGATCCAGACAAGAGGAAGAGGTTTAGAGAAGAAAGAAAACTACGAACTATTTTTGACGTTTGACGAGTGCGAGGGGCCGTCAGTGGAGCCTGTGCAAGGCTGAAGTATGTGTAACTGCTGTTTCTGTAGCTGTCAGTGAGGGTGGAAAGGAACTTTGGTGCAAGTCTGGTGCACACAACCAATAACTTCAACAAAACAACAACATTAAATAACATTTAGTACTTATTTATTACTGAGACAATGCTTATAAATGTTTGTTTGTTTCAGTGTTTTTGTGTGTCTGTCTGTGTCAGGTTGCTGCTGCCATCAAGACGTCATTGTCATTGCATTGGGGGTGGGGGGTGGGGGGGGCATCGAGTTGTTCAAGATCATCAGTGTTACTTACTTCTCCCGTCAGGGGTCATAATGTTGTGGCTGACCAGTGTATATGACTGCTTCATTTGAAACCCATTGTCCTCATTGGTGGACACTTTAGTCTGCCATCTAGTGGTAGCAAAGGGTCAATACACTAGTCGATGTAAAAACATGACAGTGTACATTTCATCGCATTCAAGGTACAAAGGTAAATTGAAACTTATTTATTCTGATTAATGTTTCTAGTTTGATAAGACGTCGCTAATTAGCAAGGACTCGTTTGAGGACGTTGGGACTTAATCGCTCTGTCTTTGCTCAGCCATGTTCAGATACTAAAATAAACAGTTTAATATCTTGTCACACATTGGTGACTTTATTATAATATAAATAATGAAATAATCCCAGTGTCCACATATGAGGACATCGTTTATTTTTTTTTTTTTTTCAAAAACTACTACTTCCTGCTGAAAGATGGTTTTTATGCGTCTCAGGTCTTACTGATCCCAGATACCTTGGAGAGATTAAAAATGTAGATAAATAAATAAAAATGTTAGGATATTCCTTCTACGTTGATCTATAGTAGTAGTGGTGATAGTCGAGTTGACCACCTCCTATTTTTGAACATTCAGCTGTCGATGTGTTGGAGCCTGAAAGCTTCACAGCCCCCAAAAAACCATGAAAAATGACTCCCTCTGAGCTGATTATTGGAGAGGAACGGATTGAATCTGAATGCTGTCATAGCTCCTCAGCTCCCATCAGAGGCACATTTAAAATAAAATAAATAACCCAACACTTAATGTTTCACTTTCTTTTGCGCGTCTCCGCAAAATGCTGCTCAAAAAGTTTATGTGCTCACTTAGTGGTGAAGACACAGTTTCTGTCCACACCACCGGCAGCTGCCCTGCTTCTCTCTTCATCCCTCCCTCTGTCTCTTATTGGCCTTGTGAGTGACAGCACATGTGCTGGGGGGGTGGGGGGGGGCACACGGGGAGGCCCGCTGCTGAAATCCTAACCGCTTACCCCGCGACTGTGAGACATGCCCCAGCCATGGACAGGGTGGAGCTGTGAGGGACAGATGCAGGGGAGAGGAAAGGAAGGAGGGAGGGAGAGGGACGCAGACAGAACGGGAGACGGCGAGAGGATAGAGACAAGGACAGAGAGGGACAGGTTTCAGGGTTTGGAGGGTTTTGGCCTTGTCGCTCCACACAGAGACGCTCGGGAGCCCCGGTTCTTAGACCTCAGATCTCTAATCTCTCAGGAGATCCGTGCACGGTTCTGAGTTTCTCAGTTTCTCAGTGCAGGTTCTGAGCGAGGATGGCGACACGGATGTTGATGGGGTGCGTGCTGGCGGCTCTGCTTTCTCAGGTAAGACAGATCTTGAGTTAGTTTCTGTGTGCGACTAAAATGATATTAAGGACGGAGGCCTGGGCTGGTGTAGCGTTAAATCCCTCTCCACTTTATGATAAATATGTGCAAAAGAACTGTAAGACATGTGAGGATTCTCAGTCATCCAGGTCATGGTACATGCATAAACCTGAACCCTTTAACATTCAGCTGGCTCGTATGTGGGACAGCAGTAGCTCCTTGAACCAAGCTGTGTTCACTGTAAAAACAGCATTACTAGAAAGAAGCCAAGTATTTTTATATTAAATCAAATCATCTTGTATTAGGAATAAAATCAGCCAATGGGTTGAGCTTTTTGCGCTTGACAAAAATTCTTAAAATATGCACAATAAGTTATTTTCTCTGAACAAAATATAAGAAGTATTTGCAGTGTTTGCAATATGTCATTTTCTTTTAATTTAATCTGAGAAAAGTCATTCTATGATTCCACCATCACATTGATTCAAAACAAAAGAAATCAGGCGAACCCAATAACTTCTTCTGTGCCAACTTTTATTAGTCAAGAACAACACCACTTAGATTAATTCTGGCTTTTGTGATAGAAACTTCAGCGTCTTGAGTCCATGCACGAGGTCCAAAATGTTCATGAACAGCATTCATTCATTTACTTTGACTATGTCCTAAATATGAGTTTTGTTTTGTTTGTTTTTTTCAAAAAAAAAAAAAAGCTGAACTCCAAAAAAAGTCCAGTTGCCTTTAATATTTCTTATTGACATTTTTATTGCCATCAGAGAGTGGAGGGGGATAAACCACCACACCAGCTCAAGTCCATGTGCTCAATATTGCTTGTAGTTGTTTAACATGTTTGGATATCTTCTGTGAAGATACTCCACTTGCTCCCCTCCACTCTCGACCTACTTCCAACTCCTGTCCGAAGACTTTTCCCTGCCTCCTGCTCCTTCAGAGTGTGATCATGTTTGGAGAGCGACCTTCAGCCGCCCCGCTCTTTAAATATACAGTTTATGTTTTGTGTTTTTTTCTACCTGAGTGATGTCCTCGACCAAACACCGACTCGTTTTCATCAATAACGGCCCCGACGCTGGCGCTGAAACAATCGGAGGCCGCCGGTCGATCTAAACATTGCATCGTGGCTGGAGGGAGGATGATGAAGTGTTGCGATGAAGGCGAGGCTGCAGATGTGCGACGGAGGGTCCGGGGCCGCCATTAGTAGCCGCTTGTCAGTGGACAACGCCATTGTGAGATGTGAAATGGATGACAATGTAAACCGACTCATTACCAACAGCACTTCTAACCACCATCAGTCTTCCTCTCTGTTTGGAGTAGTAATGCGGCCCAGGTTGGGCCGGATGAGTGAGCGCTCCACTTGAGATTCTTAAAGGGAAGCCTTGCTATGATATGTTTTATAATTCGACCGGCTTCATGGAGAAAATCACAGAAAACATAAGTTGTCTCTTCTGAGCATCGGAGTGATAGATCCTTGATACAACCATGGGAAAAACCAATTTGTCACAGCGAGGCCTCAGCTACCCCACCCCGTGATATTTCAGTCAAATCCCCAGGACCTTGGTAATAATTCCATGTATGACCTTCCATATAAACATGAATAAGTAATCCTGTGAATGATTTGAAAGCCCCGTGGAGCCTGAAGCATGACCTTTGAGGTGCAGGATCCCGGTGATGCAGATATCAGAGAACCACTAAAGCTCTGCGTGGTGAGGCTGCGACGGGGGCTACGCTGCTGCTTCAAATGCCAGAGGCGTCCCGGAGGGGCAATAACCACGTGACCAAAAAAAAAAAAGAAGTGCCTCTTTCAGTGTGTTTACAGAGTAGTAATTTTGACCACATGGGAGGGTAAAAAAAAAAAAAGTGTGCTTTTAAAGAAATGGTCTTTTTTTTTTTATTTGCAAATAGTCAGCTGCTGTTAGCCAGAAAGGTGGCTGTGAAAAGCCGACGGTGCGGTTACAGCGGATGCCAAAAAAGCTTCAAGGGCTTCCATTTAAAATTGGCAAAATCCTTCTCTGCTCTCTCAAGATTTTACAAACACTCATCGCTTCACCAACAAATCATTAAATTCACTCCCAGTGAAGAAATTAGCATGCGGAGGACAGAACGTGGAATTTGATTGTGTTTAGGAGAAATCCACAACATGATCCACCATGCACACCATAAAGGACGTAACTATACCGCAAGCGTGTTTTTAGAGGTTTCTGCATCCAAGCTGCAAACATTTCTCAGATTAACTTAAGTTTGTGGAAGTGAATCTATATCGACCTTGTTTTTGATGAACAGCGTGCTAAACTGTTAGCATTAGAGCACATATGAGAAAAACACAAAGGTTGATTTATTTCTGGAATCAAACCATAAACCGGACATCCGGACATTAGCATTCTCATGTGTTTCACACGCTGATTGATTCTCAGAGGTTTTAGGTTCCCAAGTCGTTTCTTTCATGATTCATGCTTCATAATACAAGTTTGTCACAGGTTCCAATTAATGAATGGTTAAAAGAAACGAACTTAACCATCAGTGGCTGTCAGTCAAATCCAAGGACTGTTATTATTGTCACCTGATAGCCTTCAGTTGCTCCGTTTAATTTTCCGTAGACTGCTGTTTGAACCGAAGCGTTTGAGCCCGTTGCCTGAATGTTGTGCTGAGGAGTGGGCAGCAGCCACAGCTGTTCCCAGATGCATGCGCGATGCCATTTGTCCCGCTCCGTAATCCCCCTTGCGGAAAGAGGAGCGGGTTGCTTCTGGGCCATGAAATCGGGCACAATTTAAGAGCCTGTAGGAGCGGCCAGCTGGCGCTGAGGTCTCACTCATCGGAAACAATCAGTCAGAGGATTTTAGAGTCTGAATCACAGGTCCTGCTGGGTGCAGATACCTGCAGGCTGTTTCCATGCCGACTAGAGTTTCAGAAGGAGCAAAGGGTAGAGAGAGAGAACTTCCAGGTCATAAAAAAAAGAAATAGTCAACTGAACAAGTCCGTTTCTTTTTTTCCTGGTGATTCATCATTATTGTTTTACCGACTGAGACAAGGCGCACAGAGCCGGTGGTGACAGTTGTTGATTTAGAGGTCGTACACACGAATAATCCAGAAACAATGGTGTGATGGGTTTACCAGTTGTGCCATGTTGGATCCCCTGGGTGTAAATTTGTTCACCCATGTAGAGGATGTGAAAAGGACGTTCCTCCAAATGACTTCAGCATATTGGGTACAAATGGAAAATGTCTTTTTTGGGGAAAAACAAGAATAACTTGTAGAGTTTCTTGAAGACGTTTCGCCGCTCGTTCGAGTAGCTTCTTCAGTTCTGAGAGACTGGTGGGAAGTTGAGGTTTAAATAGGAACACTCGTTTCTGTAATAACCAGAAACTGTGCCACTAATTAATTTCTGTAAGATTTCTTCCAACAAAAGTTTGTAAAGGTCAGAGTTTAAACAGGTTCTGTTTTTGTTCACCTTAATTCCAATTAGCAGAATGATGATGTTTCCTCTAAGAAATGTCCTCCAAGTCAAATTTGACCCATCCCCAACGATTCCAAATCACATAATTTAATTTAAATGTAGTCTACTGCCCATGCACTCCCAAAAAACCTGCACTTAAAGTGATTATAAACACTCAAAGACAATGTGAGGTCTGTTTGAACCCGTCTATTAACCCCCATCCTGACCCCTGCTTTTAACTTAAAAAACTTGCTCAGCATTCTTGAATCTCGGACATCTGCTTAAACAAAAAGAGAGACACACTTGTAGTGGCACCATAAATAGGGAGTCCATGCCCATGCCAGGCAGTCATGACTTAGCAAAGAGGAGGTATGTGAAGAACCAAGACCCCCCCCCCGGGGGACTGACCGCTTGGACAGAAGTGTAGCAGAAGTGACCAGAGGGACACCTGTGTGACCTCTAGCCTGTGGCCGGAGAGACTCCCTGGTATGCTGTAGGCATTTAATTCCTCTGCTCGTTCTTGAGTTATATGTACGACTGTTGCGCTCACACTTCAGTGAGTGGGTCAGCAGAGGTTTCGAGTAGAGATAAATACATCTTCGGAGGCTTTTTACCAAAAAATATCCAAATCAGAAAGCAGCATCACGGTAAACCTATGCATTTGTATCGTATAAACCTTGTCCACATTTATTCTTTCAGCTCAGAACAATAGCCATAATATCAATGTTTTGCAAAATACAACAAAGTTTTATTAAAATGCACTAAAACTTGGATAGTTTATAAGCATGCCAGGAAATACAACTGCACTGAATGTGTGTGTCCAAGAACAACTAATGCATTTGTTTCAGTGGCAACATTTGGATGCAGGACAGCTGTGATGTCTTTGTGAATGAATGTCTTAAGCTGAAAGCATTTGGAACAGTGGTCATTTTGCAGAAACCTACTAAAAAATGTACATTTTTTTTTATTTAAAGTTCTACATAAGTCCCAACACTGCTTTGTTCCCGAAAGCCACCATCAATCAAGGAGGTAGGAGCAACGTTGTCCAATTTGGTAAAGACTCATCAGCAACAAAGTGGTTTACGGTTCTTTCTGGGAGGGCATATCAACCCCGAACAAGCTGTCCATACTTCAGTGAGGGCCCGAGGTGAAAGGCCAGGTTGTAAAAGTATCTGGGAAAAGCCTCTAAAACAGTTGATCTGTCCGTGGTGTCATCGCTCAGCCTGTCAGAAAAGACCCTCAGCGGCCTAATTGGTAACGTGACACTTTGGTGTTACCGCATCTCAGCCTGGTAAAACCATTATGAAAGTGTAGGTGTTTGGTAGAGTCATTACCCGAAACACGGTTCGGGGTGGAGGTTTGGAACGAGACGATGATTTAAGGTGTGTGAAATGGGAGTGAGCAAAGTAAATGTTTTTCTAATGCGGTGATTGTTAAGCTCAAAGTTTATATTCAGGAAAGGCACTTAGGTTGATTTACTCTCTCGGGCATCAGCCTTAAAAACAAGTTCGCTTAATTCAGTGCACAATGCTTTATCATTCAGCTTGTGTCCAGTTTCCTTTCACTGCACGTAAGTCATCAATCACTTACGGTCCCATCAGTACTAAAGACACAAATACGTTTAGCATGATTTCATTAAGATTGAACATTGAACATCTTGTGATAATTCAATGTTCTGCTGGGAAACTTTTGGATCTGGCATTTATTCATGTGGATGTTACTTAGACATGTAGCGCCCACCTAGACCAGACCAGACACCCCCACCTCATAGCAATGACACTCCTTGATGGCAGCAGGATGCAGCCACACACACATAAACGCTTTAGGAACAACAAAAACATGAAGAACAGCACAAGGTGTTGACTTGGTTTCCAAATTCACTAGACCCCCAAACTGATCAAGTATCTGTGGAATGACCCACAGAGAGCCCAGAGGTTCCCATTAACAACATCCGTGCCGGTTCCCGAACCAAATTTCGAACCGACCGTCGCATTCAGACCGAAAAAATAACATGTTCGGAACCTGCAAAGTTGGTTCTCAAGGGAACCAAGAAATACCCGGTTCTTCCTTGCGAACCCTAACATCATCAGTGAGCGTAGAAGAAGCAGTGTCTGACAGCGAACATGGAAAAAAAAAAGAATGTTCAGTGGTCCACAGGTTGCCTGTTACGTTAAAAGTTGCATTAAATATCCGTTGTCTTGCTGTGTTGTGTTAGCTCCAGCAGCCACGTCTACCTTGGCTACAGTTATATTGGCTAAGTCGCATTCTACGTCTTCTACGTCTTCTCTCCATCGACAGTCGATGCATGCTGGACTGCTGGATGGAAACAAACGTCTGTAGCAACAGGACGAAAGCCCGTAGATGCTCCATGAGATCTGCAATTTTTGTGTTTGTTTACTGTCGCCTCAGTAACGCGGAGTAACGTCCTCCCACTAAACTGGGGTGACGTGACCTACGCCCCCTTTGGTTCCACTTAAACTCGTGTGAATGTGGGCTGGTTCGCCAGAAAGCACCAAGGTTCTCAGACTCCAAACCGGAACCGGAGCTAGAACCAGAACCAGAATCGTGTCTGTCTGAAAGCACCCTCAGAAGGCCCATGTCCATTCTCTAATGAGTCACAACTGCTTTGGAGGCACAAGGGAGATCTACACAATATTAGGTCATAAGGACTGAAATATAAATTGGGTGTATCGGTGGATTTTGAACAAACTTTCGCGATCACCAGAGGATAAATCAGTACAGTCAGATTTTGGATGGAATTTCACAACATTTTGTGGCCGTATTCTTGATTTTTTTGGGGAGAACTGCACTAAATTTGTTGATCCCTCAACATTTCTACCATCATCAACAGGTCAAATATTTTGTTTAGGACTTTGGTTCACGGCAGAATAGGTGCAAAACAACTAATATCTGAGACAAAGGCAAACTGGTCATTGAGGTTTCTAGGCGAAAACTTCCACGTGGCTTCTCCAGTTCAGACCTGAAGGATTGAACCAGACGACTGAGAATCTTCAAAGTCGAAACTAATATTAAATGTTAAAATGCTAACACGCTGTTAATCTTTTCTTAGCATAGAGTTTTGCATTGTCACTTGTATGCGACTTGCCGTGCGTTCCTAAACTTAGGCAAAAGTGGTCACGTTGGTCCGAATGTGCGCGATTCAGGCAAACACAGAAGGCGCCATGTTCAGAAATAAAAACTGTGACACACCTGTTATTGATTCTGAGGCGGAGTAGCGACGCAGAATGTGTGCTATGCCGGCTGGAGGTTCGCAAGCTTGTATATACAGAAGTTTTTTAGCGTGAAAGGAGATGACTGTCGGGATGAACGTGTGGGTGACATGCACCGCTGGAATGCGACTGTAAACATCTCTGTGAGCGCGTGGATGACGATGGCTACTAAAAGCTAACCAGGGAGGGGTCAAGAATATAGACCAGTCTAAGATTAGCCTGCCCTCCGACTCGGCCTGCAGATGTCAGTCATGGTTGCCATTCCTTCCAGCGCTGTCCAACGGCAGCGGAGGATCAGCGTGGCAGACGATCCACCCCGGAGACAGGCCACGGATCAGGGGCCAATTCATAAAATAATACACGTATAAAGAAGCTTTATTTAGCTTATTTATTTTGACTTACTGTACTTTACTGATCCACGAGGGAAATTGCACATAGGGGGAGAAAAAAAGAAAAGAACTGAATAAAGACGCTAGTAAAAAGAAAAATAGGTCTAACGTAATTAAATAATAATAATTATTTTATTATTTTTAATAAGCCAAAATATACACGATTTCTGCTTTTAAAAAGAAAATAAAAATATATCTCATATAGTTAAAAAATAAAATAATACTAATGATAAAATGCAATTGCTTGGTCACAGTAGCTCACTTGCACATAAAAGAAAAAAAAGGAAATAAATTAAAACACTAACAAAAATAGGTCTAACATAATTTAAAAAATCAATTAAATGTACAAAATGTCTACTAGTAATAGTAGAAAATAAAAATATTTAATATAGTTTAAAAAATAATAATGATAAATAAAATACAACAGTATAAGCAAAATATATAAGATTTGGATTTGTACCATTCTACATTTATGTCTCATCATTAATCATTAATATTGAGTCATAGTTTGAATGAAAAGGAAAAAAAAAAGAAAAGTAACAAGCTCCTTTTGAGCTGTTTAACATATGAGAAGAACTAATGCTGAATCCAGTGAAATCCCAGAGAGAAGCAGGAAGCAACGTACAGGAAATGTGTGTATAAGCTTACAGCATGCGTGGGTGGGTGTTGTGCTGATGCACATGCATGTGTGTCAGCTCCAGTGTGTGTGTGTGTGTGTGTGTGTGTGTGTGTGTGTGTGGGAAAGAGCGTGTACGAGTGTTTGTCCGTGGAATTCCTGCAGCGGAGCAGATCCGTAAGGTGACCCCAAACTCCCAGTCAGGTGCAGAGCTGAGCATAAAGGGGAATTTGTGAGTGTGAGTGGGAATGCGGGTGGGAAAGCACAGGATCTAAATCCATAGCCGACAGCTGCTGTGTGAGCGTGTCTCTCTCTCGCATGTGATGTGTGCGTGGGTGTGTTTGTGCGAACCGAGTCAGCGCTGTGGCGAAGGAGGGCCTGTGAAGTGAGCGCGAGTGTTTGCGTTTTTTCCTCGTCCGTCCCGAGATGAATTTGCACCTAGATCAAAAGGAAGCTGGTGAAGACGCGCATTAGTGAGTGGAAACCCGAAACCGGGGCCGTGGACGATTGGAATCCACGTTTACGGACGCCCTCAGCAATACTGCGGCTACGCAGCCGTTCTGTCGGGCCACAGGGAGCGTTACAGCGCTGACGTGTTTTCAAACAGCTGCAAATGCACCGAGTATAATGATATAATGTGTCTTCCATGAAGGTGACTTACTGGGGTGTGAAATGTAATTCATCTGATCTCACTTCAAAACGTTACACAGTGAGCGCAGTTATTCATTTTATAGGATTTTGACCATGTCGTTATTTCTATGCAGATTTTCCAACTCTTAGCTAAGTGGACTTGAATGCTTGTTGGATTTAAATATATCAGGTGATGTGCATTTGTTTAATGAGGGAGGGTGTGGCCTAAGGAGGGCATGCGTGTGACATCATAGCAAGTGACGTCTCCATGGTTACAGTTGATCATGGAGATTAGCAGCATTAGTTTGAATCATACCCTTTAATAGCGACTAAATGGTAAAATTAGAAGAATTAAAAGGATGAAGAGCTGTGATGTGATTGACTATATCAGCAAGAGATACCTTAGGTTACTTCTTCAGTTACGTTCTGGAGGGCTGTCAGATAAATTTTGTGGATGTTGCTGTTTTGGCGTAGTTACGGCCAACTATTTCAGGTCCGACAATAAATAACAATAAATGATGTAAAATGCAGGATAAAAATATAGAAACGCTGAAAATAAAGATAACAAAAAAGTAATAGAATATGTAGCGTAGCGGCCGAAAGCAGCATGGCCCAAAGTTTTTGTTGTACTCTGTGGAACAGCTTAAAGAGAGAAGCCAGAGGATCTGAGAGGCCTTTCTGGTTCAGATCTAATCTGGTGCAAGTCCATGAAGTGCTTCAAAAACTAATAAAACAACTTTAAAATCATAACTAACAGGCAGCCAGAGTGTGGATTTTAAAATGGGGGTAAAAGGTTTTATGGACTGATGAGATGAGAGTGACTCTTGATGGAGCAGGTGGATGGTCCCACAGCTCCACTGTGGGTTTTATTATTTAAGATGGTTGAAGATGGACTTAAAGTCAACCCCCTCCAAGTTTTTTGGAGACACTTTCTTCAAGCAGTGGTACACGTACAGTTCATCCATATACTCCACTGTGTTGTTAGCCAGTAAAGACCTTAAAGATAAAAGAGTAACGACATACCCTCCCTTCTTACTTGACCTACTGAGGCGCTTCTTAAACAGGAGATTTACACCGAAGGAAAACAGAACCGCTCTGTGAACAGAGGCTGGGAGGCCGAGGTCGCTGCTGCACCAAAAGTTGAAGGAGGCTACATCAGTCACTGATTTTATTACTTTCTAAAACATCCAGTACAGTTACATAGCACGTGTGCACAGGGTGTATCTCCATAAATCCATGATATTCCTGTGAGTTTCATGCTATATTTTTTATTTATTTTATTTATTCCTTCAGGTGTGGAGCGCTCCAGAGAAAGAGCTGCATCCTCAGGCTCTTTACCCGTGGAGAAATCAAGGCAAGGGCGTCGTCAGAGTGAAGAGGGACTGGATCATTCCTCCAATCAGGGTGTCGGAGAACAGCAAGCAGGTTCCTGAAGCTCTGGTCCAGGTACGAACGTCAAATTACAGATTTTCACATTAGAATTCCCCGATGATGACTGACCGTGGCCGAGTAAAGGTGCTTACATTTTGCCTGCTGTAATTATTCGTCGGTAATCTCTATAGCCAGACATCTGCGTATGAATGACAAGCTGAAACAAAGGCAAAGAGTTTCCAGAAGATGTTTCTCAAAGAAGCGTCTTTCACCCACATTCAGACCTCTCCTCTCAGTCTCCCACTAATAACGTGCTGTAAGAGCGCCGTTCCTTGGGGAAGGAAAACAGCACTGAAACAGTTTCTTCCAATTACAGGTAATTAACTGGTCTTTAATGGACCCTAGTCATGCGAGTTTCTCGAGCGCAAAGCCCACAGATGTTCCCACTCAAACCCCAACTCTCCACCAGTCTGCTAGAGATGTGAAACATCTTTAAAAACGTCCAGAAACTCCGAATGCCCTAGTTTCTGCTGGTTGTTGAGCTGCATCTGCATGCAAATATACAAAATCTATTGGAAAGGGACAAGATTATTGTACACTGAGCTGTCTGATTACTGTTGAAAGTCCTAGTAATATTTACTCATCCTGTTTGAACAGCCTGTGTGGTAACCAAGAGAGGCAGAGCTTCCTGTTACACTCCGTCACCGTGCGAGCTGACACACATTTGTCAAGCAAACGCATTAAACAAAGATGTTGTGGCGGTTACACGCTGTTAACTGGGTGTAAACTGTCAGCTCATACACTTTTTTTTTTTTTTAATCTCTGTGCAAATCTATTCTCATGTCTCAAGTTGCTGGTCAGGCTGTAAATCATGACTTCCACATGTAGTCTTGGCCCCGGGTAAGTTTTTACGTTATCCGCTGGCTAGTGGCTGCACCGGAGGGAACGTCGCCTCCAGAGGTTAATCAGTCGATGGTCAGCGGGTTCCCAGATTTACTGATCCCCTCCCAGTTTGCACACGATGGAGGGAAACGCACAGTCCTCTTTCTGTGTGTCGTATTTAAATGTTTATCAACACCTCTGACCAGTCGTGATTTCTCAGCGACAGAATGAGGGTCATTAAAACTGGAAAATGTGTTTTTGTGATATTCAGGAGAGTCACACGTTTATGTATTATGATACTTTAAAGTCTGAGGCCTTTATCCATAGTCAGTGCATCAGCTACAGTAGGTTTTAGTCTGCATGATTCTGGTTTGGAGAAAACCAGAAACCAAGCAATGAAAAGCTGCAGGTGGGGCTGGACCGTGGATCAGGCATCTATAAGAATCAGAATTACTTTATTGATCCCAAAAGGGAAATGACTTTTCATTACAGCAGCTCCTACTCAAAGTGAACCAGTGTCCAGAAGAGAGAACGATGTATAAGAATATGTAAGAATAAGTAGGCAATTATAATAAGAATACACACATCAATGTAAAAAATGTAAGAAAATATATATTTTTACAAAGAAATATGTAGTGAACATGTGTTCTGATTGAATGTGGGGTATTGAACAGGGGGAAATTATTGCACATGGTGAGTAAATATACAACCTCCTGATACCTGAGCTTTTATTTGGTTTGCATTTTTTAATTTCTCCAAAGTATTTGGGATTAGTAGGATTTATAAAAAAAAAAAAATTAAAAAATGTCCTCATATGTGGACAAAATGGATAAAACTTTTTGTTTTAATATTGAACATGGCTGTGCAAAAAAAAACATCGATATCAAGTGTACGTTTTATTTACAATATTTCGATTGTCTCGCTGGGAACTGATGCTTTTATTACAATCTTAAATAAATAATAATAAAAAAAATAAATGGCCAGACTCCAGATGTGGGAAAAATAATCATATTTTGTGTGACGTTTCAGCATCTCAATTCACGTTTTCTGCAAAATAAAATTACTGTAAAGTGTCTTAATAACTCAAATATGTCTGGTGAAATAAAAGGGAAGAGGTTTGATCTGCATAAATAAGTAAAACTAAACAAGTAATACTGCAGTGAAGTTATTGTTAGTTTCCTCCAAGACTCTATCTTCCTCATGCAAAACAGACCATCAGTAAATCCTGCTGTACTGGGGGGGAGATATTGTATGAGCAGTTCATCACAGGAAGTGAATGCAAAATGTATGAAATATAGACTGTAACCTCAACCATTTGAGTTTGAGTTCAGGTCCCAAGATCCTCGACCTGTCAACGTGCTCACATAGGATGTTACAGCGCATGCTTTACAATCCTCCCTCCCGCCTTCCCGTGAGGTTTTCGATGATCATCAACTGCACCTCGTCTCTCTCTGTCCAGATCAAATCCGACAAGATCTTCACGGGCGAGGTGATATACAAGTTAGAGGGGCCCGGGGTGGACAAGGAGCCCAAGAACCTGTTTGAGATCGATGATAAAACGGGAGTGATCAGGAGCAAGAGGCCGCTGGACCGGGAGAAACACAGCAGCTTCACGGTAAGACGGCGTTTATATGAGGTTTTTAAAACACTCGGAAGCTCCATGTTTGTGCGTTGAAGCATACGTCAGGGTCCCAGACACTCGAGCAGACGCGCCGAGGTCAGTTTCAGAGGCACCGTGGGACAGACTTTTCAGACCAGATGTAACCAGTGATGAACCAAACATCCTGCACATGTCTTTCTGCCAACACATGATGTATACGGACACCGCAGAGTCGTATGGAGCGGATCGTTTCCTCCGTGGAAAGCTTGTGGGGATTCACAGTAGGAAATAACTCTCGTGAATCGGATGTTTCATTCTTAAACTTTTTTTTTTTTTTGTGTGTGTGCAGCTCACTGCCTTCGCTCTGTCGCCCAGCGGACAGAGGCTGGAGAATCCAACCACCATAGAGATACTGGTGCTGGATCAGAACGACAACAGACCCGTCTTCACTCAGACCCAGTTCACTGGTTCAGTGCCCGAGTTCTCGATCCCAGGTGCAGACGTCTGACATTCGCTTTTTTATTATATTTTACTTTTTTTTTTTGATTAAACACTCTGCTTGCTGAGTTTCTATCTCGCTTAGTCAGAAATGCAGCTTAAAGTTCGAATAATCAGCCTTAACATTATGACCACTGACAGAAATAACATCGACCATCTTGTGATAATTCAGTGTTCTGCTGGGAAACTTTTGGACCTGGGATTCATTCATGTTACTTAGACACGTAGCACCCACCTCGGCCAGACTAGACACCCCCACCCCATAGCAATGACACTCATTAATGGCAGTAATCCCAACAGGATGCAGCCTGACTAAAAAAAAAAACACAAAAAAAACATGAAGAACAGCCTCCAAATTCACTAGATCCCAAACTGATGAAGTATCTGTGGGAAGATCCACAGAGGCCACTAACAACATCCTGTTGCCAAACACCCCAGGAGACACTGAGCAGACCCATGTCCATTCTCTGATGAGTCCCAACTGTTTTGGAGGCAGAAGCAAGACCTGCACAATATTAGAAAGGTGGTCATAATGTTATGCCTGAAGTGTTTCCTGCAGAACAAACCAGCACCATCACTTTGATGGTTTTTCCAGTACTGATGTGGCTCACATTCATCTTGTTTCCTAGTGCGCTACAACTAACACATGTAACCTGCCCCAAGAACTAAAAAACTACAAAACCTCAAAACCAGAGCAAAAATAAAATGAATGCTGATTGTACAGGTATATATCATTTTTAAACACTTGTTGGTTGTCTGACCTGTGCAGACATGGCAGATCATTAATATGTCTTTTCTTAACAATTTAAAACTAACTGAAGAGTGGAAGAACGAGTAGTTTTCACATTCTCTATTTGCTTATAATTCCTCGTTTTCTGCAGTGCTTCTGTTTATTCTTATTTCTATAACCACATGAACACACTTGCATAAAACCATTAAGTGCTTCAACAAGTAATTATTTGAATACAGGCTCTGTTTATCCACCGCCTCCCTCGTATCGTGCGTCTCTCTCTCGTATTTATATCCAATGCATGTGGATGTTTTCTTCATCCACACGCATGCACGGATTCATCTGCTTGCTCGTCCTTCTCGCTTCTCTTCATCTTCCTCTTCCTCTCTTCCGTCCGTCTCTCTGCTCTGCCGACCTCCAGCAGATTGGTTACCTCCTCATGTGAGCTCGGCTCCGCTCAAGGCCACTTCCTGTTAAAAGGGGAGTGTTTCTTTAGTGTTTTCTCTGAGGGTTTCAGGCTCTGGGTTCTTCAAAGCGTCCCGCTTAAACCGTATGAATTAAAGTTGAACTTTTATGCGGCTTCAAAGCAAAAGAATATTCAAATATCCAGCTGAATATTGAATTATTATTGACAGGCACCTCTGTGATGTCGGTGTCGGCCAGAGACGCGGACGACCCGATGACGGAAAACGCCGCTCTGAGCTACTCCATCGTCGGCCAGGAGAGCGACCCGGCCAGCGCCGTTACCAAAACCATGTTCGGTATCAACAACGAGACGGGAGCCATCTACACGAGAGATGTCGGCCTGGATCGAGAAGTAAGAATTCTTTTTTTTTTGGCTCTTTTGAAGATTCTACGAGTGATCGCACTAAAAAAACGTGCTGTGCTGTGTCTCAGGTGGTGAAGAGCTTCAGGTTAAAACTACAGGTTGCTGATATGGCGGGAATGGGACTAACGAGTGAAGGTGTGGCAATAATACATGTGACTGACATCAACAACCACGCGCCACAGTTCAGCCCTGAATCCGTGAGATGTTTTCTACTACTGTTCACGTTTCATAGCTCGGTAACTAGACGTGTATCACTTTGGTTTGAACCCTTTGGTCCGTGTGGTGAATGCAGTACAGCATGACGGCAGTGGAGAACAGGAAAGGCTACGAGATCGGCCGAGTGAACGTGACGGACCGAGACGACCGCGGAACCAGGAACTGGGAGGCCAGATACTCCATCTCCAACGACCCGCACGGACACTTCGCCATCAGCACCGACCCGGCCACCAACCAGGGCGTCCTGGCGGTGGTGAAGGTACGATTGCCTTTTTCTTTCACGTTAACGTGTTCACTTTCAAGATGTAAAAGAAGTTTAAAACTACGAGTGAGACACGGCACAGAAATCACATGCAGACGTTCTGTCCGGTGAAGATTTTGTGTAAAAAGTAGGCAATCTTTGTGAGTTGTGAGACATTTTAAGTTGATTTCACAGCAATTCCTTCTCTGGTCAAATCCAAATAATATAAATATGGGAAAGAGATACCCTCTACTTTTAAGGATAAAGCTTGATAAAGCTTAGCAAAAATATATATCACGGTATTTTTAAAACATTCTGACGATATCAATGTTTATCACAGTATTTTTATTTCTTTTTTTCATGCATAATCACGTGTTCTCAACATTTTCTGGTGGTTGAGAGATGAATTAATGCAGTAGATTAACTAATGATGGACTATTTTACTGTGATGATGAGTAAATATTGTAGAATAATTCCACACTAGCAGTAAAACAGGTTTGCATAGTCCTGGTTTAGCGCTGACTGCTGGAAATCTGGGAACATTTACAGCTCGGAAAAATAAATAAATAAATAATTAAATGTTATTTAGATGAAATGAAGAAACAGGGATAATTACGGTTTCATTTATTTTGACATATTTATTCATATTTAAACTCTTATGTCTGTGATGTCAATAGCAGCACGAGCGGTTACCGTAATAATTAGAGTCTGCGTGCAACCTTTTTCGGACCTTTCCATCTTCACCACACCTCACAATCATTTTAGGGTTTTCATGTGGTACGATTTCATGTATTCTTTATTTATTTATTTTAAATTTTATTAATTATTATTAGCAGCAGTAGTAGTAGGATTATTATTTTTGTGTGCGTGTGAAAATGCTGTAATGTTGTAATTGTCGGTGCTCGACCTAATGTGGACCTCAGGAAGAATAGTCTTCATTTCTATGAGGACTAATGGTGGATCCAAAAGACACAATAAACAATAAACAGTGACCCAGTCACACCATGTGCTACACTGCTGCGCTACATTGAACGTGGTCCTGCCTGAAACGGTGTCTCGCAGTGTAATGTTCCCAACGCTGTGTAATCAAATACTCCGCTGTGCTGGTGTATTAAAAATTCGTAATGAGCCGTTTTAATTACTCAGCCCTAGAATGAACCATCTCTTAGTCATGCTATGTGTCTCTTCTTCCCTCCCTCCATATGAGTTTATAGGTTTCTTCTCGTTAAAAGGGAGTTTTTTCTTGCCACCGTCACCTTTGTGCATGTTCTGAGGGTTTCAGCTGCTTTTATAAAGCAGGACATTAGTATTTCGCTAGATATTAATGATCGAAAGTGGACCGATCTCTGTCTTACCTCCAAAATTGCGAGGTTCTAGAAACTATTAAGTGTAAGAATATTAGGATATATGAAAACACTGGAAATTCTCAGCGATGTAAAACTGAATGGTTGTTAAATCTTCTTGAATCAACAAAACACAAAAAGCAATGTTTAAAAGTAGTTTGTGAGAACTTCACATTTATTTTAAATCCCAGTAACAATCCAAATTAAATTTATTTTTTTGTTAAGCTATTTGGATTCTAACTTGAGGTTTGCAGGATCTGTTCTGCAAAACATGAAGAACATTAACTTTTAAAGTGGTTGGTAAATGAAAATGAGCACAACTCAACAACTCCATCTAGTGGTGCAGTTTAAAACTGCAGAAAAGTGCTTGTGTGTCTGTAGTTTATCAGACAGCACATCAGGTTTCAAATGACGTAAAATGACACACAGAGACCTCTGATGTGAATCTCCTGTAGATTCATCATTTATTCTCATCATCCCCATCACCCTGCAGCGATGTTTCCTCAAAGTTTCCCTCCAGCCACTAACGGCCTCTCATGTCCTGCGTCCGCAGCCTCTAGACTACGAAACGCAGAGCGAGCACATCCTGGTTTTGACCGCGGAAAACGTCAGCCCCCTGAGCGACAAGGCTCCCAACCTCCCGCTGAGCAGCGCCACGGTGACGGTCGCCGTCGCCAACGAGAACGAAGCCCCACATTTCAGAGAGGACCCCATCCTGATCGTGGTCCCCGAGTCTGTGTCTCCCGGCACGTTGCTGAAGAGCAACATCGCCTTCGATCCTGATCACTCTGACCTGAGGTACGACACAGCAGCAGCAGCAAACATAAGAAGAGGGTTTTCTTGTTTTTGTTTTGTTTTTTTAACTCCCTCCGCTGCTGTTTGTGTGTGATAGGTTTGAGATGAGCAGAGATCCGGAGAGGTGGCTGAACATCGACAGAGGAACGGGAGATATCACAGCGAGGAGAACCTTCAACATGCGGTCGCCACACGTGAAGAACAACATCTACAGCGCTGTCGTCAAGGCCACAGGTCAGTTCATCCGCTTGTTCTCTTCGTCTGGCGTTTACACCGATCAGCCACAACATTAAGACCACCGACGGGAGAATTAAAAAGCACCGACAGCATTCAGACAATTCTGGTGGAAAACATTTGGGCTTGACTTTCATGTGGATGTTATTTAGAGATGTAGACGTCATCGTGTGTGTTGTTAACTCGTGCGCAGACGCCGGCGGTGTGTCGACCACGGCCACGGTGGCCATCACCCTGAAGGAGACCAACGACTTCCCGCCCCTCCTCTTCCCCCTGAGCGGCTCCGTCTGCTCCGACAACAGCCGCAGGAGTTCCGGTCTGGTCGTGACGGCCGTGGATGATGACCTCCCTCCGCACGCCGCCCCCTTTTTCTTCGAAGTCAGCGACGAGCTGTCGATCAACTGGACGTTTATCCAGCTGAACAGTAAGAACGGAGCATAAAGGATGTAAAGGATGTAAATGCTCGTCCATGCTGAGTTTCTCTGTTCGTCCTGCTGCAGACACTCACGCCGTGCTTCAGTCGGTCGTGGAGCAGGAACCCGGAGAGTACGCGGTCACGGTGCTGGTGTCGGACTCCGGCAGCCCGTCTCTGGCCGCGTACGCTCAGGTCAACGTCACCGTGTGCGTCTGCGACTCCTTCGGGGACTGTAAGTCTGAGGCGGGGGCCGTGTTCGGCTCCAGTGTGGGAATCAGCTTCATCGCTGTCGTCATCATCATGGCCAGCGTCGCACTCCTGCTGTGTAAGTGTCTCCTCCACGTGCACCTGGATTTCTTTCCTACAGCCAAAGTCAAGAAAACACAGATCTAGTTTTGTAGAGATTCAGCTGTTTCCAATGAAAGTCGATGTGTCCCGACTTTGCTCTTAGACCCTTTAATATATCAGATATTTAATGACGTGTTGAACATAAACATAACAAAGTTAAATATGAATCTAACAGAAGACAAGTACAAATCTACTTTAAAGTGGTTTAAGAAGTCAAAAATCCTATCGTGCCTTTTCAAGAGAGAGGTGTATGACTGATCAAGTTATTTTGATTCAACACAAATTACAATTAAACAGCATAAAATCACACTTAATCGCAAGTGAATCACCCCTTGCAGTGCTGCTCCTCCTGACGGTGGCGGTGACCACCTGTGGGAGGCGCCATCATATCAAGAAAGGAACAGGTCTGCTGGTCGGGGAGTCGGAGGACGACATACGGGACAATGTCTTCAACTACGACGAGCAGGGAGGCGGTGAGGAGGACGAGGTGAGATTCAGATAAGAAAAGTGATAATTGTTATATTTTAGGAGAGGAAGAGATGTTCTGTGAAATGTTAATGTTTAAGGTTGTGAATCTGAGTGATTATAAACGGTTTAATTGGTTTAATTTAATTTTAACTGATTGTAATTGACTGAATTTACCATTGTTGCTGTGCTCCTTTGGTTATTATAGTCCAGTGATTTTCAGTTGACCCCTAGTGGTCTGTGGTGAAATTGCAAGGCGTCCGTGAAAATAAAATATCTTTTAAAAAAGATCATATGACATTTATAGAAACAGGATTATTTTACTAAAATGTGACTGAGACATTTATCTTCCTAAATACAATACAAACTTAACACCATCTACATCTATTTTAAATTGAGAGGCCTTTACTGTTTCAGTGAGCATACAACATTCATTTCTTAATAATGCTCTTATTGTGAAACATCTGCAGGAAGTTGTTGTGGGAAAGTCATTAACCTGCACGTTCAGGTTAGCACTTGAAATTAAAGGGAATGTCGACTATAATTACATGTAGGCTTCATAAGATTAATGTTGGTGTCAATCATTTTAATGTGAGTCTGAAAATATCATTAATGTCTTTGTCTTCAGGGTAGATTAAAAATATACAGGTGGTCCAGGTCCAGGTCCAGGACGGCAAAGAGTTTAAGAACCACTGGTCTCGTCTGTGTATTATTGACAGAATAAAGCCTCTGACCTCTGCTTCCATCTTGCAGAACGCCTTTAACATCGACCTGCTGTGGAATCCCCTCGATGCCCCGTCCACCCCGGCGTCCTTCTACCCAGGATCTGGTGTCCCTCGAGGCAAACAGCCCCTCAGGAAGGACGCCCCACACAACCTGCCCTCCCCCATCTACCCACGGAGGCCTCCGGCGGATCCCACCGACATCGAGGATTACATCAATGACGTGAGTGAATGTATTTCAAAGGCGGAAGCCAAAAACACATCCTGATTTCAGGTCTTTGACAGCGTTACTGCATAACATTATGACCCCCTTCTGCTTCATTTAGACCTGTTGTCCTCATAAGGAGACACTTTTGTCTGCCATGTACTGGTAGCGAAGGGTCAATGCACGTGTTTATTTATGCTTATTAACTTTTCTAGTAAAATTTGACAAATTCTCTCGTTTGTAGTAGTACTCGTTTGAGGATGTTTGGATTTCACCGTTTCCAATTCTGCTTTTGCATTAAAATGAACAGTTTTATATTTTGGTACTTAAATTGTAATATACAGTGAAATAACCCCCAGTTTAAAGATGATGCTTATTTTTTATACTTCTCAGGTCCTACTAATGCCAAATACCTAAAAATCTTAATTGTATTTTAAAGAAATTAAAATGCATCCAAACAAATGCTTTGGGTCTCAGGAGGTTTAACAACTTATTTGACTTTAAAGGACCAGTGTGTGGTGTCTAGTGACACCTAGTGGTGAGGTTTCAGACAGCAACCCACTTAGCTTCTCTTACTTTTTAATGGACACGAGTGGGAAGAGAAGTGGCCTTAGGACTCTAACCTAAAGTAAACTTGGATAAGGCATTTAACCGTCTGGAGTCGACGGACGCGCCGGTGCGTCCGAATCACATGACTGATTTAAGAGGGAAAAGTTGTGGGAGTGACGCTGTATTCAGTGTATGAAGTGACTGCAGCCAAATGGAAACTTTTGGGACTTTTACATATTATTACTTATTGTTTCACCTGATAGTTTTGTAAATGGTTGGAAAAAGTTTTACAAAAATGTGTGATGCATTTTCCTGCATTTTAAACAAAATAGTTACAAATAGCTTTGCTAAATTTGTACATAAGATTTTGAAATTTACACTTTAAATTTGCATTTTAAGTTATAAAAATGGCTCGTTAAACACGTTTGTGTTTTACACAGTGGAAAATTTAACTTCTTTCCTACTTGGAATTTTTTGGTTTTAGTCTGGTTTTAGGTCCAATGTGTTAATAGAACGACAGCAAACGAGGCAACGATTTAAACCACTTTTAAGATGAAATATAAAGATAAAACCAAAAGTAGGTTTTACCAAAAAGGGCCAATTATACTCTGGACTCCAGAGGGTTAAGCCCCAAAACTGCTCCCTGCTCCCTTAAATGCACAGAACAAATTCCTTCTATATATATATATATTATATGATATGATTTATTACCAATATAAAGTAAATATTCATACTATGGGGTGATTTCACACATTGTACTGCACAATCTGACAGATTTCTTGTTTTCTTTGTTTTTTGAGATGCTATTATTTATCTGTAACGTGGTTTTAGCCTTTTCATATATCTCAGTGACAACATGGGGTCGTCCATGCGTAATAACTGTATCTATTTAGAATTAAAAGAGCATTATCAATAATTACTGGCGTTTCAGGGCCTGGACGCCGCAGACAACGACCCCAACGTCCCTCCGTACGACACCGCCCTGATCTACGACTACGAAGGGGAGGGCTCGCTGGCGGGGAGCCTCAGCTCCATCGCCTCGTGCAGCTCCGACGGAGACCAGGACTACGACTACCTCAACGACTGGGGACCACGCTTCAAGAAACTGGCCAACATGTACGACCCACGTTAAGGCATTTACCGAGAGCTTAGTCCAGGACGAGACACGTAACCAACGGGCCTTAAATGCGCCTTTTTTTTTATTGAGGATCATTTGGACACAAGTGACAAAACGGCTCAGGAAAAGTAAGCGAGACGGGAAAAAATTCATGCGATCAGCCTCTAGATAAAGAGCTGTCCATGCCGCGGAGCGTAACGCGTGTTGAATTGTGTGTGTGTGTGTCGACGTCTGGTGTCTCAGACTTTGAAGGCTCAGAAATGACGCATACGCAACAAGGGAAGAAAACTTTTCAGTGTATTTCTCTTTTTTTTTATTATTATTATTATTATTATATTTTATAAGATGAATATTGCTTTGATATGAATTGTGTTTTTCTTTTCTGATCACAAATCCTCCATTCCAGCCTCTATTCATGTTTTTTTTTTTTTTGGAAACACAGAACAGACTTTATTATCACATTATTCTGTAACTTTTCTGTTGGAGGTGAACAACTGTCTTTTTTTTTCTAATATGTTGACTGAATTTTGATTTTACTGGCGTCCAGAGAATAAATGAAAATCTTTTATTTATTGTGTTTATTGTCTTAAGATCCTCTGGCTGCATTTACTCATGATGTTATACATGCAATCAGCCATAACATTATGACCACTGACAGGAGGAGTGAATAACTTTGATCGTTTTGTGACAAGTCAAGTTCTTCTGGGAAACTTTTGGACCTGGTTTTCATTTGTGTGGATGTTACTTAGACATGTAGCACCCACCTAGACCAGACCAGACCAGACCCCCCCCCACAGCAATGACACACAGGTGTTTAGCTGTAACCACTCAAATACTGTAACACACTTTATTTAAATAAAACTTTATTTACATATTGTTCACACCATTCTTCAAAATCAGGAGCGACCTAACCAGGACATAGTCAAAGTCAACCTGTACCCAACCCCCCCACTCTGAACCTTTCCACCTTACTTCCTTAACCTGCTGCTTTACTTTCCAGGCTTCCAGGAGCATTTTCAAAACGTAAAAGCAGTTTTTTCATCTTGAGTGAAGAGCAGCTCCGTACGGCTCCCGCCCCAGCGCAGACAAAACGTTTCTAAGTATCTATTACACTCTGCAATCTGACATAAATCTTAACTGCAGCTCACTCCACAGTAACGCAGACCTCAGTGTGTGCGTGACCTGAGCTAATACGTCACTGCATCCGGCGCACGTCACCTCTGACAGCACAGAAAAACGGTAACATGTCGGCTGCATATGTGGAATATCGTACTTTTCTCCAAGGAAATGCTTGTAACCTTTATATGAAACAGTATATTTGCGCAACATGATCAGATCTGGTGCATCATTAGCACTTTTACTATTAGCAGTAGATTAGAAATATAAAGCTTCACAGTGAGGAAGCAGTGCCTGGTTTTATAAAGAAAAAAAAACAAAACAAAAAAACAAATTGATGAACCTAAACCTAAATAGCTTCAGGAGTTTGGAGACATTCAGCGTAACATCAGACCACCTGAGGATTCCCGTCGTCTTCCGGGTGCTTGCGTGGCGGTGGCTGAGGTTCGTCCTCTCCCGTGTCTTGTTTGTCCCTCTCGGCCTCCAACCAGCTCTGGGGGAGAATCATCTTCTTGGGGCCGAAGGGCGGCGGCCCCAGCAGGGCCTCGATGTCCTCGTAGTTCACCACCTCGCGCTCCAACAGCGCGTTGGCCAACTGGAAAGACAAAGACAAATATTTAAAGGTAAAGTACTGAGAAAAAAAGTTACACTTAATAAGGAGGGAAAAACTGACCAGAGTGAGCTTGTCTCTGTTCTCTTGTAGCAGCTTCTCTGTACGTCTGTACGCTCGGGCGATCAGCATCTTAGCCTCCTGAAAGAACCAGAAACACAACCCAATTAAGTTCTAAACAACGCTACAACCGAAGCTTTATTATATCAACTTGTGCTATTTCAGGAGGGGGGAGAGAACTAATCCAATTTTAGAAACGCACATGATCCATCTGGTGCTGCAGCCCCTGGCTGAAAGGACGGCGCCCGACGGCCCCTTCCTCCTCCGTGTCCGGGAAGGAAACCTGTCCGACGCTGTCGCACATGCCGTACTGCTTCACCATGGAGTAGGCCACGCGTGTCACCTTCCGCAGGTCGTCCTGAGCTCCTTTAGATACGGAGGGAAAGACGTTTTTTACAACATTTTTAGATGCTTGATTTTAGAAGCGTCCACAAGAAGAAAGTGAAACACACGTGTGATGTGGAAATTTTAGACTGGAAACCCCCTCACTTTCATTATTGTGATGTGCTAAATAATCTAGACAGCTACCAAATCTTTGTAGATTATAGTCCGTCTCATCTTCAAAGTGTTAAATGCTCTTGCTGGTTCTGTCATTGTCTGTTGTATGATTGTTGTTTTACAGTCTTCTCTGTCTCTGTTGTGTAGCTGCTTTGAGAATGCAGCTGAAAATTAGCATTTGTGCCAAATCCGGCGCATTAACACTGACGTCTAATGCATCAGTGTTGATTAATGTGCATTGTCCCAATTCAATGAACTAATAAATAATAAATATACAGCATAGACCGATCAGCCACAACATTAAAACCACCGACCATTCTCTGATGACTCGCGAGTGTTCTGGAGACCTATTAGGAAGGTGGTCATAATGTTACGGTCTGATCAGGCCGTAGGACGGAGGACGGTACCTGTTGTGACCTTGTTGAAGGTGATGGCCTCTGCAGTTCTGCCTCCCAGAGCCATGCACATCCGCTCAAACAGCTGCTCTTTGGTGAACATGAACTGGTCGCGGGGTAAAATCTGAGCGAATCCCAGGGCTGCGTTTGTCCTCGGGGCGATGGACACCTGAAAAATGAAACGCTTATTTTTAGCCCTGAGATTTATAAGGCTGAAAATAACTAAATGTGAAACCTCGGTTCTTCTGCTTTGGGTTTTCCGTGTCCATCCATGTCCTCCTTCATTTTATTTAAATAGTAAGTACATCACATAGGGTAGTTTTTGATTAAATCTATTATATTATTGTCCTTCTTCAAGTGTAAATAGAGTAAATACTTTATGAGACGGAAGTGTTTTACCTTCATGACGGCCTCCGTGTGCTCCAGCAGCCACCCCACTAAGGCGTGTCCAGATTCATGGAAGGCAACCACCCTCTGCTCCTCCTTCGACAGGATCTTATTCTTCTTTACGCTTCCTGTGAACACACATATACGCGGGTTTTCGTGTGATTTTTTTTTTTTCCTCCAGCGTGGAAACAGAGACAAGTGAAATGGATTTCTTTAAACCGCCTGCTGCACCTGCTATCACCCTCTCCACCGCATACTCAAAGTTGAACGTGTCGATGGACTTGAAGCCCTCCCTGGCGGCGTGGAGAGCCGCTTCGTTGCAGATGTTGGCGATGTCCGCGCCTACGGAGAGAAAAAGACGAGATCACGTTTATTTACGGAGACGGTTATTGTCATCATTCTCCACGGGACAGAAAAGCAGATGTGCATGTACCGCTGAAACCAGGCGTGAACTCAGCCAGACGCAGAGAGTAGAAATTGGCGGGTTGGGTCAGCTTCAGGATCTTCAGATGCTGCTCGAAGATTTCTTTCCTCTCCTGAAAGAAGACGGAAGATAATGATAAAGATTATGACCTGATGTTGCGTTATAAATACGTACACAACAATGAGGGGAACTCTTGAAGAGCAAAACCAAATAATGACGTCAACCATGTCATAGATGTCAAATACACCGATCAGGCATAACATTATGACCACCTTCGGGGCCTGAGGGGAGGGGCCTCTGTGGATCATCCCACAGACACTTTTTTTAGTTTTTCCTAAAGTGTTTTTGTGTGTGTGTCATTGTTGTAGGGTGGGGGGTCCCTGGTCTGGTCTAGGTGGGTGCTACATGTCTAAGTAACATCTATACGAATGAATGCCAGGTCCAAAAGTTTCCCAGCAGAACATCATTTATTGTCACAAGATGGTTTAAATGTTATTTACTTCTCCTGTCGGTGGTCATAATGTTGTGGCTGATCGGTGTATCATGAAGCAGCTTGAAACTACAGTTCTGCAGAATTAAATACAGCTTATGTAACATTTGCACATGGTTGCATTTATTTGTTAAAATGTAAAAATAACTAAAAACGTGGAAAGAAGAATGAGAACGTCGGTGGAAACAACATGCGCTCGAAACAACCTGCAGCGTGGGCAGATCTATGAAGATGTGTCTGTCCAATCTGCCTGGTCTCATGAGAGCATTGTCCAAGATGTCTGCCCTGTTAGTGGAAGCAAGGACGATGACGTGGTCTGTCGTTCCCATTCCTGCGAAACGAAGAAGTGTTGGTAAATGAAATGAGAAGTCTGACAGCATTTTGACAAGCGAACATCAGAAATGTTGCACTCACCGTCCATCTCCACCAGCAGCTGGTTGAGAGTCTGCTCCTCTTCGGTGTTGGAGAAACCGGACATGTTGGTGGAGCGCATCTTTCCCACGGCGTCGATCTCGTCGATGTACACGATGCAGGGCGCACGGGCGCGAGCCTCCTTGAACAGGCTCCTGACTCGGGCGGCACCCAGGCCTGCACGCAAACACGAGGACGAGAAGACAAATTAAACCCGAGGAGCGACAGAAAACTGATGGAGGGATGGATGCTTTATTCATCCCGTGGGAAATTAGGTATCTAGTAGGAATTACAGTGAGCAAAAAGGGTCAAAATTAATATAAAAGTGAGGTACAATGTATGAAATATACAAAAGTATATATAAAAAAATATGGTATAAGGCTGCCACATAAAGGCTTTTGATTGTCTCCATGTTATATTACTTGCAGGTGGTATCTGTTCATACCTCCGATGACCTCCACGAACTCTGAGCCAGCCATAGCCAGGAAGGGAACCTGGGCCTCGGTCGCCACCGCCTTACCCAGCAGGGTCTTCCCACATCCTGGAGGCCCGAGCAGCAGCGCACCTTTGGGAACTTTGGCTCCCAGCTGCAGGTATCGCTCTGGGCTCTGATGAGGAAGCAGCCGCCGGGGTGAGTCAAAGAGTGATTGTACGGCTAAATAACTAAACTCGAGGAATAAACAATAACTTCTCACCTTGAGGTAGTCAACAAATTCCTTCACCTCCATCTTTGCCTCATGCAAACCCGCCACGTCTTTGAAGCTCACGCCTTTGCGCGATTTCCCGTCCACTATGGTGAACTTGGCCATCTTCAGCTGATTCTGTTGGGTGTGTAGCGACGTGCAATTTAGTAAGAAGTTTAATTAGCATGCAAAACATAATGCGCGTCGCTGCGTGTCGTGTGCCGCTCACGAAAGCGCTGAAGCCGCCTTCTCTGCCGCCCATGCCCGCCAGACGAAAGATGTACCAGAGGATGGCCACTCCGATAGCAGCCATCCCTAGAGCGTAGACTGCACTGCAGAAACAGAAAACACGTGGCATAAGATCTTGCATTAAGCATTAATTAAATGTCAGAAAAGTTCTTACTTTCTAAAGAAGCCTGTGCGTTTGTAGGACACCGTGATTCTGTCCTTAGGGTCGATGTTCAGCTCTTCCTCAGCAGCTCTCAGCTTCTCCTCGAATTTGTCGATGTTGGCGACCTGCATTCTGTACGTGAGCGTCAGCCTCTGCAAAAGCGAGACAGGAAGTTAGCGTGCGCGCCTGCCACCACCGTTCAGGTTGGTTGCCAACCGCATCTGCGCAACGTACGGGCCTCCCGAAGATTATCGCCCCGTGATGGAGGTAGATTTCCACGATGTCGCTCTCGGGAGAGACTTGCACGCGCGCCACCTCCCCCTTGGCCAGCATCTCATTGACGAAGTCGTTCCAAGAGATGTTGCTGCCGCTGTCGTTCATGCTGTGCAGCAAGCTCAACAGGAAGGCCGTGATGACGAGGATCCGCAGCCGCTCCCGGTACATCTGTTCCCTGTGCTCCCGACGTTTCTTCTCCTCTGAGAGGCGAATTCAAAATTAGGCTCCCAGCTTTCGTTTCAAACCATTTTTTAAACAATGAATCATCTTTACCTTCATCTTCTTCTGGAGTTTTCCCCTTTGGTCCATCACTTTTATTTTGCTTTTGTTTAGACTGAGACGTACTGAAGAAGTTTGTTGCGCCTGACATCAAACAGAGAGGGGGTTTCAAACGTAGCAGGCTCATCGTGGTAAAACATACAAGCATGTGATCATAATACGACAAAATGAGTTTATTACCTAATAGATTTACTAAACCAACGGGGTTCCGTAGCAGGTTGTTTCTAATTAACACCCTGCTAAGTTCATCCGTGCCCGGTCCCAAAGGTCTGTGGAGAAGACTCTGAAATGGAAATATTGGGGTGAAAAAAACAAGGATAAAAAAGGTAAAAGTCTGCACGATAAAACCTTAATCACGATGCAACACGATGCACGAGTGAACGGAAGCAGAAACAATAAAGCAGTTACCTGAATTTTATAATTGCATCTCAGTGGGACAACATTTACGTCAGTGTGAGAGGCAAGTCCTACGTCTGAGCAGACGCAATTATGTCTCCACGGTAACGGTGACCTTACACCGACCAGGCACAACATTATGACCACCTCCCTAATATCGTTTAGGGATGGATTAAGTTTGAGAAAGCAGGTCTTGAGAGTTGATTCATTCAGAGTTGAAGGAAGCTCTGGGTTTTCAGTTTCAGGAAGCTGGTTCAGCTTGATGCTGAGCCAGTTACCATGGCAACATACTCATGTTTTCTTCAGCTAAACCTGAGTTTGAAGCTGAAACCTGCAGACCGAAGGCGGTGGCAGACACGGCGCTTTCCTTTTCTTGCTGAAAAAAAAGCCGGTTGATGTCGAAGCTCAGATGCTCTGCATCTGAAATCTGTCAGTGGGGATTTTGCGTCCTGTGGGTTAAAGGGGAGGATCCTCTGTGGATCATCATCCCACAGATACTCTGGATCAGTTTGGAATCTAGTGGATTTGGAGGCCAGGTCAACACCTTGTGATTTCTTTTTTTGTTTGTTTGTTTTGTTTTGAGGCAGGTTGTTCCTAAAGCATTTTAGCATCCTGGTGGGGTAATGGACTGGTCCAGCCTGGTCTGGTCTAGGTTATGTCTAAATTAGGTCTTAAAGTTTCCCAAGTGGACACTGAATTGTCACAAGATGCTCAATGTTATTCACCCCACCCGTCAGTGGTCATAATGTTATGGCTAATCGGTGTAGTTCTCTTTTTAACCTCAATGTCAGCAGTAGAAAGCAGCCGGGTGTATTATCATTTTATTATTATTATTATGTCTTACCTGAATGAGTCTCTGCGGTGGACTCGTAAATATCCGCCCTGGTTTGGAGTTGACATGAGCAAACCTGGACAGGACACGTTTGACGCCATCGCTGGATACATGGCAGCTCCGCCTGGAGCCCGACCACAACAACCCTCTGCTGTACTTTCTACAAACTCTAGCACCGTGCGGCAACAACAACAACGCTGACATGGTGCTAAGTATCAGTTTTACCCAGACATTAACTCAGCAACTGCAGTCCCATAGCTATCGGCGTGTCCTCTTGAAGGTAAAAATGAGTGTTACGAGACGTTTGTTTACGTCCCAGTTCGGAGCTAGCTTGTTATTCAACGGTGCTAATGTCAGTTATGTACTTCCTGCGCCCTGGCAGGTTGAAAAAAACTAAACATAAAAAATATATATTTATAAATTAATTATTTTGAATTTGGTTTCATATTTATTTTCTAGTCGTTGCTTTATAAAAATGTATGTTGAATTTGCGTGGAATATTAAATAAGATATTTTAGTTCGAACTTTGAACTTTAACCCTTTGTTTTAATCTTCAAGGACCTGCCAGCTGCGCAGACGTTTGCGCAGGATTTACGCAATATGGCGGAGGCGCTTTACGCTTGTTTTTTTATGCTCTTATCCATCATTTTTTAATACATACTAAATTCTTCCGAGTTGTTAAAACTATTATTGAATGTATATCACATAATTGGTTCCATTAATAAAACTGAATAAATTATTTATGTTTTATTTCCCAAACATTGTCTGCTTGGATTTCAATCAGAGAGAAATATAAAATCGAATACTATTCGTGTTTTATTTATGAATATAAGTGGATTAAATTCCTACACCTTCACTTGCAAGGACAGCTGCAACTATTGATTTTGGCGGTAAACATTATATGGATTTATTTATTTATTTATTTTTCCTCAGGGCCACATGTAACATATTTTCAGAATCAAGAAAAAACATCTATCTGCAATATCAACCAGTTCTTGTTCATAAGTAGTACTTTTCACTGCTGCTAAAACCATGTACAATGTTTTTTAGCCCATCAGCCCCTACTCATTCACCTTATTTATATATTTTGCCGATATATTTTACTCTTTATTTGCAAGTGCATTGCATTGTCGTATTGTAATTTGCTGACTGAGCATCCCCGTACACATTAATTTACCCCGGCATTAATATCCTATTTTATTTTGGTTTATTTATTTGTTTATTTATCTTGGTGTATGTGGTGGTTCTCCAGCAAAGGGCGCTATTGGTTAAGTTAATTGAGTGGCGCTTTTTTTTATTATTATTTTTTTTTATTTCAGTGCACATTGGTCCAGTTCGGTAGACTCAACTAAATTTAGACACCTAAACACATCCGGTTGTCATTAGTAAGACATTACATAACATGTAAGGTGAATAAAGACGGAGAATTACGCGGCCCTTATGCGTCCCGCACGCACCACAGTCTGCGCCACATATTCAAACTGGATATTTTAAATGTCTCCGTCCTCCTTTTTTATCTAAATGTGCACCAGTCACTTTAAACCAGATGGTGGGAGCCTTTAGTAATTACAAAACATGCAAACACGCATAACCCCGCCGCCCAGGCTGACAATAAGCGCAGATGCACTTTTACGAAAAGAGACGCGTATGGGTCAGTTTGAATGACACGAGGAATAAACCAATAGAAATTAGGGACATTTTCTTTCAGCCAATAGGAGCCTGTGTATCATCCCTTCGCGTTTCATTACGGCCGTGGGTGCGTTAGGTTTGTTCACAGGCGTGCTGCTCCATCTAGTCAACGTCTCTGACCCCTGCACTGAATTTCGGGTCTTATATCAAAAAATAAATTAAAAAATACACCTTAATAAATGTAATACTGAGTATACACATTTATAAATATATATACTTATATATTATATCTATTACATGTTGGTAAATCAGATGCTACCAACTTTTAACACAATTATTTTTTTGTATTAACAATCTTTCAGTAATCAGTGTTTATTTATGCAGGACACGCCTACCGTCCTATTTTAAATAACCCGTGAGAAACTTAAACGTATAAACAACGATTCGTGGTAATTACGTTGTTTAGAAATCTAACACAAAAAAAACAAAACAAAAAACGAGTGCACCCAGTGCCCCTGTACTCCATTTCCTTTTCTCGCTCCTCCAACTATATAATGGAGTGTGGTCTCGCGTTTGAAACTGTAAACTGTGGTCGGCCACGTTGGAGCCCAGCTCGCCGTTGTTCTCATGCGAGGACGGGCCGCCGCGCGGATCCAAAATGGCGCCCGGTTTCCTTCATGCGCCGAAGGAGGTAACCGCCCACCGCGCCGCAGCCAATCAGCGCCCGCCTTTCATCCCGGATGCGTTTCCGTCCTGTTCGTCCACACACACGCACTGGAGTCAAAGGCCGCTCGAAAACGTCTCGAATGGGTTGGCGGAGAAGGATTAAACCGAAACAAAAATATGATCTTTTGATGGCTTACGTTTGTCCAAGCGAGTCCCCCGTTACACGTACGGACTGCTAAAGGTTCGTAGCTCGCCGTGACGATGAGATAGCCGCGCTGTAGCCGCGTTCTCCTGGATATTTTAGCCTGTTTTTCTTTGGACGTCTTGTTTGTTGCTCTACACGGTTCTCTTTTTTTTTTTTTTTTTTTTTTTTTTTTTTTAAACGAGCGATTCTGTTGAGCTGCTTTCGAGCTGCGATGGTCGTCGCCGCGGGTTTATGCGGATGTCTCCGGACCAGCCTGTGCTGAAACAACAAATGGGACCATCCAGCATCGGCCGAAAACATTCAGATATTTGAATTTGTGGAAATTTCGAGGCAGAGGTGAGTCTCCTATGTTTGCGCTGCTGCAAAGCATTTTCCCCATTTTTTTTTTTTTTTTTTTTGCTAAGGAACAACAACAACAAACCGACTCTCTCTCTGGCCCCTGTGGGTTAACTCGAGGTTGTGTCGCAACAAAGGTCAACTTTCAGTATATTTAGTTGCTTAGGAGGTAAAGCATTTCAAACATGGCGTGCGTTTTTTGTGTTGTTGTTTTTAATTCCTTCCCCCCGTAAAAAAAAAAATGCTGAGGCTGACAAGTGAATCTAACATTGAGGCAACGTGCAGAATCATAAGCTGTTTTTCAGGGGGGATTTGATTTGGCTTCATGCCTGATGAGAACACTTAAAAAAAACTAAAAGTGAATATCTTTCGCTTTCACGTCTCCACGTACGTCCTCCCTGCAAGCAGCGTGCGAGAATCAGTGTCTGTGTGGTGTGTGTGTTTTTTTTTTAAGTAGTAATAATATGTTTTTATTGCATAGGCAAGACTGGTTCCACCAGATTTTAGCACAATACATGGCACCTTTCCTCATGGATGCACCCAAACTTTGACCTTAATTATTTTTTTTTTATTTATCTTAAATGGCACTTTTTTCTTTTTTTTTTTTTTGTTGTATTTCCCAGTTGAACCAACCCAATACTAACTGTTAGGTTTGCACGGTTGCATAAATTCCTGGCGTGAAGTCACCCTTGCCTGCCTTTCATCCATGTAGCTCTTCTGCAAAAAAAACGGATGTGTAGCCATGAAGTAAAGAAATGCATCAGGCTTGTCAGAGCTAAATACCAGTGTGTGAGTGTGTTTTGAAGAACGCTTTGACGTTTCCCCCACAAATTCACCAATAAGTGTCTGCACACAGTTGGCAGCCTAACCTAACCAGGGGTGTGCGTACATGTGTGTGTGTGTGTGTGTGTGTGTGCAGATGGATAACCATCTCAAATTGAGTTGTTTCGGTGGAGCGTGTGTGTTCTGCGTTGAATAATGTGTGTGTATATATGTAAAGGTGGGGCGCAACGTGGTGGTGGTGGTGGTGGTGGTGGTGGGATTCGAGACGAGCTGTAGGCGAAGAAGTGGCACACGGAAGGAGATGCTCGGCGCTTTGGCGCAGTACCAGTGCTGAGGAAAACACTGCAGTGCCGCCGCCGCTGCTGGTGGTGTTTTCCACCAAGACACTGAGAGTGTTTCAGCTTGTTGGGGCGTTCGTGTTGACTACACTGCAGAGGCAGTGATGCATATCTCTGTCTCCCTTGAGCTTGCGTAGGTTTTTATTTGTCTGCGCTACAGTCAGCGCCTCGGTTTGATCTGTTATCGCTTTTTTTTTTTTTTTGGACGATTGTTTGGATTGTGTGGAATTTGCATATAAACTAAAGAGTCGCGGAGCAAATCTGGTCTGGTCGTATGTTAACCAACCGTCGCCGCCGACTGTTGTTAATGTGTCACCAATCAGTGTAATTGTTGATTATTGAGTAATAACTCAAACAACCTACTAATACGCAATTCTCCCGAAACTACGTGTCCCACTTTTTTCCCCATTAGCGGTGGTTAGATTTTTGCCTCTGTTCCTATAAGTGGTACCAGAGAACGAAGGCTCTGCCTGCAACAGGAAATGGGGTTTCTGTTGGGGTTAGAAAGGTCGTGAGCTCTGGAAAGAAAGGCAGACAGTGTTTCTACGTTTGTCTCTTCAGACTCATTTTTTTTTCACCCCCTCCCCCCAGATGTGGGAAATGTTCTGACCTGCACGCACCACGGCTGGTCAACCGCCCGGGTTTGCTCGTACGTCAGCCCACGTCCTGAAGCGTTGCCACACTTTTACTCCTTTTTCCCTCTTCTCCACACTCGGGGCCCTTTTTTGTAGAGACCCGTATCGTCCGACTGATTCTGACACGTTTTTTAAGTGGCTACGAGGCGAAGGGTGAAGGTAAACGAAAGCCCGCGCGCCCGTGCCAAAGCCACGATAAAAGCGAAAGCACGAGAACAAGACCGTCTTGATTGGTGTGTTCGGCTGACTGGACTGTCGGGCTGGAGGATTATCGTGGATTATTTGTGACCTAGTGAAAATATGTCAGAATCGCTGAATGACACGCGGCGCGGTGGAAACGAAAAGTACGTTTGTTTGCTGTGACAGCGACGTGTCGGTCGCTAATTCAAGGCGCAAGAGCGTTTACGATAAATCTTAATTTATAGCCGTGTTAGAGATGCAGGCCGCTACCATTCATCCAAAAAGCTTTTCCTGTGTTCACGTAGCTCAGCCGTAGCCAGCACAGAAAGTTCTTCAGCCTCCTACACATCATCTACTCGGGCGTCTTCCCTGTGCCGCGTTGATTTCAGCGAACAGTTTATCTGCACTTTATTAGTTTTAAACTGCAACGCAAGCTGCTCCTTTTTCTCGGTGAAGTGCAGACTTCCGACTCGTCGCTGTCTGGTGATTTAGTGGCGTTTTAACGTGTACGTCACAGGCACCGTAGGCCCCCCCCCCCCCCACGCGTCGACCGCTTTCCAGAGCGTAAACAACATTTAGGGGAACCGCTCCGTCATCCAGGGGGAACCCAAAGCAGAATTTTATTACCTGTTTGTTTTTTGTTGACCCGATTGCTCTTTTAGCCTCTTCAACAGTTCGCGTTTCGAGTTTCTTGTGTAAGTTGGGAGTTTATGTTTGATTCCGATGTTTGCACAGGTACAAGAGTTTGACCAAACAGTCAAAACACCCAAACAAAAGAGGTCGTTTTTTTCAAGGCAGCGCAGAATATTCGCATTATTGCTTCTGACGGTTACGTGAGTCATCAGTGAACAGTCATGCCTAAGTATTTCAGGTCAATAAGTCGGCCATAGATGGACCGACCGGCACATTGAACGTTTCCATCTGGTCATTTACGCAAATAATGTGCTGCACATGTATTTAATCTGTAGCTCGTCCTGTCCCTTTAGTTTCATCCATCAAAGTTGCACGACGTTTGTTTTGGTTGCATTTTCTCGTGTGATGTTTAATCTCAGACACCACACTTTGCATTTTTATTTTTTCCTCCCGGAATACAGACACAAAATCCTCTCCTCACAGTCCAGATAGATTGATGAATCTGGCGGCGGCGCCGGCTGTGAGATGGAAAAGAAGCCTTTAGCTTCAACTCCTGCACCCACTCTGCTTTCTGTTTCTCCACTCCCATCCCCCTCCTGCACTGAGAGTGTGGTCCTTTTAGGTAAACAAGCATGGCTACTCCTATTTCTTGCCTCTTTTCTGTCTGCCTCTGCCTTTCATTTTCTCCCGCGCCGAGGCCTCTCTCTCTCTTCTTCCACCCTGTTTCGAGTCGTGTAAATCTTTTATAGCCGCCGTTCCACCGGCACAATCTCGGCGCGGATACTCAAATGGCATCTGAAGCCCCTTTGAAATTCAGCCTGGTCCTTTTGCCCCCCTCCTCTATCCTCGAAGCGAAATGGAACAAAATGGCGGGCCCCCGATCCTGCTGTTCCCCCCCTCTGGGACCGTGGAGCCTCATTTTCGGGGGGTGTAGGAGGTCCTGATGGTTGATGGCGTCTTTAACTCGTGTGAGGGTTCGTCTTACTCCCTCCGCCGCACCACCACCACTCTTCTCGATAATGTTTTCTGTTCCCCGAGTCTCTTGCACATCAAAGGGAAAGGTTCTCTACTCCGGCGCTGCTGCTGCTGCTGCTGCTGCTGCTGCTGCTGCTGCTGCTTCTCCACAAATGTGCTTTTTTACAGACTTGGCTTTTGATCTTTGGGATTGAGGCTCAGAAAAGGAATATTTTGCACTCTTATTTTAAAGGGGAAACTTACTGATATGCTTAATTCTGGTTTCAGTCATGCAGAAAATCACCACACACAAAAAAAACTTGTCTCACTCGTGTGTGTGTGTGTGTGTGCTTCTAGGACTTCTTGATTTGTTTCGCCAACCTGGCATATAAACCTTACAACACAGGCCGACCTGCAACCATCTAGTTTGCTTTATGCCTTATTTTCTGATCTATTCTGTTTGCGTGCACCATCACATCTTCTTAATAGGTTTTGTTAGATAGCACTGCTACCGCTAAAAGTTCCACACGCGCCTTCCGGGGGTTCATCTCAAAAAGAAGCACGGATAATGGGTGAAAGTCTCGGCTATAAAAAGCATCGTCTCATTTGTGCGGCCGCACGTAGAGAACCTGAGTAGGTGAACGCCATCAAGCAAATGGCTGCATCCCACAGTCTGAGCAGGCATGAATATGGAAGGGACGGGAAGGCGGGGAGGAAGGAGGAGGAAAGGGGGGGGGGGTCAAATCTGGAAACAACAGTTGGTGTTTGATTGGATGTGCTGCTGAGCAGGAGGCTGCACGGGATGATGTATCGTCCATATGTGGGATTGGAAATTTCCTGAGGTTAGTCGGCCAGGTCTCCGAGCTGATGGCGGAGGCCGTCTGTGTGATGTGTCCCTCTGGGCGCCGCTGTCCCGCTCTGTTCTGCTGGTTGCTGACACATGGGGAAAAGACAAGATGGCCCTTTTTTACTTTTTTTTGTCTGGTCTCAGCTTTGTAGTTTCTCTCCAACTGTATGTTTCTTAATGAGCCGTGATTTAAAATGAAATAAAGTGCCTGCGTGCGTCCTAGCTCATTCCTTGGCCTCCCTTGAATAGAATTGACTTTACCGCTTTTTTACTAGTAGAATCACATATTAGAGACGTATAACTAGACAAACGAATAGCTGTGCGATAATAGTACCTGTGTTACTGCACCAGCACGGATGTCATTTTTACTGGAAACCAGTGTTTGTCGTTGAATTTGCACCGACGTACGTGTGGCCGTAGCTGAAATAAAAGTTGTGTTTCTTGTGCAATCAGAAGCCCACAGCACATTGTTGCCATTTGTGGCGCCAAACCACTTTTTCCTACTGTGCATTTTAATAGTCGAATTGATGGTAAACAATCCATGTGAAAGAAAGCAGTTTTTGTCATGAAATTTATCGCTTATTGCTTGGAAGCTTTAAAAACCCTGTTGTTGTTGTCTTCATGCTGGGAATAAGCTATAATCTGAGATGGTGGTGGTGGTTGGGGAGGAGATGGGAGGGGAGAGGACGGGAGGGTAAGGGTGTGAGGACAAAGTGTTGGGTGGTGGTGGGGGGGAGGGAGGGTCGAGGTGGCGTGGCCTGGCTGAATCTCAATCACCAAGCCCCTTCGGCGGGGCTGGCCTTTTGATGGGCCAGCTGCAGCCATTCATCCAGCCATTTACATTGAAATGCAACAACAGGAAGGGGGGAGGGAGGGTGGGGGACAACTGTGGGGGGTGGGGTGGGGAGGGGAGAGAGATGGGCCTCTGCGCTGGTGCGGGGTGGGATGTGAATGAAAAGCAAAGGCATACCTAAATACCAAAGAGGGGGACTGGCGAGTCGGGGCCCGGGCCCCGGCTCGCCAGCATGTGCAGCCATACTTTGTTTCACCCCCGGCGTGCTGTGGGGCAGTAAACCTAACACAAAGGACCTAAGCGCCCCCTTTTTTTGACCAGTACAGGCATTTTCATCACTCAGCTATTTCCAGGCTTTACTGCCGGGCTGGTGGCTATAAAGAGGTTGTGATTCATCCCAATGTCTCTTTTTAACAATCCTCGGACTGTTATTATTGTTGTTGTTGGTGCTGTTTTCTTTACTTTTTTCTTGCCATATTCATATTTTGTGGGTAATTGCATTCAGATGAGTTCACATTTTTTTTTTATTTATTTAGTTTTTTGTGATTGCTGTGGTTGAGGTTTAATTGTGAGTCGTTATGAAGTTTCGAGGTTCTTGTTTCTGGCTCGATGTAAATGGAGGTCACGCTGCGCTATTGGGTAGAAGAACCCTGTTCTGAAACTCATTAGGGGCTCCAGCCACAAACTGTAGTTCAGGCAAATGAGGCCAGTGTGTCATTTTCCTTTTTTTTTTTTTTTTTTTTTTTTTTTCTGAGTTCATCCAGCTTTCCAGGATAGCTGCTCAAGAGATGTGGATGTGGCAACGATCGAGAGGCGTTCGGTGCGTTTACGTGCACAGACACAAGACTTTCTGAATGCGGTTCCTTGTCCCATTTCACATGCAATGGAGGAAATCGAATAACGGACGGGAACATGGGTTCCTCCTCCACACTAGGTGGAGATATGTGTCTTTTCAGTGGGTTAATTTGTGGTTTGACCTGTTACGTCATAAACAACTGGAGTCAGCGGTTCAAACAACGCCAAGGTGGACAATAGTTCAGCTTTTTAATCTCGTACATAATGTGTGCGCTACTTCTGGTGCAGATAATATGGCGGGTATCCCTCAGGTGGTTATTCTACCGGCTCTGTTTACCTTCTTCTTCTGCAACCGGCTTTCTTGGATGTTTGTCTTGTCTAGTTTAACTCCAATTAAGGCGATTTCCTATCGTATTATCCGGGTGTCGTAGTCGTAGTAGTGAGGTTTCCATGTGCTTCAGTTGTCCGGTTAGAGTCGGATTATGGCAGTAATTCTGTTTTTTTTTGTTTTCACGTGCATGTTAATGTTCTGACTGTGGGGGAATGTTTTGAAACCATGTTCTGACTGGCGGAGCTGCTGCAAATTAAAACCACAGCCTTTGCAGACGTTTCAGTGACACAACAACACGGTGCAATGTCATCTAGCAAAAAAAAAAAAAAAACAGCCTTGTCAAGTCGGATATGTTTAAAAACTCGCACTCCTGGCATACGACTGGAATAAATGATATAAATCTGCAATTGTTTGTGACTGCTGAGAACATTTGTCCATATTTTATCTTGCACACATGCAAGAAGTTATCTGAGTTGCCTACAAACTTCCCCAATGAGAAGTGGTTTAACTTGTATTTTGACATTAAGCTGCGGTTATTAACTTCCACTCGGGAGACTCCTGCCAGTGAAAACACGGAGGGTAACAGAACAACTGGGGCGACCCAGGAGTGGTCAGGTGCATGGGAGATCAGTTTTTAAAGGTCGTGTCAAACACCAGCAGCACGTCGATGGTCAATACCGGTTCTACCACCTCACAGACTCTCGATAAAATCACCCGTCCAGTTTTCTTCTCGGCCTAAGAGAAGTCTGTTCTCGCGCCGACTAAAATGCCCAAATAATAGAATCTATTCCCACGGCGCTTGGTAGAACAATCAATGTGTGCATCTTCTAGTAAGAAGTGTGGGTGGGGAGATAGATAAAACCTTTTTTTTTTCCCGCTATGCAGTGTTAGAAACCCACGTATCTCCACTGTCCACATGTCTGCTGCTGCTGCCGCTCGACTCTCGTGGTGCTTTATCTGTCTCTCCGTAAGGTTTGTGTGCTAGGGCTGGGTTTTAAAAAAAAAAATAGATTTAAATCGATCTTTATTTGAAAGTTGATTCACAAAATCATTGGATTTTTTAAAAAAAAAAGTACTACATCCTCTTGTTGTGAGGTCAGGAGACTCCGCAACGAGATTAGGGCTCAGTCAGGCCTGAAACCTGATGCATCACAGCATTTTCGGGTTTAAAAAAGTATGACGACAATAGAGCTGGACAAAGCCATATTTAAGATGTGCAGACTGGAGGTAAATTGTTGTGGAAATACTACCAATTTCCGAAACCAAAGACCCGATGATTCAGGTAATCCGTAATGATACCCAGCCCCGAGTTTGTGCGCACCAGACGCACCAAGAAACGAGAGACTGCACTCGGTTTAAAAGCAGCAGCTGCTACCGAGACACACACAACATCTCTGATAACAAAGACAATAACTAAACTATTTGGTCATCTGAATTGTATTAAAAGTATTAAATTAAAAACTCAAGTCCAAGTGGATACTCAAGCCATATTGTATTAAAGATATAGTTGCACAATGATGTGATTGAATCCCTAATGCAGACGTCTCCAATGCTGACAAACAGAACAATCATGGGAGAGTGAATTACAGACTCTGGAGGTTCATGGTCCATCAGCACAAACCTTCATTTGTAGGTGTTTGGTGACGATCAGGCTCAGGCTGTAACATTTTGGATGAGACTGTTGTGACTTTCCTTCCCTACTCGATCTTTTATTATTCAGCGTCGGCTGATCTGACTCCTGGTCCAATCTTAAGTTTAAACTAAGTTTCCTCTCCTGGAGATTCATAAAGGCTTTTCTCCTCTTCCTTCATCATGTGTAAATGTATATTCATATATTTCTGTTTCTTGTAAATGTAGCGTTCAGGGTTTGTTGTTGTTTTAGTGCAGACTTTACCTTAATCTTCAACATTTTTTTGGCGGCTTTGGCGCAACTGAACGAACGTCACGTAAATGTAAGAAGAAGATGTTTGATGCTACTGACACAGATTTGTCATATCACCCACCCCAACTATATATGATACTATATACTGTAATATAAGGGTGGGAAATAATATCGCTGTGGCAATACATCGCGACTGTCTTGACATCGATTTTGAAAGAAAAAGAAATAGTCATGTTTTCGGCCGTGAATAAATTGGAAATGGATTAATATTGTTTTTTGACCCAATTAGTCAAATGAATTATCACTTTCATCTGATGTGTGCATATAAATATGTATGTATATATACGTGTATTTTAAGCTGAATTTAAAATTTCTCAGTGAACCGTGTAGAATATTGCAATATATCGCGATAATGTATCGTATCGTGACTCAAATATCGTGATGCGTATCGTATCATTAACCCTTTGCCAATATCCGTCCCTACTGTAATATTTATTGTCTGTAAAAGCTTGCACTCGAACTTATTTCAACATTTTAACCTGAATGAATCCTTTGAACTGCGTGTCCCTTCAGCCAATATCACATATAGGCAGCTCTTGACTATATTTCAGCCTCGATGTGTCAATGAAGGCTCCTTCACTATTTCATGTAAAATTATGTTGTTTTTTTTAAACTGGATTCATTGGAGGTTGTGTGTTTTGTGGAAGTTCGCTTTGTGCCAACTAGCGATCAGATGGACTATTGAAGACCCAGACACCATGTCTTTTAGCCTCTTTTAGCTTCTTTTCCACCCCGACTCTATTAATCGCCTTCATCTAAATCAATCCATTCAAGTTTCCCGTCGTCTTTAGCCAAGTCTGACAAACACACCTTGGAAACTTTGCTAAATCTGTGTGTGTATATATATATATATTTTTTTCTTTTACTCTCCATTTGCCTGCAGCTCCTGTCTGATTCTACCTGCTTTGAGTCTATGAGTCTGTGCATGACCCCGTCTCAGTTCTGCTCTCCTATATCTTTACATGCCGCTTCTATTTCTTGCCAAGCTCGCATGTCTGGCTCGAGGGGCCTTAAAATCCACCCGTTAATGCGAAATTCTTTTGAACTGCTGCCATTAAGACGTCGGATGTTGTCCCAGCGTATGCACCTGCAGGAGGACGGGGAGACGTCGTTGTTGTTATTACTTTTCTCTTCGTTCTGCTGAGCCATAAATACAGTTTTTGCTGCTCGCATTAGTTACAACACGACTGAATGGACATTGATCCGTAAACAGTTTTGACCAGCGTGCTCGGCTGATGCGGCATTCATCGGGTTCATTAGGTGCACTATTGAAAACGCAGACATGTTGCTAATAAAGGACCTGCTAATAATGCTAATAATGTTGATAATAAAGCCTTGAAGTAAATCTTCCCTTCGTGATGAAAAGACCTGTTGATTCATCCGTGTTTTCATTTTTTCACAGGGTGTGATCCGTAGTACAATTGTGTTGTATCGACGCGTGTTTCTTTTACTTTGATAACCTGGTTTTCGCCAGCGCGCTAGGGCTAAACAACACAACCACCTTTGTCTTGTTGAATTGAATACGGCTTAACTGCGCCAACAAAAACTACATCCTCCGTCCTCTGATTAATCATAAACTGACCCTGTGATTCAACGCGAGACGCACCTAAAACGTCTCGGGCCTCAGTTTCAGCTTCTCTGTTGCCCGGAATTTTGTGTTTTAATGCCCCGGTAATAATGTGACAACAACACATTGTCAGCGAGGACCCACTGGCTAGTGTGTTTAACCAGAGTAGTCAGCAGGGAGTGGAAAATCACATCATCTTCAGTCAGCCTGCACAGGGACTTTCCCTCCTGAATATGTGGCAGCGCAGAGCATTTCTTAAAGCGTCAGGCTTGAAGTATGTGTGTGTGTGTTTGTGTGTGTGTGTGTGTGTGTGTGTCTGGCCCTGATACTGAAGCCTCCTCGTACGTCCACGTCGTATCCCCCCCCCTCCCACCCCCCGTCACAGCTCATGCAAAAAAAAAAAAAAAAAAAATGACTTCACCGACTTGTTTTGTTTTCGTCCAGAAAGGAAGAGGTCTAAATGAGAAGTGGGAAGTGGGAGAACAGGAAATACAGCAGCAACAGCGGCAGCGGCGGCAGCAGAAGACATTTTAAGTCGGGCCCTGGAGCGAACGTTAATCTTTCCAGCGTTCGCGTTTGTGTTTGTCTTCCGAGGCCCGGGATAGTCACAGATCTGAGATTGGGGCGACTGCAGTCGGCTCTACGGCGGCCCCTTTTTTTTAAAGTCCTTTTGATACCAGAACCTTCTTTCCTATAAATACACTGGCTTGTTTTTGTGCCCATCTGCATGCTTGTGAGGTTGTGGGTGTGTGTCGTTGTGTGTGTGTCTGTGTGTGTCTGTGTCACTCATACTCCCTGCAATGAATCTTTTTATAGAAACAGCAGCCAGCAGTGTAATCTCTGGTGTGGATGTAGGACAGCCTTTTATTCCTTCTCATTACTTATGCAAAGCCAGTTCTCACCCACAGTCACTGCATCGCCTGTTTTGAATGTGCGGTTTCTTAGAAAAAGGTGAGGAATTAACAGAGTTAACCCTATATTATGCTTGGTATTGTATGTATATGTGGTGTATTTGTAGCTGGATGTGAAAAATACCTTTTCTAAGATTCTGTTTCTGGCGCACAGCAAACATAGGTGTCTATTATGGTGGCTTTTATTTTTTAACGTGAGCTCTCGAGTCTTGTCGAGTGCCGAAGCCTCACGTAGCATCAAGTATTTTATTTTGTTGGCGCCAGAATTTGCACATGGTTTTGCAGAAGGATGCAAATCTATTTAAAGGCTGCGGCTCTTCTTTTATGAATGATCTCAGTCTTTAATAATTGAGTAAAAAAGGGGCTAAATTTGGAGCGGTGGGTGGAGTGATTAGGTTTTTAGTCCATCAGCATAAAAAATAAAAGTAAGGCTAATTGTAGGGAAGTCCTGATTGGTATCTGGCCCAGTCGCGGCCTTTTGTTATTTATAAAGAATCGGTAGCAGTTTGTGTTTATTTGTTTTAAGTCTGTCATAAAACAAAACTATGTTGGAGCGTTAAAACATCTTATTCCTTATCTATTCGTAAGCGAAACAAGAGGACGACTAATTCATTTTATTCATCTGTATTGGTGGCGGTTGGCTAGCGTTAAAATTGCCAAAAATCGCTGCTGTGTAGACCGTCTCTAGCTGCGTTTCCATTTTCCTGTTATTTTTGCCAAATGAAACAGATTTTTCTGAAAGATCAAAAAAGAGAAACGATTCTCTGTGGTAGAAAAAGTATAAAAAGCCTTTCTTTAAGAATAGTGAAACCGGTTAAAAGCACATGAGCCTACGTGTGGCGGCCATATTGGCCGTCATCAGATCATAGCAACAGGAAGGTAGGACGAAGCTTAAAAAGGGGCGTCTGCAGGTGCTTAGTGGGTGGAGCTCGGTGTTGGATGGTGTTTTTGCGATAGTAAAGTCTCACTTCGTAATGTCCCACGTGAACCTTCACTCTGAGGAAGATGGACTTCCCCCTACATCGTCTCTGGTGACGGGATTTGCTAAAAAAGTGTTTCCATTGTAGTTTTGCGGTAAACTTTTATATCGATGCGTCTGAAAAACAACCTCATGGGACCCTGAGTGTAGCCGCTTTACCATCACCATTTATTTAACTGCGATATTTAAGTTTTTGCACGTTTTTAGGAGTAACAGAAACTCAGACTTTATTTTCCAATGTGGATTTGTTTTTGCGAGAAGGTAGCATGAGACCTCTAACCACCCAAAGAAAACGATAGAACAAAACGTAATACGTCGAAACACGGACACGCAAAGGCTGCATAAAGTTTAAATGGAGAGAAATCTTTCCTCAAGACAGCGTCAAGGTGAGAAACATTTCAGAGAGAGCGTAGCATAAAGCGTAGGTTTTTCACCGTTGTTGTTGAATCTTCTCGGGACTCGGATTAACTGATATTGAGTCTTGAAAGGTTGGTATCGGATTGGGGGCAAAAAAAAAACCCGTTATGGTTAGGTTATTCCTAATTATTTTGTTGTACGTTCTGAAGTCTTTAGTATAATAAGTGCCCAGTCATTACTAAATACAGTCCTTAAAGGTGCAAGTATTTTAATTCATGTCGTCTGTAATGTTGATATTGTTGGGATGAGGTGACCCTGCTGAATCACCCTGTGCTGCAGGGTACAAAGTTGAAATCTATTTAAAGCTCCAGCTGTTGTATTATGAATGTTTTTCCTCTTTACAGTCCGTCAGAATAAAAAAGTTTCTGCTGTCGGTTTCCTTCGCTGCTCGTCCTCTTCCTCCGCGTCTGTGTTGATGCCTTCAGGTGTGATGACAGTAACGCACGTGCTCTCCGTATTGCGGTTTCTCGAAAAAAAAAAAAAAAACACGCACGTGCTCTCTGCGCTCACACGTTTGCATATCTGCTAAAAAAATTCACCACATCATCCTCTGTGGTTCTTGGATGGGCTGATATTGTCTGCTGAACCCGGCCCTGCAGTGCACCGTTTTGCGCTGCTCTCTCACACACTTGGCTCGGGCTCTGCTCCCGTCCGTCGCTACTATTTCCACACCCCGGGCCCTCCTCTCTCTTCTCTCTTCTCGCTTCCACTTTCTCTCGGCGCTCAGAAAGAAAACGCTCGCGCGCTGCATCCTCGCTTGCTCATCTCTCCCCTCGCTCTCCGAAAGTCTCCTCCCCCCCCATCTCCACCTCTATGCAGTAGCCCTGGTTCCTCAGGAAGCACTGCGTGCAGGAAGCTAAGGGCGTTGGACCTAACTGTTTGCCCTGTTTCCTCCTCTGACACACGCACACACACACACACACACACAAAAAAAAAAAAATCATAATAAATTGCACACACCGACACCGGTTTTATTTAGCAGCTTTTTAAACGTAAAGCAGTGTTTTTAATAGCTCTTTAAAAAAGGCGAGCGCGTGAGCCGCTGCCGTCAGAATTGGATGTGGGAGCTTAAGGTCTTGGCGAGCGTGGAGCGCACACATGATACCTGTTTTCTTTTTCAACTGCGTGGAACTGATTGAGATTTTTCTTCCGGGCAGAATGTAACAATCAGTCAGGCATCCAAATGGATATGCATCTCTTTTCCCTTTTTCTTTTTTCTTCTTGCTCTGCGCATCAGTTTGTGCCTGTTCTTTCGCGTCTCCACCTCTTTCCTCTTTGTTTCAGCGAAGGAGCATCTTTGCACAAACGGAAAATCAGGATTCCTAAACATACGTGATCTCTGCACAGACACGCATTTGCAAACTAGCCGCATCTTGTAATGTGCTACCCTGCTTTGTAATATTACCTCTGCTATTCTAGTGTCGCTGTGTAAACTACACTCCTGGCCCTTAATCAAAATATATATATATATGAGGTATGTGTGTACTAAAAGGCCAGCGTACAGTACGGCTGCGGTCATACCGCCACAAGACAGAGCACCAGAGTACAGTCACTTTCTTTTTTTTTTGGGGGGGGCTATTTTTATCTGTGCGCTCCAGGCCCTCTGATGCAGGTCCTTGTGTGATCCATCTATCACTTCGTAAGAATAGCTGAGGTATATATCCTGCACGCTCGGGGCGTTTCTAAAACGCCTGGATGCCGAATCGGATCGCGTCGGGCTTCGGCCAAGCGCGACCGCTAGTAGTTTCTTATTTTAAGTCCGGCGTAAACCCAAAAAAACGTTGGCTAGCGTCTTCAACTTCACTACGGAAAATGAAGTCAGTCGGACGGCAATTTGCAAATGATGCAATGTGGATGTTTCCCGAGGTGGTAGTGGGAGAGCGTCATTCAATACTACCAAATTTATCCGGCGCCCAAAATAAAACGCAATACAACAACAACAACAAACAGCGAAAGCTGAAAGAGGAGGAAAGTTTTCCCGGAGACGGCGTCGACGTGTAAACGGAGCTAGCTACAGATAGCGGTGGATGATGTTCACATGTGATTTAGGAGAATAAGCAAGATAAGAAAAAGGACATTTTGTTCATTTAAAATGGTTAATTCTGAATATTAAAAGATGGGTATCACATCTCAGTCACATCTCAGTGCAAATAAATCTTAATCCAGACGTCCCCATCGTATAATATGTTTTTCTTTTTGCAGTGACGAGTCTTTGCACGGTTGTATTTTGTGGATCCACAGGCTGCCACTCTGGTGTGCGCCGTGCTCTCGCTACCTTAATGCATGCACGCCCTGCTCTGCTGTTTATACAGCTTTGCAGCGAGGATGAAATGAGAAATCTCAGAGATGATTGTGTGCAGCGGAAGCTTGCCAAAAAATAAAAAAAGGGGAGAAGAGGATTAACCATTGGCACCGCTCTGCATCTCACACACCTACACTGCAGATCCACACGGGCTGATAATCTTTCCGATCACGTCGGCCGCGACGACGCGAAGGCGGCGCATTTTTTACGAGGAGTTTCTCGAAGCCGGAATTCGAAGCTGGATGCGCGATTTCCAGCGCCGAGCGTGGAGACGATGTGTGTCAGCTGGAGATATTTATTAAATGCCTTCTTTTTAAGCGGCTGAGAGAGAATTGTGTGGGTGAGCGGATGGCTGCGGGCGTTCAGAACCAACACAGTCGGCTTGTTCCGCGGCGGTGGTGTCGGAGGAGCATGTGCGGGTGTTTATGTACCATGTGCTGCTACTCCTCCATTTCCAATATTCATGGAGCTCTGTCTTTTGCCGCAACCATGGCAACAGAAAAATGACAAATGGCAGAACTGTGGAAACGCTCAGTGTGTGTGTGTGAGGCTGAATGGCAGAGCGAAGCTTCTTGATAAAAAAATAAATAAATAAAATCATATGGCCTTCACTTAACGTATAAAACCGTTCTTTAAAATGCTGCCTCTTTGACTGTTAGATGATTATTAAAAAAGCTCTTTGATTTTCAGATGACATCAAGGTGTAATTTTAGCCTCCTTGCCCACATTTGTCAATTTAGATCGAGATACATGTTGCTGTCACTAGCGCTGGTTACAGTGCGTGCTGTTTTTAGGCGCCTTTGAATATTAATTGCTGTAGAATCAGATCTCGGTGAGTCATAAAGGCTTTTCTTATCGCGCTTGTATTCTCTCAGATACATGTGCGCCGTGCAGCTGCCAGCGGTAATGCACTGCGCAAAGGGTGGCCTGTGCTGTGGCTCCGGAAAAATATTTTTATCTTTTTGTACTTTGAAATATTCTGGTCATGCAAAGCAATAAACTCCCTAACCCTCTCTGGAATATTTTCCCTCCTTGATGCAGCGTTGGGTGACCAGAACGTTTCTGTCCTAAAGATCACACTTCTTCATCTGTTGGCGCTTCCGGGGGCTAATGCACGAGCTACCCCCCCCCTCCCAGCTGCATCGGCTTTTGCAGCTCTGTTTATTGAACGTAACGCTCTTGATGCAGTCGCATGGTGCACATGTGATCTCGGAGAATATAGATAAGAATTTATGAAGCTCCAGGGGCAGACGTTTCAGTGCTTTTTTTCCCAGAGTGTCTTAAGTTCATACCGATCTCCTACGACCACCTCACCAAACCCACGGTGCACAATTTCCAAATGTCCGACTGGCTTTTAATTTCCCGACCAATAGTCTTCCACGTAGCAGATGTGTTGTTTAGTCACCATTTCCGAATTGTGGCAGCTTTGATTCTAGCTAAGTTAAAACAGAAGAGGAGGAAGACGTGTGAACGCTACCGGCTCGTCGCTACGAAACATCGAGCGTGGCTAAAGCCCAATGTTGGGTCCCATCCCTTTTAAAAACCCCTGGATCTGCACCAGTACCGATCAGGATATCCTTCAGTTTGAATTTGTAGTCACTGTCTGGAGATCTGTCTGGAGATCTTTGGGTCGACTTCATGCAGTGATGGACAGAACAGCCACACAGTGCAACACTTGTTAGTAGTAGTAATAACTTCAAACAGATGAACAGTTCAGACATTTATAGAGAACTAGATGCACAGATCGATGCTCTGGTTGGTTGGAGAACTATTATTGTGAGCAGAGGTTATTGTTTTCCTCCGTTCGTGACATCCAGATGTTGTGTTATCAGTCTGGCTACAGCAGGCTAATGGTAGGAACGTCATTAGGTCTATTTATGGCTGCTTTGACAATATATGTGTAATAAGATCCAACACTTAGAGCCTCTGTGAATGGGGGAAATAAAGGTCCTCTTCTACTAGCTAGATTATTTCCCCCCGTTGCTTTTCTGGCATCAACCAGTGTCTATGCAGTAAACCCAAACCTGTGCCAACTCACGCCTGGTTGACACTGATGTGCAGGTTTATATAGAAAAGTGTAGGAACGGCTATTTTGGCAGACGTGCATGTTATATATTTAACATAAAGTCGGCAGTTTTGCAGGATCAGTGTGTGCATTGGTCGTCCTGTATCATAGTTACAGGTGTTATTGAGTTAATCATTTCAGTAGCTTTGATTGGTGTAAGGTTTGTGTAACTGGTTGACTGAAAATGTTGTGTTATTTCTTATGTCGATAGAGACGTAAATACATTTTTGGCTTTTTGACTACGTAGCAGCAGACACTGATTTATGATGGGTGGGTGGTGTCTTTTTTTTATTTTTTTTATCTTGTAACTTTAAATTATTTAATTAAATTTATTAAAATAATTGTCAATGTGGTAGAAATGTGTGTGAAAATATCCGACTAAGCCCTGTTGTGGTCATTAATTACATAACACACTCAGAGCTGATCTTTGTTGGGGCCCTTTACCCAATCTGCATTCTCATGTTTTGTCGATACAGCAAAAAAAAAGGCTGTGTTTACACAACGTGTGTAATCATATAGAATGAGATTTGAATGGACAGAAAAGAAGGGGAACATTTGTGTTATCTCAAACAGTTTTGTCAGTCGGTTTGTTGCTTTGCAGCACTGGATCAGATTACGTTAGGTCAGTCGGGCCTCGAAGGAAAACGGTTTGAGTTTTAGTCACTATTACAGTAGCAGTGATTTAGTTACTGTTTGGGGGCCTGGGTTCTAAGCCGGGTGCTTGAGTAAAACTTCTTGGGTGTGTTGTAAAGTTGTGTGAACCGTGTGCTGAAGCTGCAGCATTGGAGAACGATGGCGACGCTCCATTGTATTAGTTGCTAATAAAGTTAGCATTTGTAGGTAGCAAGTAGCTTCTTTGGTTTCTAGAGGGTTGGTGGATGAGTATCCATTTGAGAGTCTTGTGACACGTAGCCCCTCCTAGACCAGACCAGACACCCCCCCCCCACCCCCACGGCAGTGACACTCCTTGATGGCAGCAGGATGCAGGGCCTCCAATTTCACTAAATCCCCAAACTGATCAAGTATCTGAGGGATGATGATCCACAGAGGCCCTCCCCCCCAACCTATAGGACCCAACATCCTGATCCCAGACACAACAGAATCCCCCTCCCCCCTTCAGAAGGCCCATGTCCACTCTCTGATGACTCACAACACAAGGGAGACCTACACAATATTAGGAGTAGTGGTCATAATGTTGTGGCTGATTGCCGTTCAGTAGTACTGCAAACCAACAGCTTTATTATTTATAATAAAACAACCATCGCAAAGAGAAGATGTGATGCAGGACTGTTAGAATCCATGCACCTGATGTTCTGGTGCCGTCTGATCCATTTACTTCACACTTTTACATGAATCTGTGATATTTCACCTCGTCAGAAAAGAGATGTTTTGTCTTTTTGTTTTGTTGATGAGGCCTCGGATCCACTGAATCGATTAGTTTTTAATGAAGCCACCCTTCATCTATGAATGTTGCCACTGCTTTATTTTTTTTTTTATTCTGGCCACATAGAGAGAGGAACACTCGGCTACTGGAAATGTTCAAGTTCCATGGAAAATTAAAACAGAAAAGGAAAAAAAAAAAATCACTCGTTGTTGAAGAGCGACCTTCAAATGCACGAGGCTGCACATGGAGAATACGCGGCAGCTCTGAGTTTGAGGCGAGCGTTTTGAAAAAAAGACATCTTTTGAACATGAGGATTGTTTTCTTCTTCTTCTCCTTCTCCTTCTTCTTCTTCTTCTTCTTCTTCTGCTTCTGCTTCTGCTTCCCAGTCCAGAGAGCTTGTTACCTTGACAACAGCAGAAGAGCCAAAGCGAGTGGAGCCGAGCATGTGAGCGGAGCTCGCTGTGGCTGTGGCTGTGGCTGTGCCGAACAAACAAGCGCTGTCGCTAACTGTGTCACGAGTGCTGCTGCTGCTGCTGCCTCCTCCTCGTTGTGGCCCTCACCCCCAACACGCACACTTTTAATGCTTCCATTCATATCAGCCAATAGTTTAAAAAAAATCTCCGTTTTCTAAACATTTCTTCCCCCCTTAACTCAACGCCTTTCCACTCCCACCTTTTACTCAACTTCTCCACCGTGTTTTCTTTCTTCTTTTTTTTTTTTTTTATTGCTTTTTCACTTCAGCCCTTTCGTAGTAAGGCGTTATCTCACCCTGGTTTATTTGGCTTTTTAAGATAAACTTATTTAGATAAGGCTGTTTTTTTTTTTTTTTTTTTTTTTGCTCGGTGCTCGTAGCCAGTTGCTGGTAAACGGGGGAGGTTTTTTGGCGTGTGCCCCGGTCCCTCCCTGCAGAAACCAGGCTTTATCAATAATGTAGATGTTGTTGAAGAGAAGAGGTGTGGTGTGTGTGTGTGTGTGCATCTCTTTTTCTCCCCCCCTCCCTCCCCCTCCCTCCCGGCCGACACCCCCTCCTCTCAGCTGTCTCCCCATAACCCTCCAGTGTCAGGTTTCCCCTCTGGTGTTTGCTCATAGAGGAGCAGATGACTGGATCTAATTAGCGAAAGATATTACAATAAGGTCTGATACCTGATGCTCTGACATACTGCAGGCTGAGCGCAGGCTGTTATATTGAGCTGCTGTTGCTTCCTATTGTTTATTTGGTTTTGGCTGCTCGGACTTAATATATATATATATATATAGGGGGCGGGTAGCGTCGTTGACGTCACTGCGCTGACCCTCGCTGAGCTCTACGGCGACGTCGCGAAAAAGCTTTGGGCGGCGCGGCCTCCATCGAGCATTTTACCAAACTAAATTCGTCTGAATTTGTTTCTGGCTCTGGTATAAGCTATTTTTTTTTCACTCGAGCTAATAAATCTTCAAATATATTAATGTATCAGTAACAGCTTTGATGCTTTGAAGATTCATTACTTTTTTATTAAATAAACCAGGAAGTCCAGTTGTAGTAACAGATCCATAAAAATCTTGTTTTTTTTTTTTAATGTTATGAGAAAGTATTGGAACATTCGTACTTGCTATTATGCTGTTATTTCATCTTCGGTTCGAACCTTTCATTATAATCTAACTTTTTGTTTGCCCTTCCTCATTAACCGGGTTTACATACCTGTTACTATGTGACGCACTTTAGCAAATAATCGAGCCAGGTTCAATATTTATGCTCCTTTTTCCTCCGGGCTCATTCACTTGTGGAGTCGTTACGCCGCCACCTTTAAAAAACGAAAGGAGCCGCATCCTTTAATTGTTACTGCTCTGCGCCGAACATTATAGTTTTAACGACTCAGCAAGATTAGATTCTTCTTTGTGAGCAACGTGTGCGGAGTCGTGCAGCAACAAATGCAGCCGAAAACTGAAACAATTAAAACTGTCTCACCTTGAATTCCTGTTTTGCACCAAGTTTTCTTCTTTCCACATAAAAACAAAAATCATGCAGTGCTGTTGTGTTGTCACCAGTTTGCCATCAGCCTGGTACCAGAGCATTAGCTCTTGTGACATCCCTACAAACGTTGCCCTCGGACGGTACGTTCGTGTAGCCGCGCTTTATGAAACCGGACGTGTGTTTGCCCTGGTGCTCCGGTTTAGCTTTCCGTCCGGCTCTGATCTGTTCTCCGACAGGACAGACGGATGTAGGACGGACTGGAGAGGCGCCTCCGTGGCCCTGAAGGTGCTGGGGGTGTTTCCGTTCTGTGGTCTGGTAGTCGATGTCCAAGTCTATGGAAAGAGAAGGTCTGCAAGTTTTTTTCTGATCTGATACGGATTTTTCTAATATTCAGAATTGAGCACTGCGCTGTAAAGATAACTGTGTTAGCTGTGGACGCTAGCCACCTTAGCCAAAGCTAATGGAGATCCAAATAAATGAAATGAAATCCGATGCGATCCTTTCCTGGGGAGTCGTAAAGGTTTTACTTATACTGATTGTTTTCTCCTAGTTTGCACCATGTGACTGTAATAGGTTCACTTCATTGGGCTGTCAGAGTTATTGTAGTTGTGTAGTTATTGTAGTTGGTACCGTGGCACCAGAAAACCTGTGTCCTTTGCTACAGAAATGAGCTGCTCTGACTCCCCGACCCTCTCTGGGATATTTTTCTCTTCTTTCAGTTTTAGTTGTTGTTGTTTTGGTTCAGCGCAGCCTTTACCTGAGTGGATCTATTTATCCAGTAAATCAAGAATAAACCTACCGCCAAATATCCCCATTGCATGATTTAGAATTTTGAAGTATTTCTGCACAGCAAACATTCAGTCGTGTGAGTTTGGTTTCTTCTATTTCGATTTTTGGCAGCTTTGACTCTGGCAGCCATTAAAACAGAAGACGTTCTGATGCTACTGGGACGTAGCATAAGTAACAACAACGTAAAGATGGGATGTCTGACTATCAGACATTTGTAGTGTCACTGGTTATTCGGGTGTAACCAGCCCGTTCTCCTTTCTATAGTTGGTCTCCTCGCCTGTCTAGCTGATTTTTGTTTCCACTTCCTGTTTCACTTTCAACACTGGCGACTGAAACCTTTCTCTGAAATCTTCGAGCCGTAAAGATGTTTGTATCTCACGAACCTCCTCAGTTAACCAAATCCTCAATGTGTTCCACCTTTACTGATCCAAAACAATCAATTGGAAAAATTTGCTGAGATGGATAAAAAGCTGGAAATACTAAAGCAGAAACACGCTGCTTCCAGTCAGAACAACCACAGCTCGTAGTTACATTTCTGGGGCTTTTGTGTTGCCTTAAATCAGAAATACAAACTGCCTGTTAGCCAATATTTACCTTTTAAGTACGAACGTCACCTTGTTTTTATCTCTCTGATGCTTTGCCCGTCGGGCTTTGAAGCATGCACGGGCCCCTCGACACGTTAAATTAAAATAGTTTGCGGTGTTGATACAGCTGTTAATAAACGACGGTGTAAGTAAAGCCGTTCAGGAAATACAAGCCCCGCTCTGCTGCAACCGAACGTTTGAGTCACTCCAGTGCGACGCCTCTCGCTGAGCTCCAGTGAAGAGATTTATCTTTAACTGCAGTCATAGTCTGTCATCATCAAAGGCCGCCTCTGATTCTTGTTGAAGGTCACCGTTAAAACCAGGGTTGGTCTCTCTCTCTGTCTCTCGCTCTCTCTCGTACATGCAGCAGTGTTTTGAGGAGCTCGTACGGCAGCTGCTTCGACCGCTTTCACACATGCTCTCGCTCTGCTCACCGGGGGGGGGGGTGGGGGGGGGCTCACAACCTGTTCTGTTCCTCGCCGACGCGTGGAAACGGCCGCGGCGACGTGACGGCGAGGACGGGGATCCTGCGGAAGGATTGAACATGCAGGCGCGCCGTCACGCCGATGCAGAACTAGACATTTTGTTGCGTTTATGCTCGGTGCTTAAAAGGACGCGCACTTTTAGAGGCGCGGGATTTACATGCGTACGTCTTCTCGTGCGGGATATTATTGATGTTTTATTTAAATTTGCCCGGTCAGCTGATTTTTGTGCCTGTGCCGCTCACGTTTATCGGCCCCTCATTCTCTCCCGCTGAAGCTTAGTCGATGCTAATTAGCAAGGTAGAAACCATTACTGTTTGACACGAGTAAAATATGCATGTCCAGGGGCGAACTGTGATTTTGGTTAAATCGCGAGCGTGCAGGAGGAAACTTGATCTTAACTCTCCTTGAACCACATTCTTAGAATAACAGGGTTTTGTTAAAGCCCAGAAGTGACTTGTTTGTGCGACATGTCGTTCCACTTTGTGCACACGTTCGTCCCCACCGGTCACATTCGTAGGCGAAAGTGAGCGCCACGTGTTTTCACCGTCTCTTTTTTTTTTTTTTTTCTGGTTAATTTTTTGTTTCCGCTTCCTGCTTCACTTTCGACACCAACGACTGAAGCTTTCGTTGAAATTTCACCTACTACCTACTAGTCATGCAAATGATGGTATCTCCAAACCCCCTCGCTTAACCTTTTCCTCCATGTGTTATTGATCCAGAACGATCGATTCAGAAATTACAAAGACGGAGAAGCAGCCGTAAATACTAAAGTGGTGATACTCATCATCAATCATACGGACCAATCACGGCTCTCACACTCTGCGTCGCTACATGTTGTAGTTTTATTTCTGGGGGAGGTGAACGTTGAGCTCTGAGCTTCAACTTGATGCAGAAGCATAAACAACCTATTACTGTGTGTGAGTGTAAATGTCACATTGTCAGTTGTAAAGACACAAACATGTCCACGATCGCTCCCATGCACTAATTAATTCGGACTTCGGACTAACTTTAACCTGGCACAGAGCTGGTGCACCTGACTCCTGATTCATGTTTCTACAACTAGGAATCTGTCCCGCGTGTTGTCTCACTGTGTTTGTGTTTATCGGCCACAGCTTTGGTAATGTTTAATATCGTCAGTCCTTTTGAAATTGGTGAGAAGCTGTAGGTCTTGTCTGGTTAAAAAGAAAAACAGACACTTTATTGCAGTGCTGCACTGGAACGATCAAGTCTTCTTCTCAGTGTTCTCGTCATTTAGGTGCAGAACAACGTTTCCACCAGCAAAATGTATATTCACAGGGCTTTAAGTACTTCTGCATCGTGTGGTGTTGTTGTTGATGCAGGATATTGTCAGGTTAGAGAAGTCAATTGACTTCATCAATCAGAAGTAGGGTGGTTAGTGGGTCTTGGAAAGCTTGGTAGAGATGCAGCTGATGCTGCATTCAAGACAACCTGGGAAAAAAATGAGTTTACTGCCCCCAAAATAAAAATAAACGACAATATACCAAACTTATTTTTTCTCCTCCTCCGTTAACCTGGAGAATGTGTCCTAACTGCAAAAAGGACCAACTAATATTAAATGTTAGGTTGTTAATTCTGAGAGTTAATTTAGAGTTAGAATATGATTTACAGTTGTGTTTGTTTAAATTGAATTAAATGGTTAAATTCGCTCAAATTAATTAGCAGTCATGTATTCAGATAGTTGTTTGTGAATATCTGACATAAACCTACGTTTATGTGCGTATTTTCATCTATTCGTGTTTTACTCTGCTTTTCATTTATGGTTCTCGTTCAGTAGAAAAGGCCGCAAATGTTATTTTTCACGAAAAGAATCTCGACGTGGGAAACAAAGTCGGAGTCTCGATGCGTCTGGGTTTGTTTTCAGCGTCGCGCTCGCCGATGCAGTCGCCCTCTTCCAGTTTTTTTGGGCCGTCATCAAAGCGGATTGCCTTCGTGGCCGTATCCAAAACTCTGTTGTGAGGGGTAGCGTTGTGCTTCCTGGCTGGATTATTGCAATCCCGTGCTTCCCGCTGGGAAAGCCCCACAGGTTCCACTCTGGTACAGATACAAATGCGCATCTAACCATCATCCTCCTTACCGCTCAAGCCGTCCGAGGGAGGTCTGGCCTTAATCCCGTCTCGCGTTCCCCACCTGCCGCCCCCGCCCGCGCTAAAGCCGACAACTTGATGCTGCTAACAGCCGGCCTCGCTCGCATTTGCGGTGCCTTAAAACCGGATACGCCGCGCAAATGTGCGTTCAGATTGGTGTGGACGGGGGCGCGTCTCATAATCGCTGGAATGTCATCCCAGACTATAACACCCTCCATCCTGATAAACCTTTGTCCTCATTGTGCTGTTAAGGAGGAGGGGGGGGGCTGCTATCATCGGTTCACTGACTTGAAGATTTCTCTGTGTTCTGTTGTGGTTTTTCAGTTCAGTAAACACAGTGACACAGATATACATATATATGCACGGTATAAATAGAAATTACACACCATCACAAGCAGTGGTGCCCTTTTTGAAAGGGTGATGCGTGTACCAGCATGCACCGCCTATAATTTAATTAATATTTAGCAGAAGTGCAAATCTCTTTAAGCAGAAGTGATTGTACGAGACGCTAAAGAATGGCAACAGTGGTAGGTAGCCGATGTCACTGCTGGTTGAGAGGATTTCCGATTTGTCGCTCGGTCATTTGAGGCTGTAATGGTGCAAAAAACAAGTCACTCTAGTATGAACATCTGTTTTTTGAGTGCAGGGTTTAGATTAACATGTTTTTCCAGGTATAAATAAAGTTGAGTTGTTGCAGAAATGAAGCTGTTATCTGAACTAATCTAAGCCACGGTGAAATATTCTTATGCAGTTTTTGATATATATATATTTAATGCACAGCTGGTACATTTTCTCATATGCAATCTTTTCGGAGTGTCTGCCATCTCCCAGTTATAGCCTGCAGACCATAATTTCTCTTGCCCTCGCTGTGTTTTCCAGATTGTGCCATATTTGGTGGAACCACTTCTGTGACTTGGCGTGATTTCATTTGAACAAACGCGTAGTTTCTTGAAGATACTATCCTTAAAATATAAGCGTATTTGCAGCTGGATTCGGAGGCTTTTTTTGAATAAAAGAGCCCAAAGAAGTTTCGATTTGATGCAGTGACATGGTGCATGGACGTTCTTGTAGCAACATTAGACCGTAGCTGGGCCCCCTACAGGCCTGTTAATATGTCAAGGTAACCTTTAGTCAGAAATCAACCCGTAATTGTTTATTATCTTTCTAAACCTTGTTCCACTTGGCTCGGGCGGGGAGGTGGAGGCTGGGCATCGAGGTTTTTGGGATTGGTCATAACCTCAAAGTTTCTGCGGCACGTCGCATGTTCCCGGTGTTGAACAAACACGGGCTCAAACGCACCCGCTGCACGTCGGTGTCGCCCTACGATGGAGCCCGTTGGGGGGGGGAGTGATCCCGGGGAAGCGAAACATGAACGACCTCTCTGCGCGCACCCTAATGCCAATTCAGCGCAAGGAATGTGAAACTGCTTGTCCTGGTGCTGGTAATTAATGCTCGTTTTTTTTTCATGTTGTTTCTCCAGGATTCGGTGGACTCTGCAGCAGCAGCAGGTGTTTTTCTAGTTGGATTTTAGCCCACTGACATTCTCCCACAGCCATGGAATCGGTACGTCTGCAAATTATTTCTTTTTCTAATGTGTAACGTTGGAGCTGACACCGGGTTGTTGTGCTTTGTGTGTGTGTGTGTGTGTGTGTGTGTGTGGGGGCATTCAATGAAAACACAGCGTCTGTCTTGAGCGCTGGAAAAGACAGGAGAGGGCATGTGATACTTGTGCCTGCGGTAGCGGCGGCCATGTTTGATTATTCTTAAGGTTAGAAAATTACACCGTAATATTAACGAAGCGGACGAGGAGCGTATTATTCCAACCAGACGGGGTAATGTTTTTTGACAAAAAGAAGTTTGTGGGTTAGTGAGTGTACCTGTTTGCAAGTATCAGGTTCTAACCTTTTATTGTGAGACATGCAAGAGAGAGTGTGTATACGTGTGTGTAAGTGCAGGAGATGCTTGTACCAACAGGCCGGCTGAAAGCGCAGCAGCATTGAGCTCTAGCCACTGGAATGCATGTATTAAGAATGGGGCTTAGTGCATGCCTAACCTCTGCTTTCCTATCCCTTTGTCAGAAGCTGTGCGTGTGTGTGTGTGTGTGTGTGTCTGTGTTAGAGACTATAAAAAGTAGGTCACAGCTTCTGTAGTGCAGAACTAGCATGTGTCCAACAAAAGCCCTCCATTACCCTCCGTCTCACTCGCTCACACACGCATCACGCACGCACAAGCAAACCTTAATGTGCAGCCGAAAGTCACGACCGTGTAAAAAAAAATTCCCAGTTTATGAGCGCGCAGCCGTTTTGGTTGTACATCTTAATGTCACAGAAATTACGGTTTTTACTGCCTCATTAGCGAAGTTCCGCGCAGATCAGACAAGTTGCCACTCTGCACGAAAGCCACGTCCTGATGGATGTTCGCGTTTCTGCCAGCGATAACGCTGCTGCCGCCCGGTTTAGGGGGGGGGGAGCGAAACGAACTTGGCGACGTTTAAAATACTGGGTTTTATGCGGATGAGACGGATATCGAGTGAGTCACGGGGTTTAGTGTCGGGCCCTAAAGGGACACGAAGGGGACGCTGGTCACAATGTATGTGATAGTTCACACTGAAAAGGGAGAGTTCTGATGGCGGAAGCAAATCCAAGAGTCACAAAAAAACCCCATTTGTGCATAAACTGTCTGCAGAGTGATCAGTGTCTGGACTGCCCGTGGCCCTGACACCAACAGCTGCAAGATTGGCTTATCCCTCCCCCCCCTCTCCCCTCCCCTCTTCTTCTGCACAAATTCATCTCTCACCCTCTTACTCTTCTCACATCCGCCTCTCTCATGTCTGTGCCTGTGGCTGTGCACCAGCGAGAGCGGCTTCTGTTTACCTCTCCGAGCCGCCTATATCTGCTTACTCAGTCGGTGGAAACCAAGGAAACTGATCACAAAGCTTATTATGGTGCCAGGAGTGGAATACATGCTGCGTTCGCCTGTGGGAGCCGGGCGCACACACACACACACACACACACACACAAACACACAACCATACACATGCACAAACCCTTTGCCACCCTCCTCCCTCCTCCCTCCTCCTCCCCCCCTCCTTCGCCTCATGTGATGCCAGTCACATGGTTTCCAGGCAAGCAGCTCACTAAATCAGAATCAGACTTTTATTTTTAACTGCTTTAAATCCTCCACCTGGTCTCTGTGGTTAGCAGAACTCACCGAGCTTCCTGGTGATTACTTGTCCTTTTTTTTTTTTTTTTTTTTTACCTCTTTGTTGTTTCTCTATAACTATGCAGAGCACCTGCCACGTCTAAATGCCGTAATGTACAAAAGCTGCAGACTTTAGTTTACAGCTCCCATTTTTTTCACATGCATTCTTCTGAGGTCTGTTTTTAGAGTTGTGAGAACCCCGGGTCCGTTGAGTTGAATCTGTTACATAATAAGCAACAGATCTTTATAATATGAGTGAAGGAAGAGGTCTCCCTCCACCCCAGAGCCTTTTTGCACTGTCTGTTTAATTAAATAATGTCAATACAACATTGCAAGCGAAGTAGTACGTCTGGTATTCTTATCATTTTCACATGTCACGGACTGTTTTCTGTGAAAGCGGCGTCTCCTCCGTGTGCTGTAGTCAGCCATCAGCGGCGCTGATATCGTTCTGACTGTTATCTTCCTGCAGAGGAGCAGCGATGGGAGGCGTGTGTGTTCGATTTTGTCCAGATGAAAGGCTAAAAAATCTTGTAATCACACCTCCTCCACTGGTTCCCTCACAGCTCCCCCTCTATCTCCTCCTCCTCCTCCTCCTCCTCCTCCTCCCTCTCCTCTAAAGCAGGGCTTGTTCCTCAGTGGGGATTAGTGTGAGCGGCGGCGGCGGCTCTGAACAGGGAAGTGGGCCCTGCCAGTCACGTTACATAACTCGCCCCCGCTACTGCGGCTCGGGCCTGGCCCGGCTGGAGAGACGACCATAGAGGCTTTGTTTTTTACCCCCTCCTCCTCCTTTATGCCACTCCCCCCTCCGAGGCAGACTGCATACTGATGCCGTATAGAAGGAGTCTGTTTGCAGGGAACAGGCGAGGCACTGTGGCCGTGGAGTGTGGAGAAATACGCTAATAGCGGAGCTGAATGGCAGAGAAGCTCACATCCTAGGCAGAGGAATTTGAGGTCTGCTTCAGGTCGTCGTGCAGTTTTTTTTTTTTTTTTAAGGGAGATGGGAATGCAGCAGCATTTTACTGCCAGCCTCGGGGTTCCACATCAGTGTGTGCCCAGTGATCGCATGAGGTTAGAGTTTGACGACACAACACCTCCCCCCCCCCCCACCTGGCGCTTTGCCACCGTGAGTTAGTTGGTTGGGAGTGGGAGTGGGAGGCCAGTGTGCTCTGTGTCACGGAGGTTCAAACCAGTTAGCACCACGAGCGAGTAGAAGTAAGTCGTAGGTGTGAGAGTGAAAAGGATTAAAAAAAAAAAAGCATAGCATAGCATGCCGACAGATTTATGTTCCTGAAGCATTGAGTTCAAGAGTCGCTCTTTCTTGCTGCACCTCTTTTACTATGTGGAGTTGGGATGGATGAATGATGAAGAGGAACACTTTTGATTCTGATTTCAATAGCATGCACATGGCAGCGCAGTTCATATTATATTTGCAAGTTAATTTGGGGATACCTGTAGTTTTTATTACTGTCTACAATAGAATATAATAATAATAATCCTTTATTGTCATTATACAGTGTGTAACGAGTTTGGAGCGCTTCTCTTTTTCAGTGCAAAAAGCACAAGCATATACAAAATAGTGCAAATGGGTATTATTTACAGGAGAAAGTTAAAATGCTATATACTAAAAAAAAAATAAAAAAAATTCGAAAAATATATTTCTATAGAGCCCTTCAAGGTTTGTAAACTGTCTGAAGTTTTACGAGGGGCGGGGCTTAGCCGGAGGCAAAACATCTCAAACACTATAGCTTGTAAACAGCAGTTAGCATATTTTATATATGGAGAATATACTAATACACTCGCTCTTCAAAGACCGTGAGTGTTACTTTAAAAAGTTGGCTATATGATGGGACTTTATTCATAAACTCTCACTCAAAGAAGGACACAGAGAGGACGAAGTCTGGTCTGTCTTTCTCAAGTGAAGCCTCTCCAACGCTACTAATGTTGGGTTAGCTAGCGGTTAACATTAGCATTAACATGTAACAAGAATCCCCCAAATACTGATTAATTTAACGTAATTTAAGTAACGATTTAGTCTAACCCAGAACGTTAACCAGGCTGAAATTTATGATGCATTACGCATTAATATTATCTGATAAGACGTGCGTTGATTATTGTCTCATCGTGTTCAACCAAAGTCGTCTACGACCGACAGCGGCTGGTATGTGATAAAACTTCAAGTTACTGTTACTGATTTTTCGTTTTTTTGCAGCCGAAAATACACCAAGACGACATTTTCACGGTTGACAGTGACTGTTCGCCTCAAGCTTCCCTCTGTTTTGCCTCCAGCTAACGTTGTGACGTCACAGTGACGTAGGCCATGAAGGGCTCTATTGCAACACGTTTAAACAAATACAAGTAAAACTAGTGGTAAATCCACACATGCATGTGTGCAGCATGTTGCTCTCCGCTTTCATCAAAGTTTTTCCTCTTCTCTCTCTTGCTGGGAGGTCATGGTTGTTTCCCAGGCACCGTTTTCCACCGGCCTAAGTACATGTTAATGCACGCACGCACAAGCAGCATCCGTACCTGATGGTTAGACTGATTTAGGCTCACGGCTGCTTTATAGCGTTGGTGGTCTATTGAATTGCTGTGTATTTTACTGTTGTCTCGTTCTGTCATCAGCTGGAACCCTGTAGTTTAAGAGAAGCTTTGCATGTCACCGTTTCCTTGGTGAATCATATCTGCTTCCTTCTCTTCTTTATCTATAATTCATCTTAAACATAGCGTTTGCATGTGTGTGTGCTGCTGCTGCAGCTCCTTATTTTGCACAGTGGCTAACGTGTGATTACTGTACCCTTCAGTTATTTATCATAAAATATGGTTAGGATAGTTTAGTTAAAATCAATATGGCGCTATTTTTCTTGGTAGATAATCAAAATATCGCTTTAAAAAAAAACGCTTTTAATGAGAGCTTCATCCAAACGCCTCCCAAACGCTTGTATGAAAGAACGGAGACAGTCGAGGGCTGTCGTCTCTGCTTTGCATTTGGCTTCATCTCTGCATTTGGAGACAGGCTTCAGTGCGTCAGTCATGAGCCAAGTTCCCATCAAAAGAGTAGCTGCTACACCAAAGACTGTGTTTAGATGTGACGGCTAATTTTAGAGCTGCTAGGCTGTTGTCCAAGGTGGTGGTGGTGGTGGGGGCGGGGGGGGAGGATAAGATAACATTGAAGCAGCCCTCCCTCCTTCCACAGTTTGCTTTTGTTTGTCCGTCCTGCAGCCGCTTCATCCGGCCCCCTGTGGATGTCGCGCACATATAATGAGGTTAGGTGATGTTGACGGTGTGCACAAACACAAATTTTAATTCATGTTTTCCGGCGCTCGGGCAGCGACACACGCTTTCACGAAGCTGTCGACGTGCACAGATCTGACATAGCATTATGACCACCTTCCTGATATTGTGTAGGTCTCACCTTGTGCCCCCAAAACAGTTGTGAGTCATCAGAGAAGGGACGTGGGCCTTCCTATGGGATCCAGTTTGGGATATAGTGAATTTAGAGGCCAAGTCAACACCGTGTGCAACACCTTGGAGGGTCATTGCTATAGGTTGTGGGTGCCTGGTCTGGTCTAGGTGGGTGCTACATGTCTAACTAACATCCACATGAGTGAATGTCAGGTCCAAAAGTTTCCCAGCAGAATATTGAATTGTCGCAAAATGGTTTAAATGTTATTTACTTCACCTGTCGGTGGTCATAATGTTGTGGTCGGTTGGTGTAGTATACCAGGATTTGTACTATGGAGTAGGGTTGGGAAAAAATATCTATATGACAATGTATCGCGATACTTTTTCTTCCAATACAATATCTATTTTGAATATCTTAATTAGAGATTGACCGATATGGATTTTTTGTAGGGCCGATACCACTTTTTAATAAAATCACCATTGGCCGATATTTGATTTTTTTCTCCCTCAATTTACATGATAAAAATGACACAATTGTAACAAATGTTACATGTCTCAATTTACCCACAAACATGAACATTTATTGAACTCAAATAATTCTAGGGTCGCTGTTAGTGGGGGAGGGGTAATGTATGGGCTGCACGTTTCGGCAGCGTTTCTAGCAGCACAGGGAAAAATATATATACATTTATATATATATCGACGAACAAACTCCCATATCAGCCGGTATCAGTAAAAAAACGGAAATATCTCTAGTCTTAATATAAATTTTAACAACTTTTTCTGTACAAGTGCAATAAATTATGTTGTGTTTTGACTCAGTTTGTCCATTGACATATATACATGTATTTTAAGTGTATTTTAAGCTGCAGGTAACATTTCCAAGTGAACTACATAGGATATTGTAATATATCGCAATATCGTAATATCGCAACAATGTATTGTATCGTGACTCAAGTATCGTATCGCGTATCGTATCGCAAAGTCCTTAACAATACCCACCCCAACCATGGAGGATATGAAAAAAACATAACATTGATAAAACGTGACAAAGTGGAAGTGTATAGTTTTAGTTGTACATTTTACATTTACATATAAAAAAAAGGATCATATCACATGTTTGTGTCAAGTCATCGTGAACCGTGTCTCCTGCTTCTAGGAAGGCAGTCAAAGTCAAGCAAAGGGCTTTTTAATGTTGAATGAGCACAGAGAGAAAGAGAGAGAGAAGCTAAGAACCCGACTCTACAGTTTCTACCCATAATGGCAGCAATAATGGATTTTCTTCTGATTTGTTTAGCGCAGAGAGGCATCTGGTTTCAGAAAAGATTGTCGCTCGATGGGTGTGGATATGTTATTTGTCGTTAAATTATTATTTTTTTTTTTTTCCGCCCCGTGATTTGAATTCCATCCATCTGAAAGGCATAAAATAAAACAAAACCCTATGGAACAACAGCAACAACACAACACAACACATGTGGCCGAGCTTGTCCCTGTCTGGCCCCACTCTCCCGTCCCTTTTCCCAGCCACAGAGCAGTGACCTTGGTTTCAAGTAGCTATACTCTGTTAGAAAGCCAACACCTCTCTGGGGATGGGCTGACCTTGTTGTCCGACACACTGTAAGTCTGCACGCCCCTCGCTGTCTCTCCCTCGTCTCTCGCTCAGAGACACACCTCGGTGTCGGAGGCCTAAACAAGTCCTCCCGTGTTGACTTCGTCCTCCTGTGTTAACTTCGTCGTCGTGAGCGTCTTTGTGGGGCTTTAAAAACAAAAGGCGGAAAAAAGAGCTGTGAGGGGTTTTAGCAGGTATGGGCCTCTCCCCACCTGCCAGGTGTTCCTCCATCAGACAACCTGTCCTCTCGGCGACAACATGTTTTTTTTTTTTCGTCCCCTCCCTTTATGCCTTTGATTCTCTGCAGCTGTCCGGCTGTGCACACTGGATGGGCCCGGGCATGTATATATATTCATTTCATTGAAGGCCCCACAAAATGGGGAAAAACCAGCTTCTAATAGGTGGGAATTTTTTCTGGCTTCATTTTGAAAGTTTCATTGTCATGAAGGCACAAGGCGAAAAAACACTGCGGTGTGTATTAGAAGCTTTCGCTCTGGCGTCATCGCAGGAAGTGCGCTGTGGTAATAGAGCTCATACATAAAGATCGCAGAGAAAGTTATTGCAACTGTCATGTAAACAGAGCTCTCAGGTCGCCGTCGTTTACGGCTATCGCACCACCGTTAGGTTGTATTAATGAAGAAAGCTCAGCTGTTGCAGTTAAACCACTTCCGTCCTGCAACCTCCGACAATAAAATGATCTCTGTGTTGTTTTTTACTCACTGAAGGTTGAAAGATATGTCAGAAATGCTGATAAGGACTTGAGGCTTCTCTGGGCCAAGGACATATACCAAAGATCAACATGTAGGAGGGCCAGTACCCAGCCTATTGGCAACACTCCACGATAACAATAGGAATCGCGATACTTGATACATTATTGCGATATTCTACGTAGTTTTACTGAGAAATTTTAAATGCAGCTTAAAAATAAAGTGCACTTGTGCAGAGAGAAGGTGTTGGTGGAGGTGTCGACTTTTTTTTCCCTTTTTCTTTTAAAATCGCTATTAAGACATTCAAAATAGATATCGTATCGGAAGAAAAAATATCGCGATATATTGGCCTATCGATATTTTTTCCCACCCCTAACATGTAGACTTACAGCTAAGTTGCTTTTCAAAATGCTGACTTGAAAGACGATGTTACTGCCTGTACTTTGGTGGGTGGGGGGGATGTATGTTTGTTTGTTAGCTTGCTAACTAGCTCGTTCGGCTAAGCCTTTATGAAACTCAATAACGTGTTCTGTAGTAGTTCTGGCTTTCTAGGCATTGTTGTCGCAGGCATCAGTGGTTGTTGTATTGAGACCAAAATACTAAAATATATAGAAGCTGTGTGTTTGGCCTCATTGTTGGTTTTCTACGAATGTTGTGAAATCCTAAAGATATTCTCAGATGTTAACTTAAACGTATTGACGGGCGTCTTTGGCCCAGGCCGTGAATATTTTGTTGGAGGCCATCTGGAAAACCTTTTTTCCCTTTTTTATATAACAAAACATTTTGCAAAAAAAAAAAAAAAAAATGCTTGAACTTGTCAGTGCTGTGGTTTTTGTGATGTGTGCAGTCCAGTTGTGTGTCTACGTGTTTACGCTTTGCGTCGGGCTGCAGGCTGTGTAAAAGCTGGGCCGGGGCCAGCAGCCTGCCAGGAGGACAGACGAGGAAGCAGATGGATCTGTTTGGACTTAACCCTTCCCACGCCACTGCATCCTCTGCGCTGCTTCTTCCAGACCTGCATCCCTTCTCCGCAGAGGAAGGAAAGGAGACTGGTTGTGTTTGTGTGGTTTAGGCGGGGGGGGGGGGGGGGGATGGGATGGGATGTGCGCTAATGCTAGGAGCGCTGCTACTACATGCCTCCATGTTAAAAGCCGTGGTCCTCTGCTGTCTCACCCGGCTCTCGTTCCCCCTCTGGGCCACTCTGCTGTGTGCTCACCCTCAGCCAAAAGAGCACTTTGCTTTTTTTTTTGTTGTTGTGAGGAACACATGCCTTTTTATAGGGAAATGTTTCATGTTTGTTGACTCTTTACGCACCCGGACAGCTTCCCATGTTCTTGCTCTGGCTGCTTTTCAGCGACAGTGGTTAAATCTAGAAATATTCCTGTTAATTCCATGGTAAAAAAAAACCCATTTGCCACTGGCGTTTATTAATCACGATATACTGGGGACGACCCTGTTGGTATCCAGGCAGATCCAGATCCACACCGGCCAATTCTCAGGATTAAATAATTTGGTATCCAGCTCCGACCGAGCTTTATCTTTTGTATTTTCTCCCGTCACTGTAGCGCCAACACATCTTCATCTTCACTGGCTAAAGTCAACGCATAAAATATTCCATTTCCAGACCATTTCTGCAGCAGAGAACACAGGTTTTCTGACGGTAACCACCCTCCACCCTCCACATTAGCCATATTTATTTCACTTAATCCAGTCACACGTTATCTAGAAGGACAAGTAAGATAAGAAAAGCATTTTTGAACCTCCTGGGAAGCAAGTTTTGTTTATTTAAGATCAGATCGTAGGGCTAAAAAAACTTGATCTGGACATCCCTAACATATACAGTATACTTTTTTTCGTAGCAGCGCTCACACACTCAGACTCGGTTTGATTGGGACCTGCTGCTCAGCCAAGTGCATGCCCTGGCTAATCTCCAGCATGTCTGGAGCATCCGAGGATTTACAAGTATTTCCATCAGTAGACTTTGCAACAGGCGCTCCCCCGTTCAGCGGTAAACATTTAGCTTTTTTTTTTTTTTTTTTTTTCAGAGCCTGGCATTAACGTTTCTACGTGTGTGTGTGTGTGTGATGCTGCTGCTGCTGTGTCTGTTGAGGCTCTGTCGAGGTTTTTTCTCGTACTTCAAACCCCGGAACTGAGCGGCTCGCGTCGGGAGTCGAAAGCTGATGAATGTTGGATTCAAATCACCGCGACGCGAGATAATAGAGGAGACGTCAGAGTCGATGACGCGTGGAAGCCAGAAACAGGAAGATTGTTCGATTGCAATTGAGACGCACGAATGAAGAGATGTATTCTGACATGTGAGGCGTGAGTGATGCAGGCTGCAGCGGAGCACGTTCGCCTCAGACGTCATCACAAAGTGACTGTTGTTCATACTCGGTTACAGCAGCGCAATGGAAAGCAAAACCTTTTCACCTCCCAGCAAATGTGCTGAACGCCCAGATCTCCACCAAGTCTTGGTGCATTGTTGTTTCCAACCGTACCGAGCCGGGGAAACATACTGTACTTCACATACACTCACTGTAGCCGCAGAATCTGGACTTTAGGAGACAAACGTGCTCGGACACGGCACGATTAGCAAGCGTGAGTTTTGATAAACAAACGCTCCTAAAAAGCAGATACTGATTCACCGCCATGGTTTCCCATATGATGTTAATACTGTGGCCGTGGTGTCGGAGAAAACGTCACGTAGCATGTGGAGCTATGGAAGCTAACTATGTTTGTGCTTCTGATTTTTTGATTTATTGGACAAAATCCAGAGGAAGCGACTCCAGATGTAACGTGAACTAGCTCGACTTTATAAGGGCTAATAGTCAAAGTCGGCTGTTTACTACAACTTAATTTTATTCGCTAATGGATTTAATCTTACATGCATTTGTCCATAGGAGGCCACGGTTCAACATTATGTTTAGTATTTCTGTACATGAACTGCACAGACTGCTGCTATTTATTATGATGATTTAAAGACTCTGATAAAAACATTAAAAAAATTCTCATGAAATCTTGTGGGAAACACTTATAAACTTGGGGGGAAAAACAAGAATTCACTGCACGTGTGTCATATTACACAACTTCTAGCAATAACTAGTGTCCTTTATTAACATATATGAGTCTATATATATTATTTTAGCCCACTCTGTTGTGTTTTGAGGCGTGAAACACACATGGAAATGCGACGTGCCTGAGTGCGCTCTGTTTGAGAGTGGCACGTTTTGCCGGAGGAATTCAGGGCTCCTGGTTTAATGGGCAAATCAATGGCTGCTGAGTAAAGTTTCTGGAAGACACCCTCCCTGCTCCCTGCTCCGCTAACCAGCGGACTGTAAATAGAAAACCCCCCGAGGGAAGATCGATACCGAGTCTGCCTTTTCTTGAGGTGGGAAGCTCATTGTGTGAAAGAGATGCATTTTTTTTTTTTTTTTTTATCAGACAAATGTGTTCGAATTGTAAAAACACTGAGCTATTCTGGCTTTTGAGGAAGACGTACACAACATTTTTTTTTTTTTTTTTTTTTTTTTTAGCCTTACTTCCCTATAATATACTGGCTTCTCTTCTCTCGAGAGCAGATGTTGGCTAGTGAAATGATGTAATATATTGCTATATGATAACAATAGCTTTCCCTCCATTGCCACCACCCCCACCCCACTGCACCCTCCCCTTTTGTTGTCGACCCCGGAGTGGCAGGACGGACATCTGTGGTCCTCTCCAAGCCCTCTCTCGGCTTCGCCGCCTCGGCCTCATTGTTCTCGGCGAGATGTAGATAACCATAACAGAAGGAGAGCAGAGCGGAGGAGCGCCACGGTCGAGGGAGGGGGGAAAAAAAGGGGGGGGGGGGGGGGGAGCGTCGAGGGGGCAACCTTTGTTCGGAGGCATCGAGTCAGTGGTGTGGGTGTTTTATGGGGGTAGTGGGCGGGGGGCTGAGACGCCCGGGGTTTTTTCACGGAGCTGTGACCTCTGCTGTGAAGGACTCATTCAAGATTTTTTGTTAGTTGCGTTCGCCCTCCTCTGCTTTTTTATTTCTTATCTGACAAACCCCCCCCCTCTGTTTTCACAGAGACTTCATCACGCTCAGTTCTTCTTGTCGTCGGCCTGTTTTGTGACCTTTTCTGGCCGTACCTTTGTGTCGACAGGCTCGCGGGCCTCCTGCCCTCACCTGACCTCCCGCTTGATAGAGAGTCGAACCACAATCCTACTTAAGCACTGACCTCAATGAATCTAACAGTCTAACAGTACGTTTAACGTGCACGTGAAAATAACCAATTATTGTCTTAATCCAGCTCTGACTCTGTGTGTTCTCCTTATCTGACCACGTTGAGGGTGAAGCTCCGTAAAGTCTTGGACTTTTAGGTCGACTGTCAGGACGGATCTGGAGTTTTTCGGTGACTAATACAGAGCCTGTGTGTTTTCTAGTCTTTCATTCGTGTGAACACAAGTCGCATAAGATCATCAGCTGTGTGTTATATTATTAGATTCTACGTGTTTCCTTCTGCTTGACGTATGTGTCTATGACAGAAGTTTGTTTATCTTGTTTCTTCTTTTCTCTCTATCTTCTCTGTTTCTACCCGGCTGGTCTTTGGGTAGATGGTTCCCTCCATATGAGCTGGTTCTGCTCAAGGTTTTTACTCTTAATAGGGAGTTTTTCCTGCCACTGTCATCCTCAGGCTGATTTGGAGGTTTTTGTAAAACGTCTTGAGACAGTTTGTATTGTTATTGGCGCTATATAAATAAAACTGAATTGAAATGAATTGAATTGAACGTAACAACAACATTGATGGCGGATATTGACCCTTGTTGGGTGACTAGGTCCAATATGTACTGTTATATATACTGTTGCTTCACTACTGTTGCTCGGGGGAGTGACCGGTGCTTCCAGATGACGTCACATTGCAGGGGGATGTTTACGTTGCGTTTTATAATCGGTTCGACAACAGGAAGAAGCGGAAGAGAGGTTAGCAGTTTTAGAAGTTTTAGCGTTTGTTATTGAGGCGAAGCAACTTAACGGTTTTGTTTTGTACTTTTATTCTTCAAGAAAATTGATTAAAGATGGATTTTTATTAAATGTTTTTCAGGATAAACCTTCTGAAATCTTTTTACGTCTTCTACACAATCAAATGGATTGAATGTGAACTATTTTGCTTCTTCTTTTGACTGAGTTCTGTAGCAGAAACGTTGCCATGCATAGGCCTGGGATATGTATTAATCGGTCAACAGGAAAAGGGGCCATATTAACCCACTGAAAAGACACATATCGCCACCTAGTGTGGAGGAGGAGAACATGTACCTGTCAGTTATCCGATTTTCTCCGTTGCATGTAAACTGGGACTCATTCAGAAAGTCGTATTTCGATCGTAGCTCGATTAATCTGTGCATGTAAACGCACTGATTCTCATGGGTTCATCAAGACCGTTGCAGGAATGGATGTGATGTCATAAAGCGTTGCTCAGTAAAAATGGTATCAGTTAAATTCGGTATCGAGCTTCAAGCCAAACGTTGTGTAGTTATTTATTTTAGCTCTGCCATAAACCAAACCTACGTCTCCAAATCATCTGCTTCCTCTTTGTTGACTAGCATCAAAGCTGCCAAAAATGGAAGTAGAAGAAGACTTTACATAGTTAGTCAAACAGGAATTCAGATAAGAGAGATAATAAAAGCCTTTGTGCATTTCTATGGGAGGGTATTTTGTTTATTTAAGATGCCTACTGTTTTCGACAGGTGCTTATTGTCGTCTCAGGTTGAGTTAAAAAAAAAAAAAAACACAGCTAAAAATACCTGATAATTCATTACAGCTCAGACCTTAGCCACCTTTCCCTGCGCGCTGACCAGTGGACGACCTCCTAGTAGCCTTAGACTTAAGAATCAGGTGTGTGTTTATGTGGTAGTGTTGCAGGATTATGACGGAGGATGAAGTAGTTTCCACTGCGCCGATGCCAGCCGGGATCTTAACGGCGCCTCGTGTCGGGCCGTGTTTACCGGCGCCGACGCCTCTGACTCCTGCATGCTCTCACAGAGGCACACGAGCAAAACACTGCATTTCTGAGCAGAAGAAAGCCCCCCGGTGCTTTCCGATTATGTAAAGGAGGAGGATGTCCATATGGTTCGTAAAGCTCACATTCAGCGTTTTACATCAGCTGACGTCATTTAGTCTTGTGGTTCCTCATCGTTTCCTGTGTTGTTATTACAGTAAAGTCTAGGAAGAGCAACTCACCTGTCTCCTGAAAGACGGATTTAATGTTCTTCTGTGTTTGGCCGTAAGTTCTGAAAGGAACGTTCAGCTTCGTAGGTTTAATTTTCTTTATTTTTCTTCTTTGCGGCAGCGTCTTCCTTTTTCCACTTCATTATTCAACATTTGCTCCAGTTGTGAGGGTTATATTTAGAAGTGTTGTTGGGGAAACCAACACTGGATGGGATGTGAACCAAAGGTGGTCAGTGGCTGATCCATCCGGTTTTAAATAATCTGCTGAATCTTAAAACAACAACAACACAAATAAATAAATAAATAATTGCGCCTTGGTCTGACGTCGTCTTCTCCTTTCATTTCTTTGTCATCCACCTACACGTTCAGTGTTCATTAAAGAAACTGATTTATTTGCCCTTTAAAATAGCACACAATTATCACTTGCTTCCATGAAATGCCATCTCCAGTGCAGCTCCGATACTTTATGTGCCCACGCAGCTGTAGTATGTTTGTGAAACTAGCAAAAAAAAAAAAAAAGACGTGTCTTTGAGCATGCGCGTTTAAATGGCAACGCTGGAAATGCACGTCTCTGAGGTTTTTCAGGGAGGAAAAACAAAAAAATGGATAAAGATCTTAGCAGCTGCTGCAGCCGTGTGGTTTTCCTGTAGGTTTATTATTTATGTGGCTTTTAGGTTGGAGGCCTGGATGTAGGCCACGTGGCACCTGGCTATAGATGGATGGATAATTTATTTTTGGCACGCCATCCGTTTCCGCGTACATGCATTAACCAAAAAAAGAAAAAAAAAGGCGTAGGCAGATTTTTGCGTCTTTCATATCATGTCACCAAAATAAAAACAACAAATAACAACAAATATGTAGTATGTAATAATGTGGAGCATGCGTCATCAAATGCATGATTAATAAAAGGTATTTATTTATGTATTGCACTGAGTTTAAACGTCTTTTTGAATTTGGAGGCAGAAATACTTGATTTTAGCTTTTAACACCTACTTTGACTCCTAACCTTTATAATTTTAAACGTCTTGGTTCATATCTTCTCACTCTGGGTGAGAACTTTTTTCCGAATGCAGCAGGGATAGTTTTGGTCCTAGAACATAATAAGTCTGGTTCTCAGCTCAGCAATATCAGTAAATATTCAAGTATTTAATTTAATAAATATTGGGTTTGTTGAGTTGCATGAATTAATTCCAGCTTCACCCTTTAACCGACACGACCAGGAACCTCTGCACCGCCTCAGCGAGAGCGTAGATTAAATCACACATTCATTCCTCCAAAGTGGCCTCCGAAAAAAAAAAAAGCAAAGACGTGGATTAATGAAAGCATCGCTGTGGTGTCATTAGCTTTTAAAAGAACACTTAATGTAACGCTAAGCTGGTTTTCTTGCTAGTTCTGTTGCGCAGCGCCGTGAATTACTGGCATTTAGAGACCCCCCCCCCCCCCCCCCCCAACAGTCTGGAAATCCATTTCAAACGAGCAAACGGGCCGTGATGGATGAGAACACGGTGTCTCGGCGCAGGTAGAAAGCCAGGAAAGATCCTCTTTCATATTTAGCTATCTTTGTATGAACATGTCCTTAAGTGGTTCTATAGATATCGGCCCCGCGCACTAGATTAGATTTCAATAACCAGATTTAAAGCTGGACAGAGCTCTCTCTCCATCTCCGTCTGCCTTTGCGTTGTGTTTTATTTTTGACTCCTGCCCCGAGGGTCTGGGTCTAAACCGAGCGCTGCTCCTTAAAAAATGTCTGACAATTAAGCGTCGCATCCCCGGCTGTAACTTGTTTGTGCTTAATTTGGTTTGTTTTTCCACCCGTAACCAAATATTTCTAATAATACTATGGATTCGAAGCACATTTGGTTAAGCTGCAGTCTCTGCCACAGATTTATTTGTTTATTTATTAATTTATTTCATGGCCAGAAGGGAGGATGACTCACTCTCATCCGCCCTCACATTCGGAGAGTTTGTGTTGTGTGTGTGTGTGTGTGTGTGTGTGTGTGTTCTTGTTAGGTGTTGGTGGCTTGTTTGTGTGATACTGATGTGTCCAGATAAGACATCAGAGGTTTGGTTGCTCTCTATTTATGTCGTCCTGCGTCTTTATGTGTCGCTCGCGGCCGCATCACAGAGCTTGAACCTCACCTGCTATAAACGTGTCGGGTTGTGTGTGTGGCATCTTTTTTTATTATTATTATTTATTTATTTATTCATTTTCTCGGCCTGTTGTAAGTTGCGTCATGTGGTGCATTCAACCAGTGTTTATTCTGGGTTCGGCATGAAGATGACTTTTCTTAAGAGACGTCCTGTTGAACTGTTGTTAGCAACTTCACTTTTATACTAATGAGGGAGTGTGTGTAAACGTAAAGAACTGAAATTTACAAATTTGTGTGTGTGTGTGTGTTGATGTTGAACACCCTCGGTGCCGGTGTTGCAGACGTCCTGATTCGGTTCTTCAGTGAATTTGAAGCTTCTACTTCACATTGCCCCTAAAAGTTCATTTAGACTTAGAGTCCTGCAGGACGTTGGGCAGACACTTGTATTAAAGTTGATAAATCAAGTGTTGCAAATTTAAGCTCTTAAAAATCATTTAAAAAGTCTTAATTGCGCTTTTATAAAGTATTGAACTTTTTTGGCAATCAAGCGAGAACGTATAATTTACTTGTGATCCAAAACAAAGGAGCAAAATGGGAAACTTTAAGTTCGGTGAGTCCTGGCTTGAGACGCCGGAGTTAATGGTTAAAGATGTGTTACCGACGGCTTTGAGTGCTGATGGGGTCTTAAGATGTTTTTGGGAGGTTATTCCCTGTCCTACTTGTGCCCTCTTCAATCTGGCCTCCCCTGTAAAATAAAAAACACAAATACGCGTCGTAGTTTTTGTTTCTACTTCCTGCTTCGCTTTCGACAACTGAAGCTTTCGCAGAAATTCCACCAAAGACGAATCATACAAACGTTTGTATCTCTGAACCTCCTCCGTTAACCTTTCCTCCGTGTGTTCCATCTTTATTGATCCAAAACAAGTCAATCTTAAAAATGTGGAGCTGGAGAAGAAGAATAAGCTGGAAAAACTAAAGCAGAAACACGCTGATACCAAGTGGAATAATCACCTGCTGTATCTTAAATAATGTCACTTTATACATTCATTCATACATTTGATTCATTTAAGGACTCTTTGAATCAAAGGTCCTCTGTTATTTGTGTTATTGCCTCTTCCTCATGTAAACATAGTAAAGGTTTACGTCTATCACAGGCGCTGACTGGCTGTTTGTATGTATGTCTGGACACGAAGTGTGTAACGTTGCAGTGGAGCCACAGAGCGTCCAGCCACAGCGAGTTTTGTCTTTGTTGGAAGCTGTTGTGACTACACATGTAAATCTTCTAAGCGTGCGTGTTGCACGTTTAGACCCGTGCACGAGCTTTTGGATGGTCACCTCTGTTTGCGTTGATGCTGTGACTGGATTGTTATTCGTGCAACATAAATAAAATCAAACATATTTCCATTAGACCTCCAGCTTCTCCAGTTTCTGTTCTCAAACTGTTCTTTGTGGAGCAGAACCTCTCGTACGTAATTAAATTTAGATTGCTGACGTTTGTTCGGTTCATTTTTATTTTTGTTTGTTTCGTTTCTGTCATAATCCGGGAGGTATAGATAGATAGCTGCTGAAAACTCTCCTCTGCTGCGGCGGCTCGACGCCAGAATTGCAGCCGTAAATTATTCTGCTCATGCCTGTCACGCACGGTAAAAAGCCAAGAAGGATTTAATGCTCTCACATAAATAAACAAGTGACGTGACGGACATGGCAATGGATGGATCCGTGCTCCGTCTCCAGGAAATGATAGAGGAGCAATTTATAGTTTTTAAAACGCTGCTTTTGCACCTTGTTTTTTAGAATGTTGTTGCTGCCGCTCGTTGTTTCTGTTGTGTTATCGTATATTTCATGATGTCCCTCTAGCACAGAGTGATGTAGGCCAGTGGATCCTGGACAAGCTGAAATAAACAACAGCGTTTGAGTTGCAGAGCAGAGTGGAAAAGCTAAACCCTGCGCAGCCCCGTCATCACGAGTGGTTGTTTTTAAATCTTCGGTTTGCGTATTTTCTCCCACACTATCGAGTTCATTGAGTTCCTACAAGGCGCAGGTGTAACCCAGTCTCACCAGCTCATTGTTTTTCTTTCACACCAGTTCAGCTCCAGTTTCATCGTTGAGCCGCCTTTTTCTTTTTCTTTTTTTTTTTATCCTCTTGCAGAAATGTTGGTGACCTCATGCTCACTTCACCTGTGTCCCAGTTGGCATGGTGTTGTCCATCTTTCCAGTGCAGTAGCTCACACAGCCAACACCGAAGCTGCAGAGAAATGAGGTCCTGCATAGCAATGGAAAAAAAAAAAAAAAAAAAAAAAAGGCACACCACCTGTCACCAGGGCCCATGGGAGACGGAGAGGACAATGCTATAGCAGCAATGCTCTCTCTGCACGTTCCTCCCTCTGAGGCTGTATCATATTTAACTCCATGGCTTAGCCAGTAGGGTTGCACAGTGTATCCTTTTTTATTTTTTTTTTTAAATAATTATTGCCATATGAGTTTCGAATCCACACATTGTTGGACCTGACACTTGAATTCTGTCTGGTTGTGCTTATAGATGGTAATCTTTAATCTTGTAAAACAAAAAAGATTTATTACTTTTTATAGCAGCGCGGCAGGATTCAATTTCAAGCCGCGACATATTACTGTCCCTAATTCATTTTTTATTTGTAACGTGATCATTTAAGTTTCCTTCAGCAGTGGCTGGAGGGTTAACTCCAACAGAAAAACACTGAAACTGGTAATTGTGATTCTTCTAAAGATGTGAAATGTGTGAAATAAACGTACAGAAGAACAGAAAACCAGTAAAACTTCCACGACAGATTTTCCAACTTTTTCTCTGTGACATTCCTTTGCATTGTTTGTTTCGTAAGCGGTTCAGGCTTCTGCATCAATTCGACACAGTTGCTACGGCGACCGCCCAGATGGGGGTAGTCGTGGCGACGCAGGCCGCAGCAGCTGTGACTGGTCGGTTTGGTAGTAGCGTGTTTCTGTGTTAGTGTTTGCGTCTGATTGATTCGTATCGTTAAAGATGGAACATATTCAGGTTCACTGACGAGGTCTCGTCTTCCGGCAAAAATTTCGGCGAAAGTGTGAAACAGGAAGTGAAACGGGAAGTGGAAACAATAATTAAACCGACTGGGGGGGGGGGGGGGGAGACATGCAAACACTGTTACAGTGTCTGGTCCCACAGTTCTTTGAATGAGCCTTAAGAGTGAAACAGGGCGTCAGTAAACAGGCCTCATCTGCAGAACAGGTTCATGTGTTTAGTGAAGTGACTCCGTACAGACATAGACGTAGTAGCTCCAGCGACGGGTAACGGAGAAGAAGAGAATGAGACCAAATTTAAATGACGCCGGTGCTGGAGCTTGTTGATTTGTTGATTCTTGCTAGCGCACGTTTCTTCACTCCACTTATCTCACCATTTTTAATAGGAATGTCCCGATGCGATCTTTAAAGTCTAAGTCCAGTAAACTGAGCTGTTAAAGCTCATCCAACGCCGTAAACGTCCCTCACCCTTCGCTTGATTTGTCTCCAGGAAACTTTTGTCTTCTTCTAAACGCAGCGCTCAGAATTCGTTGTTGTCTTCTCCGTCTTACTCCAACACCAAAACAGAGGAGGAGCGAACGTTTTGGGACAATCATTTTTTGATCATTGAAGCACGATATTGGCTGTTTGACATTTTTCTTTTCTCCGGTTGTGCGGCCAAAGAGAATTTAGTTTGCACCCTTAGTCACATTATATTTTGAATCTGTTCCACCTTCTTCTCCTGCACAGACAGGACGAACAAAGATGAAACGTTGTTGCCGGGAAGCAGGAAGTGGATAACATATTCCTGCATTAGGATCTCTTTCATAATTTTGGGGACAGCAGCCAGTGTGTATATATATGTACTTCTGGGGACATTTGTTTCAAGAGAAGATTAACACTTGGTTTTAGAGTTCAGGTTAGAACTGGGAATTAAGTTGTGATAGTTACGGGTTATGGCTTAGATGGTGTTTTTTTTACCCAGTCGGGTTAATATTTGTGTCTACTTCCTGCTTCACTTTCAACAATGGCGGCTGAAATTTTCGCACGAGTCATACAAATGTCTCCAAACCTCCTCAGTTAACCTTTCTGATTCTTTATTGATCCAAAACAATCAATTTGAAAAAAAAAAAAAACTGAGCGGACCAATCACAGCTCTGTATTTCTGGGAAAGTGCACGTCGGCTACGTAGCGTGGTCCACGTACGTTGTGTTGCGTGCGTGACTTTAGCGCAGAAGCATAAGTTACACATTAGGATAAAGACATGAGGATTGCATTATGCCGCCAAGGGTCCTCGCAAAGATAGTGGAGTACAGGAGCGCTTGTGTATGTAAGTGTAAGTGTGTGGGTGGGTGGATGGAGGAGCTGGGGCTAGCGCCGTCCTAATGGAGCCGGATCGGTACGTGATCCGGGAGGAGATGAGGCAGATCTGCTCCTCACCTGTCCTGTAAAGAGGGGCGAGGATGCACACAAACAGACACACACTCAGACAGACACACACACATGCGTACACAGCGTATTGAGGCGAGCCTGCCCTGAGCGCTGGCGGGATAATCTGATGAATCTCCCCAGCAGCATGTGTGCCCACCTGTTAGTACAGCCCCCAGTTCCCACTTCAATCACTACCACATTACTGAGGAGGGGGAATATGTGTGTGTGTGTGTGTGTGTGGATGAGTGTGTGAAAGCGTGGAATGTAACGCCAGTTTAAAACAAAAAAATTAAAAAAAAGGTTTGTGTGGGGAGGTTATCGAACAATGCAGCTGATTAAACCGCAGAGATTGGATTGGGAGATTTGTGGTTTTTTTACTCAGAAACATACGTGGGTTTGTTTGGCTTAGAGGCTCCTATGCAGATCTACGTGTGCGCCGAGGTATCAGAATCAGAAAAGACTTCATTGCCAAGTGTATTTTGTACATACACGGAATTTGCCTTGGTGTTTGTTGCGTTAAAATATAGAAGATAAAATAAATTGTGAGCATAAAAACACTGAAATATACAGTGAATAAAGAGGTCTGGTGTTCCAGACTTCTACTGCGTTAGTGTTTATGGTCGTAGCTCGTAGTGGTTGTGCAGACGTGACGATAACAACATGGACGCCTCCTAGAAGACAGACGAGGAGCCCAGTTAGAGCTGAGCAGTATGACCAGAAATATACATCACTGTGTTTGTCAATATTTCTGCAACATAATCTACTGGCTGAGAGACGAATTGATGCAGTAGATTGACTAAGGATGGACTATTTTAGAATAGGAGAATAATCCCACACTAGCAGTAAAACAGGTTTGCACGGCCTCGTGTTAGCGCTGTTAGCACTGTTAGCACTGACTGCTGATGTGCAGGTCTCCGACCATAACTTCATACATACTTCTGGATATTCCTAGACGAGCTTGTGGCTAAGATGGTGGAGCAAATTGCTCGTGTTGCCACCTCCGGCCACGACAATCCTTGCAAAAAAAAATGTTCTTTTTGGTTCTTCTGTGTCTTCGTGGTCGTCTTGTTCTGCTGCTTCATTTTCAGCCTCACGGTGACGCAGTCGCACCATGTGTATTTAGAAGCGCTACGTCGAAAATGGTCGGGTCTGAAATGGTGTCTCCACAACGTTCTGAACGCCGTGTAATCAAATTCATATCACAACGACAAAGAATACAGTCCAGAAGTCCAGGGGGTTGTTGCAAACTAGCAGCGTTTCATCATGTGTGTGGAAAAACCGCTAAAGATGAAGCCAACACTGCTGTGACATGTCAGTCCTGAAATACATCTAAAGTACTACTGCAATGCATCTAAAAAGACATCTGCTAACTCTTAACAGAGGAACCGTTTCAAATCCTCTCAGCTTCACCAAACGTCCTGCAGTAACCGAGAGAAGGAGGCTGCACATCAACTGTTTGATAGAGTTATCAGACCTTTAGCTGCAGCACACGGAGAAGGAAGGAGGGAAATACTGTATTTTTAACCTGTCCCATCAATATTAAATGCTACTGATGGTGCTGACTTCCAGCCTGTTTTTATACAGTCTATACATATCTGCAGCTCACAGTATGCGGCACATGAGCTGTCTGTTCCCAGCATTTATTATATATTCAGGTCAAGTTCATTGTTGCGAAGCATTACTTTTCTACTGTGTTTCTATCAGTGACGTCGTCGGAGACTAGTAGCCTTTAAAAGCTGGAGCAGTCAGGCCTCTGAGCCACTTACTGCCACTTAAACCGCCACTGTTTTAGCTCCCAAAACAGAATTTTCTCAACGCCAACCAGCAGGTCTTTCTCCTGTTGGCATGCTTTTAAACACTCCCAGCAGTTGTATAAATGAATCATCACGGTAGCCGGTGAGGATGGCTGACAGCTGTTGAGTGTAGGATATGGCTGCTAACCAGCTGCTTTCTCTTCATGTCGATGCTTTTTTTTTTTTTCTGTTCGGGACAACTCTGGGCTCATCGTTGCGGGTCCCGGCTCGAGAAAAGGACGCGTAAGGGAAATACAGCAGAACCTTATCCATTCATTTGGGGATGATATTTGGTCTGTGAGCTTCAGATCGACCCCAAAATGTTAAAAATACTCAACTTTATTGTCAATTCTGACGTGCAGCAGATAAGCAAGATGGAAAAGACATTCCTCAAAAGCCTACGGTGCAGCAGCTATACAAAAAATGTAAACATAAAATGCGCTCACATTGAGATTTAGAAGGATTCCCAGTTTAAATATGAATAAATATATTAAAATAAATGAAACCGCAATTGTCCGTGTTTCTTCATTTCATCTTGATGAATTATTATTTTTTTGTGTGTGATTATTCTACAATATTTACGCATCCTTAGTCAATCTGCTGCATTAATTCCTCTCTCAACCCGTAGAAAATGTTGTAAACACCTGATTATGCATGAAAAAAAACAACAAAAAAAACACATATACCATCAAAACACCATACATACCATACATTTCTGGTCACGCCGCCCTACAAAGAAAAAAAAAGCGCTTCAATAATTTCCCAGAATAAAAACGTCTTATCTGGATTATCAAAACACAACATTTTGATGCCGATCCACTGAACAGTTAACAGATCTGTTGTTTCCGCTCTAGTGGGAAAACTCTCGTGTCGAAGCGTTGGTATCCGTGTGTGATTTTGCAGCAAAGGGAGGCAGAGGTGGGGGAGGAAGGGGGAGGGTTGGGCACGGCTGACGGGTGAGCAGCGACGTGGAGGGCGAAAAATAGCAGCGGGGTAGAGAAATTAAGATGTGCCGAAGCTATTGAGAGAGGTGGTAAATGCTGAAGAACAAATGAGATGAAGCGAGTCTTTTTTTTTTTTTTTTTTTTTTGTCTGTCTTCTGGTTGTAAGCTCGGTGCCGCTTGGCAGAAACAACCAGCATGCGCACACACACACACACACACACACACACACACACACACACACACACACACACACAGTGGTCTCCTGCACTTCCCCTCTGCCGCTCAGTGGCTTTCACACTCTGCAGAAACGTGAGCCTGAATAAATTGTCACACGCTCACAGATTATCTTCCCAGGATGTTATTTTTTGCAGGGAGGATGTTTGAAATGCCAGTCACAGACACGCCGCACCCTCCCCCCATCCTCTCTTTCTTTCTTTCTTTCTCTTTCTCTCTCCCACATGCACGCACGCGCCGTCTTTTTCTTTTTTTTCTTTTTTTTTTACAAGCAGCAGTGGAAGAGTGCAGTCTAGTGTTGCAGAGCTCTGCAGGCCTTATTTTTGTGTGTGTGTTTTTGAAGTGTGTGTGTGAGAGAGCGTGTGCCGGCGCGCACATTGTGACAGTGTGGCGTAACGAGACAACACGTGAGCCGTTTTCTCGCGGGGAGACTTTATGGAGAAGGCTGATTTACAGCGCAGCTATTCACACCACGCTGCTTGTTCCTCAGAACCGTCCCCTCTGTCTTTTCTCAATGAGCGCTTTCCTCTTTTATGCCCCTTTTCAACGCCGTCTCAGGCCCCCCGTTCTTTCTTCCTTTTGTTAAAAAAAAAAAAAATAATAATAACAATAAAAGCATCCAACCTCCCCACCTCCCGAGCTAACGAGAACGAGCCGTTTGAGGCGCAGAGAGAGGGAGAGACGGAGAGACGGAGAGACGAGAGGGAGATTGAGCTCGGCCGAGGCATTGACAGAGTAGTGAGGCTCAGCAGGGGTGTGAGCAGCTAAATATAGAGCGGCTCTTTGGAGCGGTGATGATGTCACAGACCGTGGAAAGCGAGGAGAGGAGGAAAAAACGAGGGGAGAAGACGAGCGACCGAGCTGCAGAGGCGGCGGCCGCCGCTTGTGCAAGGGGTCGATCCGTAGCCATTGCCACGGTTCGTGGCCGGAGCCACAAAAAAAAAAAAAAAAGCTCAAGCAACAGTTGCACCCGTCAGCCGCAACATTATGACCAGGAGAAGTAAATAATAATAATAATAATAATCGACCATCACCATGTAGCAGTTCAGTGTTCTGCTGGGAAACTTTTGGACCTGACATTCATTCATGTGCATGTTTCTTAGACATGTAGCACTAGATCCCATACTGCTATTGTGGAGGCGCTCAATATTAGGAAAAGTGGTCATAATGTTATGCCTGATCGGTGCACGTTGCACGCTGAGACTGTCTTCACATGACATTTCCGTTTGACTTGTTGCATTTCAGAGCTGCAGGGGCTGCGAGTGACCAGGTGAAGCCAGTAAATTTTGCAAACACATAATCCTCGACGACGGCTTTTCATTCAGAACCCTGAGTTGTTTATAGGAGTTTGAATTAAACAACGGTCGTAATTGCGCCACTTTAGGGATTATGCCTTTGTTGGAAATGCACAAACAGATAAGCTCCTCGTCTCTGGCACCTGTAACGGGTTTGCAAAAAAAGGAAGGAGATGTGAAGCCGGCCGGCTGAATGTACCGCAGCCTCCCGTGTGTTAAGACCGTATCATAATGTAGCGCAGGTTACTACAGGTTAGTGTGTAAAGCGGAGAGAGAGCAGGTGACTTAAAATTTACATGTTGAGGTTTCAGCGTGTTACAATGGCAGCAGCAGTCGAGGGCAGGGCTTTCTGGTAATCCGACCAGCCTTTTTTTCTTCTTTCTTTTCTTATCAGTGGTAGTAGCTTTTGCCGGGTCAGGCCCAGCGAGGCTTTTATTGCAATGCGGCAGCTGCAGCACAAAGCCAGGGCCTATTCCTATTGATCGCTAAGCCTGATGGATTCTTAAGTACAGCAGCTTGGCTAGCCTCGTTGGAGCTGTCTTACATCATCTGCATTGACTGAACCGTCGCAGGTTGAGGAGCCCGACCGCTTCCAGAGAGAATCCCTGATGTCGGTCGGGCCGAGCAGCACGTCCAGCCCAATTAAAGGCTTCACTTTGATTACACTCGCCGGTCGACTTTTAAAAGGATCTGGGTGTAAATGACATCTGGTTGAGCCCAAACTGGACTATGCACCGAAAGGCTTTTGTGTTGTTAAACACGATGGCTGTAAAAGTGTAAAGCTGCCCCTCTTTATGACCCATCCTGAAACTGAGGAGTGCCTCACAGTGCCTTCCTTTCCTTTTTATTCTCTCCATCTCGCCCTCTCTCGCTCTCTGTTGCTCTTCACCTAGCAACATGCTTCAGCGCAACCCGACCGTCGTCTAGGCCAAATAACATTCCAGTTTTCTAAGGGCTTCGACGGCTTAGCCTTGAAAATGTGGCTGTCAATCTTTATAGCGAGGATACAGTTTGGGGAGAAATGTTCGGTATTAGCACCCATGACCTAGATGAAGTGGATTAATCTTTTTTAACCTTGTTATATTTATATATATATATATATATATATTTAAAAAAAACAACAAAAAAAAGGTTTAGATTTGGCTCCAGGTAAGCGATAAATCCCGTATTATTGTGTGTACGTGGGTGTGCGAGGGGATGCACATGTCCCTCGTGTGATCTGATGTAGTGTGGCTTTCTTGTAGCGGTTGCTAGGCAACGCGCTGTAGAATTCTCAGTCATAATCTTTGATTTTTAAGCTCGCGGAGAGCGAGAGGAGCTGGAGGAGGACGAGGAGGAGGAAGCGAGAACGAAGCAAGTGTTTCAGAGCGCACGTCTAAGCCCTCCGATAAAGACGACACGTTCAGGCTTCGGTCCTGTCACTCAGTGCGTTTAAAAAAAAAAAACAACAAAAACGAATTATTGCCTTAATCCGACTCTAACTGGACAACTTAAGCGCAATGTAAACGCGTTACTCTTGAGTTCTCCTCATCCAACTTAGCATCCTCTGCAACCGCTGCTCTGGCGTATGAGCCCAGAACAAAAACATCCAAGAAAAAAGTTGGTCGTAGATGAAGACATTAAACAGAGCGAGTAGAAGAACCACCTGAGCGCTAGCGCCATCTTATCTGCACCAGGAAGTAGCGCGCACATTACGTGTGGGATTAAAAAGCTGAACTTTTATCCATAGTGGTTGTTGTTTGAACATCTCCAGTTGCTTATTATATGACGTAATACATCGACCGGAAAGGGGGCCGTGTTAACCTGCTTAAAAGATATCGCCACCTAGTGTTGAGGAGGACTTGTTACCCTCCCGAAGGACTACATTCAGAAAGCAGAAGTTGTTTTTAAAACCTTCGTGCAGATACATTTGTGTCCCATACTTGATTAAATTCATGTATTTGCGTAAAACACTAATAAATGAGCCTCTGTGTGACCTTTATGGGGCAAGGAACCATATATGGGGCCTCCCGGTGAGGTTTAGGAGAATGTGTTGTTTTTATTCAGCCAATCAGAGAAGATCAAGGAAACATTCTGAGGTAAATTAGGGTCAAATGTGTAACTGATTGATTAGGTACCATGAAGAAGTGTCCTGTTGTGATAATGTTGTGATCAGTGCCTGTATCAGCGCTTGTGTTTTAACGGAGTAAATACATGTTTACATTTGTTCAACACTTAAGGGGAAGGAACCAGTTAAAAATTGTCAACTCATTAATCTTGACTTTCTACGTGAAAATTAAAAAAGTCAAAAGGCCATTTTACGCCCAACAGTAACACTCTAGGATTGAAAGTTTAACTTTAAAGGGTTAAATAAGCTGCTCTGACTCAATTCGATGTTTGAATCATTTGGAAACTCTTTATGAGTCCAAACCCCCCCCTTCTACGTCGGCTTTCGGTCCTGACTGAGTTGTGGTTTCTGTCATGTTTTAAAACCCCCTCACACAATCTCTCGACTAATCTCCTGGCGAAAAACCAGCCTCACAAGACGGCGGCGAGATATTTATCTAGAGGATGCTTGAGATGGCTTTTTAAAGAGTAAATCAGTATTTTTGCTGTTTTACTAATATCCTGCTCTGCCCTAATATAGTATGAGTGTTTTCTTTTTGTGCAGCTCTGGTTCTGTGTCTGTAATACAAGAAAATTAAGGTAAAAGCATACAAATGGTTGCCTTTGATGGTATTTTTTAATATATTTTTAGCTTTTAGTCGAGAGGAAAGGGAGATTTTAGAGCGTGACACGTGTTGTTGTGTTATGACCGATCTCTGATGAGAGTAAACGCACTCACGTTCAACAGTAACAACGGCCTCTTCCGGCTTCTTGCATCAAGTTGATGCCGGTGTGAGGAATTCCACGAAAAAATGTCTGTTTTTGATCCTTATCACTGTGTCGTTAGCGTCTTTGTTTACGCTCGTTTTCATCTGTTGCTCGACAGCATATTACGGTCAGAGCGCGCTCAGTGCTTTCCGTGCTCGTCACTTTGGAACATGCCAATTAATGCCTAATAATAATAATGATGATGTTCTCTCAGGTCTCAGCTGCAGAGTGTACCTTGTTTCATCTTAGCTCCATGTGCATTTCACAGTAAAGATGCACTAATACTAATTGTAGAGATGCTTTTTCACGTGCTTTATATTTAAGAGTAGAAATAAAAACGACCATGGAAGCGAAGAGCTGGATGCGGGCTATTTTTAAGCAAAGAGCGAGGGTTGCAAAAGGCGGTTCGGAGAGAATGAGGCTGGAGGAAAGCGGCCGAGTGACGGCCCAGAGGTAGTGTGTGGGTAGGCTGATGAGCTAGCTAGCACCCTAGCTGGAATGAAAAGGCTTTGTGTGCTTAATAAGAGCGCTGGCAGCGGTCCAGCAGCTCTGGCTAGTGTAGGATTAGGCTTTGGACAATCAGGACTGCAGGATCAAAACAAGGGGCAGGAACACCAGGGTCATTCTGCTTGCTAGGATACCATCTGCCCTGCCTGCCTGCCTGCCTGCCTGCCTGCCTGCCGCAGTCAGGGGGAGGGGAATGATGGGGGGAAGGGCAGACCGAAGCTTTACCGGCAACAACAACATTGAGGCAGAGCTCTGTATGCAGCTCAGCTTTGCTCAGCTCTGCTCAGCTCAGCTCTGCTCTGCTCTGCTCTGCTCGGCATGCACTGCTCTACTTACGCATTCAAAAACCCTCAAATGTATGCGCATGCACCACTGTTACCAGAATCATTTTTGCTTTTATTTTTTTGCACACGGTTTTAAAACCGCGTTCCCACCATCGCTGGACCATGACAAAACACCAAGACGTATTTCAGTTCCAGTCATAGTGAATAAATAGAATAATACATACACAATATTACAGGCTTAAGAATAATATTGGTGCATGGAAATTACTCAGCAGGTTGCATGTACATACGTCAGTGTGTGCACTTTTTTTGTGGTGGTTCAGAGCAGGGAATTAGTATAAATAAGGGGGGAATTGTTTTTTTTTTCCTACCATACCTGACTGGCTAGTTATAAAGGGGCCTCTGGACCGGCTGAGCTGATTACTAAGACTCTTATTGGATCTAGTTTAATACCCCCCCCCCCCCCACCCCCCCCCAACCACCCCTCCAAAAAAAATACACACTTCATCTTGTGATGAATGCATAAAAAAAAAAAAAACAGATACCAGTTGTCTTTCTTTCCCCGAATCCGCGGAGCTTTGTCCGTCTTTCCTTCGCTCTCCTCTGTCTCAGACACAACATTTCCTGCAGGCCCTCGTGACAACACACACACACACTCTCTTTCTATTCTTACACGGTCACACACACACACACACACACACACACACACACACGCACAGAGCTTAGAGAGTAGGGGTGGCGCTTGCATTGGTTCAGTCCCCCTCCTCGTCCTTTGTGTGTGCGGGGAATGGATTTGTCCGCCGGCATTGTGGCATGCTTGGCCTGCACACGGAGTCGCTGGAGGTGGGAGGGGAGGAGTGAGGGGGAGTGAGGGGGGAGGCGGACTCCACATGGCTCCTAGCCTCTACATGAACTCGCATCTTCTAAGCGTGCACCTTAGCTCTCGACACAATTTCATTCTTAAAAAAATTTACTGGTCATTGATGTTTCTTCTCGATGATCCGCTAATATTTTTCGGGTTGGCCGTTTGTTAGAAAAGGACGGGGGAACCGGGAGGACGGAGCAGACGGGGCTCAAAATTGAGGCTGTGGCGGTTGTGGCTAGATGAGGAAGAAGACATGGAGGGAGGAGACATGGATGATGTAATGTGTAACCATATCCATGCTCTGTGTTAAATGCATGTGTGCACCTTTAGACTGTATGTGTGTGTGTGTTTGGACATTAGCGCTAAGGGCCAGCCTTCTGGCGCTCATCAATAATTCACCAGTCCTTTTAGTGCGTCTCCCCCTCCTTGTCCTCCTCCTCCCCCTCCTTACACCCCCTCCCTCCCCCACCTGACTCCTCTGTACTCCCTCTTTTTTAACCTCATGTCCACTTTGCCTCCATGCACCCGTCCCCATACTCTCCATCCTTCCAGCGTTTCAAGCGTAGCTAGCGAGCCCGGGCTACGAAGCTACGGCCCCCGTGCTTTGCTTTGCTTTGCTTTGCTTTGCAGAGCAGCCGTCAACGGGGACGTGTCCCGAGATAATCTCTGTTTTTTTTGTGTGTGTGTCTGTGCGTGAGAGAGAGAGAGAGAGAGAGAGGGACACACAGAGAGAGGACTAGTGGACGGAAGTGTGTTCAGAAAGGATGACGTAGTGGGTTGTTTTGGTTGCAGCCGTCCTCTTGTTGGATGGCAGTCTTACATCTCCTTGGCAGAGCTCCCGTGGCCGCATTTAACGGTGATGCAGCACAAAGCAGGAACAAGGGAGACGGCGGCGGTACCGGACCAGCCCCCCCCCTCTCTCTGTCTCCCTATCTGCTTTACAGAATTGTGATTTCAGTCATTGTCGCCCATTTGGTGTTGGTATTCAGGTGTTTAAATGGTTTGCAATGTTAAAAACAATCTAATTTAAAGCTCCATAACGTATCGTACGATAGGGCCGATACGTATCACGATACTCGAGTCACGATACTTTATTGCGATATTAGTATAAGTGCAGCTTTAAATACAAACTGCATATAAAGTGATAATTTATTGGACAAACATTCAAAAATCGATATTAACACATATATTATCGGAAGAAAAAGTATCGCGATATATTCCCGTATCGGTATTTTTTCCCGCCTCTATCAAACAGTCAAATATATTAAAAATGTTTTGCAGTGTGAGTTCATTTAAACAGCTTAAGACACATAGTTTCAGGCAGTAAATATCGTGCAGTTTGGTTTTCACTTTAAAGATTTACTTAAAAAAAATAAAGTCTTCCTCACTCAGCGCTGCTTCAGTTTTAAAGTAACTCCTTCAACTTCCCCTCTCTTCATTACAGAAGTGTAGTTTGGGTCGTATATATATGATCTATTTTGCAGATCAAATGTATATTTGATCTATTTTGGTGTCATTATCCATTTCTTTTGATTGCAGCCAAATATATTAAAATGCTTTTGCAGCACGAGTTCATTTAAACTGTCGCAGACGCGAACTTTCAGACAAGATCATATCTGCAAATGTCGTGAACTTTACGCTTCGTTTTATGTTTACATTTTTTTTTTTTTTTTGATTAGCTGCTGCACCGTAGGCGTTTGAGGAAGGTTATTTCAAGCCCGTATTGTGTTGCACGTGTCAGAATTGACAATAAAGTTGGTTTGACTTTTAAAAAAAACAAAAAAAAAAAACAAAGTTCTCACACATCACTGCTTTAATTTAGTAACCTCTCCAACTTCCCCTCTCTTTGTTACAGAGTTGTAGTTTCGGTCATGAATATATATATATATATATATGATCTATTTTGGTGTCGGTATCCAAAACTACTTTTAAAGCTGTGACGACACCAACACAGTTTACACACAAATACTGTCGAGTTTTTTTACAGTTGAAGATTCGCTTAAAATAGTTTTTCGATGCAAACTGTGATACAGTGAGGTGAGATTATTCCGAGATTAGCTTTTTTTTCGCTGTGAAGATTTCCCTTTTTAAAAGGTAAAGTTCTCCTCATACAGCTCTACTTTTACCCCCCCCCCCTCCTCCTTCCTGCACAGCCGTATGTTAACACTACTCCAGCTCCAGCCTCTTGTATTGTCCCATTTCCATAATGATAGCTTTTGCCTCTACGTTACCACTTTTCCTTGTTCTCCTTTGCTCTCCCTCGGTGCCTCGCAGTGAAGCGACCCCCCCCCCCCTCCTCCTCCCCACCACCACCACCTCCTCCTCCTCCTCCTCCTCCTCTCGCCTTCTTTTCTCCCAAACAGGCTGACCCAGCTCAGGCCCACATGCAGTGTGAAAACTGCTCCATTGTATTGGAAAATCTGTGGGAGGGACAAAAAGGAGGAGGAGGAGGAGGAGGAACAGGGTGCAGTGGTGGAGGTGATTAGGAAACCAGATCCATGGCTCGGCTTCAAAGGGAACTGGATCTCTCTGCAGTGCTTATTGATCAGACGGGAATGTTGCCGGTCTTCTTGGTGTTTTGTAGTGAATTTTGGGTGAGATATTAAACGGAGACGCCGTTTAAAAAAAAACAAAAACAAAAAGAAAAACGCTGCCTAAGCGCAAAGCGGTTTCCTCGGCGCGTACGGGACCGATATCGGTGTTTTGTTGTTGGTGTTTGAGACTCGGGGGCCGACTCCCAGCCGCTGCCAGAGAGTCCAGGGTTCCTCTCTTATTTAGCTTTAAGTGGATATTTTAGTAAATTTATCGACCGGGTTTTCACTATATCATCAAAGACGAAGGAACTATTGACAGCCACTCTGTTCTTGAACTCCCTCTTTCCTGTCCTCTCATTTTATTTTCCATCCTAGCGTTATCTACCCCCCCCTCCTTCTCTCCTTCTCTTGCTTTCCTTTTTTCCTCCCCCCTTCCCTCCCTCCCTCCCTCCCTCCCTCCCAGAGAGAAGGCGCATGCAGAGCCAAGTAAACACTTTGATATGCGGAAGGAATCTCTCCCACCTCCCCACCCCCACCCCCACCACCTCTCCCCCCTTTTCTCTCTCCCTCCTCTCGGCCTATGTAGGTCATCATGACTCACTCCTTTATGCTTCAAAAGCCGGATCCGTGCTCAGTCGCTCTATCTCGAGCCCTCTCACGTTCGCCCGTTGTGTAAGAGAAGCGCGTTTTTTTAACCGAGCGCACGGTTACAGACAGATGACCATGTCATGTTTGAAAGTGAAGTTTAGTTTCCTGTCGGTCTCCTTTTTGTAATTATTTTTGTTTCGTTAGCTTCCTCTAGTAGCGGACACGGCGTTGCATCACATTCTTTTTTATGTGCTACGTGTGTTATATGCATATTTGTCGTGATGTCCGGCCTCTCGTCGTGTGTGTGTGTCTGTGCTCTGCATTCACTCTGACCTACATGCTGAGTGCATCAGCTGCAGCAAGCAGATTTACTATTGCGTCAGAAAATAAAATCCTAGGCCTATTCCTAGATTTAAGTTAGTGGTTAAAGTTCAAATTTAGCTTCTGTTCAAATGTTTTTTTTTTTTTGTTTTGTTTTTTTAAAAAAAGAAAGAAAATATGTTTTATTTAATCATTCACAGACGTACAGTAAGAGTCGAATACTGAAGCGTTTAATCCTCGACCCGTTGCGTGACCAAGTTAACAATCCAGTGAGGTCAAATTCAGGCCACTGCACACTGCACATCTGTTGGTGGTGCTCGCTTTTACCAGCCCCTCGTCCCGGTACCTGTTGATCGGTCGTGTGAGCTTGTGTGTGTGTGTGTGTGCGTGTGTGTGTGTGTGTGTTTCACCTTCGCGTGGATTTGTGTTGTGGTGCAGAAGGAAAACCCTCGTGCGATTCTGCTCCACATGGCACAATATCATCATATAATTGATGCCTCCTGCTTCTCGGCTCCAACGCAGAGGAACCGTCCACGTTAACGAGCGCAGTGACGACACCATGCGCGTCAGGGATGCCCCCCCCCCCCCCCGATTTAATCCAGTTCCAGCTTTTTTTTTAATTTATTCTCATGTTATTTTTGGTTTGTTTTGTAAATAAACCGAACCGCCGGTCGGCTGGCGTTCTCCCTGATCACATGTGCAGATGTGCAGATTTTTAGTCTCAATAAACCTCAAACTCAATCCAGCGTGTTCCTTCAAGATTATACGCCGATCAGCCACAACATTATGACCAGTGACAGGAGAAGTGAATAAGGTTTAAACCATCTTGTGACAATTCAGTGTTTTTCTGGGAAACTTTGAGGACCTGACGTTCATTCGTGTGGATGTTACTTAGACATGTAGCACCCACCTAGACCAGACCATAGTCCATGATCCACAGAAGCCCCTCCCCTCAACCTATAAGACCCAAACCCCCCCCCCACTAGCTACATGTGTTGTGTTACCAGACACCCTCATAAGGCCCATGTCTATTCTCTGAAGAGTCACAACTGTTCTGGAGGCAACAAGGGGAGACCTACACAGTATTAGCAAGGTGGTCATAATGTTACGGCTGATCGCTGTAAGTGCACCCTGGTGCAAATTACATAACGGCACAGAAACTAAAAGTTTATGTGAACATCAACACTGTCAGAACAAATGAAAAACAAAATCCCAGTTCTGTTTATATCAGCATTACAAAACTCTAAAAGGAAAAAATGGAAAAAAAAAAATGTTCCCTCCTCAGTCGTTTAACTGCTTCCACACAAGACGAGTTCAGTCACGTTCTTTAGCGTTTAGCTTAGTGTAACAGCAGCAGCCGTAAAACAATGATATGAAAATGATCCACGTGCACGTTTCTGCATCGTCAACCTTTTTTTTTTTTTTCACTTTGAATTCAGCAGATGAGATTAAACTACCTGCATCATCGGCTTGTGCGTTTGTGCGTGCGTGAGTTTAGATGGTGTTGTGATGTTGCCAGGGGGGCTGCAGGCTGTCGGAGGCGTTTACCAGTCAACGCCGGGCTTTAAAGGACCAGCTCGCGGTCGGTCCTGACCCACATCCTAAAAGGCCTCGGCGTGTCACATTGTGGCGCCCCCCCCCCCCCCCCCCCTTTTTTTTTTTTTTTTTGTCCCTCTTATCTCCAGGGCTGCTTTCATATTGGCCGGAGCTCGGATGCATAGAAAAGGAGTTTTTTGATGAGTCACTCAACCGAACAAAAACAGAAGGAGGGGGTGAAGGAAGAAACACAATGCTCTGCAGCCATGTCCACCTCCTCCCCCCCCTGCAGTGCTCCCTGAAAACACCACAATATTACATCACACACTCTCAACCGTCACCGCTCCGTGTCTGTGGAGTAGCTGTAAAAAGATTTGCATTTCCAGGGAGGCACAATGGGGGTATAAGAAGAGGGGTGTGCATCTGTTTGCAAGACGAGGAGGTTGGGTCGGAATAAGGGGGGAGGAGGGGGGTGGGGGTTCTGGGTGTGCCACGGTAAAATGGGAGCTTTGTGGAGGAAACCTGAGTAGGCCGGGTTTTTGGGGCTGTACATTCACACGCCTCTATCATCCTTCCCTGCTCCCTAAACTCAATGCAACCCTTGTGCTACGAGCCGCCCCACCACGGCCGACCTCCTCGCAGCCGCTCTTCCTCCAGCAAGACCAGAAACTCCCCAGTCTCTACCTCTCACTGCAAATCAGTCCATGCACAAACCTCTATCCAGCTTTTTAAGTTCAGTGTCACCCCCCCCCATCCCTCCCTCTTTATTTTGTGCAGTAAATTGCTGCAATCAGCCCCTTTTTTATAGCCTTGTCAACAGCTTTCTATTCTCCTTAGCTGCGTTTGTCTAATTTCCCACTTATGTCCACGTGTAATTTCAGTCGTAGTAGCGGTGGATGAACAAGCGCGACTGTGCCAGCAGCGCACGATATCTCCAAATTTTTTTTTGCCAGAAGGCGCCACCATGACATGCATTTCTATTCGGTAGTTTTCTCCTCCTTCTGTCTCTCGTGCTCATCTTCAAAGTAAGTTTTCCCTAAAAGAGAGTGGGCGTTTGCACTGGGCCATCAACAGGAAATTCCAGCCTGTGAGTGTGGGGGTAGGAGGGGGGTGGGGGGGTAGGAGGGGGGTGGGGGGGGGGCGGCTGAGAGCGGAGCGAGGAAGATCGGGAGTTGTTTTTTTTTTTTTTTGGTTTGTTTTGTTTTTTGATGGTTTTATGAGAGGTCTTTGACTCGTTAAGTCTGCACGAGAGCTCCCTTCGGATTCTTGGAACTAAATATCTCTATCGCTATTTTTTGCATCTGGTTCACTCACTATTTTTTTTTTTTATTTATAAAAGCTCTCTTTATAACTTTTGTTTCCCCCTTTTTCTTCTATAATTACCCCTTCATTTATTTTTCCTGGCCTAATTTTCCACATAACGTGCTTGTGTTATTTATGCTCAAATTCTTTGTTCGCCGTCATCAGTGCTGCTCCGACGCTCTAATGTTTTCTAAACCCCCTTCGCTTTAAACCGAAGCTTTTCCCCGTGTCTTTTTTTAAAAGATTTCAAAAAAAAAAAAAACGGTTTACCAAAAATGAACGAGAACCATTTTAACAATTCATAAACTTCAAGTCATAAATAATTTTTCGCATTTCCTCAATGAAACATGTTAAAAATTAAAAATTCTCTGTTGGGGATAAGGTGCAGAAGCGGACATGGTACTTAACCTGACTCCAAAAAAAAAAAAAAGAAGAAGAAGGGAAAGCCAATCTCTTAGACAACACACCTTGCACTGGATTTATTTTGTGGCATCTCTGCGTGATTATGCGATGAATCTCGTGCCCGGTTTTGTAAAGTCTGGCTGCTCCGGTCGGTAAAACCTGCTGCTCAGGAAGAACTAGGTCGCCGCCACCGTGCACAAAATACTATGCTTTGCCTGGTCGATAATGGGATTGTGAACATTTCTCTCAGTGGCTGAATCTTGTGTAAATGCACGTCTCTGAAGATTATCATCTCATCTGCAGCTGTGCAGCGGGCGGGATTCCTGTTTGGAGCTGGTGGTTCGGCGTTAGCGGAGAGTGTTAGCGCGACCGGCTAACGCGGAATAGCCGACAGATTACAGCCGACGTTACATAACCTCTTCATACTTAAGTAGTGCATCAATAACATACTTTCTCATTGTTCCCTCCTCACATTTATCTCTTCATTCTAAATGTTTTATTATTGATTAAATACTAAAGCGGCATCATCATCGTCTTTGGGCTAAATGCGACCATTGTTCTCGTTGTGACTAACCTGCCGAGTTCCCCGGTTACATGCTGCACCTTTGCTTTAAAAAGCTGCATCGTCGTCTGTGTTGCGTTTCAGGACGTGACGCAGGGTTCGTTCCGATCACAAAAGACCACATTAAAGAACTGCATCGCTGCTTAGAGTTCTATTAAAGATATGCATCGGTAGTGATTTTGAGAAATGGGGAATTGAAAAGGGAAATGACCCAAGACGATAAAAACCACTCCTGTTTTCTAATATGTGTGACTCACCCCCCTTGTCTTCTCTATTGTCATGTCTCCTGCTCTTCTTTTTTTTTTTATATAATCCATTGTCTTCTCTCACATGAAAACTGTTTGTGTTACCTCTGCGGTAGGGCTCCAGTGGGCTACGGGTTAAAGCTTTAATTGGCTTAAATTGCCTACATATGTTGATAGCTGTTGTCTGGGAGCGCGTGTGTGTGTGTCTGTGTGTGTGTGTCTGTGTGTTATGTGCACATCTGTGTGTAGGCTTAGATGCGAAGGAGTGATACCTTGTGAACACCGGAAGAACAATTCCCTCAGGGTAGTGCCTCTTTCAGTTATTGCATTTTCCATTCTGGATGAAGATGGAGATCTGGGACCCAGAGGCATGCGCACTTAGACGGACGCACTCACAGACAGACGCTTACACCCGCAGATAAACAGACGCTCATTCAGAACCTGCATGTAAATGTTGGGTTGTGTTGGGTTGCTTGACTGAAGACGAAAGCTCAGTTGTTGGTTTGGTTGTTGTTTATTGCAGCTGTAGTAAGAAAACGTATAAATTTGTCCTGTTTGTGCAGGAAAGTGATTGAGAGTTTGACTGGTTGGATCTTTTGACCTGTTAGAGAAAGATTGTGGAATATTGTGTCACGGCAGAATCACAAAAGACAACCACAAGTATGCACTGTAGCAACCAGATTATGTCCAACAGGCCCCTACTAGACTCATCTAGAGTGATCAGGCATAACATTATGACCACCTTCCTAACATTGTGCAGCTCTCCCTTGTCTCCAGAACAGTTGTGACTCCTCAGTGAATGGACATGTGTCTTCTGATGGTGTCCTGTGATGTTTGGAAACACAGCGTTGTTAGTGGGGCCCTTTGGGACCTAGTAGTGTGTTTCGTTTGTACTCAGAAGTCGGACTTTGTGAGTTCCAAGTTGGAATTATCGACTGGAACGTCCCCCAAAGTGGCAGAATCCTGTAATATTCTGTTTATTAGCACTTCTGATTAATCTTTGTTGCATTAAATTGGTCGTACAGACAGTATTTTTCCACATACATACGTTAAAATGCTGTTACAGTGTAATTTAAGTGTTTTGCATGTGTTATATGAGAACTACGAGCCCATGTCACGCTAACAACGGCTAAAAACAACAGCCTGCTAAAACCAAAACAGTGCGAAACACCATCGTGGATCATCCCACAGATACTTGATCGGTTCAGGATCTAATGAATTTGGAGGCCAGGTCAACACAATGTGCTGTTGTTGCTGAACTGTTTTTGTGTCAGGCTGCGTCCTGTATCATTACTACGGGGGTGGTTGGTGTCTGGCTTAGGTGGGTGCTACGAGTCTAAGTAACATCCACATGAATGAATGCCAGGTCCAGAAGTTTCCCAGGAGAAGATTCAGTTGTTACAACGTAGTTTAAATGTTATGAACGTCTCCTGTGAGTGGTTTTAATGTTGTGGCTGATCGGCGTATATGCTCATTTTCAAAACTGGGAGTGTTTGGTTACGCGACTCACAGACTTAACTCTAGTAGAGCAGCAGAAGGACTGACATCAAACATTCAAACATCACATCATGATGCATCCTGGACACCTTCAAGTCAAGGTTTTTCCTCCGGGATCAAACCTAAGAACGTGCGCACACACACAACTCATGTAGCGTAGCAACACGGCGAGATCTCCTCCGAGAGGAGCCGGGACGTGTCGCCGGGGGTAGAGACGACCAGGCTATCTCGCTAAGCCCGCCGCCAACCCTCCTTAAAACTAATTAGAGTCCAATCTGAGTGGACACCCGCAAGACTTGAAAAGGAAATTGTGAGATTGTGTCCTCGTGTGTACGTCGCTAGTTGCAGATAGCTGTTTACGGTTAGCGATAAAAGCAATATCCATTTTACAGCACTGTAAAGGTTAATCATTGGCCGCGTCGTACTTGCTGCTCGTACGTAAACAGATCCTGGTGGCTGTTTGTCGTTAGAGATTCACGGTGAAGGAATATAGACGTGTGGCTGCTCTGCGGCCTCTCTGTTGACCGTCTGAGGCGTCCTGAGCAGCGCCTGCTCAAGCCGCTAATTAGGTCCTTTTTTGTCCAATCTGATGAGTTTATCGATTGTCCCTTTATGAATGAGTGTGTCCAGCCACATCCCCTGCAGCGCTAGCTGTTTTTGTTTGTCTGCCTGCCTTATCTGTTGAACGTTTTTTTTATTAATGGGAAGGATATATTTATGTCACTTTGTTTTTAGTCTGCAGCTGATTGCACCGTAGTTGTGCTGCAACCTGCAAAACGACGTCTAGGTCTAAAAATACCAGGAAACGCGTGATTGTAGTTGGGATGATTTTCATCTGAAGTGATTGCTGGTGTTTGGTAAAAAAAAGAGGTAATGTCGTAACCGAGGATTTGTGCCACTCTCGGCTAAGATGTAGTGGAGTCGAGACACAACTCTTTGCGTACCCGGGGCCCCCCGAGCTCGGCCTAATAACTATTTTCCTCATCCACTTATTAAACCCGCTTCACAGCAGACGTTTTCACTATTAACGGTGGCTCAGTTCCATTAAGTGTGAAAGTAATTCGAGGCGAGGAAACCAGGATGCACAACAGCCCGGACCTTCCCTTCCCTTCGTGGAACGCAGCCATAATTAAGACCTTTGTGCTTTTTCGTACGTTGGCAGGTCAAAAATGTCGTCCTATTTTTGGAGTGGGGACAAATTTGGTGGAAGTCACGAGTTGCAGAGTGTAAGGTGTGACATATGTCTTGTTTGTTTGACCAAATGCACCCACCTGGACCAGAACCAGACTCCCCCACCACCCCTCAGCAAATGACGCTCCTTGACGGCAGGATGCAGCACAAGGTGTTGACCTAAGTATCTGTGTGATGATCCACAGAGTTCCCTCCCCTCGCCAACAATAACAATATGGTCATAATGTTTTGCCTGATCCGTGCATGCAAATGCATCCACACTTAAATCAACGCTTGCATGTGCACACCCTTATTAAGCAGCGTTGACTACATTTTATGAATAACGTTCACATGCCTCCTCCGCCGCCTCCGTGTGGCATCGGTTCCCTGCCCCCTGTTTAAGCAGAAGCGCCGCCCCACCCCTCAGCTGGCTGCGCTCTGCAGCAGCAGCAGCAGGCCTTTCATCCCTCCATCCTTCCATCCCTCCATCCAGCCCTGCCCAGTGATTTATAATTCATCCGGGATCCTTACCTCCCTCCACCCCTCTGCACCAGGACAGCATTAACATTCTGTTTGGTCCCCGGCTACGCTGCACCCACGTGCGTTGCTGCGCGTCTGAGGAAAAGAGTCTTAGGCCCGAGTTGGTGGGGCTCTCATTTGCAGTGCATGTGATTGTAGCTGCCTGCGCTTGTCGGGATCTGTTTTTTTGCCTTCATTCCTCTCTCGCTGTAGGGATCAAGTGGCTTGTCTGGCCGCTGCTGCTGTTCGTCCTCCTCTACCTCTGTCTTCATATATGCCAAGTCATCTGTTGGTCCCATCTAACAGCAGAGAGCAGTGCAGCGGAATATTTAAGAGAACAGTTGTGATATATTAGCCGTTCTGTACTTTTTAAGTTTATCTCGTCATGAACAAAAAAAAAAACACGTCCCCCCCCCCCCGGCGTCGAAACATCTTCTTCCTCTTCTGCTTTAGTGCCGTTCGACATCAAAGCTGCCAAAAAAGAGCTGAGGAGAGGAACGAAAATCACCTGACTAAATATGTCTGCTATGTGGAAGAACTTCGCTCTGGGAAATGAAGTTAGTCAGGAACCAACTTGATCCCCACCCCCTCAAAAAAAACAAAAAATAAATAAACACTCTCAGGTATGGGCTGCACTAGGGAATTACATTTTTGTAGTTCAGAATGAAAGTTATGAGCTGCTGGTTCCTCGCCACATTAGCTTTGACAGTGCACATGTGATCTAGTAGAATAATTAAGATAAGAAAAGGCTGAAACTGAACATTAAAAGACTGGTATTGGATCGGACGGCAAAAAAACTCCCATCAAGACGTCCCTATTTCTAACATACTGACACCAGGTCCTTTCCCACTGAGCTGAGGTAGCCCCAGTGGTCTATGAAGCTCAGAGGGAGTTTTTTTACATTTAAGTTCCAGATTAACTTGTTTTACAAGGAGCATTTTGTGCCTTTAGATGTTTTTTTCTTCTATTGTGCTATTTTCTGGCTTGTTTTGGTATTTTCTTGGATTCAAACCTGCAGATAACTTCTTACCTGCCGCTGTCAGGCTAGGCTAGTTAGCTGGTGTCTTCTTGTTGGTTGCTAGTTGGTAGCTGACTGCTAGCCTGATGCTCAGCTTTTAAACATGCTTTTCCTCGGATCGTGGCACAGAGGATTGTAACATCTCATCCCGTGTATTAATGAATGTACGTACGTATCGGTCCAATGTGTCCTACAGAAGTTTGCTCTGAAAAGTTTGCGGTAGTAGCTGTGCTGTAGCGATTTTGCCTTTTTCTCTCAAGCTTCCCTAACAGTATGAACCAAACTTGTGTTTGCTTTGTGTTGCTGTTACACAAAGGACAGATGGGGGACAGATGCCGAGGAAAAAAAAGGACCCTATGTTTGCTTTTTAACAAGCGCACTGGGGACTTATTCTTATTATTATAGCACGTTAACATATTAGCTGTTGGTCTGAATAATGTTCACTTAGCAAGATGAGCTAGAGATTCTCCTTTACAAGTAGGTCACTGGTAGGATTCCCATCCCATTGTGACTATAATTGTGACAAAGGCAAATCATGAAGTTGTTATGTTGTGAAACCGATCAGCCACAACATTAAAACCACCTCACAGGCAGGAGACGTAAATAACATTGATCGTCTTGTGACAATTTAATGTTCTGCTGCTTTTTGGAGTTGACATCGGTGTGATCATTGGTGTGGATGTTACTTAGACATGTAGCGCCCACTAAGACCAGACCAGACACCCCCACATCATAGCAATGACACCCCTTGATGGCAGCAGCCTGGCAGACACACACACACACACAGAAAAAAGTGTAATAACAACTCAAAGTGATCAAGTATCTGTGGGACGATCCTCAGAGCCCCAACACAATATCAGGAAGGTGGTCATAATGTTATGACTGATCGGTGTATGCGAGCTCCGCCATTGACAGGCTGTCTATTTTACATGTGTTTACTAGATAGAAAAACAACCTCCAGTGCAACAGAGGACCCAGTTCTCAGTGAAGCAAGTCAATACCAAGTCATTAAACGAGATGCTTTGACGAGTGCAGAGTTTATACTCTGAGCAGATCTTCTGTCCAAGAACAAAACAACATCCCATCCAGTAGACAACACATGTGCGTTACTAAACGGATCAAACGCCGATGGATGGAGGTATCTCGTCCTCGGTTTGAGACAACGGTTTTCTGACCAAACGTTATATAAATAGTGCATTGCTGTGTTTAGGCTGCTTCAGACTTGAAATGCATTTTAAATGAAGGCAGTTTTTACATCTGTGTGTGTGTGTGTGTGCGTTTTGGAGACATAATGATGCTCATCTGTGGAAAGGTCATATCCACCCTCTGTGCCTCTCCTCCCTCGCCTTTCTCTAAACTCTGTTCATTATCTATCCCGGCTTGCTCCCTCTGCTCTGCATTTATTTTTACCTCCTCACGTAATCCTTAATTAATGTAGATCCAGTCACCGTGCCTCACATTCTACTACCACGCACGCTCACTTGTGTACGTACACACTCGCTCATTCATGTTCCCTCCCGAGCAGGCTCGCATGGATTCAATCTTTTTATCTTTTCTTGTAGGAGCATAATGATCTGGATCACACGCTCCCGTCTTAATACGTTGCACAATGCAGCGCTTTACTATAATGGACAGCTGGGGTTTTCTCATTACTCTCGTCGGCTCGAGTGTGCGCCGCATAACGCGCATTATATCATAGTGTTCAGATCTGGCCCGGGACTCTGGACACATGCCACCTCCATTATTGAGAATCTGCTCAAAATAAAAGATCTTTAGACTTTGTTTTTGTCACGCCTGTTGTTTCGGTAACACGCCAGCTTTGAGTAAGAGAACATTACCTATCCGAGTGTAAACCACCCTCCCCTTCATGACACTCTACAGTAAATCGTTTACAAGTTTTATGATAAAATACCCTGGATTGCCTTCGTTAAGAGCCTTTTTTATTTTTGCTTTCTTTTTTTGGAAAGGTTTGTGTTTTCTTGCGAGGGGAGCGTTGAAGCCAGAGCTGACATTTCGTAATGAATGCTGTGCATCCCCAACGTGAGCAGCAGCACCAGCAGCAGCAGCAGCAACAACCCTTATACACTGAACGCCCACTCTCTTGAATTGATGAACTGAATGCGAGAGGCTGCAAATGATGTACGAGGGACAGGGTGCACTTCAGCCTTTGATCTAGACTTATTAGATTCAAGATTCGAGAAGTCGTGTTTACTGTCGCTTCTTCCACGGTGTGTTGAGCAGAAATGTGTGAAATACAGTTTCTCCTAGTTCAACTGTGTGTGTGTGACCATCTTGTGACAATTGTTCTGCCAGGAAACTTTTGTTTTGTTTTGCTTTTGCTTTCGTTAGCCCTCCACCCCATAACAATCAGTGTGTTTACATGCACAGCTTAATCGAGCTATGCTCAAAATTTGACTTTCTGAATATGGTCGAATGAAAAAAAACTGAATAACTGACAGGAACATGTCCTCCTCCTCCTCCTCCTCCTCCACACTAGGTGGCGCTATGTGTCTTTTCATTGGCTTAATACGTCCCCCTTTCCTGTTGGCTTATTACATCATATAATAAACAACTGGAGTCGTTCATGCAGCAGACTGGCTGCATGATAGTACAGCTTTTTTAATCTCGTTCGTAATGTATGCAGATAAGGTGGCGCTATCCCTCAGATGGTTCTTGTACAGGCTCTGTTTACCTTCTTCTTCTTTTTCTGCGACCAGCTTTCTTGGATGTTTTTATTCTGGGGTCATATGCTAGCGCAGTGGTTGTGGAGCATGCGGGCACGAGTTGTCCAGTTAAAGTCCAATTAAGGTGTATACATGGTGGAGAAAATGATTTCTAAACGCGTTATCTGGTTGTGAAGTAGAATTCGGAGTATTTACATGCATTTAAGTTGTCCAGTTAGAGTTAAGGCAATAATTTGATTTTTCAACGTGTATGTAAACATGCTGACTGACACTCCCTGGTGGCAGCAGGATACAGCCAGGCACACACACAAAACAGTTAATGAACAACTCAAGAAACACAAAGAACCGCACAAAGTGTTGACCCGGCCTCCGAATGCACTGGATCCCAAACAGATCAAATATCTGTGGGATGCACTGGAACGATTCTGATCCACAGAGGCCAAGAGTTTCTTGGTTTTTCTCTTCTGTTTTATTGGCGCCTTTGCTTCTTATGTTGTCTGTCCATGTCATTACTGTGGCTACGTGAAGCTGACTTGTCCTGGTTTCTTACCTTCATGTGGCTATTAATCGGCTATTTTCAGAGTTGGACATTTTTATTCCACTTATCCAGGGCTGGATAACTGAAAGAAAAATAGATGTGGAAAGTCGGTGTGGGATGGACCAGGCAAAGATCTGCCTGGTTCATCAACATGTCAGGTCGGGTTTTTATGTGGTGGTGGACAGAAGAGTAACACAACAATGTAGTCGTACTCGTACTCTGAGTATCAGCTATTAAACATGACAGAAGCATAAAAAGTGCCGGCATTTTGGATTTAAAGGTCTCACAAACCAGTCGATGTATTTTCAAATCAAATTCATTCAGGAAATTGGGAGCAATATTCCTAGTATGAAATGTTAAAACAGACAATGGCTGCATTATATTTCCCTGTAAAGTCATTATTATGTAATTGTGTTAACGGCTAATACACAACAGTCTGTGCATTCTTCAGCGCTGAATGAGCTCAAAAAGATCGACTTATCAAATGTTCGTTACCTGTGCTGCAGATTCCGTCTTCAGATATAAAGTCATATGGTTTTCTACGTCACATGTTGTGTATCATACACTTTTCTGTCCTTTTGTCATCTCTGCCTTGGTGAACTAATCTGCTCCTGCTACTGAACCGTCTTCAAACGCTTCATGGGACGGCTGGTGTTGAGATTGGCAACTCTCCAAACAACACTATGTACACACTGCTGTTTTACTGGTGGGATTTTCCGGTATAAAATATTGCCAAATGTGTGACATCTGTTGGGACATTTATTCCTGCAAAAGAAGAATTGTTTTTCAAGGTTTTCGAAATGGAAAACGTGGTATTGGAGCACCAGCCTGCATTTTATGTAGTATCGGAGGCATGTTTGATGGTGATATTGTTGTCAAAACAACTTAAAATTAGGATTTTATGCGAAGGAAGGTGGGTTTCCGATGCACGCTGTTGTTGTTTCCATCCATCCTGCTTGACAGCTGCTCTGTCAGGGGGGTTGGGGCGTGTGAAATAAGGCCAAGCTATCCAGAGAATTGGAGCAGATAATGCAGAAGTGCAATATCTGTTGTGTCTGACATAGTGGTGGTCGGTCTTACACTGACTTTAATAGGAATGTTCCTCTGAACCTCCTGGTGTCCACACTTTTGTTTGGAATGCACCTTAATTTCTTTGAGATAAGATTAAGATCTTTAGGTATTTGGGATTAGTATAAAAAATAAACATCATCTTTTGAAGTAGTGGACACGTGGATTATTTCAGTGCATATTACAATTTAAGTCGCCAGCATTTAACCAAATGCACAACCTGCCACAAACCTAAAGCCTAATGTCCCCATATGAGGACACCGGGTCTCAGGAGATTAATAGATGTTTTTTTTTTCAAGTGTTTACTGCAAAGCCTCTTGTGCCTCTCTTCACGCTGCACAAATATGGGTGTAAACTGAAGGTATGCGGCTGACTGTATAAGGTGTTTGTTAACGCGTGCGAGCCTGTGAATGGCTGAGACCGTCCTCCGTCGGTCAAACGTTGATCCAAAGGTCAGAAAACGATCGAATCCTCATTGCTTGAGGTTTGATATGCAGAGGCACTCTTCTATGAATAGGCTCCGGTTCTTTCACTAGCTTCTCTTGATAGGCCTGCATCTGTCTCATCCTTTAGTTGCTAGGCAACAGGCTTTCCGTGTGCTCGTGTGTGTGTGTGTGTGTGTGTGTGTGTGTGTGTGTGTGCGTGCGTGTGCGTGTGTGCGTGCGCGCTCACACGTTGCTGTGGCAATGTCAGGAGAGAGGGAGAGAGATGTTGAAAATAGAGAGAAAGGCAGATGAGAGAGAGAAGTACTTGGAGAGGCGAGAGGCGAGGATGGAGGGGAGGAGGGGGGAGAGAGAAGAGATGAGAATGAGTCAGAGCACTGATGAAGCTGAGGGATTGGAGAGGAGAGAGCCAGAGTTGTCTGTGGCCTTTTTCCTACAGCCGAGCTGCACATATACAGGCCTGCCACTATCTTAGTGAGGTCACCGGCAAAGGCAGCGTGATTTACCAGACTGGCAGGCGGCGCAGGCAGCGCAGGCAGCAAACCCCTGAGCTGTTATTGGATGGAACAGGGAGGTGTAAGGGAGAGCGAACGTGCTCAGAATAGAAAATTAGACCGAGAAGTGATTGGATTCCTCCCCACATCTCACTCCTCTCCTCACTCCCCTCCCAGAACCCCGTGGATAATGGGACCACTCCCACTCATTCACATTTCAAATACATTTTGTCATTTTCTTGACGCCCTCGTCCAGCACCTGCTGCTCGTATCAGCGTTCTGAGCGCGGTGACCTCAGCTTAAAACGGAAAAAAGAAACTTGAGATCCGTTTTATTTCGCCAAAAACTTTTCTTTTTTCTTTTTTCTTTTTTTTTACTCGAAACGCTGCGCAGTTAGGAAAATTACACAGTGTACTGTATGTGTGGGCTGTCACAATAAACCCGTGTACATTCGTAGACGCGGGTACACTACAACTTTCTCGGCTGCACGTTTTTTTTTTGCTGGAGCATAATGCATCTTTCCTCTCGACCGCTTGTGTATGCATTAGCACATGCTGCGTGTCCTTGTGTGTGTGTGTGTGTGTGTGTGTGTGTGTGCGTTCATGTGTCAGTCTCCCCTCCTTTACACAGGTTTATAATGAAGTGAATGGGCCCAGGTCAGGGACTGAGCAGCCAAAGCTGGGCTCCGGTTGCCAGGATACAGCAGCCGAGGCAGGCTGGCTTTATTTGCACACCAAACAGGCTGGCTAGCTGCTGCTGCTGCTGCTGCTGAGGGTGATGGTGATGCTGTCGTCTTTCTATACGCCGCCACCCCCCCCCCCCCCCCTGCATAGCATGTCAATAGACTGCAGGGTAAACACATGCATAAACTAGGGCTGCGTGAAGACGCTGCTCTTCTTTGGAAATCTAACAGCAAATATTGTCACAGTTCTTCTTCTGTATTTTGCACAGATGCTTATTTCACACCTTCCTCAGTTGCTGTGTGCACGATGAGGTTAGAAGCCACTGAGAGCTTATCAAAGACCCCCTCCCCTTTTCAAAACATCAAAATCAACATGAGATTTGTGTTGGCGCGTGTACGAACGATTACAAGAACTGAAAAACAATGACGATGCCACACGAAAGTTGATTAAGTGCTTTTTTCGTTTGGTCTTTGAAGATTTCCAGAGAAGAGGATGCTTTAAGAGATGGTGGCGAGTTGTTCCAGAGACATGGTCCCCTTTTAATGCCTCTATAATGACTCGGTGGCTTGTGTGTGCTGGTCCCTGTTTTGGAATAAGAAGCTAGAAACTCTTTCCCCCGCTACATGTTTTGCACACGATCCCTTCACGCTAACGGAACACACAGAAGGTCTTATGAGGTTTTCCGCTACTTTTAGACTGGATTTAGATTTCTGAATAATGCAGACGAACAATGAGTCCTTCAAAAAAAGTTTTTCTATATGTGTGACCTTTAAGTTATTACGGTGGATGCTGGTGGTTTGTTGCCTTTCAGGTAGCGAGATCTGACCGTGAACAGTGTTTTCAGGATAGATATCTCTAGGATGGATGTATTTCGGAGCCACCGTTAGCTCTGATGCTGTACTGATGCTACACGTGACGTTAGTTTTTCACCTGCATGGACGGAAGTGAACCTTCAAAGTGACTAAGGCCAAACGTTTGTCTGCACGTCACCTCAAAAGACGCAGCCTGTAACAATAGAGGCGACACCTGGAATTAGATTAAACATCTGACGATGCATAGCACTTTTTTTAAAAGCCGGATATGTAGCATCTTTGATAGCTTGACAGACCTCACGCCAGTGTTTTTATTCTGATAATTATGACGGTTTATTTTATATTGGTGAATTTATTTCTTAGTCTTAGTTGTATTTATGTTACATAAATTAATATTCTGTTCAACTTGCACGTCACAAAATGCATTTAAAAATAAAAAGGCACCACTTTTGGACAAAGTTTGTGTGTTTTCCATTGTTTAACCTTAACGATACCCGTCCCTAGACGTCTGTTGTGTGCGAGCGTTCGACCTGTGTAACATCTGCTTTGTTGTTGTTGTGATACCGTGTGTGAGCTGCAGCCCGTCTCTCCCGGACTGATTTTCGTGTCTGATTGCGCAATAGGCTGTGGTACAAAACATGAGCGCAGACAGAGCGACGTGCCCATCCCTGCATGCAGCTGCTGTGTTGCTCAGCTGTCAGCGTGAAACATTTGAGGTGTGTTTTCGTGCGCACAATGAGCGTCGTGTGTTGCGAGTGGCACGGGGGTTGTAGAAAAACAACAGCTTTTTCGTCTTTGCACCTGTACTTTGACTTCTTGTCAGCTGTGTTTGCATCTTTGCAGCCTTCCACTGCTTTCAGCCCCCCCCTCTCACGTCTCACCACCCTCCTCGAGAATCAGGAGAGTCGGCTGCTGTTGCTGAATCTTTTGCAGAGCTACGAAACTTGGCACGGTGGAGTTTTTTTAGGATTTTCTTGTGCAGCAGAAGTCCAAAAGTACCGTTTTTATTCTCGCAAATTCATGACTGCGCACTCGTTTTATCCGTTATCCTAGGATTTTATTTTTGCAAGCGAAAACTAATATCCCCTTCTCATGCTTTAAAGGAAATAAAGCTGCGCGGACTGTTACCAAATATGGCTGCAGCTCCACATATTCATTCACTGAACTCAGGCTGCCTCTATTTAGAATATCTACTAGCTGCAGAGTTGTCTGCACGTGACACACGGCTGGAAAAAAACATTAATGGCTGCTATTCAAATGATGTGAAATCGTCGGCAAGTCGGAAGGAGCGGTTCGGGTTTTGGGGACAGTAGGCGCTGAAATCAAACCCAAAAAGGCCCGAGTCGGTGTAGTTGTGGCTTGTGCTAGAGCATCTATGAGCGTACGTACACTGCATGCTGCAATATGCTGAAGTGTTGGCCTCTATCTGACCGCAGAGGGAGTGGCTCAGAGGATAGAGAGGATGCTACAGGAGAGGAGGAAGAGAGGAAGGAACAGGGGACACGGGCTGAAAGGTGTGTGTGTTTGTGTGTGTGTGTGTTTACTGGGCTGGCGAGTAGCACCGGCAGCTCCTCTGCTTCACTCGGAGGCGATTACTTTCCTCGCTCACCTCTTACCACTCCTCTCCGCAGTTATCGTCTCCATGGCCACGTCTAAGCTTCGCCGACTTTATGCGTAAAACATTAAAAACCTCCGCGCGGCAGAAACTGTCGGCAGGTTGCTCAAGTTCTTAAATCTCTTCGCGCGGTTTAAATATTTAACTAAAGCTGATATCCCACGCAAATCTATGTTTTTACTGCTATCAGGCACCACTTTCCTGGCGCAGGGTGTTAGCCGGCTCTTAATGCCACCTCATTTATATTGCTGAACATGTAATCCCGACCCGGCGAGTACACGCCTGTTTTTTTTCACAGTCGTTGCCAGGTTGGTAACGCTCAGTTTTCCATTTCATGTTGCAACATAAAGGCTGACATGTTCTTTGATGCGTGTGTGGTTGGGCCAGTTTTTTGTTTTTGGCTGCATGTGAAGGATGTGTTCCTGTGTTGCATCGTGCAAAATATGTTCACGTTGTAGTTAGAGATTATACATCGGACTTGCACGTCTGGAGAAAAATAAATGCTACACACTCTGAAGAATTTATCATAAACTAGTTGTATAAAAGACCCAGTCTCCCAGTGTCAGGTTTGATGCAGTAACCAGTGTTATCCTCACATCTATTTTAACGTTATTAAACTGACCTAGATACATTATAGTTCCAGTTAGTAAGGGTCTATATTAGGAATCAATTATAGTAAAAAATGCACTATTAATCACATTTTACCACGTCGGTGTTTGGCTTGGTGTTTTGATTTTACCAGGTTATTGTTTTTAGCCGTTGTTATCACAACATAGTTCCCATATAACACATGAAAAACATTAAATTCCAATCTAACAGCATTTCAGCATATGAATGTGGAAAAAAACTGTCTGTACGACCAATTTAATGTAACAAAATCTGATCAGAACTGCTAATAAACAGATTATTTCAGGAGCTTCACACCATCTTGGTAACTCAAGGATTCTGCGACTTTCTGAGCAGAAAATCCAACTCGGAAACTCCGACTTCTGAATACAAATGCACCGTTAGAGCCGATCTGATCTGTACCAGTCGCTTAAAAGACATTTTAAGCATTGAGAAAGGTTTTTAAACATCCGGTCTCTACTATAGCTGTGTCTATATTACCTCCGCTCAACAGGACCTTTATTATTGATGTCTGTTCCTACGGTAAAGTAAGTTGTCCTTGTATCTGTTAACTGGTTAAAAGAATAAATTTACAAATGAAAGTATTTGACGCGATAAAACGAGTGTGACTCAGTGTTAATTATTGACGTGGTCATGTTGACGTCCAGGGAGCCGCGTGTGGTTATTTATTGCCTCATTTACCGGCTCACGTCTCGGTTACCAGAGATTACGCTGCGTATGGGAACTTCCAGAGTTGGTGTTAAAATCTTAACTAAGGTTCTGGAGATCCATCGTTACCCGTTCGAATACTCTGCTGCACAAGATGTCGAGGTTTATTCGCGTAAACCCTAAAACTGGCCACTTATTTTACGTTCCGCTTGCACAGATTGGATCTTAATGCAAAGTCTGAGCGAGTCTGCGATGAAGCCGTACTCCACTGCAGCCTAGTCTCAGCAGAATACGACTAACTATGTATTTCAACATGTGCCGCGGCTCATCCGTGCTACTGACATGATGCTGGAGTGTTCAGATTTATCGTCCGTGCGTGTGTAATGGATGTTTTGTTTGTTTGTTGTTTAGCAACTGAATTAAAACCGTGTTGCCTTGGACTTTTTTTTTTTTTTTTTCCTGTTGCAGGGACATCGGTTGCTTTTTACCCAACTCTATTTTTTGCCGAGATTTGTTTACGTGCCCTCACGTTCGTGTACACACAACAGCACATGTGGAATGAATCAACTACTTAGAGCTGACAACACTTTACCAAATGAGAGACACACACACACACACTGTTAGCAGACATTATGTATCTTTTGATTGGGATGGAATTACACAGGAAATGAGGCCTGTGGTTTTGGCCAGGGTTTCCTCTCCATGTGTGCCTTTGAGTGATTGCTAACATAATTTTCCTGTGTTTCGCATATCGGGCGAAATGCTCTGTCGCCACAACCGTCCATCATAGTGGTCCCAAAATAGTGCAGAGATTATTGTTCTCGAAGCCCAGCTGACCTAGTTTGAGGTGTGTGTGTGTGTGTTGCTGCAAGGTTTGTTTATTCCTGCGAGCCGACGACCTTCCTGTCACTTTGTTTGGTGCGGTGAGGAGTGGGAGGGCGGGGAGGAGGGAGGGGGGGGTTTGCAGCGAGTGCCTGCTAGTAGCGACGAGGGAGGAACGCCGATCCATAGGAGGGGAAAGGGGGGAAGGAGTTTGCCGTTCCCCCTTTTTCCACGCAGCAGTGAAGGGGGAGGCGAGGGTGGGTCGGTGGGTGGATGGGGGGGGGGGGCAGTACATCCACTGTAGCTGTGTCCCTATCTGGTTTGCTGGTTCGCTGTCTTGACTGACTCGACTGCGAGGGATATAAATAGCAGTCTGTGAATAGGATAACTGCAGAGGGAATGGAAGAAGGGAAGGGGGGGAGGGGAGAGGAGGGGAGGGAGGGAGGGGAGGATGGAAGTGGCGCCAGGGAAGATAGGAGTGCCAGTGTCTAGGAGTAGAGAGAGAGAGAAAAATAATAACGCAGCCATGGTCTCATCTGTTCACTCAGTCAGTCGCAGGGATCATCATACTTGGACGCACTCAGAAGAGAAAGTGCATCATAGACGAGAGAATCTCGTATGATTAATTCATGGTCCTGTGAAGCATAAAGGCCGTGAAAGAAAGAAGGCAGCGGATAATAATGCACATATTATCGTGTACATGTGTATATATACACATATATATTAGGGGTGGATATTGGCAAAGACTTCACGATACTTGAGTCACAATACGATGCATTGTTGCAATATTATTATGTTGCAATATGCGGCGATATTCTACGTAGTTCACTGAGAAATTTTCAATGCAGCTTAAAATAGAAGTTGTATATGGAGACTATGTGTTGGCGTCACTGCCGCCTTAGGCCACGCCCCCTGAGTGACACAAACATGGTGAAACGTATCAGTAAATACAGCGAGACTGAGAAAAATGTGGATTATCAGATCAAATTAAGGACAATTGGACTTGACAATGATCCACATGAACTAGTGTGGATTTGTAAAAGTGGATTAGTCTCAGTTTCAGTTAGTTTTAGTTCATTTCAGTTACAATAAAGATGCTAACGCTAATAGCTTTACCGAGAAGTAACGTTAGCCATAAAATTCTGTGGCATTAACAGGATGACGAGGAGCGATCATAAATATTCTGTTTATTGTTTTATTGTTACTTATTGCTGGAGCCGAAATAGTTCGACAACAACATCCACAAACGTATCTGACAGCCCTCAAAGAGCGTAACGTAATAAATAACTTAAGGTATGACTTCATAAAAATAAATTAATAAAAATTTTAATGGCGTTTCAAGCTTTGCCGCCGCCGCCACCACCACCGTGCCCACTCCTTCCACTCGCCCGCGCTCTTCTTCGACTGCAGGAAACTCCACCGTGCAGCGAAGTGGCCACAGCTACAGCAGCACGTTGCAGAGCGCGTGTGTGGAAGTCGTTCACGATCGACCCCAAAACATTAAAATATCGAGACATTCAAAATCGGCACTGTATCGACAGAGAACGTATCAAAATATATTACCGCAATCGATATTTTTTCTCCCCCCTAACATATATATATGTGTGTGTGTGTGTGTGTGTATATATATGCACATCGTTCACACTCAACAGGTGTCGTACGAAGACGCTCGTCCGTGTTCTTTAGTGACTCTCGTCGCTGTTTGCACACGATTAGTTTCACTTCATGTGAAACTCTGTGTTTTACTCATATTTCCTGCATGGCTATGATGCGTCTGCTACGTGTCAGAGGACTTTTTATACCTCTGCACCGGTTGACGGGTTTAGTTTCGTTGCAAATTGTGATTTATAATAAAAAAAAACATGTATTTTTTTAAGAGTAAAGTGAGACTGCTGATCCCGTGTGACAAACACGTTAAAGCATCATGAAAATAAAACACTGATGGCTTTGATTTATTCCACATCCTTCATAATTCTGCAGAGAGATGCAGATTCGTACTGAGTTAGTTTCATCACAGGACACAGTGTGTTAGGACATGACTACAGGTCCACAGGTGGAAATATTCCAGCACGAAAACAGGGCTAACGGCACAAAGTCGTGCACAGTAACGGGTTGTCTGGCTGTGGTGGTATGTATCTGTTTGGGGCTTTTGTCGAGACGTGCCAGTCACGTTCCAAAAGACATTCCTCAGCTGTTCCAAAGCTCGCTCCGCGTCCCACCAACGAGGGGTTGGGTGGAGTGGGGTGGTGGTCAGGCTTATGCAACGACTTACATAGTCTGCCTGGTTGTCATTTTTAAATTCCTGTATAATCATGTTTTTTTTCTTTTTTTTTTTTTTTTAAATAAATACCGCGCCTGTTTCACATGAACGTACGTTCTCTCGCCTTGAAACGAACAACAGATTTCTGTGCACGTTTTTTAAAATATGTAAGCAGATGTTAGTTGCTCATTTCCAATGTAGTTGTGTGTTTTGTTTTTTTTTTTTTGCCTGGAGATGAACATAGAAACCTTTCTGCCTGCCACAGCTGCAGCTCTCCTCCCTCTTAAACGCTCTTCCTCCAGAGCAGGGCCGTAATGGTTGAAAATAGAGTGCTTGATGTACCGCTAATGGCTGCATTGTCTGGCAGGAGTGTAAATGAGTTTTCAATGAAAACGTAGTGGCCAGGTGCTAACCTCTCTCTCTCTTTTTTTTTGTTGCAGACGGTCGATGACGATGCAATGGCAGCGTGAATGAAGCTTGGCGTGGGGAGAGCTGAACGATGCCCAAAGGTGGGGGTTCTAAAACCCCCCAGCTGGACCACTTCCCACTCAACACCGACATGGTGGAAAAGCAGGGTGGGAAAAAGGTAAGACGCAAACAAGAAAAACCTGCAAATAAACACGGTGTTTGTTTACAACGTACCCTTCATTTAAAACCACATCTCATCAACCACCCAACCCCCCCCCCCCCCCAGTCACTTCTAAACAACTAATTAAGTTGTGGTCATTTCCTATTTTGCAGTTTTACCACAACCACCTTAACCTCCTGCGACCCAACGTTTTTTTTTTTTATTTCTCTGAGATATTTAGGTTTAGTTGAACCTAAGAAGAATAAAAACGAAGCATCATCTTTGAATGGGAAGTAGTTTTTGTGCAAAAAACAAAAAACAAAATGTCGTTGTGTAACACAGTGAAATCACCAATGTGCATCAAATGTTTAAAACTATCAAAATTAGGCCAAGGGTCAGGGTAGGTAGTTGTTAGTTTTAAGAAAGACTTAAAACTAACAAGAAATTATTTCTTATACGATTACGTGTTTAATTGATGAAATAATATCCATTAAACTAGTTTTGAGTTTATGCACTAAACGTGTGTTCAAACTTCTCTCAGCCTGTTTGACTACTGTTGTATGATCGCGGTCTTTAGTCTTTATTTGAAACAGGAGGTGTCACTGATGTAAATGGTTACAAATCGAAGTTTCGGTGACGTCTTGAAATTAACTTCCTTTATACACCCTGTTTGTTTTGTTCACTTTGATCTAAATGAGGGAGAATAAAGTGCCACAAACCTCAAACGTCACCATATGAGGACACAGGGTGTCATGAGGTCAATGCATGGTTGCACCATTACGTACACATTAAATGATGCAAAGTTTATTGTTCCCTAGAAATTCAGACAATTAAAGAATTATTTTTTCCCGTTGTAAGTCAGTAAACTTTATTTATATAGAATCCTCCACAGTAAACAATACTATATATTTGGGTTTTCAGTTTAGTCGAATGTTCTGAGGGAGTGTTTTCCAGAGCGTTGGAGCTCCCACCTCTAAGGCTCTGTCCCCTTTAGTTTGTATGGTGCGTTCAATTTGCGCTCAGAAGTCTGAATTTCCCGAGTTCTGAGTTGGACTTTTTAACTGGAAAGTCGGATTTTCTTCTCGGAAAGTCGTAGGAACCTCACGACCCCCGAGTTGAGTTACCAAGATGGCCGCCCCGTGTGTAAACAGTAAATAGAAACTCCTGTGATATTGTTGCATTAAATCTAAATCATTAAATCTAAATTTAATGCAACAAATTGTTTTTGTTGCATTAGATCATTAAATCAATACTGTATTTTTTTCTACATTTACATTAAACATGTTTTTGAGTGAAACTTTTGAATATTATCTGTTCCATTTACAATTTATATAACTTAAATAGCCTAAATTTAGTTTGACACTATAGCAATAACATCAAAAACTATAATTATTGAACACACCGAGTTATATTTAGACGAGGCCTGAGCTTTCATGGATCTAATTTTCCGCTGATTACTCAGAGGTGACATCATTAAAACCTTATCGGTGAGTTCACACCTGAAACGAAGCGCCCCCTTTAATCCAAGCCGTGCACATGTCGTTTGCGGATGGGGAAACAAAAGGGAGTTTAGGCGCAGCTTGATGATGTCACGGTGTGTGCCGACCGCTAAGCTACCGGCGGCGGCGGCGCAGAGAGAGAGGCGAAGGAGAGCAGAGGTACAGTTTATGCAGGCGTGGATTTACAGCCCTCTGCAAAGGATTGCATCAGACTCTGGCATGGAGGAGGGAGGGAGGGAAGGAGGGAGGGGAGGAAGGGAGTGAAGCGCACAGGGGTGGGTGGAAATCGGGAGACGGAAAAGAGCAGGCATTGCTAGGAGACCACCAAACAGGGTGTCTCACTGAGGCATATCTGAGGAAAGTGTTTGAGTTGTCATAGCTCTCTTTGCATTTTAATTTAAAAAAAAAATAGAATAAAATAAAATAAAAACTCGTCTGTTTTCATTTCTCCTCTGCAGCGTAGCGTTTGGCATCACGCTTTCACATCATGTGTTCTCAAGTTAGAAGCCTTTGTGTAGCCGAGTGGAGACGGAGACGTAGACGGAGACGGAGAGATCAGCTCACTGTAGCCGACACTGTTTGTCTGTACTGTACAATGACATCATAGTCTTATGACTGGGGCAGGGCGGTGGGAGGAGTTCAAAGAGTTGACACATAATAGAAAACCTGCCCCGAGGAAAAGAGAGACGGGGAGAGATTAGAATGAGACGGGAGGAGGGTAAGGACAGGAGAAATTAAATGAAACACAGCTTGTGTGTGTCCGCGTGTCCGCGTGCGCTACGTCCCATCTCCTCCTCGCGTCTCCGCCGCGACGCTTGTAAACTGAAACACTTTGACTAAAAATATCCTGACCTTACTCCAGAATGCGCGCATCACGCACTTTATGGCCGGTTTCCTTTAACGAGCTCCGATTAAGCTCAAGATTTGTCAAATACAGGAATGATTCACAATAACTCGATTTCACAACTCCAGGAAATTCCCCCTTTTTTTTTTTTTTTTCCTCCAACGAGCGCTTAATCTCGTAACGTTCATTTCCTGAAGAGTTTCACGCAAAGAGACGGTGCAAAGCGATTCTGTCCTCTCTGTTCTCCCGACGCTAAAGTTTTCAAGGCGAGCGCCTTTTTTTTTTTTTTTTTTGGCTTTAATGATTACGGAGCAGAACTCCGTGTGACGGGTAACGCGGTTACGACGGGAGCGACACTGTTTTTCGCATAATATAATCTCCGGCTCGTGAGAAATCTTGGACTTGTCGAGTCTGATGACACTTTCGCAGCCTTTAATGCCTCCGTGCCGGCTACAGCTGCGCCCGGAGGCATTATCTCTGCAGGTTGTCCATACGCACTCCCGTCCAGCTCATTCACGTGAACACAATGTCTCCGGGACTCTTTGACTTGACGGTTTTGGCTCTCACTTTAAATAAATCTCATGAGAATAGCTGTGGATTTGCCCCGTTGTCATTTATTAGCTCCAGATTTATCAGTACCAGAGTTATTTTTCCTGTATTTTTTATATATATTTGGTTGAATAATAAAAAAAGAAAAAAAGCTTTAATTGGTGATAAAATGAATCGCAAACCCTGCGAGAAAAGGCCGCTCTCGATGCTAACGGTGCTGAAGCTACCGGTCGGGGACAGTATTTACATCTGTTGATAGCAGATACGCTCGGGGTTGTGATTGTTTCCAGCAGCTGTAGACCACAGAGCCGCGCCGGCGTCAGCTTGGCCTCCTCTTCCTGCATCGGCTTCTTCTTCTTCTTCTTTTTTTTTTTCCCTTCAAGCCACGGAGCCAGAAATCTAGGAATCATGGAACGTTTTGCTTTAAAAAAAAAAAAAAAAAGTGCATCGTGTCTGTCTCCGTTGACCTAAGTCTTGTTTACCCCTCTCTCTTTTTTTTTTGCTAATTTAAATTAAAAAGAGTAGCTGCCGTTGCTGCTTTACGTCGATGCAGACTCGTGCTAACCCGGCTCATTTGTCTCCTCTCCAGGATAAAGTGTTGTCAAACAAGACTCCCAAATTGGATCGCAGCGATGGGGTCAAAGAGATGAAAGAAAAGGCCTCTAAGAGGAAGCTGCCGTTCACTGCTGGAGCAAATGGAGACCAGAAAGATTCTGACTCAGGTAAGAGAGCGCTGTGTACACCGATCAGCCACAACATTACGACCAGAACAAGCTAATAACATTGAGCGTCTTGTGTTGACCGGGCCCCCTGATCCACAGAAGCCCCTCCCCTTAAAGGACCCCCCCGCCCCCGCCCCCTGGTCCCAGACATTACAGGACACCCTCAGATGCACATTTTTGGAGAGCTACACAATATTAGGAAGGTGGTCATAATGTTTTGCCTGATTGGTGCATATATTCTTGACTTTTGAAGTTGGACTCAAAGAGGAGTTGTTGCGTCACGTCCTCCCAGGCAGACAGGAAGTCGTCCACTGTACTTGGTAGGGGTCGGGGGTGTGTGTGGGGGTCGGGGGTGTGATGTGAAAGCGCCTCCAGCTCTGGCTTCAAGTTAACTTTGGAGTTTGCACCGACAACAACTGGAGTCTGAAAGGGGAGAGAAAGGAAGGAAGACCGCAAAACACATCATGATCCAGCTAAACTAAGGGATTTGTACGATGCGCAGGCCTGACCAGGTCCAGGTTTGGTAAGAGGCTCCAGCTCCTGTGTTTTCTTTAATTAGGGAGAGAAGGGCTGCTGCTCACGCTTGTTTGCCTTTGGGCTTTAAACGGGTTCAGGATTTAGTTTGTTGATGATGGTCCAGCTCAGAGGCTTTAGTAACAGCTTTCATCATCAGCTCTGGCTCACGTTGTTTTTTTTTTTTTTTTTTCTCAGTGATTACTCCACTTTCAGACAGAGAGAAGTAAAAAAAAAAAAAAAAAAAGGATGTTGCAAGTGATGACTGTTAAAGTTTGGGGTTAAGTTTAGTAAGACTTAACCTTACTAAGGAATTTTTTTGCAGGAATGTACGAGTCTGTGGCTCGTCCCTCAAATCCCTGCTGCATTTGTGTGCGGTTTTACAGTTATTACATGTTATTATTTCACTTGCATCAGCTGGTTTCTTCTCGTTTACCTGTTGGTTTGTTTCTTAAGCCGCTAGTTTCTCCAAAAAAAGAAGTGGTCAGCCCCCACACACACTGAATGAGGAGAGGAGGTGTGAACTCTGCAGCAACAAAAGCTGGACAGGCTATTAGTATGCTAATGGCTTGATGGTTTTTGGGTTGTCTTTCACCTCCAGCAGCTGCAGCTTATTCTGCACCAGCTTTTACAAAATAAAAAGCCTCAAAAAAAAAAAAAAAGGCACCTGAGATCGCTGGTGTTGGCTCGGACGTATCGCTATGTGGGTTTGTGTTGTTAGTCTGGAGTTTTACCTTTATGCATATTCTTTTTTTTTTTCACATGCGCGTGTTTTTCAGTGTGACATTGTGGCTTTGCCTTTTAAGTGCTGGGCCTTGCTGGGTCGGCGTCTAACCCCTCTGCAAGATTTTTTTTACGCCTTTGATGCTGCGCTCGTCCCCTCCACCCAACGACCAGCGCTGGGTTCCTCTGCAGCTTCAGCCTGTAGAGATCAATGGCGCGTCGCTTTTTTTTTTTACTCAGAAGTCGGAAATTCCGAGTTGAGTCACTTAGTTCGCCTTGTGTGCAAACAGTAATCAGAAGCTCCTGCTGTGTTCCGTTTATTAGGACGTCTGGTTCGTTGTTGTTGCTTTAAGTCGCTCGTACAGACACTGTTTTACCACGTGCATCGTTGAAATGCTGTTTGAGCCCATGTCGCGCTAACGACGGCTAAAAACAACAGCCTGGTAAAAACAAAACAGTGCAAGACGACATCGAGGCAAACTGTGATTAATACCTGTTTGATTTACAATTTGTGTAGCTTAAACAGCCTTAAACTTAATTTAACATTATAGCAATAATATAGAACAAGTTTTCACCAAGTTATATTCAGACAAGGCAGAGCTTTACTTAACTTGTGTAACTGGAACGCCGATAACTAGCTTCTAGTTATCGTTCACCGAGATGTGTCTGTCTTTTGTAGTTACAGACGACATCAGCTATAAGTTTGTCCTTGAATAAATAACTACTTGAAGTTCCTGACTGAGTTTTGGATGACATTAAATGTGTCATTGTTAAATTTTGCAGCGGCAAATGCTCATTTAGTTTCGTCTTCTAACGCTAAGTCTTGAGAAGTTTATATTACAAGAGCCTGTGAATGAGCCAGAGGAGGGACGGGAATATGTTACAAACCGAGGTTAGTAAATCCCCCCAGAACTTCATAGAGACTTCCTCCTCCTGCAGGAGTGGTTCTCCTCTTTCCCGAGGTTATCCTCCTCCTCTTCCTCCTCCTCCTTCCTCCTCCTCATCGCGAAACTATCCACAGCAGCCTGACTTCAGACTGCAGGGAGAGATTGTCAGATTGAGGATGCTCCCACATGGAGAAGCAGTGTTGTTTATATCTGCATTGTTTTCCCTCACGGAGCACGAAAACAATAGACGAACAACCCGACCGTCCTCCCGCTCCTCCTCCTTCACTTTATCGAGCATTATCATTTTATAATGGATGAGGCGAACGTGTTGCTTCACACCGTCGCCCCAGTGCGTGCAGGCGCAGCGTGACAACATCTGTGGCGCCGGAATAAGTGAGTGAATCCGTGAGTCGGGCTGACGCAGAAATTAGAAGAAGTTTCCCGTTGTATAAATGTTGAGGATGTGATTCCTGCAGCACAATCCTGAAAAGATTCTGCTTCACCTGAGACGGTCACAAACGTGGTCCGACGTCCGCAGACATTCTGGGGTTTGTTAAAAATTCATCTTATCCTCATACGTGACGCCCTGAAAAAGCATTTATTCAGGAAACTTTTTGTTGGCTTGTTGTTGCCATGATCTAAATCTGTTGCTCTGGTTGTGTTTGTGGATATTCAGTCATTTTATCCTTTATTCTTTTAAACTCGTGAAGGATTTTATTTGTAATTGTCACCATGTCTTTGCCACGTGGTCGGTAGCATCAGGGCTGGAATAAGGTTCGAAAAATTAAGCGGCAGAATGAGACTTGTGCCAAAAAAAAAAAAGCTGCGTCGGCTGTTTGGGTTGTTTTCTTTTTTTTTTTAAGGTGACCAGACGTCCCCTATTTCTGGGGACAGTCACCGTTTTGGACGACCTGTCCCCCGGCTAAAGCTGTCCTCGGAAATGCAAACCAATTGTAGCTTTTTTTATGAATGAGAAAGTTAATTTAATGTTGCAGACTACGGTTTATTACAGTAGCCAGTCACGCTGCTATTGACATCACAGACATAGCAGCGGTTTAACCTCCTGAGACCAAAGCTTTCGGTTGCTGTGCATTTTTAATTTGTCCAAGGTATTTAGGATTAGTAGGAGCGAAGACATATCAAAAACTAAGTGTCATCTTTGATCATGAAAAAAAAATGGCTATTATTTAACGTTATATTATAATAAAATCACCAACGTGTAACAAAAGAGAAAATTGTTTATTTTAATACCTAAGCAAAAGCAGAAGTCCCACTTTAGCTAACTGACGAGCTATTAGCTGTAGCTCGTTACTATTGACAGAACTTGTTAAATTTGAGTGTCAAACTAAGTGTTAATAAGCATAAATAAATAAGTTTCGGTTGTAACATTTGACGAGGTTTCCCCCCTACTTTTTTCCCGTGATGTCCTGTAGAATTAATCCTGTGAAATGTCCCCATATGTGGACGCAGAGTCTCAGAAAGTTAAATATGAATAAATATGCCAAAAGAAATCAAACCGTAATTGTCCCTGTTTCTTCATTTCATCGTGATAACATTTAATTCTTCTTTTGTTTTTTTTTAATCTCCCGAGTTGTAAATGTAAACTGGGTCACGCAAACCTGTTTTACTACTAGTGTGGGATCATTCTACGGTATTTACTCATCCATCACAGTAAAATAGTCCATTCTTAGTCAATCTACTGCGTTAATTCCTCTCTCACCCAGTAGAAAATGTGAACACGCGATGACAGTATGCATGGGTGAAAAAAAAAAAAAAATGCCGTGATGTAGGTTTCTGGTCACACTGCCCTGGCATAAGTTACACGACACAACAATGTCCGTGCATTTTCCCCCCCGTCCTGTTTCCCAGACTTGCATACACCCGATTACAGCAGACAATGTGTCGGTTGCGCTGAGACGGACGGACGGACGGACGGACGGACGGACGGACGGACGGACGGACGGCCCAACCTCGCCGCTCTCCGCCACGTTCGTACCGCGCAGTTGAGCCTCTTTCGCTCGGCGCAGAGCATTGAGAAAACATCCTGTTGGCCACTTCCTGCCTCTTCTCCCTTAACTTCCTGTTTGTGCAACTTTCGCGAGGGCTCTAAACACGAGCGAGCGCTCCGCTACGGCCAGGCGTACCTGGTCGGGCTGGTTGGAGCGGTTCTTCTTGTCGCGGCGTCGGTTGGCTTGACTGAACCAGACTGCCTCTTTGTTTTGCCTACTCACACTGTAGTATTGTCTGCCTGTCGTATGAAAATCTAGTTCTATTGCGACCTGGCAGCAGCAGTAGCGTTTGATGTGTGCGCCCCTCCCCTCGGCTCAGGTAGGCAGTCTATTCATGAGGTGACAATAAATAGCTGTCTTTGCTTTCCTTTTTAAAAAAAATTAAATAATAAATCACCCTCTCTTATCTTGTTAGTCAAGTTTCAGGCTTTAGTGGCGAGAATAAGGTTTCACCCCCGTCTTTAAGCCGTAGTAATATCACTTTACATAAAAGCCCCGGCACTAGTTCCTAACAGGAATGTGTATTTGATTCTTTACCATCTTGATCTGCATCCCCCCCCCCTCCCTCATGGAACAAAGTCACACCACAATATTCTGTCAAATTAAAGTCACGCACAGATTCCCAATAGTTGCTGAGTTGAGAGAGAGAAAGAGAGAGAGAGCACAGATTAAAGGCTTAAAATTGTACGATGATAGCAACGGCCCATGTCCCATGTTTGGGTTGGCGTTCAGACACAGGGCGACGGTGTCTGATCTGTCCCCCGATGATGAATCTTTCATGAGAGACCTTTTTTTTTTTTTTCTTTCCTTTGTACGGGTTCATCGGGGTAATAACAGCCCTTCCTGCCTCTTGTAAACATAGCCTGGAAAAGCTAGCTTAGCACTTTCTCCATTCTGCCTCTGAGAGAGAGGGGAAAAAAAAAAAAAAAACACAACATGTTTGGACTGCTTCTGCGGGCTCCCGCTGTTAAAGTCTTTGCAGAAGGAATGTGTCTAATGGCAAATGCTTTAGAGAACGTGAGAGTGTATCAAAGAGGGGCGGAGGGCGCATTAGCTGTAAGTGTTCACAGATGTTAAGCGAAAGTTCATCACGCTCCGCGCTTTGCGACTGGAAGGAGACGACGACGAAGAAGAAGAAGAAGAAAAAATATTTTCCTGGAAAGCTTTTAGACACCGGAAGCTGCCGCGTCTTCCTCCTTGCCTTATTTTTTTTTATATATATATATTTTGTGTGTGTTTTTGCGGCCTTGAGCATCGCATCCAGTCTTAGAATGAATAAAGGCAGAAGAAATAAATAAAATAAGGCCCAGACACATCCACAGTCCGTTTCCAGTCTGTAGCTGTGGACTACTTCCTCACACCGTCGGTGATGAAGTGTAGTCGCGTGTAGCGTCCCCCCCCCCCGTCCCACCCCCACCGTACGGGTCATCAGATGGTATGTTGCCACCGAAAATAATTGCTGGGTGTGTCTTTGCGGAGCAGCTGCTTTTTGTCCAGTAGCACCCCGTGTCTCCAGTAATCCTGGCAGGCGGGCAGGCATGTGGTGACCTTGGCAGGGCCTGCGCCGAATTGAAATATACACCAGCTATTTCGTAATAACTGTAGTTTTTGCCAAGTCACACCCATCTTTCTTTCTCCTCACGATTCTGGCTGATTGGCTCGGAAACAAGACAGACATAAACACGCTGCCCGTTGGCCCCTCCCTTCTTCAACTGGGGGCAGCTGGGTAATAACACACAACCTCTCGCCTACTAGGCCGAAGCGCACGGCTCAGATGTGTTTTGGTTTGGGTTTTTTTTTTAGGTTTTTTGAAGAGGTGTATGTGGGTGTAAAGAAGTGCCAGACTTTGAAATTAAAACAACAACAAGAAAAAAAAAAGCTTTATTGTGTTTTAGTCTGAAGTTATTTTGTTGTCATTGCTCATTTCTTTACTAGAGAATAGATTGAGAGCAACTGTTCCTGCTGTTGTGCCGCTTTTTTAGAAGCGTACACGTCTTAGTTTGACAGATTTAATAAAGAAATCCTTCTGTGTGTTATTGTCCAGTGTGTGGAAACAATAGGGCAGAGGTTATTATTATTATTATTATTATCAATTTGCATTCAGTATTAAGTTACTCAAATAATACACAGGTTCAAATGTTAGTTTTATTTCCCCATTTATTTCAAACAACAGTAGGGTGGCAGTAACTTCTTCTGACTCCCATTTATCCTTATACTATTAACCTTTTATGTGTTAATGTGTATTTAAAGAAGTTGAACTCTGTGGGGAAAAATATAAAAAAGTTGCTGTACCTGTTGAAGACCTATTCTGTACGGAATAATGTGGAATAAGGGGGTAATTAACAATAATAATTATAATAATACAGTGTTTTTGGGCAGTCATTCCTAAGATTCATTCTTGTTGAAGCTCTACTAACACAGTATTACGGTCCGCAGACATAAAACGTAACCGTGCCTCCTCTCCCGTTCCTTCCCCTCTTGTCGCAGAGAAACCAGGTCCAGAGCGGAAGCGCATTAAAAAGGAGCCCACCAACACCCGGAAGGCGGGCTTGCCGTTTGGAATGGGGATGCCAGGGATCCGGGCCGGGTACCCCCTCTCTGAGCGGCAGCAGGTGGCCTTGCTCATGCAAATGACAGCCGAGGAGTCCGTCAACAGTCCAGGTGCGTGCTTATCATTTAGGCCACGTCTTCTCTGTGGACGGGTGGAAGTTAAAAAAAAAAAAAAATGGCGGATGGGTTAGTGGGAGGGAGCTTTATTTATCTGTGAAGTGTGCACAGGAAAGAAATATATAGGCGTTTTTTTTAAGATGGCAAGGCGTGGGCTCAGACAGAGGGTTGTTTTTGTTTATTTCCTTCATGTTGTGCATATTAACGGTTGGATTTTTGCCACGTCTCAGTCTCTTGCTCTTCCGTCCGGATAGAGGCTTAATTTGAATCTAGTACAAGCTATTCCACATTAATTCTCATTACAGCGGCAAAGTAAATCTATCAGTGATGGATGTTGTTTTTTGTTTTTTTTTTCTCAGCAGCTCCCTCTGTTATTTATTGGTTCCTCTATAGCGGAATTATCATTTTACCAAAATACATTGTGCGTTAAGGAATTGAAACTCCCTGGCATTGTCTGTTGGTGTTGCGTTAGCCTGAATCCGATGGTGTAATCTCTGCGTCGGAGCCAAATGACAACAGACACTGAAATGCAAAAAGCCTGCAAGCACTTAGTTGTTTTGATATCCTCTCTGCTCTTAGCTGAATATTCATTACAATTACTACCTGTCCCTGCGTCTGCTCAGTTTCTACCTTTAGTTTTAGCCGTCGAAGTAATTCGACTGTAAATTTATTTGCCGATTTCTTGTCGTGTTTTCTCTTATAGTTGACATTTGATATGGAATTAGATTGGTTGAGGACCAATGCGTGGATACTTTTATTTATATGTTAATTCCTTTGCTGCGTGCCCAGAGGCATAGACATAGATTAAGTGAGTGTGTTTCCAATACCATTTGGGACAAAAGCTGTACAAACTCAATAATGTAAATGTGATTAAAGCGTGTGTTTAATCTTGTAAATGTGATGAAATGAGCTCAAGTAAAGTAGGTCCTAGTCACTCCGCTGCTGACTGTTAGAGTGTGATTGCCCCCTTGTGGCAGTAAGCAGTTCAAACACGCAGCCATTCGTTAGTGGAAATTAGTCAAACGGACGCAATTAGATTAAAAGTCAGTGCTTCAAAAACAACAAAATCTTAACAAGAGGTTTGGTGTTAAAGTGAAATATATATTCGTCTCCTTCCAAACAGACACAACACCAAAGCATCAGTCACAGTCCAGTCTGGGTCAGAAGGGAACGCCAAACTCTGCATCTAAAACCAAAGACAAAGTGAATAAACGGAATGAAAGAGGAGAGACTCGACTGCACAGAGCAGCAATTCGGGGAGAGGTACGCCGCATCAAGGAGCTCATCAGTGAAGGAGCTGATGTGAATGTAAAAGACTTTGCAGGTGAGAGACTCTTTGTTTTTTTTGTTTTTTGACTCTATCACTGCAGCAATATATGTTCCTTTGTATGCAATAACCTGCTCTCGTGTTTTAGGCTGGACTGCATTGCATGAGGCGTGCAACAGAGGGTATTATGATGTGGCCAAGCAGCTGCTGGCAGCCGGTGCAGAGGTCAACACCAAGGGTCTGGATGACGACACTCCTCTACACGATGCATCCAACAATGGACACTTCAAGGTAAAAGAAAAAGAAAAAGAAAAGAGCTGTTTTTGCAGCTGCCAAGATTGAGTTGTTCAGAGAGATTTGTTGGTAAAATCAAAGTTAGTTATACCCTTGAGATGTCACGAAGGTCTTCCAGACAAATGCACAACTTCCCAGTGTTGAGCCACACTTTGAATATTGTCAATTGCGCAACCAAAAAAAAAAATGTTGTGAACACCTGATGTATTATGCGTTTGAAAAATACCGACGTGTACCAAACATACACATTGCATAATTTACAAATTTCTGTCTGGCTGACTTCATTTTCCGGAGTAAAGTCCTCATTGCAGAAATGTTCAGTGTAGTTTAGTTCTTTCTTCTTCTTCTTCTTTTTATTTTTGGCAGCTTTGACGCTAGCCAACCACCATTAAAACAAAAGAGCCGATACTGTGCCAATCACTTTTAAAATGCCTGGATCTGCCCCAATAAATTAGCTGAGATGTAATATATTCTAAAATTAGAAAAGGTTTGTAATTTACCGTAACTTTTTTTTTTGTGTGTGTGTGTTTCAGGTGGTTAAGCTACTTTTACGGTATGGAGGGGACCCACGACAAAGCAACAGGAGAGGAGAAACGCCGCTGAAGGTTGCCAACTCTCCAACTATGCTGAATCTGTTGCTGGGAAAAGGCACTTACACCTCAAGTGAAGAAAGTTCATCGGGTACGTAATATTTAATCTTCAAGTCCAAACAATTCCATAACTATCGTTAAGTAAGTATTAGAGGTAAACTGTGGACTGATTCGCTTTTTCCTGCTTTCTGCAGAATCTTCAGAGGAAGAAGATGCCCCCTCATTCGCCCCGTCCAGCTCTGTCGATGGCAATAACACAGACTCAGAGTTTGAGAAGGGCCTGAAGTTAAAAGGGAAAACCGCCGACCCTCCTAAATCCGCCGTCACGCCCGTCAAAGACGAGTACGAATTTGACGAGGACGACGAGGAGGAGCGTGTCCCCCCTGTGGACGACAAACACCTCTTGAAAAAAGACTTCCGCAAGGACTCGGTTACCAAGACCAACAGCTTCATCTCTATACCCAAGATGGAGGTTAAAACCTATTCCAAAAGCAACTCGCTCACACCAAAGAAAACTGTCAGGCGGATCATCTCTGACAGTAACAGTTCAGACGAGGATGATAGGACGTTGTGTTTCACACCAGCGCCCACGCCACGGCAACAAGCCCAGCAAACAAACACCAAGACGAGAGACTCTGGCAGCATGAGCTCTAAGCAGCAAAAAGACAAGAATAAAGTCAAAAAGAAGCGAAAGAAGGAGAGTAAAAATGTCAGTAAAGAAGTCCGGTTTTGCAAAGTCAATGATAAATTCTGCACATCTGACTCCGACTGTGGAGATATGGAGAGTGAGGATGATAAGGGCTCAAACAGTATAAAGGACTCTTCTGCAACAAACCTGAAAGACTCCCCGGGCTTCAACGCTTCCTCCTCCTCGTCCCACGGAAACCTAAACTCCCAGAAACAAGCGCCGTCGTTAGCGGAACAACATCCAAAGCAGTGGCGGACGGACGGCTGGAAGACTGTGTCGTCTCCTACGTGGTCGGACGTCAGCTCTCTTTCGGATTCGGTCAGAACGAGACTGTCCAGTGAGTCTGACTACTCCTCTGCCGATTCCAGTGTTGAATCAGTAAAGCAAGTTAAGAGGAAAGCGCAGGACAACAAGAAGAAGAATAACAACGTACACAGTAACACTGTAGACAAGAAAAACTCTGATCTCTATAAAAACTCCAATGCGGAGAGCGCCGTCTCCAAAGCGGACGGAGACGGCAAAGTGCTGAAAAAGCATAAAGTGAAGCACAAGCACAAAAATAAGGAAAAGGACAAAGCCCCCAGTCTCGTTCTTAATCAGGATATGAATGAGAAATTTGTCAAGAGCTATTCTTTTGACTTTGACGATTCAAGGCAAAAGTCCCTGATTGTCGAGTCGGAATCACCAGCCGAGAGCAAAGTGAAATTATCGAAACACGAAAAAGACCATTCGAAAAAGGAGGACAGGCTTTTGAAAATCAAGTCCGAGGATAAGGATTGGTTGTCTGGAAAAGACGTGCACAGAACGACAAAAGAGGAGAAAAACAAGAAAGCGAAGGACACAACCAAGGACAAGACAAATAAAGAGGAGAGGGAGAAGCCGGTGAAATCTGACAAGGATAGAAATGTCAAAGAGAAGGAGAAGCCCAAGGACGACAAACAGAAGGCCCACAAAGAGGAGAAAAAGAAGAAGTCTAAGGAGAAGTCCTCCTCAAAGGCTGACAGGAAAAGTGAGCAGAAAGAGGAAAAACATCTAAAGGTAGAAAAGGAGAAAAACACAAAGGAAGAGGAGAAGAAATGTAAAAAAGACAAGGCGCCGAAGGAGGAGCCTGAGTACGAGGGCTATGACGTCAACAACCGCTTCCTCAACTTGGAGGACACGAAGCTCAGTGCCTCGGACGACCATCACGACAGGTGGGGATCGGAGATGTCCTCCGACTCCTCCCTCTACGGAGACGACAGCTGGGATGCTCCTGTCAAAGAGTACAAGGAATACAAAGCCAACAACGCCGTTAAACTAATCGTGGAGACCGTGAAGGAGGAGACGAGGAGGAAAGACAGCAAAGTCAAGGACAAGAAATCGGATCACAACGAGAAAAGATCAGAGAAAGAGGCCACCTCGAAGAAGAAAGACAAAGACTCCTCAGAAAAGGCAAATGAAAAGAAAAAAGACTGGTCGGAAAAACAGAAGTTGAACTCCAGCCACTCAGTTGACAAAGAAAAGAAGCGGAAGGAGTCAATAGACACAGTCAAAGACAAGAAAGACAAGGATCCACTGGATAACAGCAGAGAGCGCAAAGACTCGTATGAGTTTGTTAAAGTGGGAAAAGACATCAAAACCAAGCAGGAATCTCTAAGAGATGACTACGGCAATGACACCTTCTTCAAAGAAATCGATGCTGTCAGCAAATCGTGTGATATCAGAGAGAGAAACCATCCTGGAAAGGAGAAGGAAAAGAAGGGCGAGGGCACGGAGAAGCGAGAAAAGACGAAGGCCGACAAGCACAAAGAGAAAACGAAAGACAGAGGAGCCGATCAGGAGAAGGACAAAAGCGAGAAAGGCTTTGCAGAAAAAACTGTCAAGGAAAAAGATGCAGACCGGGGCACCAAAGACAAGAAGGATGGAGCCAAAGATAAACATAAAGACTCTCATTGCAAGGACAAAGATCGAAAGATGTCGTCAGAACAGACAAAGGACAAGAAAGAAAAGGCCTCTCAAGACAAACACGCCGATAGAGAGAAGGATTTCCTGGAGACAAAGAAAGAGGAAAGAAAACCAGAGAAAATTCGTGAGAAAACCTGGTACAAGATCGCCGATATATTCACTGATGAGAGCGATGACGATGAGGACAGCTACAACGGTGGTGTCATCGTGTCCGACTCCATCAGGAAAGACTCCACGCCCGATCACGATGAGCTGGATCACTTCCCCTCGGAAAAAATTAGAAAATCTTCCGCAGATGCTAAACACAACACGGAAAAGGCAAAAGATAAAGAACACAAAGAAAAGAAGAAAGACAAGGCCACTTTCGACACAGGCAAAGAGAGGAAGTGCTCGCTGGAGAAACACAACAAAGACAAGAAGGATTCGGCCGACGTGAAACATAAGGAGAGAAAAGACCGGATGTCGGTGGAGTCCAACCAAGAAAAGAAAAACAAGCAGAAGCTGCTGGACAAAAGGGACACGAGTGAGGAAAAGACAAAGAGCAAATATAAAGACAAGCAGGATCATTCTAAGGAAAGGAAGCCCTCCAAAGGTAGCGGTGAGAACGAGAAGTCCCTCCTAGAAAAGCTGGAGGAGGAGGCAATGAATGATTACAAAGATGACTCCAATGACAAGAACAGTGAAATCTCCTCAGACAGTTTCACCGATAGGGGTCACGATCCAGTCCTCACCAGTTACTACGACTCCATCAGCCTGACCGACATGTCCGACGACCGGAGAGACTCCCTGTCAATATCTACGCCGCAGGACAAGTTCAGGGAGAAGGAAAGGCACCGACATTCCTCGTCGTCTTCGTCCAAGAAAAGCCACGACAAGGAGAAGGAAAAGGTCAAGAAGGACAAAGGAGACAAACGCGACAAAGCCGAGGAGATCAGAGAGCCTTACAGCCGAAGAGAGAGCTTACCTTTTGAGAAGGAGACCATGCCTCTAGAAGCGGACCCGTACACGTTCCCATACGGAGGAAAGGGAGACGGGGAAGACGACTTTGATAAAACTTTGGAATTTGAAAAGGAGATGTCCAAAAAGGACAAAGACAAAGCAGCAGGCGTCATTAGTGACCGGATGAAGGACAAAAAGAAAAAGGAGAAACACAAGGAGAAAATGAAGGAGGAGAAGAATAAATATGTGGATGGGTTTGGGTCATTCAAGCACTCCAAAGAGGATGTGAAGTCGGGGTTAAAAGATAGTCCACAGGTCACTGTTCTAAAGGACCGATCGAAGGAAGATAGTCCTAAATTTGAAATGAAAAAGGACAGGAATCGTGACGCCTTGGACAAAGACAACAGAATTGACCACAGTAAATCTAAGACTAAGGATGAAAATGAAAAGCTCACTCAGTCCAAAGAGACTGTGCGAAAAGATAATCGTCCACGTGAAAAACTGCTGGTGGACGGTGATTATCAGATGACGAGCTTCGGTCACATGTTGAGCCTTAAAGACCAAGAGATCGAAGAGCGGCACAAGAGACATAAAGAGAGAATGAAGCAGATGGAGAAGTTGAGGCCCAAGTCGGGGGACCCTAAACTCAAAGACAAAACCAAGTCTACGGAGGAAGTGCGGAAAAACCGCAACGAACTATCATCCAAGAAGTCCAACAGTCTGGAGTCGGGTCTTAAAGAGAAAAAGCTGAAGGACGTGGGACTCCCGACCCAAATGATGTCTCCAGGCAGGAAGTTCCAACCTAACGACAGCCAGAATTCAAAGGATTGGCTGGCCGGACACCAGATGAAAGAAAACCTTCCTGCATCTCCCAGGCCAGATCAAAACAGGCCAACCGGTGTCCCCACTCCGACGTCCGTCATCTCTTGCCCCAGCTTTGAGGAAGTCATGCAGACTCCACGCACCCCATCTTGTAGTCCAGAGGATTACCAGGACATCATGCTGGATGGGCTGGACTGCCAGAACTCATCGGCTATGACCATGTCAATGAACGCCTGCTCTCCATCCTTCTTTGAAAGGTATTTACACATGTGGGAGGATTAACTTTACCATGAATATGTTTGTTGTGTTTTATGCTCAATTCTCAATGTCTTGTCTTCCTTTTTGTCCACCCAGCAGGTACTCAAACTCACAGAGTTTCCAGGAGGGCACCTGTCCGACCCCTGCGAAGAACCTCCAGCTGCCTCTGGTCAGCCGCTCGACTTCCTCTGACGTCCGCAGGCCTCTGGAGGACGAGTTCAAGGCCGAAGCTGACAAGTTTCTCCGACAGCAGAGTGACCCGGTGGCTGAGTTTGATCCGTCGTCATCCCAGCCTCTAGAGGATAAGTCTGCAACTGCGGATAGACTGGAGTGCCTGTCGTCTCCTTATTTCTCCCCAATAAGGATGTTGTCTCCTCGGCGTGAGCCCGCCCATCCAACGCCAGATGTGATGGCGCCAACCCTTGCGGGTGCAGAGGGCAATGAACACCTTCCTGAAAGTGTGTACAACAGCTTCTTGCCCAAACCCTCTACGCCGGCTCACAGGTCGGACCCCCAGGAGCCCTGCTTTGATATTGCTGCACCACCGACTCCGGCTCCTGCCGCTTTGCCGCCCCTTGACATTGACGACATCTCTGAGCCTCACCACAGTGAGCCTAATCTGGTCCTCTCAGATCTTCCCTCAGTCACGGAAGAACAGGAGCAGGAGGAGGAGGATGAAGAAGAAGAGGAAGACGATGTGGAAGAAGGCGACATGGACGAGAGGGTGGACGAAGACCACTGCGCGGTGGAGGAGTCGGAACAAACGAGGGAGCCGTGTTCCTTCTCCACTCAAGTTGAAGTGGACTCTCTGAGGAAGAGCTGGCCTGCCGAGTCTCCGGACCGACAGGAGGCAGAAGTCCACCAGCTGTCGCCTCCACACCCTGCTCCCAACCACGGGGAGAACTGTTTTGACCACAGCACGGGTTGGAACCCTGAAATGGACCTCAAGTCTCCCCAGGGGACATACGGTGAGATAGAGGCTGCCGTCTCCAAAATTACCAGCCCTTACTCCCAGTCTGACGGCGACATTCAGCCTTTACCTGGACACCCATCTGTCACTCCCCCTTACGCTACTTGGAACAGGTGGCACAAAGAGGACCCAGTGGACTTTGATGAGCAGAAGGAGGCCGTGGCGGACATCCCCTCACCAGAGAGGCCTGACCCTGCCATGGATGAGGAACCCAACTATTTGAACACGTCTTCATCCTCCAATAGGCTGGAGTCTTTCTTCCAGGAATGCAACAAGCCTAGCGAGGACAGTCAGATGGAGACGGAGTCAACATGTGTGCAGCCCGACAGCAGACAGAACACACACAGCTTCAGTGAAACCACTGAAAGTCACATGACTCCAGCTGTGGCTCCTGAGCCCGTGGTTCCCTGGGCGGACCCGTTCTCAGCCGACCCAGACGAACTGGATGATCTCGGATCGTTCTCCTTGCCCGACCTACCGCTACCAGACAAGGCAGAAGAAGCAGAGTCTCGAGACCCCGAAGTGGCTGACCACACCAAAACTGTGACGGCACACATTAGACACACCATCACGGACAGAGAAGACCCAGACATAATAGAGGTTGACCTGCCGAGCCTGCCTAAGACTTCGTGCCCGGCTGGAGACCTGGGTGTAGTGGACTCCGCTGGACAAGACTTGGTCGTACCGTCACCGCATGTGACCTTCCAGCAAGAATTAGACCCAGAGCCACAAAGTGTTCCCGTCAACAGCTCTCTGTCTCTGACGCCGCAACAGGGCAGCATTTTGGAAAGGAAATTACCTTATGGAGGACCAGAAGAGATGGACCTTAGTTTGCTGTATTCATCTGCAAAACCAGATCCCGGCCAACAGCCTCACATCCAGATCCAGTCCATCACGGAGTCGTTGCAGTTGCCCCTGGATCCAGCGTCCGTTGCTGCTGTCAAGTCAGAAGCGAGGCAGGAGGACATACCTGACGCTGTAGCCGAACCTGTGTCATGCAGTCCTCTTCCTCAGCTCCCGGTGGCGGTCACCCTTTCCACCGCCGTGGAACTCCCAGAGACTCAGGAGCCCATGACAAAGGTAACGTCAGTAACCCTGACCACTGTGTCCACCACGGTAGATATCCCCAAAAAGGGGGACGAAATCCCTCGAAGGATAACCCGCAACCGCGCCAAGAACAATCCCTCCGTCGCCGCCGTCCCTCCTACCTCCACCATAATAACCTCGACTGCCGCTGCCACCCATGTGACGACCAGTCTAGCGGTGACGATTAACCCGATCCCCACAAGGACCCCGACTCCCACCTCAACGGGCTCTCTCTCTGCTCTGAAGAAAGACAAAGACTCTGGACTTAACGTCTCCTCCGCTGCCTCCATTGCAACCCCAGCAGTGTCCAGCGTACCTACTCCTGTGACGACGCCTGCATCCGGGGTTCTCAGTAAAGCGACGAAAGGCTGTCCCCTACTGGTGGACGAGGAGGAATCTCAGACGCAGCACCCGCGGAAGAGGAAATTTCCTCGTTCAGCCGGGCAGCAAGTCCAGGTCCAGCTCGTGAACACGGCGATGCAGCAGACCAGGGAAATGATACAACAGACTCTGGCCGTTGTCGTCAACGCCATCAAGCTGGATGACATCGAGCCCTACCACAGCGACCGGTCCAACCCTTACTTCGAGTACCTGCAGATCAGGAAGAAGATAGAGGAGAAGAGAAAGATTCTGTGCTACATAACCCCTCAGGCCCCACAGTGTTACGCTGAATATGTGACCTACACCGGCTCCTACCTGCTGGATGGCAAGCCTCTCAGCAAGCTCCACATCCCTGTGGTGAGTCGTCGCTTTATCGTTTTTGATTTTTGATTATAGCCTAACCATTTCTGATGTTGACAGCAGAACCTGGAATGATGGTGAATAACACTTTCTTGTGTTTTGCTCATCAGATTGCCCCACCTCCATCACTGTCAGAACCTCTCAAGGAGCTCTTCAGGCAACAAGAGGCGGTGAGAGGGAAGCTCAGGTTGCAGCACAGCATAGAAAGGGTAAGGAATATATTCTCTCGAATATGTGCCTCGTTTAGTTTCCGTCCTTTGCTCCCGTCGTCCCTTCTTTGTGCACCGAACGCAACGAGCTCTTCTTTGAGGGAAGATGAAAGTGTTTCTTTAATTGAAATGAGAGTGAATCACGAATCTATTTCATCTCTCTCTCGTTAAGTGACAACCACTGATAATGCCGACAGCCATTTTTGATTTAGTCTTATACGCGGTTTCAGGCTTCTGCGTCGACTTGACACCGTAGTTATGGCGACAGACCAGAGTCTGAACGCTGTAGCCTGATGTGCAAAAAAAAAAACACTGTCTATGTCATATGCAATACTTTAAACAAGTCTAATTTTCCTTCTTTCTCGTATGTTCTGGTCACAGGAGAAGCTGATAGTTTCATGCGAACAGGAGGTTTTAAGGGTCCACTGCAGAGCAGCCAGGACGATAGCCAATCAGGCCGTGCCGTTCAGCGCCTGCACCATGCTGCTGGACTCTGAAGTGTACAACATGCCATCGGAGAGCCAGGTACAAATCGACACTCGAGCCTCAAATGTTTTAGCCAGTTGAGTCTTAGTCTCAGTCTTCTAGAGCTCAACTTGTTCTTTGTTCTCAGGGCGATGAGAACAAATCTGTGAGAGATCGGTTCAACGCACGGCAGTTCATTTCCTGGATCCAGGATGTGGACGACAAATACGACCGCATGAAGGTAAATACTATCTCTGTTGGGGGTGGGGGGAAAAAAATATCGATATGACGATTTAATCGCGATATTTTTTCTTCCGATACAATATCGATTTTTAAAGAAAAAGTGCAATAAATTGGATATGGATCATTTGGATTAATATTGTTTTTTGACTCAATTTGTCCAATGAATTATCACTGTGTATTTTAAGCTGCATTTATTTTTGCAATATCATAATATTGCAATAATGTATCGTGATACGTATCGTGAAGTCCTTATCAATACCCACCCCTGATCTCTGATGTGATTTGATATATATTTATACACAGATTACATATTGATTCTTTTAAGATATATATGTATATGTATATCCAGAGGGTTTATTCTTGCCTTTGTCCTCCCTCCAGACTTGTTTGTTGATGCGGCAGCAGCACGAGGCAGCGGCTCTCAACGCGGTGCAGAGGATGGAGTGGCAGTTAAAGGTTCAGGAGCTGGACCCGGCGGGGCACAAGTCCCTGTGTGTCAACGAAGTGCCGTCCTTCTACGTGCCAATGGTCGACGTCAACGACGACTTTGTCCTGCTGCCGGCGTGACACACCCGCGCTCACAGTTCGAGAGCAAACTTCGTCTGAAAAAAACAAAGAGACTTCGTTGGACACAACGAATGGAAAGGGCTAGCAAGTTTAAAAAAAAAAGGACTTTAGACACGGAAAAATTATATTCTATAGAAAAAGATGAAAAAACTTGCTCTGGATTCCCTTCCGTGAAGAAGGAAACACGTTTTTACTGAGGAACAAAAGAAAAAAAAACACAACTTGCACTTTCATCCTCAAAAAAAAAAAGTTTTTATGTTTTTGTTTGAGCAGAGTGTGAGAAGCATTTTTTTTTTTTTGCTTTGATGCTCTGACATCAGGACACGACTCCTCAGAGCTCAGCTGTGGTGAGACGAGAGGGTGGGTTGGTGGGTGGGTGGGTGGGTGTGGGGGGACAGAGATATATTTTCTGTGATCGTTTTTTGGTCCCTGCTTCAGTACCCACCACCGACGCTGGGAGGACGCATCGGGAGGGGGGTTAAAAACAAAAAACAAAAACAAGAGCTCTCCCGACAGCGTGGTGCCTGTCCCGAGGGAGGACTGAGGAGGAGGAGCCTCCCCCCCCCCGGTTGACGCAGAGGTCTGGGTTGGCCAGGAGATCCAGACGGGCGCTGACCCAGAGAGTCAGCGGAGCTGTGGTGCATTCACACGGATCTGCAAACGGATCCTAGAACCAGCCAGCTGACGGTCTCTGGGGCCTCTGAGGACGCCCCCCTCTCCGTTCGCGCCGGCCGAGCTAAACGGTAGCGCAACGACGGAGGCCGCCGCAGCGGAGGAGTTAACGATGTGTGTGCACGTCAGGGCCCAGTGTCTGAGAGGGAAGAGACTGACCCGTGCAGCCTCTCAGCCTGGCGAAAAAAAACACAAGAGGACGGGGGCTTGCGGATCGCCGAGGACAGACCCGGAGTGTTCCTCGGGGGCCGATGATGCTCCATCCGACACACAAACACATCAGACTGCCGTGGACTGCAAAAAACAAAACAAAACAAAACAAACAAACAAACAAACAAACAAACAAAAAAAACAAGTAACACCACGGGACGTCAACCAGAGGAAACAAACAAAACGAATGTTGAGATTCAAAGAGACTATTGAGAAACAAAAAAAGAAAAAAAAAAAAAAAAAAATTGTCAGTTTTGGCAGGAGGAAAGAAATATTGTTTTTGTCTATTTCTTTACTTGGGCATTTCATTGTTTCTGAGGAAAGTGACTTGAAACACTACAGAGCCAATATTAGTTTAATGGAAAAAAAACAAAACAAAAGAAAACTGAAAAAAAGTTGTATTCCGTAAATTATGTACAGTTTTTATATTCGTTAACCAATGTATTCTTGCTGCCTTCTAGATAATTTATTTTGCCACACATTACTGCACAGTTGTAAATAACCTATGTACTGTAATATCACTCAGTTAAGTGTAAAGAAAAAAAAAACATAAAAGAAATAAAAATTATCTTTTAATGTACAGTTCACTTTTGGGCAGCACTTTCCCCACCTCACCACCCCCCCACCACCCTCCCCCTGACTCCCCCTGACTCCCCCCCTCTCTCATATCCATGGGCCAAAACGTGTACACGATTCTGTCAGTATTTGAAAGATTTTCCCGTGCACGGTTGCTATGATCCCGTCTGTAGGTTCAAGTCCAGGGTTTAGGTGAAGGTGAAACACAAACCTGGGCACGAGTCACCACAACCACAACAAATAGCTGACAGAGAAACACTTTCTGGATTCCCGCGGGCCAACCACCACGTATACAGCCCCTCAGATGTAGCAGAATAGTTGATTTATTTAAAGAATAGACAGAGGATTATTATTATTATTATTATTATTGTTATTATTATTATTCATTGCTTTACTACACGATTATATCTGAAAAATTTTGAACCAAGAAAATGCCTTTTTCAGTGAAATAAAAAAAAAGAAGTAGTAGTACTCATCGTTGGGCAAAAAGTCACATAGATCTATGTATCTGGGTGGGACGGAAGTTAGATGTCATTCACAAGCAAAAACCATCATTTCAATTGATTTACCTTTTTTTTTTTTTTTTTTTTTTAAATTTGCAAAAATTGGAATTTCTTCTTTTAATCAAAGTGTGTCCTGTTCTCCCGGTCACTCAAACGTCTCATTCCAATGTTTATCCACTGGGTGGCGCCAAAGTGTCAGAAACATCAAGAATCTTTTAATACATATTTCATTTCATTTCAGTCCATGTTAATTAAAATAAAAATAAAAAAATACAGGATAGTCGCTCAATAATAAATATTTAGCTTAAATCATTTATTTTTTTTTTTTTTTTAAATCAGTGTTTAATCTACAAGGGGCTCAGCTAGCGTTGTCAGGGATTTTTAGTCGTTAATTCGTTCACATTGTTCAGATGCGTCATCCTTATTGTGTCAGGCCCATTATATCTCCAGACTTAAATCTTCTCAGAACAAACCAAAAAATAAAAAAATAAAAATAAAAGAAAGGAAAAAGCGAACAGGACATTAACACAACCGGGTAACGGAGGGGAAAGAAAAGAAAAATAGCATCATGCTGATTTTCTTTTACTATTTTTTAAATTATCATTTTTTTCCCCAATTTAAGATTGTGGATTTTTTTTTTTTTTTTTAATTTTTAAAAACAGACTGGGTTTTTGATAAAGCTTTTTCTCCCGACCTGCCACATCGGCCGCTGCCTGTCTGTGCGTGTGCGAACGCTGCTCCCGTATCCCTGAAGGCAATATTGAGTCATTTTACACACTGTCAGTCGGCATAGCTGTGTATGGTATGTCTAGTCAAGTGCAATGGTTGTTGCTATTACACTGTGCAGACAAAGGTGGCTAGGTGTTTTGGATATTTTTCACAGATAACACACACACATACACAAACAAAAACATCCTTGTTGGTTTGGACATAAAATAACCAGTTAAATTTGTTCTTAAAATCCCTGTTTTACTTTTTTTTAATTGTTGGTTTTATTACAGATTTTGGGGGGGAAAACGTGAGGGGGTGTGAGGTTTTTGGTTCACAGAATCCTTGTGTGTGTGTGTGTGTGTTTGTTTTTTTGTGTGTGTGTGTGTGTGTGTGTTTTGTTGTGTTTATCTTTTTTGTGTTCCTGTATAAAACCATTAACACCAGTGGCATGTCAATCACGTTGCTTATCGAGCAGAATGTAAACCGTTACTATGCCCTGACCGACGCCCTCTCACTATTGTTTACAAAGACATGCAGAGCGTTTCCGTTTTAACGTGTCACCCCCACCCTCACCCGCGCCCGCATTCTTTCACCACACCCCGTTTTCTTTCGTTTATTCGGGGACGGTTTAACCCCCTGCCTTTGTTTCTACTTCTGTAACCAGTCGTTAGTTTGAAACCGCAAAGGCTTGAAATGGTGATGCTCCCAGATCAGGTGATTTGTGACTTTTTTATTTTTTTTTTTATTACAGAGCAATAGACTTAACACGTCGGTTCTCCACAGCGCGAATATCCAGCCAACAAATTAAAAAAAAAACACCCAGACCCGGAAAAAAAAAAAAAAAACCCACACATCAGTCCTCAAGATGCACAGTAGAGCACTTGGCCGTGGTGATACAGATGCTAGCCTGACACCACCTCAGTCAGCAACATATTACCTCTACTCTCCTCACATTCACTCATAATGTCTGTTTTAGATTTTAGTTGTTGTTTTTTTTTTTTTTTTTCTTACTGGACATAAATATACTTCTTTCTTTTTTCCTCTCATTATATAATAGAATCACGATTTCAAGCCTTTTTTTCCAGTTTTCTTTTGTTTTTAGTTTTTTATTATTATTATTATTATTAATAAAACCCAGACTGTAGCTGTTTCTTTTGTTCCTTATTTCTTAGAATGGAAAATGACTAATAAAACGCATGGAGAACTACTCTTTAAATGGTGAGAAATAACCTATTTATTATCTGTTTTTTTGTTTATTTTTATTTTTTTCTGACACCTGTGGTATTTTTTTTTTTTTTTTTTTGAGTTTTGAAGTTGGTCTCCGCTGTGTAAATTTTCCTCCTTGTAATGCGTGAAAGAGACATACTGTACATAGCTCTGTAAATAAAACCTCCCAGGACGTTTTGCACCCTCCTCTTTGTACTAGTCTGAAAAATTTGCGTAGAATGTGGGGTTCTAACAGCAACGGGGGCCGTGTGTGCGCTCGCTGCAGGTGATTATGATGTAACAATGTAACTTTTTTTATTTGTACAATGTAGTTTATTTGTGTACATATTGTTGGAGCAGCTAAAGGGAGGGAGGGGAGGGGAGGGAGGGCATATGACGGGGGACGGGGTTGTTGATGCTATCGTCAGTGCTGTAACAAAAATCCAGTACTTTCACCTCTAGCTGTTGTTGATTTCCTGCAAGAAAAAAAAAAAGAGATAAAAAAAGACATAAAAAAAATACAAATAAAAACGACAGAAAGTGGAATTGAGTATGGACGAAGGGGGGGAGGGAGGGAGGGAGGGAGGGTGAGGGAGGTGGGGGGGGAGACTAAAACTGAAAAAGTAAAAATTCTAAATTGTTATTTTCTACAATTGCATGTACAGAGAGCGCGAGAACTGCTGTTGTTCCCAGAGATTATGTTCGTTAATAAAACTTTGAAATATTAACACCGGCCGTCCTCTGGTTCTTGGTTTTGTGTTTGTCTGATGTAAAAAAAATAATAATAATTAAAAAAAAAAAACATGCAACAAAGCCATATATTAATAAGAAAATACACATTTAAAGTAGAAGATTTAAATAGAAATGTTTCATATTATTGTAGATCTACAGATGTTCTCTTCCTGGTTGTGTGGCCGTGTTTCTACGGTAGCCCAGAAAGGACAAACTTAAACTTAAGAAGAAGATGGGGAAGGAGTGATTTTTTTTTTTTAATAACTAACAAATTTTTAATTCCACCTGGTCCTAAAATTGAGTTGAGGACATAAAACAAACGTGAGACCCAGAACTAAACAGCAGGTGGCAGCACTGCGTCGAAACAAGGTAATGTTTTTTTACATTTTTTACAAAATAAATTCTGGTTGTTGTTGTTGATTGTTTGTCATTAAATTAAAACTAAGATAAAATCTAACTGAGCCGGATGTGACCTCTGACAAAAACCAGTCTGACATCTCTGGTTTACAGGTTTGGACGAGGAGGAGGAGAATCCAGTTGGGTGCAGTTTTACTTCTCACCACTAGATGTCACTAAATCCCACACACCTCAATCCACGAAGAAACACATACACAGACTGATCAGCCACAACATTAAAACCACACAGAGAAGGGAATAAAACTGACTGCAAAGCTCTTCTCATGTTATTTAGACACCATCACCTTAACCCTGGAGTTTGAAGAACTAGAACCATCCCATGATCCTGTACAAGAGCTGTAAGAAAGTCTAAAGAAAAACAAAAGCCTCATCAGATTATGTCTCGCAAAGTCCAGGGGACAAGTTTCTATTGACAGCAGCAGGAGGAGGAAGAGGTGTCTGGTCTGTAGTGTGAGCAAAAACAACGTTTCACAATCTGAACGTCTGACACGAACCCCTCTGACACGCACAGTCCAAGTGGATAATGTGAAATCATACGTCTGCTCAGAAACAGGAAACACAAACCAGTCTGAGTCATGAGGATCGTACGCTGACATCCATCACCTGAACACATCAGGTTCATGTGACTGATGGTTTCCACTTTAACTTGACTGAAACTAAAACAAAAAGTGTTTTTAGATCACGTGTAACATTACGACCACCCACTTATTATAGTGTAAGTCCCCCTCGTTGCCTCCAAAATAGCTGTGACTCATCAGAGAATGGACATAGGTTTTCTGGGGGCGTCCTATGGGGTCTAATAACAGGATGTTGATGTGGGGGACATCCCACTGATATTTGATCAGTTTGGCATCTAGTGAAATTGGAGGCCGGTCAACACTGTTCTTCATGTTTTTGTGTGTGCCTGTGTTGGACTGGCACAGGTACACATGTGTCAATATTATGAGGTGGGGGTGTCTGGTCTGGTCTAGGTGGGTGCTGCATCAAGTAACATCCACACAAATGAATGTCAGGTCCAAAAGTTTCCCAGTAGAACACTGAATTGCCCCAAGATGGTTAATGTTGTTCACTTCTCCTGTCAGTGGTTTTAATGTTGTGGCTGATCCATGTATATATACGATTCAATAAAAATCAAACATGTGGTTATATAAAATGTAATATGTTTTCATTACAAGGACCTGAATGTTTGGCTCCAAACTAACTCTGGTTTTCCCAAACGTCTGACTGAACAGATTGTGACTCACCATCTCAAATAGTTTGGGTCATCACGAGCAGGTGTGTCACAGGTCGATCCCCACGAACCCCCCTCAGTCCCCGCCCACCTCCCCTCCTCTCACGCCTACCTGCTGGCTGCTGCTCCACCACCGCCGCGGAGCGCGTGCTGTGCGCACTCACTGCGTAATGGCCTCAGGACCGACGGCAGCGGCGCCGAGCTCTCGTCTCCAGATGGATTATGAGACGAAGATCTTCCCCCACGTCGGCGGCTACGGGCGCTACAACCGGATCGTGGTCGTGTTCAGCTGGTTCCCCAACTTCGCCGTCATGCTCAATCTGTTCAGCGACGTGTTCTACACTCAGATCCCGGACTCGTACCACTGCAAGCCGGACCCGACGCTGCTGCCCTCCGCTTTCCTCCTCAGCAACTTCTCCAGGCAGGGATACCTCAACCTCACCATCCCCTGGGTGGACGGCTCCGGCCTGAGCCACTGCGAGCTCTTCAGGTACCCCCCCAACTCCTCGGACTTCTCCGAAAACGCGCCCAGGGAGCGGGTCTCCTGCACCAGGGGGTGGGAGTACAACCACGCAGCGGGGCTCCAGAGCAACTTTGTCACTGAGGTAAGAGAGCGATCAACTTAAAATAAAAACTTTTTTTTTTTTTTATTTGAAGTTTTGAATCAAATGTGACTGGTTTTTATCCAGCAGCAGGAGAAGTTCCACTTTAATGAATTTCCTTGGTTGTGTAACTTTCTCATCTAATTAAATGTTCTTTTTTTTCTGCCTCGCTGCACGATGGTTGTGCAGAGCTGGTTGTGATCTAGTTTCTCACAGTTTTATCTCCGCCGTCTGCCATTAAACTGGGTTGTTCGTACCTTTCAGTCAATATTGACTCTGGTTGAGCACTTACAGTAGTTGATGCAACAATCTTTTTTATTTTTTCTTAACTCTCACTCATCTGTTCGCAGTTTCCCAAGGTCACATGTGACATCTCCAGCCACGCAGTAGACAAGTAACTCTTCCCTGCTCCACATGAAGCGTGATTCGTGCACATTAATCTGCATTTAACTTTAGCGTTGAGGCCGATAGGGGAAAGAAACGGTGGTCGTAGTGTGTGTGTGAGGGGGGGGGGTTGCATTCCAATACGTCTGTCTGCCAACTGCAACCAGTGTCTGGATGCAATCTGCTTACTTTCAGCGTGTGATTACATCTAGCTGCGGAACATGTGCAAATAAGCGCAAGTTTGTTTTTTATCTTTTCTCACTCCGTTTCCTTGCTCCCGTGCAGCTCGAGGATCCACCCCGGTCTGCAAACATCGATAACGAGGCTGCGGCAAGACTTTTTCTTTCTCACCTTGATCTCTTTAGAAGACGCAGTGTTTTAGAACAAATACCAGCAGCAGTGAGCTGGAGGGCGTGGAGGTCAAGTCATTATGGGTAATTGCTCCTCTGCTTGTTGTCAGATTATTGTCTGCGTACTGCGGCTTCACGGAAGCAGATACTGGGAACGACGAGGCCCCTCTCTCTCTCTTTTATTTATTTTTTTTCCTGCTTTTTCCTCCCGTGACAAACGGTGGCGTTGGGAAGTCTGAGACCTCGCGTGTTCCTTCCTGAGACCCCGAACACGTCCCTCCACAGCAGCGGCTTCCTCTGCCCATGATGTCATGGGTTCCGGACAAAGGGAAGCAGAAAGAGCTGGAAAACACTGGCTGGAGAGTTCATACACGCAGGGAAAATGACACAATGAGTGCTGGTGATGATGCTTTAATGAGACAAAAAGGTGTGTGTTTTCAAGTCTCCGGCCACGTCCTCTTTCCTAAAACCATTTCCTCTAATTTTCTCGGATTTGTCGAAGGCCAATGTTTTTGTTTTCCAGCTCCAGCTGCACAGAGGACAACTGTTCGGCCTCTTTTCTTTTCTCATGAAAGCAGCCGCTGCGAAAACAAAACGTCTCCCCCCGAGGAACCAGACTTCCCCAAGCCCCTCGCAAAGTCCCATGATCTCTGTGATCTAATAAGTTGGCTGTTTTATTTGCAAGATGGTGGTGCACAGAGGTGCTGCAGGTTCTCAAGCTCCTGTATTTGGAGGCCGTTTAGTTTTTATTCTTCTTTTTATTGTGCTGTTTTCTCAACTTTCCTTCTTTCTTAGGAACAAAAGCACAATAAACCTTTGAAATCTAGTCTTAGAATCGTTTGTTGGTAGTTTTCCACTGTTTCAGTGTCATCTTGCCGTGGTTCAGTGAGGGAAGGATTAGTGCCACCACTGTTACTAGCTGAGGCTTAACTTCTAGTCGTATGTAGACAACAACCTGCAGCTGCTGCTTCAAGCAGAGTTTTAAAGAAACTGCTGCAACTCTGATGATCTTCGGCTCAGACTTCCTGATCACGACGGCTTGTTTTGCAGCTCTGTTCTCTGGTGAACTTGTCTGGCTGCATATACGTTTCCTCTGAGGAGGGTTTGGCTTTAAGGTCAATAGGTATAGAGCACACAGAGAGAGAGAAAGAGAGACGAGGTGGAGCCGGAGTTGCTCGAGGCCTGTACAGAATCATTTCCCAGCCTGAAGTAGGTGAAGGAACCGCCTGCGCTAATGAGTAATGGAGCAGCTGTTTCTGTTTGCTTTGGCACGCTGTGTGAAATGAATCCGGCCGTGTCTCTAATCTGTTATGTCGCTGGAGAACCTACGTGGGGATGTCCTGATCAAGTTTTAAAAAAAAAAGAAAAGACAATAAATATATCAGGCCTCAGCCGGGCCGATCGTTTTACAAATGTCTGGATTTCCCTTTCACTTTTTAAACATGAACACATTCGGGTTAATGCTAAAGTAAACAGTGTGAGGATTATAATTTGAAACCATTAAGACATTAAACACATACTACAGGGCATAGGTGTTCAACAGGGGGTCCATGGCCTCTAGGGGGCAAAATCTTTGGTTGATTAGACATTTTTTATTTATTTTTTTAATTTCCCAACAAATTTAAATGTCTTTAAATACACATTAACATGAATCCAACATATTTTATTAAAGGGCTTAATATTGAATGTAAAATGATAATAATAATATATATTTATCAATAGCACTAGTTTAATAAAGAACACATACAGTAGGTAGGGGGTTTAATCAGTTTGGGGTCCTTGGTCTGAAAAATGTTGAAGACCCCTGATTAAGAACATATTGTGGAGGGAAGTTCATCTATTTATTTATTTGGATCCCCATTAGTTGTTTATTATTCTTCCTGGGGTCCGCTCAGTAAAAAAGTTCTCTGTTTTTGTCTTGACGTGATGAGGGAAAGAGGCAAAGTGAATGTGAACGGCACTGTTAAAAACAAAAATCAAGATTTTAGCCCCAATACTGATCTTTTAATATAGATAAATAGATAAATTACTTTATTCATCCCGAAGGGAAATTAGGTGTAATATACTGTCGGGGTAATATTCATCACCTCCACAAATCTGAGTCCCCGTCTGACCTTAAATAAATAAAATTTCCTCCCCTGTAGATTCCTAAAGTATTCTGTTGTCTTCCTTGTCTTCTCTTAGAGTCGACAGGATTCGGTCCAGTAAGTATTTTTGTTGAAGTTAATGTTGTGTGCAGAGGGGGAGCTCGTACCCTGTGTTCTCTGCTCCAGAAATGTTCTGGTCACGCAACACCACAAACTCCCTCATCCTTTCAGGAACACGTTTCTCCTCGACCTTGTCTCCACGAAACGTTTTCTCCTTTTAAACACAACATTCAGCGTTTTTTGTTTTTCCTTCTTCCGCCTCAACAAGCATCGTCATTGCATAATTTACAAATTTCTCCATCCGGCTGACTTCATTTTCCAGAGTACGCAGTTCCACGCAGCAAACATGCTTAGCCACGTGAGTTTGGTTCCTCTTATACCACGTCTACGTTAGCAGGAACTGGTTTTGGTTTCTTGTAAGACCTTAAGTAAAAAACTACAATAGATGGATGAAGCCTGATATCGAGCTGATCATTTAAAAATTAGCCGGAATTAGCCCCAACACATCTATGTTATCATATTATTTGGAGTCCATCTTTAGCCTTTCCTGGTTCCTCCATTCATGCAGATTTTATCCCACATCACCAACAAATCAAACCCCTAAATTTGACCTTTATATGGAAACATGACAGTGACAGTGTTTCTGATTTGTTGCTAAGCTTTTATTTTGCTGTCAGTTTTTATTTAATACCATAAAGTTCAACGCTCTCATCCCAAACATGAGGGAAGTGTAAAAACGCTGACTGTAACTAAACGCTGCAGCCAGTGAAGAGGAGGAGGACGACGTTAGCAGCTACTGGTACTAAGCAGGCGTGGAGCTGCTGGCAGCTTTGAGCACTACTTTGTTCTAATGTAATAACACTGTCAGCAGGCATCTTAACTCAATTAGGAGCGACATGATCTACATTCCTGGCTCCTCACAGAGACGTCTCTGTGCGTTTAACTCCGCCGCTTGTCTCTGCGCACGGCGTCTTTTTACAGAAACTGTCATCTGCATCTCATTGTGTTTTTCAGGAGATAATCACCTTTTAGATAAGTTGCTGGTTTTCAGCTGATGCCAGTTAACTGGCAGAGTTTGCAAAGGTTCAAACAGCCGAAAATGGGACGAGGCCTTAAAGAAATGAAAGGAGCGTTGTTGCTTTTCTCAGTCTCAGCTGTTCAGCCGTTAAGAAGAAGTGCTCGGGATTTACAGTAGTTCCACTGAAACGTTTGGTGACATAACACTGATCATCCACAACATTATGACCACTGAGAGTAAATAACATTGGCCATCTTGTAGCAAGATGGTCAATGATCTTTGCAATGATACTCCTCGATGTAGTCTGACCAAAACACTTTAGGAACAACTCAAACAAATGTAAAAAGCAGCACAAGGTGTTGACCTGTCCTCCAAATTCACTAGATCCCAAACTGATCAAGTTTAACTGATCAACTAACAGCATTGTGTTACCATACACCACAGGACACCCTCAGAGGGCCCGTGTTCATTCTCTGAAGGTGGTTATAATGTTATGGCTGATCAGTTTATATGACATTTTTAGCAACCAGAGTCACATATTTAGCCCTACAAGGTTTAAAAGCTGTCATCACTTCACTACTTACTCTGTACTGAGTACAATCTTATCGGTTATATCAATATCTGTGTGCAATTCAACACTTTTCAGTACTTTTTGTTTTTCTTATTTATCTTTTACACAGTCCGCTGTTGCTAATTGCAATTTCCCCACTGTGGGACAAATTAAGGTTTTTCTGTTCTATTGTATTCTGTTTTGAGTGTTGGACAAATTAAACTGAAATGATAAACTTTTTAATAGTTTGTCTGAACACGTGTTCAGTCATTTAAACCAAGCACACACGGTCTCTCCTGGTTGGTGGTAACTGTATCATCGTTTTGAAAGTTGACTTTGTGTGTTTCTCGTCTTCTTTTCGTAGTGGAACCTGGTCTGCAGCGACTACTGGAAAATCCCCGTGCAGCACATCTGCTTCATGACGGGATGGATCCTGGGATACGTCTTCCTCGGCACACTGTGTGACTGGTGAGCAGTGACTCTCACGACTTCACGTTGGAGCCCACGGAGCGTTTTGATGACCTTTTGATCGATAAAATTAAATGTGCTGCAAAAATAAAAGTTGTGCGTGTGTTCGCAGGCTGGGCCGGCGCAGAGCCTTCCTCGTCTCCATCAGTCTGTCCAGTCTGTTTGGAGTGGCCCTGTGTTTGTCCAGCAGCGCCGTCGTGTTCCTGCTGCTGCGTTTCTCTCAAGGCGCCATGCTCGCCGGAGTGTTTGTGTCCTCGTACGTTGCCAGTAAGTTTCCCCGCAGCCTTATTGAGTAATGTGTGTCTGTAGGTTACCTCTGGGTCTTCGCTATGAGCCGCTCACGTGTTTATGTAACAGCTTTGGATTCTTCACTCGGTTGTTGTTGTTTAAGCAACAAAAAAAAAGAAGTATAAAGCAGCAACACAAATGTGATTTAAAAAAATTGTAATCAGAATGAGAGACCAGAGGGAAAATAATGAGTGACACACGGTCACCACTGTACTGTCCAGTTAGTTTCACTCCCTATTCAAGCCTCGGTGCTCGGTCACTGGAGGAAAGTCCCTAAACGCCACACGTCTTTTATTCTGCAGTCGCAGCCAGACTCTGATGATACAACCTGAAACTGAAACAGACGTAATAACAAATTTTTTTAGCTTTAATTTTGCAAGGTTTGACAGAAATATGTCGATCAGCCACAACATTAAAACCGCACAAAACGTTTTGACATTCGTGCAACTTTTGACTTCACGCGACAAAACCTGAAACAGTTTTGTAAAACCGATTTAAAACAAAGTACAAATTTGTTCTGGGACATAAAGTAAAATCAAGAATACACCAATCAGCCATAACATTAACACCACTGACAGGAGAAGTAAATAACATCGACCATCTTGTGACAAGTCAGTGTTCTGCTGGGAAACTGTTGGACCTGGCATTCGTTCATGTGGATGTTACTTAGACATTTAGCACCCACCTAGAGCCAGACCAGACACCCCCATAGCAATGACACTCCTTGATGGCACCACAGGACCCCCCCAAGAAGACACATATCCGTTTTCTGATGAGTCACATGAACCACACTGCTCATTTTATACCCCACCCTTCCAGTTTTTCCCCCTACAAGGATTCCTGTTCTGTTTTAAACTTCTGTTTCTATATTCAGCTGAAATTAATTGGCACTCGGGACCTAAAAACACTTTGTACTGTTTGGTTTAGCTTCACCTGACTCCGAAGTCAAATTACATTGAGTGCAAACAGTCGCAGGCGGCGACAAGTTCCCAGGAACTGTCGCGTCCACGTGAAAGATGACAGCGTTTAAACCGCGAGACTCGAACTGGTTCGAGTTCATGAGCACGACGAGTGATTTCAGGTTTCCCAGATGTAGCGTTACCACTTGGGCTGCGTTTGTCACCTCAGAGGAGGCGACTCAGACATCCAGATGGTGGAACATGTTTTGCCCTCAAGCACAAGGACCCAAAGACCCCACCCATGTCCATTCATGTCCACAGTATTAAGGAGGTGGTCATAACTGGTTTTAACTATCAGAACCATAAATTTGCACCACCTTCTGTTTTGAGTATTGGACAAATGAAACTAAAATAATAAACGTTCATTTTTAGTAGTTTGTTGTAATTAAAGCTGAGTGTCGTCAACCTTTACGTCCATTTCCACTGCTTCTAAATAAAATACTTGTAATTGTCTAAACACATAGTACAGTGACATAATCGTTTCCTGAGAGGTTGCATAACTCTAACGTAATTAAGTCCGAGCTTGTGATTCTCGGTGTTGAACGTAACGCTGTCCCACAGTGAACATGCCTCAATGCTTTACTCAGTAAACACAAACAACGTGCAGGCTGTGGGATAAAAGCAGAATAATAAGCACCGGCATATATCTGCCCGCCTTGCTAACTATCTTATCGGACCCAGATAAGAGAGTCCCATTGAGCTCGGACAGAAGCAGATTAGAAATCCCGCCTATCTCTGCGTTTCCATCTTATCTTTATTTCAGGCAGCTGAAGTCGGACTTGATGCGTTTACTGCCGACGTATGAAAGTCACGACCTGGAGCTAAACGCCGTCCGTGTCTCTGGGAACCAATTAGATTCACGTGTACCTCTTACTTCCTGTTTGTCCAGACAGAATTAATGAAGGTTTTTATACCTGGAGAAAAACAAAAAGCTTTATACTAAATTTAACTGTTTTACGTTCGTTCCTACGTCATTTAGATCATTTTTAAAATAATTAACTTTATATGTTGGAAGGAAACACTGGAGATAAACGTAACCAAATAACATTCAGACATTGTATTTAATCAGTGTCCATCATTCAGTCTCTGATTAGATGAAGAGTAATTTAATTACATAACTGGGCAAATAGATGCAGAGAACACAGGGCGTAACATTATGACCACCTTCCTAATATTATGTAGGTCTCCCTTCTGCCTAAAAACCGGACTCATCAGAGAATGAACATGGGTCTTCTCAGCGTGTCCTGTGGTGCCATTAAGGAGTGTCATTGTTATGAGGTGGGGTTGTCTGGTCTGGTCTGGTCTAGGTGGGTGCTACATGTCTGAGGAACATCCACACGAATGAATGTAGATCACTGAATTGTCCTGTCAATGGTCATAATGTTGTGGCGTATTCATGGTTGACCTTGGAGGCGATGCTACGGTCACAGCTTTAATTTGGGCAACATCGTTCTGTCCTTTGTCTCTCATTTTGGACTGAACAGACCCCGACAGACTCTTAGCAAGTCGCACAAGTCACAACATCACAACCGCCCACGACATCTATTCAACAGCTGTTTTGTCTGTGACTAAGATGAGACGTTAAAGCTAAATCCGCCTCCATCACGATGAGTAATCCAACTGTCTCATCTACCTACTTTACAAGTTGCTGTTTCACGCTACATGAAGTTACTGCCTTAAAATGTGACTAAGACTAAAATAGAGAGGAGACATTAGAGGCTCCGTCATATTACTTTTTATCACAGGGCCTTTCTGTAAACGCACAACTCTCCTCACAGCAGAGAGTTCGACTTTGTCCCAGGAGGAAAAGCACAGGTGGCCTCGATGCTATAAATAGTGACTCTCGAGTGTCTCCTGCGCCTTCAGAATAACATATGTTCCAACATATGTTGAGACGTGTCAAAGTGACTCCTGTGGAAAAAGTCGTGTGAATTAAGGAAGGCAGGCGACACAGTTAATCACAATCAGAACACATGTGGATGCAAAATGAACGATTAAATAAATACGTCAGGACTCATAACTTCTGAATATTTGTTTTGTTTTGTTTTTTAAGTTTTGGTTTCGGTTTTGTTCGGCTCAAACTGTAAAGAAGACCATTTGTTAGTTTGATTTTGTGTGCGAGTGGAAATGGAGATGAAAATATGATTTATTTCTGGATTTATTTTTCCTAATACAACCCCTATGATTAGAAAGGTAATGGTAATGTTCAAGCTTAAAAAACATATAAATTCTCTCTGCGATGGTGTGCCCCACCTCTCATCTAATGACAGCTGGAATATCCTCCAATAATTTAGAGATGGGAAAACATGATCTGCTCTCTGCTCATTTCTAACTAGGGCTGAATGTTTGAAGCTGAAACGAAAACTTGTAACTAGAGGAGATGTTACAACCAGTGACCAACTGCAGTGTGAAGGCAACTGACTGACATCAGACTTGTAGAAACAGCTGAGATGGTGCCACTCCTCTGTGATAAATCTTAGCTCCTCTGTCTTCTGCAGGACAATTTGTGACATAACATCAACACACTTAGAATCTAAAAAAATAGGAGGGAGGAGGTGAACACACGCACTTTTTCCTGTTGTTTTTGACATATGGTCGTACTCCCACATTCCTGCGAGGTCAGGTTTAGATTGAGTCCAGATTTGATTTATTTTCCTGCTCATGTTTTAGCTGGGCGTGGGACGACGGCCTGAGGGGGAGAGGGAGGGGGGGAGGGAGGGAGGGAGGGAGGGGGGTAGTAGGAGTAGGAGTGGGAGTGGGAGTGGGGGTCTCTCATGATGTTGTACCAGGACTGCACGATCACGGAGAAGAGAAAACAATAGCAGGACAGGACTGAAGGCGAGGAAGTGGGCAGGAAGGGAGCTCCTCATTACACACACATTCACCGGGGGGGGGGGGTTTAAAGATCCGCAGAGACATGCACAGCTTAGCACCCTCCAAAACAAGTTTACGTCAATACCTGAGGCTACATAGTTCTTAGACAGTACGCAGAATACGGTACTTGTATGTACAAAAATGAATATCACGGTATTTTTATATTTTTTCATGCATAATCACGTGTTCACAACTATTTTCTACTTGTTGAGAGAGGAATTAGTGCAGCAGACTGACTAAAGATGGACTTTTTTACTGTGACGATGAGTAAATGTTGTAGAATAATCCCACACTGGTAGTAAAACAGGTTTCCATGTTAGAACTGACTGCTAATGTGAAAGTCTGGGGACATTTATAGTTCAGAGATTGAAAAAAGAAAAGAAAGAAAGAATTAAATGTTATCAGGATGAAATGAAGAAACAGCAACAATTATGATTTAATGTATTTTGACATATTTATTCATATTTAAACATATTTAAACTGCTATGTCTGTGATATTAATAGTAGCACGACCGGCTACCGTAATAATTGAAGTCTGCACTCAACATTTTTTTTCTCATTCATAAAAAGGTAAAATTGGGAACTTTTTCCGGGACACCTTTAGTCGGGGGACAGGTCATCCAAAACGGGGACTGTCCCGAGAAATCGGGGATGTCTGGTCACCCAAAAAAATAACAAAACAAAACAAAAAAAATAAAAAAACTGTGTCTCGTGGTACAGCGTTCCGAACGCTGTGTATTAAAATGGTATATTAAAAAATCACATAAAAAAATACCCGTAATTGATACGAACCATTATACCACCCAACCCCATCCACTGACCTGACATAAAACTGAACGAAACTTCTGTAATGTCACCCACAGTCTTTCTGAAGAGCGGTTTTGATCTTGGAAATCCCAGAATCCTTTCTGACTAATTAAAGAATAGTCATAAGGAGGCAGATGGCAGCTAGCGACCTGAGAGGACGCCCAGTTGTTGCTCAGAACAGCCTCCCGCTGCCGTCCCTTTAAGCCTTGTTATTGTTATTTTTAGGCATTTTTAACATCAAGGTCTGTGGTATATTTGGAGCCGACTTTGAGGAACCGCACTGAATGGAACAAACCTTATTTTCTGTAGCTACACTTGTCAGAATTTCCCTAAATGCCTCGAGGGTCAGCTAAAGCAATGAGCTACATGGGAAGGCGTGAGTCACACAGCAATAAAAGCACCAGTAAAACACTATCGGTGTATTTGCAAATCAAAAATGTGTTATTCAAAGCAGAGTGACCGTTCACTTGGGACGAACAGAGTGACACCCGCCTCCTTTAACTTATCTCCTCTTCTGCCTCCAGCTAAGCTCCGCCCCTCAGAAAACATACTGTGAAGGGGTTGTTTTCTGTTTTCTGTCTGTTTTTTACTAGATAATATTTCTTTTTTTATTTTACTTTAATCTGATCTTATTTCTTTTTACTTGTGTTTTTTTAAAAAGTGTTACTGTGACCAAGTAATTTCCCTCATGGTTCATTAAAGTCTAAGTCTGAGCATGCGATTTCTAGGTCATTTAGATCTGATGTCTCTAAATTTCTCTAAAATGAAACTCCAACAAACCTTTAACTCCTCTTTAAATGTGGAACCAGTCGATGTTTCCTCTCCTGTTCCATCTCTTTATATAAATCTCTAGAGGCTAGAGGGGTTTTAGTCTCACTGACCTATCAATTTATGTTTTTTTATCATATCTTATTTTCTGTCCTGTCACTATTTCTCTTAGAAATCAGAAAGTGCAGTGAAATTTTTATAAACGCCCCAAATTTTATATTTATATATGGATGACACGTGCAGGTTTTCATCTGCATTAGTAACCACCTATACGGCCACCGGTGCCCGTGAGAGGAAACACATTCATCTTAATGTGCAGATGCGTTTGTGTTGCCATCAGCTGCTTTTCCTCATTTTGTTTTTTCACCATCTTTCTCTCAGGGCTGGAGCTGTGTGACCCTCCCCACCGCCTCATGGTTGCCATGGTCAGCGGCGTCTTCGGCGTGTTCGCTGAGCTGCTGTTGCCGGGCATGGCTGTCCTGTGCCGCGATTGGCCCGTCCTCCAGGCCGTGGCCACTTTGCCGTTGCTTCTGCTGCTTTCCTATTGGTGGTGAGTCACATCGGATTATTTGGGGGCGCGGGGGGGTCTACGCGTGTCCGTGTACCAGCCTGTTGTTATGGCTTTATTTGATATGCTGTGTTATATAAGCAGTCTGGAACAAATACTTTTACCAAAGTGATGCAGCTTAACTCATATTTAAACAGATATTTAAATAAATAAAATCCTACCCGGTAAATTCTGTGTTAGTTTAATTAATCATTAAAAATCTAACTTGCTTCTGCATGAGGGACCTGATTAACGAGGCCACACAAAGCAGTTATCACTCCCACAGACGCTCCTAATTAACAACATTCACAAGTAGGAGCTTCACAAGAAGCCTGAGAAGTCTGTTGGTTTTCTAGTTCATTTTGATCACGAGGAACCTAAAGAATGAATTGAACGTACTGGGCGTCATTGGTTTTCGTGCATTGATTCCCCCTCTCTGTCGACATTAAAAGGAATGCACGAGTCTTTTTTTATCTCTCCGAGACGTGATAACAGTGGCTTGTTTTCCTCAGCTGTGCGTCAGTGTTTCCCGAGTCTCCTCGCTGGCTGCTCGCCACGGAGCAGATTCCTCAGGTGAAGAGGAGCCTCCAGGAATTCTCCACCAGAAATGGTGTTTGTCTGCAAGATGATCTCTACCCCGGTGAAACCCTGCTGTCAGGTACACAACTGACACACACAGAAACAAACTGCAGTGATGAAACTCTTTCATAAGAAAATAAAATAAAAAATAACGGTAAAAATCCTATACTGTTTTTAATCAATAAGACAACGTAACAAATCAAACAAATATCATCATAACATTCAAATATTTTTATTGTAAAGCAACAGTAGATCAGTAATATAATGTTTCTTGGCATAAAGATCACCTCATTTCCCTTATAACCAACACATTGTAAACACATTGAAAAATACTTAAACAATATCTGTGGAAACATACAGTACTTATCAAGTTACATAACATTATGTAGTTTGTGATCAGGAAATATTTCATATGTAAAAGTCTTGATGTCATCAGAACACTTTCTTATTAGATTGTTAAACTTAGGCTAATTATCTTTTTTTTTTTAATTATTATTATTATTATTGATTACACCAATCAGCCACAACATTATGACCACCGTTATAATATTGTGTAGGTCTCCTCTTGTCCCCCCAAAACAGTGGTGACTCATCAGAGAATAGACATGGACCTTCTGAGGGTGTCCTGTGGTGTCTGGAGACAGGATGTTGTTAGTTGAGGGGGGGTCTTTGGGCCCCAGAGTTGAGGGGAGAGGGGCCTCTGTGGATCATCCCACGGGTGCTAAATGACTAAGTAACATCCACATGAATGAACATTGAGGAGAACATTGAATTGTCACAAAATGATTTTTACTTCTCCTGTCAGTGGTCATAATGTTGTGGCTGATCGGTGTATACTGCTTGATCTGTAAAATGTGAAGCATCTTCATCCAACTAGCCAAACCGAAAGACACTCACTTCAGTTCCTTTGTTAATTAAATCTTAGTATATATTCTTTGTATATTTTACATATTTTGTCTCTTATTTCTTTCTTAACATTAACAGAACAAAAACATGACTTTTCTTCTTCTTCTCTGTTTTTTTATTTGGATTCTACTTTCATTGTCATGATTCCACACAGGAAACAGATTCGAACTCTTTCGTTGACATCCTGCGTGTTTTTTGTTTCTGTTTGTAGACATAGATTCTGCCTACATAGAAGACTGTGGCCCGAGTTACTACTCGGTTCTGGAGCTGCGTCGGACTCGTGTCATCTGGAAGAACTGCCTCATCCTCAGCTTCACCCTGTGAGTTTTAACCCTCCGCAAACATCCTGCCCCCTCGCTGACATTTCCATCTCATGGCTAAAAGTGAAACTCTGTGTGTCCTCCAGGTTCATTGGAACAGGAATCCAGTACTGCTTCACCAGAAACCTGCACCATTACTCCACCAACTTCTACTTCAGCTACTTCCTGCGGGTGGTGATGGGAGCCGTGGCCTGCGTCTTCATCTGCCTGTCGGTCAATCACTTCGGTCGGCGCGGGATGCTGCTGCTCTCCGCCATCATCACCGGGCTGTCGTCGCTGCTGCTGCTGGCCCTCACTCAGTGTACGTTACAGCATTTTTTTTTGAATGTTACTTGATATGATACGATGTTATTTGAATATTGGACATTCAGAATGTCTACAGGTTCTGATCATCAGCAATAATAAATCTGTAATGGAATAAATCTCAGCAGTTGACTGTAGCCGAGCAAAACTGTATAAAGATTAGATGGAAAAACACAGCATCACTCTCTGATATTTACAGGGTTCCTACGCAAGTATGGAAAAGTATAGAATCTGATTTTATAAATTTCCAGGTTCTGGAAAAGTATGGAAAATGAAAACTAGTGTGTGGAAAAAAAATATACATGTTTTACAAGACAGTTACCACTGTTCAGTTTTCTAAAACATAAAATTACAAATATCTAAAAAAAAAAAATAGAAATTCATCTGTTTGTTTTTTTGTTTGTTTTTAAACGCTTGGCAGCACAGTTAAAATGTTTGTGTGAGAGCACACAGTGAACTATATAGATGGTCATTAATGGATGATTCATGTGCAACTTACAGTAAAGAAAAACACCTGCACTGAATTAATCTGGGTTTGGTCTTGAGCTACATTACGTACCTTTAATCTTCTGGAAATGATTTGTTGACATAACCATATATATATTCAGTATAATGAAAAGATTAATTCCATAATTTATTTGCATGATACACAACTATTTACTCAAATGCCATACATTTTATTTTATTTATTTATTTTTACCAAGAAGTCTGGAAAAAGTATGGAATTGCACAAGGATCAATAAGCTAACTATGAAGCTAAATCTAAGTCTATTTTAAGTACTTTCTAGTTACTGTTTTGCACAAAATGAGGTTAATGCCTTTCAGCAAATCCTTCTTGCATTTAAGTGCAAAGTCAAACAAATGCAGTAAAACATTCAAGTCTGAAGCCTGAAATTAATGTTTAAGATCTGAAAGGTTATTTCGCTTCAAAATGCGTTCACCATTAATGGTTTTACATCATTATATTTGTAATTGAAACATCTCAAGAATAGTTTATGAGTTCTCTTCTCTCTGATGCGCTGGCAGAAAAATTATCTCAGGAGTATGTGTTCAACCATCGTACTACTTTTAAAACTTCTGTGTTTATTGCACTTTAATTTATCTGATTTAAGTTTCAGATAATACATTTTCAGTTTTGGGCAAAAGACGACCTACAAACTCGCTGCCAAAACTAATGTTGTTAGTGGCAGATTGACTAAATGTAATAATTTAATTTAATTAATTATGAAATATTAAAAAAAAGACCAAAATGTGACTAAGACTAATGAGCATAGACTCAGACAAAGATTAAGACTCAGAATCTTTTGGTCATTAATTTTAATCAAGTTCTTTCCATGCATTAAAAATGCCTAATATAAGATAACATTATTGTCAATATCTATATTCATTTTTAAAAACAAAAAGCAGTGTTCAGTAAATAAATGGATATGCTTATAAATAATATTATTCACATCAGTGTGTGAAGTTCTTATTTGTGCCCAGTTAATGACAGTTATCTTCCATGTGTGTTTCAGATCTTCAAGGCGGCCTGGTGTTGGTGCTCTCAATCGTAGGTTTGCTCTTCTCTCAGGCTCTCGCTATGCTCAGCGTCTTCTTCGCCTGTGAGGTGATGCCGACTGTAGTCCGGTAAGTGTCTCTGTTCTTTTTCTCTATTTTAACAAATAAATAATTTAGCCTTTTTTTTCTATGAAGTTTTACTTCTGTCTTTTCTTAAATTAAAAAAAAAAAAACTTTTCACAATACATGTTTACATTTTTACCACTGTTGCTACAATATATAGTTATATAATTAGTGTTGTAACTTTAGCTTGAAAATATATATAATAAATACTTGTGTTTTTATGCACTTTTGTTTAATGAGGTTATGCACTGACGTCACTGCCGTCTGCGGCCACGCCCCCTTGTGTGGGAAATACATGGTGGCATGTATCAGTAAATACAGCGAGACTGGGAAAAGTGTAGATTATCAGATCAAATTAAGAACATTTCGACTCGACAATGATTCATACGAACTAGTGTGGATTTGGAAAAGAAGATTAGTCTCAGCTTCAGTTAGTTTTTGGTTATTTCAGTTCTGATAAATGTAGCGAAATTACCGAGAAGCAACGTTAGCCGTAAAATACTGTAGCGTCTGACCGGACGTTAAAAAGATGACGAGAAGTGATCAAAAATATTCCGTTTATTGTTATTTACTGTTGGAATTGAAATAGTTACTGTCGGTTACGATAGCAACTACGCCATGATCCATTTACTTCTCCTTTCTTTGGCTGATATCTGTAAAAAATATATCTCTGACTGCTTTTAAAATCGTTCAGTCAGTCGCACAACAGCTTTTTTTTTCAAATTAATTTGACAATTTAGTCGCTATTAAAGCCTGTGATTCAAACTAAATGTTCAACTCTCACTTTTTGCCACTCAGCGGCCGTAACCATGGAGACTTCCGCTTGCTGTGACGTCACATGCATACCCTGTGTAATGATAATAAAGGTTATTCTATTCTGTTCTATTCAAACGTCTCTTTCCTGCCCTCTCTGTCTCTTCCAGAGGTGGATGCCTCGGCCTGGTGCTGGCGTCCGGCTGCATCGGCATGGCCGCCTCCTCCCTGATGGAGCTCCAGAACAACAGCGGCTACTTCCTCCACCACGTCATCTTCGCCTCCTTCGCCGTCCTGTCCGTCCTGTCCATCATGCTGCTGCCCGAGAGCAAGCGCAAGCCGCTCCCGGACTCCATGAAGGACGGCGAGTGCCAGCGGCGGCCGCCCCTCTTCCTGTCCCGGCCCGACAGAGACAACCTGCCCCTGCTGTGCACGCGGCCGCCGCTGTCCGAGTACAACCCCGACAACTACTCCCGCCTGGTCTCCGCCACCAGGAAGATGTTGACTAAAGATAACCTGCCGTATAGGATCGCCGTGCCAACCCACCCCCCTCTGCTGTCAGAAAATGAAACGCAGGAACGTGAGGATGAGATGCGGAGGGAGACATCCTAACATACCCCCCCTCCGCTCCTCTGTACAGACTTGGATTATCCCACCTCCTCCTACACATACCTCCTTCATAACATCCTTCATACAGAAGTTTTCCCTTAGTAACTGTCCATAACTCAACTGAAGAGAACTGACCTCAGCTGGGATGTGATGCACTTTAGAGCTGACGGCTCCATCTACTGTACAGGGGCGTTAACCCGCGTGGATTCAGGTAAAAGCCCCAGAGAACGGTGGTCTTCTTTAGCTTAACTTCGTTCTTTCTTCTCATTTCTCCTCATTCAAACCTGCGTGAAGGCTAAAGAAGTTCCTGCTGAACGAAAACATGGTGTTGTGTGGCGCATATCTTTTGAAAGGGACGGTCAGCTTCACCAGAGGAGCTCTCGTTAGTCAGTCAGTCAGTCTGCTGATCACATGAGCAGCAGCACATTGTTCGTTTATCAGCAGCGCGAGGAATTTTCTTTGCGTCGTCGCGGAGTCTGATTCACCAGCTGTGTGTCGGTGCTGATAGGAGCCCGGGGATCACTAGGAACGCACAAAACAAGGTTCAAAAGTGTTTTTTGTGAAGCACACGAGAGGGCGCTACATGATGCACCAGTCACTGAATATCATTCTTTAATTGTTAAAGCTAACATATAGGAAAAAACACACATGCATCTCTATTCATGTGAAAGAGATTGCATGAGTCCTTTATTTCCATCTCCTGTGCCACTAACCACTTATTCACTTACTAATATTTAGTGTGACGCGACCTGTGAAAAAGAAAATAATACAACTAAAAGATGGTGAATTCTGTCCAGTCGATTATTAGTGTTGTTTAAATTCAGTTTTCCTTTCATTTGTGGAGTCCCACTACTGTGGTTTCAATGCTTGAATGCTTTAGACCAACCTTAACTGAAGGGCATTAAATACATCTTTTTTTTTAATTCTTTTTTATTATTTAATGTTTCTTTATTTCCCATAAAGCCTCTAAATACTGAATCCTTCTACACTGTTACTGGAATAATATTGTGATTTCTGTGTGAAAATGTGACTTCAGCCTTCAAGTGGTGACACTGTGTAATGGTTTACTGTTTATATGTTGCAAACAAAAGTGTTTATGTGTTAATCAGAGGTCAAACCGTATGTTGTATTCATGTTTTTTTTGTTGTTTTTTTTTGAACGTCTATGTGTTTGTCTCTCGGTATGATTCAATTCACCAATCTAAATTAAATATATTTAGTTGTATAGCAATTCAAAACATTCAAATCAGCTGTTTTTTGGAGTGTGTAATGCCTTGTTCTGAACACTAGGTGGTACCATTTCCATACAAATGCTCCCCTGTGACAAACCAGCCACACTGTTTTCAAGGGAGACGTGTTTTCAGATGTGAATGCAGCTTTCTCTGTTATTAGTTCCTTTATTCAAGCATTGAGAACAAACTCTGTCGTAGAATGCGTCAACATTCTGCCTCTTGTCACAGTTTTTGTTGGGATATAACAGCAAAACGAGTTGAAACTCTGACTCAGGTTTTAATAAACTGAACTTGTACATGATCATTATTGTGCCATGTGTCTTTGCTGTTATGTTTATTTATATCACAAGTCCCGATCTGATCTTAGATAAAAAAAAAAAGGCTTTTCTTATCTTGCTTATTCTCCTAGATCTTGTGCGCATCGTACGACTGGATTCGTTCCAATAAATATTTCTGTCAGAGTTAATGTAGCGTGGAGAGGTTGAGCTTGTACATTATGTTCTCTACTCCAGAAATGTGCTGGTCATGCAACTCTATAAACTCCATAAACCCTCTCTGGAATCGTTTTCACGTTGTCGCAGTGTCCAGGAAACTTTTCTTTAACGCATTTTTTATTTTTGATGATTCAAGGTGTTGAATGACGATCTAACGATACCGCCTGGCTCCACATTACATAATTATAATACAAATGTCAGTAAATTCCAACAATAACAATGAGAGATTTAGAACAGATTTATATAGCACCTTTTATGACACCCAATTATGCTTTACAAGAACAGAGAAGACAAATAAGAAAAAAGACAGCACAGGGTGAGCGAACGGAGTGAGTTTAAAAAAAACAAAAAAAAACTGGATGACTACGGGTCAAAAGTACAGAAGAGTATTAGGGCCACCCATGAGGAAAAAAAAAAAGAGGAGGTAGTTTTTTTTTGTCATTCTGTACTTTGAGAAAAAAAGTCGAGAATAAAGTCGAAATACGTGAGGTCTTTGGCAGGATGGATAAACTGTGTTGGGACTCACAGGGAGTGAACCATGAGCACTGTTTGTGTTTTGCAGAGACCTGGCTGCATGCGGCTTCAGGACTCTATGGGTGGACAGGGACACGCTCCTGAGTCTTGGAGTTCACAATATCCACATCACTGTTGACATGCAATAGTTCCACTATAATATATCAGCAATATTGCTGAAAAAATAATTTTATATTCTTAATATTGATTATTAATGAGGCTTCAAAACTTTTCCGTGGAGCACCAGCGGTTTGAAGGTCAACTTTATTGACATTTTCGACTTTACTCTCAAAATTGTATTTCGACTTTACTCTCAAAATTGTATTTCGACTTTACTCTCAAAATTGTATTTCGACTTTACTCTCAAAATTGTATTTCGACTTTACTCTCAAAATTGTATTTCGACTTTACTCTCAAAATTGTATTTCGACTTTACTCTCAAAATTGTATTTCGACTTTACTCTCAAAATTGTATTTCGACTTTACTCTCAAAATTGTATTTCGACTTTACTCTCAAAATTGTATTTCGACTTTACTCTCAAAATTGTATTTCGACTTTACTCTCAAAATTGTATTTCGACTTTACTCTCAAAATTGTATTTCGACTTTACTCTCAAAATTGTATTTCGACTTTACTCTCAAAATTGTATTTCGACTTTACTCTCAAAATTGTATTTCGACTTTACTCTCAAAATTGTATTTCGACTTTACTCTCAAAATTGTATTTCGACTTTACTCTCAAAATTGTATTTCGACTTTACTCTCAAAATTGTATTTCGACTTTACTCTCAAAATTGTATTTCGACTTTACTCTCAAAATTGTATTTCGACTTTACTCTCAAAATTGTATTTCGACTTTACTCTCAAAATTGTATTTCGACTTTACTCTCAAAATTGTATTTCGACTTTACTCTCAAAATTGTATTTCGACTTTACTCTCAAAATTGTATTTCGACTTTACTCTCAAAATTGTATTTCGACTTTACTCTCAAAATTGTATTTCGACTTTACTCTCAAAATTGTATTTCGACTTTACTCTCAAAATTGTATTTCGACTTTACTCTCAAAATTGTATTTTTTTTTACTTAAAATTGTATTTTGACTTTTTTCCTCAATGTATTTTTACTTTTTTCAACATTGTATTTCAATTATTTTTTCAATTTTTTTCTCAAAATTTCAATAAAATTTCAGTTTTCTCAAAATTTAAATTTTGAGAAAAAAATTCTCAATATTGAAAAAAAAATTTTTTTTCAAAATTTCTACTTTTTCTCAAGGTGCGTGCTGAAACAAAAATGTACCTCCTTTCAATTTTTTTCTCACGAGTGGCTCTAACACTCTTCCGATGGGTTTTGATGCCCGACTTGAATGAGTCCAGGATTAGGTTTCGAGGGCAGGTGGGTTCTTTTGGTACTAAAATAAATAACTACAAACGTCTACTGGTTTCCTGAGACATCATATCTGATATTATGTCAATAACAACATTAAGCCACTGTTTTCTGTCGTTTTGTTAATGGTGACCTGTAGAAAAGAATTCAAACTGAGCACAAAGCCATTTAACATAATTTAAATTTCTACCAGCACAGACCAGACAAACATTTCAAGCCTTCATTACTATGCATGATTAAACTCTTGCCATATACATGTAGTCAGAAGTGTTGGTTAATTAAGCTCTTAATGTGGCTCCAGCCTGGAGGGCCAGGGTGAGCAGAAGGGCCGGGGCGCTGAGTGACTGGACGGATGCAGTGCTGGTGCTGTAACCGTAGCTCGTCCTACACGGGTTCTCCACCTCTTCGTACGGAATAGGAAGATCATCCGGTTTCTCGTTTTTCAGACTGTCACGGACCTGGGACACAGAGGTTGGACAGTCAGGCGTCAGACGTAAAAAAAACACTCCGACAGGTGTTTAGTCACAGGAGTTCATCTGCTATTAAAGCTCAACGAGTGCATTTTTGATGTTTTTATGACCTGTTATGGCTGTTTATCACTTCTAGGAGTTTAGTTACTGATTCAAGGATTACATTTTTATTTAGACAGGCTGTCTGTATATAAATGTTTCATGTAAACTGGTAGATTGGAATGTACATTTGTCTTGTTTTACTACCCCTTTCCTTTACTTATTTTATTTTTATTATTATGTCTATGTCTGGTTCAAACATGTTTTTACCTCATTTTGAATTGTCCCTTAGGTCTTCTATTATTTTCTCTACTCATAGTTCATTGCCTTAAAGTTTTTTTTATTGGTTATTATACTTCCTCTTATTTTATTTTCATTGTTATTTGCTCTTATTTTGTGTACTTATTTTATTGTGATGAACTTAATATGTGAAAGGTGCTATATAAATAAAGTTAATTATTATTATGTTTTCATTCTTTAAAGCATTGTTTGTCAGAGGATTAAAAACTAAATGATCATAACCAGTGCAGGAGAGATGGTTCATGTGGTGATTTCTCCACATGATGTAACTTAACAGCGTCTGTTTGCCACGTGTTATCAGAGTCGTAGCATTGACTACATTTGATTTATCTGAAAACCCTTTAAATCTCCTTTTAATACAAACACTCTTATTTATGATGAGACAATGTCATATTAAAATATAGCAAATGTGAAGCTTTTTTAACATTTAAAGCAATTAATAAACATGTAAATTCATCATGTTATGGGAAGTTTTGTGCCTGTGTGTTTCTTATGTAATGACATCTTTGATCCTCCAAGGTTTTTCCTTTTATTATTTTTGTGCAGAAAGAAAGAAAAGAGATTTAAAATGTTCTTCACTTATTTTTTTTTTCACGAGCTAAGCTAACACTAGCTGCACATAACAGGCGACTCACAAAAAGTCACTGAGCCGGAAAATCCAACAATTATCAGGTTGGCCAAACTATTTTTTTTGTGAAGATTTAGTGGCAGTCACTGCACAGTATTTTAATATTAAACATCAGAAGGCCACATCTGCTTTGAGTTTTCCAAGGCGTTCTGCCCAGTGAAGCTCTCTTGTCTCTTCCCACTTCTGGACCAAAGACGTTCCTCCTGACTTTACGCACATGTTTTTTTTTTTTTTTCTAACATTTGACAAAGGCTCCTTCGCTCTAGGTTGTGTTGTTTTTTGCTCACCCGCTCGACCTCTCTCATGACCCGGAGGAGGTTATTTCCGAGGGCGGCTTTGACCTCCTCATCGGTCCATCCTCTCCTCAGCAGCTCAGCCACCAGGCTGGGCACCTTGGACACGTCTTCCAGACCCTCGGGTACTCTATAAAAAAAAAAAGATTTTATGTGTCAGCAGTTCTACTTAACCATCATCAATTTTACAGCTCTCAGACTTTGGTTTCATGATACAAGTTCTTCTCTGTTACACTGTAAAGCTCTGGGATAGAAAACCTAGTTATTAGCTGTTATTTGACCGTCAGAACTGTTCCTGTTTGTTTGCCTTTTTAATGAATGTTGGTATCACTCGCACTCACCTGGTAACTCCGTCATAATCTCCACCAAAACCGATGATGTCTGCACCAGCCACTTTCTTTATGTGGTCAAAGTGATCTGCAGAGAAAGCCCGACAGTGAGGTGGTGTACGGACACTTAGCAAAGTCTGGTAAATGTTAATATTTAAGCAGATTTACAGCAGCTCTGACAGAAACTTACCAGCGACATCTGAGAGTTTAGCATTCGGGCTGCAAGTCACATAATCATTGTAGAAGTTTATCATCACTATCCCTTTAGTCTCATTCTGCAGAGAGAAAGAGAGAAGTTTAATGACATTTAACACTTTGTGACCATGAAACTGTGATTTACAGGAGACAGAAGGTGACACATCCTTTCTGCTTTGTAACGCAGGAGACCAGTGATCTGAGTTAGGAGCCGCGTTCATCCTCCACAGAAACGTATTGACCTCTTAGAAGAACACATCATCTGGTTATGACGCAGCTGTTTTTTATCTCTGTCATTTTACGATGCTGTGCAATCACTCTCCTCCTCCTTTATTGTCTGAAGTCAGCACATTACCATTATGCGCGCATCAACATCATAAAGTCTCGGTGTTATAAGAGCATTTATGGGTCCGTTATCTGAGGCATCACACACGTTATGAAGTAACACTCAGTAACGTGTGCATAAATTCACACTGCACAGATTCAGAATAGAAAAAAAATAGAAAATATAATATTCATTATGCCTTAATTTGCGTTGTATGTAACACGATATACTGTCATAAATGAAACCCAACCTCTTTTGACCTGTGATCCTTTACGAAACAAAGTAGTGGAGCAAAGTTCAGCTCTCAGACTTCTCATCATCATCTCATCAATTCATCATCATGGCCCATAAAGAAAAGACTATCCACCAAAAAATAAGTCATTTCACAGCTCGTAAGCTTCGTGTCGTTGCCGTTTGAGGTGGCCTGATCCTTCAGCTGTGAACCACAGACTAAACTACCAGACTGGATATGAAAAAAAAAAGTTCACAGTGAAGTAAATCACATGCAATATTAACAGTGTAATAATTCACATTTCACTCTAAGAGGCCACTTTTCTGCATCAATAGGATAATAATTTTGAGAAAAATACTGCCAATAACACTGATATTTGAGTCTAAATGCAGATTTTGCACAAAAAACAAAAAAAACAACAACAGTTTTTTCAACCACTGGTCAGTATTGTGGTTCCACAGCTCATTTCACGTCTCCAGACTCACCACTCGTCGCAGAACGTCATCTGGGACGTTCCTCTTGCTTTGACAGACGGCGTATGCGGAGGAGTGGCTGTAGATGACCGGAGCCTTGGACATGTCCAGCACCTGGTTCATCACTTTCACGGTCACATGAGACAGGTCGATCAGCATCCCCAGACGGTTCATTTCCACGATCAGTTGCTGTTGTTGTGTGAAAGCAGCACGGTTAACAATGAACAACATGCAATGCAAAGCAGTGTAAAAAACCTTTTTGTGTGTGTTTGCAATAAGGGCAACGCTGCACAACCTCAGCGAGTCGACCCCAAGACCTGATACCATGTCCTGATACTGGCTTTTTGTCTGTGTTTATTTATTACACAACATCACATATATTTATATTCTAATATAACTATAACTACAGTACTTTTATATCTCACAATATACTATATATACTGTATATATTTCTACATATCACATAACCACATTATCGATATATATGTGTGTATTTTTATTTATTTATGATAAATATATTTGTGATTGACTGATTTGTTTAAGTGTCTCTCTATCCATCTATATACATATACATACATTATTCTGTGCACTTTACAACTGTAGTATTTTGTAGTACTGAATTGTATTTGTTTCTATTAAGCCTAAATTCTTGCGCACATTAAATGTAATGAACATCCATCGAATGGAGGTTGTTTTAACATTAGTCGCCGCACATCAGTGACTTTATCCACCACCCCCTCAAGTTCTCATCATGTCCTGAAAAGCCGTCTTATCTTACTCGGGTCTTACGTCTATGTCCTGCGCTCCAAGTGTTTGGAAACTTTGCTCTATACGGCCAAGCCTTCCACATCAAATTTAACAGCATAACAGTCTGCAATAAATGTTTGGTTTTTTTTTTATGAGTCTATTGCGAAATTTTTGATTCAGTGTTGTAATAAAACACGATAACTGGCCACTTCTTTATAGCACGTTGTAGGTTGACGCAGCACAAATATAACCTGTCATCACATCACTTGTTAAAATGTATCTGCACAAAAACAAAAAATAAAACGGGCATTCTCATGTGTGCAGGTCTTGAAAATGGTGATTGGTTGTGCCACAAAATGAACAAAAAAAAAAAAAAAAATCACACCAGAACAGGAAAACATGAGGGTTCATCCATCCCAGTTCATAGCACTGACCTTGCCAAATGGAGAGAGGCCATCGTGTTCAGATGGCTCAGAACCGGTGTCGACGAGCCAGTTATCTGCCCTGAAAAAAAAAAAAAAAAAAAAAGCTACGATCAAAAGGCCAAACAGATTTTATGCTTCTACTGAAGAATAACAAGGGATGGCATCGATTAAATTTCCACATAAAAACCTTTTACTGAAGTCACACAGACCAATGAAGTTCATATTAACTTTAGGAGGTGTCAATGAGGCACGTCGTTAGTCTCCTGTCACATAGAAATGATTCATATCTATAGATGTCTGAGTTGCTTCTGAACATGATCCATCCATCCTGTGGGAAGTATTTAAAACGTTTCCTGTCAGCCATCTAAAAATGATCACTCCTCGCTGCAAATGTTTAAAGTGCGATAAAGCGAAGCGTTTTAGTTCCGTCCTGACGCGCCGACAGAATCCGATACTTCCGATACTTTGCACAACGCATCCAGGCCTGCAGGAATCCCCCGTACTCTCCGCAGCGCAACCGAAACCGGCGGCAACACGACTCAAAGACGTAACCGAACCTCGTTGAGAGCTTGGAAAAGAAATCTAAAACCTAAAAACTTTTTTTTTTTTTACATTTTTGGAAGCGTCATTCAGTGATAAACAGTGCAATCAGATTACTGATTACTCCTTTAAAATGTAACATAGTTACTTTACGGATTACTTGACGTTAAAAGTAACTAAGTCAGATTAAAAGTTGCTTTGAAAAAATAAATAAAATACATGTTTTTATACAAAAAAATGTTGAGCATTCCCCAACAAGATTATTCAGGAAAATGGGAAAACTAGTAACACACAGTAACTTGGATGAGTAAATTATTAGATTACTTGTTACTGGAAAAAATAGTCAGATTACTGGTGACAAAATAGGCATAACAGAAATGTATTTATGATTAACATAGTGTATATTTGTTCAGGGATGTAATGTCATTTAAATACATTTACTCAAGTACAAAATGTAAGTGTGAGTTTGAGGTGCACTTTACCTAATATATAAATATTTATACTTAAACTATACTTGGCTTTAAGTTACTTTACAAATTAGGGAGAAAATGCAAAAGATTATACATAAAGTTTCTCCAATGTAATGTGCTATTTTTTACGTTCACTGTGATCATGTCTTTACAAAATCTATAATTATTTATTAAGGAAAAAATCACTCATTAATAAAATGACTATTTATCACTAAAATATCACTAAATAACCATCTGAGTTTAATAACCACCACCTTTAATTAGCTAAACAATCATAAAATGAGCTTATTCAAAACGTGTTTTGATTGTGTTCTTTTTGTTAAGTTGAGATAATCATGAGAGATATTTCCTTTTTGGCAACATATCAAATGTTATATGGAAAATAACAAATTGTATCTGTGTCCAATAAATCACTTTCAGCCAAGTTTCCAAACACACGACACTCCACCTCTCAAGCAAGTGAGTTAAATCCAAATCACATGACCTGCTCCAAGGTGTGCTCTTCCTCCTCTTTATTAGTTATGTAATATCAAGTAGTGTGTCAGTCAAGTGTGAATTTATCACATGCAAACAGTGTCACTATTATATAATAATTATAGGTCACTTTCAATTTCAATTTACTCATTAGATATAATATAAAAAAAAGAAGAATCTTTCTGTAAAAATACCATGTGGTGATTGGTTCTAGGCGGCCATGTTGATTTTAGGCCCGAAAACAGACAAAATGTGATCAACTATGATAAACTCATATTGATCCAAATATTTTTGCTTATTTTATTTTTATTTTAAAAAATTGTTTATGTGCAACTGACCTACTGTGTCTGAGCAGTTTATCTTGTAGATGACTCAATATTACATTATATGCATGAATTATTATTTACATTGTTTTATCCTATGCCCTTTAATTCTAGACACAATCAATCAATCTTTCTTCTACCGTCTCACATGTTCAGTTTTGTGATTTCTCCTCGGGGTTGTGTGAGTATTTGGTTTAGTTTCTGCGTCTTACCAGGGAGTGTTACAGGAGTGTGTGATTGTGAGGTAGCGGACGCCCAACTGGTACATGAGACGCAGCGTGGCCAGGCTGCTGTCAAGGGAATGACCCCCCTCCACCCCGATCAGGCTGGCCGTCTTGTTTTGTTTGAAGGCGTCCAGGATCTCTGTGCAGATAAGACAGATGGCACCGTGACCAGAGCGAACGGAGGGTTTTAAAATGACTGAAACTTCTCGTGTACAGTTAAAAAAGTCTCACCTTGGCTACTGGTGGCAAACTTGAAGACTTCTGGGTATTTCTGACACATTCTGTGAACCACATCTATCTGCTCCAGCGTTTGCCTCACGGCATCTTTGTACTGGGTTTCGCAGGGAACGTAGGCAGACCAGAACTGAGGGATGAAAAGACATTATGTGTGAATTATCTGCCGCACGATCATTGTTTTTTCCTTTATCTTCCATGGACGTTCAGGTTTGTGCGTACCTGTGCACCAAGCCGTCCCTCCCTGATCTTGGGAATGTTGGTGTGAGTGTTTTCCAGTGTGTAAAGATCCACGTTGGTGATCTCATTGTTAAACTTCTTTCGAAACTGCCAAGGAAGATCATTATGACTGGTAAAAAAAAAAAAAAAACGAAAGAAATCACAGCGAACGTTAAAACTTCCATTAACTGTGACAGCAGGATGGAAAGCTGCGTGTTTTGTTGGATCAGAACTAGAAACTGCTTCCATAAATGGGTCTTTTCTGCCTTTTTGCAGCAGGATTTTTTAAAAATAAAGACTTTTCACTTACCCATCGATGAGCGGAGTCTCAGACATCAGCCTCAGAGCTCTGGTCATGAACTCGTCCTGAGCCAAAGTGGCAGATAAACTGATCCACAGAGCCAAGCATGAAGCTAAAATAATTTTGGTCGGCATTTCTACGCGGTCAACACACACTGTTCAATCAAATACTCTCCTGATAAATGTCAATCTCTGTTTTGTTTTTTGTTTTTTTAGTCCTGCACAGATTCCAACTCAACCTTTCTGTGCGTTTTGGTTCGTTTGTGCCTCTGAATATCAGCTTGACTCCTCCTCTGCCTTGAGTCTGTTTGTCATTACAATGTCAACTGTCATAAATGCAACATTCTTGTAACGCAACGTGGCTTAAACATTCTTATAATCTAGTGGTTAGCGCGCACATGAGCTAGTTAATGAATGATGTGCTTCTTCACTACTTTTTTTACAGTGTGTGCTTTGGACAACTACTATCTCTGCATTTTATTTTTGGCCGTCCTGTGGCCTTGAGTATCCCAGTCCTGACTGTACCAGTGTGACTCCAGTGTGTCAGGTTTTCCTTCAGGTGATCCAGACAGGCTGCAATGACATGAGATGAAGAAGTAGACCATCAGGACTTCGCATTTAGACAGAGAACACTTTTAAATCCTTATTAGAGCCCACATGTGTTAACTTTAGTGTTGATGTTTTTACTATTATGCACGTATCAGTATGTACCATAGACTTATAAAAGGTGGACAGCGAAACTGCTCCTTAAAAGTGAAGCCAAAGCAGGTAGAGCTCCCCCTGGTGGCTGGCTGCAGTGTAGGTCATAAGCTCCACCCGTTCCATGTTGGTGGGCGGGACTTGGGCCAAACTAAAACGCTAAAATACACTTCATATATTTATTTGTTTGTTTATTTGATGCTATAGAAACAGGATGTGACATAATGGGAACCACCAGTTGCCATGCCAACCTCTCCATAAAGCGAGCCCCGTGGGATCGTGAGAGTTTTAAAAACCATTTCCCTGTAACTGGTGGAGTATGGTGGGACCATACTGATCAGGCTCTGGCTAAAAATGCCGCAAGATGGCGCTTGTTTGTAAGCTTGGGAAAAATAGCGTCAGTTTGTGTGACAAAGTGGGTCAGACCATTTGTCTCATTATTACCATCTTTAGTTTAGTTTAACCATACTTGTTTGTTTCAGTTATGTTGTTAACAGTAATCACCATATTGCAGATACAGACTATTCCGGGTTTTTTTGTGTTTTGTATGTTTGGTTATATTTGGTAGCTCAACATCTTGGTTAAAATAAACACTTACATATATTGTTTTATTTTTGTTATATTTTTTGTATTGATTTACTTCTTGTTAAAATAAGTTATGTTGATATTCAATTGTGTCACTTACCATACTCACCATGTGGCCAGAGTCAGAGGAGGGAGTGCGGCGATATTTCCTTCTTTTATACTCAGGTAACATGATTGGGGGCAGGTCATTGGACTAGTCCAAATGGGTAAGGGTAAGGGAAATTACTAAAAAGTATTATTTAGGTTTATTTGTTATTATATGAAGGTATGGTTAAATATGGATCATCGGTAATGCAGGTAAAGGTGTTTTACTGTAGTCAGGTCAGAGATTAGCTTTGTTAATGGTTGTATTAGGAGCCAGTGGAGCCTCCTCCCGTAGTGGTACAGCCAGGGAGGCTGGGTTAAGAGGAGGAGAGGTTATTTAGGCAGAGGCCTTTTGTCTATCAAGGGGGGAAACAGTGTGCTGATCAGGTGTAGCAATTTACACATGATTTGAGTTGAATTTTGCGTTTGTTATAAGTTGAGTTTTATTTAGTTCAACTCAGTTAACTGTTCAGTTACCCTTTTTTTTCTGTTGTATATACTTTTGTTGCTACAACAAAGCTGGAAGCACATGTAAATAAACACCTTGCGGTGATTTTTTTCTAAACAAACGGCCTTGAATCTGCCTCGGTCAGCTTCCCAACAGTTTGGTCAATGCAAAGGAAATGGTGAGACGGTGTTCGCATTTATATAGAATCTATGCTCCGCCCTAATACGCCCCCCCCCCCATGCCCATATTATGTGTGGAATTAAAGACGACCCATTAAGGCAACGGCAACTGCACCCATTGGATCCTGAAACTCAAAAATGAAGCCTGAAGTGGGCGGAGCCTGCGGTCGCCATGTTGGATGAGCTTTACTCCGCCCACACACAAAATATGGGTATCGGGGTCGTGTGTTGGGACGGAGCTGGTGACATCGATGGGTTGTCCATAGATTGTATATTAAATCTTTTAACTTCTTAAGCATTTAGTCACGCAAGTGTACGGAGAAAACAATGAGGCATTTGTTCTTCTGTGTATACAACAGTATCACAGCAGAATTAGAATAATACAAATACAAAAAACGCACCAGTGAGACTACAACTACATAAAGTGCAATAGAGAAAAGTTAAAATCATAGGTTTTAATTTTGGTTAGTGTCGTCAGATGTTGTATAGTTTGATGTGCTGTTAGTTATAAGTAATCCAAAGTTAGTTTGTTTTTTAAGAAATTTGGATTCTTTTATAGAAATTTGAATCAATGAATATAAAATTTGGTTAAAATAACACTGTATATACCAGAATGTATACACAGTCAATGGCAGAGCCATGTGGCATGTTTACTGATGTCATTTAGATTCTTCTTCTTCTTTCATTTCTGGCAGTGTTGACGCCAGCCAACGGCCGTTAAAACAAAGGAGGTTCACGTATGGATAAAATGATTGACTACAAAACATTGAGCTGTTAGTCCTGTACCCAACACCTGTTAATTATTTTATAAGCAACCAATGGCTATCAAATTATCATCACTTACCGAACAACAGACTTTTTAATCCAAAAAAGCGTTGAATAAGCTCAGCTGGACTTGTAGAATTTCTTGAAGACGTTTCCCCTCTCATCCGAGGTAGCTTTTTCAGTTCTGATAAACTAGTGGGAAACTGAGGTTTAAATAGGGAAAAAAAACCACCCACCCCGAAACTTGCTTGACCAGAAACTGGGGTCACTAATTTCCCCCCATTCAAGGACAGGTAAGAACCAGCCATTATCGGGTGGGTGGTACCCACAGAGTTTTTTCCTATTCAAACCTCAGTTTCCCACTAGTTTATCAGACATACAACAGACTTTTTATCCGTGGGAGATTAGTTCCTGTCGAAGGAGGATATTTTCCTCTCCTTCAGCCCAGGATCTTTATACTGTTTGGAAAGGGTAGTTCACCTACGCACACATCACGTGACAATTTCTCACGTTTTGGATATTTATTTGGTACACAGAGAATAGATATTGACTTCAGCGCTGATTTTGGTCAGTTCACCTTAGGGGTAAAAAGAACCAAAAGCCCCACTTCAGGGACGTACAGTGATTTCATTCGACCTAGACCCAGCCCGTAAGACAATGTGGGGGGGAGTACTGCCTTTCATGTGTCAGTGAGTTTCTATGTGTAGCCGATTGGCTTTATCTGGTCTCCAGCAAGTAAGATATTAGGGTGTAATGTGTCCTAGTCTGTGAGCAAGCTGTAACGAAGCCAAAGACAACGATTGATATGGTGAGATAGCGTAAGTAACATTCTTCTTGGTTCTTCCCAAGGTTATACATAGGCTGAAGGCCTTATTAACCCCTTTAAAACCCAACGTTCCTCATGTTTCAAAAGAACCACGTTATCACACCAATGCCTCTGAACATGTTTTAGAAAGGAGATGCCTTTGAAATTCAATATATAAATTCAATCAACACAATCAATTTATCCAACTTCCAATCCAACACCACCAAACCATTAACTTGACTGAACTCCTTTAATACCTTCTCCAGCAGAATTAACTTGTCGCACAGTTACGAGACAGTTCTGTATTAAATACAAATAATTTGAAGAAGCCATTGCGTAGCAAACAGAATGCACATGTGTCTCCTCTCCCAGGCAGCTCACTAAATTCCAGATGTAATGCGGTTTGGAACCGAGTTTAGGATTGCGTTCATATTTTTTGGCCAGTTACTTTTTTTTTTATTCAGGGTCAATCTCAACTTCATTTACTGGGTGTGTCAATAAAAAATAGTTCGTAAGTTCACAACATGATGTCAGTTTTTAATTCTGTGGAAAACTCCTTTATCAGCGGAATTCAATGACTTCTGCTGACAAAACTGCAAAGAAACACAAGAAACACATCCACGTCATACAAATACAAACAAATCCGACTGATACTTATTTATCCTGAGGGAAATAAGCTGCATCACAAAGAAACAAATATGAAAGATATTTGACCTCTGACCTAAAAAAAACAAACAAAAAAAACTCAATAATAATAAAAAATATCATTATTAATATTATTAGTAGTGATTCATATTAGACTCTCTATTAATCATCTAAATAAATGAACAGAATAAATGGTGTATTTGTCGCAATATATTGTCGTATCGATATTTATCCCACCCCTAATGATTTCAGTACAATTTATAGGATATTGCATTTCTTTTACTCAAGCACAACATGAGGTAGCAAACCTGTTTGTGGACAAGAATTACACAAATGTCGAGGTGTCTGAACAAGAGTTGAGTTCAGAGGGACACTGCCACATAAGAGGTATGGGTGAGTCCTTATGTAATGATACAAATGAGATATTATTATAACCATTTGTCTTAACTTTAAGATAAAGAATAAAACATAAAATCCCTTCTGACTGAATTATTTATTGCTTTATCAGATTATTATCAGACAAATTACCTCCCTTATCTTCAAAGCTGCAATTCCGGTTCTCCAACCATGTGTTTGAACTACAGGTGACATTTTCACCTACTTGGAATAAATGAAGCAAACTGAAATAAGTCAAACATGGAAACGTTCAAAAACAGACAGCTGCAATGAAAGGAGAGCAGGAACATGTGCCTGAGGGGAAATTGTGGAAGCAGTTTAGATTCTACTGGAGGTTGATTTAAAACAGAAGAAGAGCATTTAAAGGTCCCATATTATATATTTTTTTCAACTACTTTCATATATGTGTCAGAGGTCCAGCATCATTGTTTTCAAAGTGTATTACCCCAAATTCAGCCTTGGTCCTGAATTTCAGCCAGTCAAAAAGTGGCTCTAGTGAGTTCTACTGAGAACAGGCTCCGTCTGTGTCTGCACCTTCAAATGCTAATGAGCTGCGTCTCTCCACGCCCACTCCAGTTTCAACCAGAACCTGTCCTAGAAAGAGAGAGTTCCTTCGTGGACAGTTAGTACTGATCCATGCTTTTTCTTCAGCTGTTTAATGAAGCCTGCTTTGTATGGACCCATATTTAGAAAGCAGTCCTCCATGAAATGCTAGGTGCACACATGCAAAAAAAAAAAATGGAATCGATCTACCGGGTCTTCAGACGCTCAGACGGAGGAAGTAAAATAGACTTCTGTGCTCGTTGATGCAGCCAAAAACAGAGCAAAGGCTGTGCTTTGCTCGTACTTTTACCAGGAGAAAAAATGGCGCCTGCTCTGTAATTTTAGATGGCGGGTCCATATCCGGGGGCAGGTCAAAGGCAGTATCCACTACCGGAGGACGGGGTTATTTCCCCGCATGACATTAAGAAGGGAAATATCTCAGATCCGCCTGTTTGAGCACACATTTGCTAAAAAGTAGAGTAGGCAAGCGAGGAAAGTGAAATTTTTTTCGCTGCTGGGGCTTCATATAAAGGCCACAGGGACACGTATCACTGTTAGAAAACCTTTGCAAAAGTGAATTTTGCATGATATGGGACCTTTAAAATGACTAATCAGAGGTGTGCACTAGGGGACCTAGTGCAGGATTAAGTGGTGCGGAAGATGAGATGAGATGAGGGGCACTGCACTAGAGGGGGCGCCAAAGCAACGGGGTAAAAATAATTTAGAGTAGGCATTTTCTTTATTTAAGAGCTTATTTAAGTGCAGATTAATGTCCAGTGACACTACTCTTGGTTATCTAAGAGGAATCATTAAGAAAAGATGATTGTACATCTCCGACTAAATACCATAACCAGTGAGTACTGTAAGAAACACCCAGTATCTGACGCAGAGCTTGCATGTCCTCTTTTTTTTTGGTTCACATTATCCTCACAGGGACACATCTTCAAAGGACATACAAGTGAAGGCAAGGCACAGACAGACAAACTGCAGGCAAACTGCTCATTGCAAATACGCAAATATATCTCGGTCGGACATGGCCAGGTTGGATGTCACAGAGGTGTTTCATGGTATTTCGTTTCCTGGACACCTGCACACACAGGATTCCTTGCAACTGGCTCTCAAATTTACGTTTAAGGACACGGATATCCTAATAGCGTCTTATCCAAAGTCAGGTAAGAAGAGACGATAAAATGATTGGACTGCAACACACCTGCAGTGTCTTTGAACTCACTGCAGATACGGTGAAATCAATTTAAACTCGCATTCAAACTTTTTAACGTATTGTTTTATCGTTGTTATGAGTGAATTTAGGTCACAGGCGCTTCTCTTCTCTATTCTCTTATCAGGCACTACATGGATGCAGGAAATAGTGACTCTCATAACCAGCAGAGGGGACCCACACTTGTGCCAGACTGTCCCAAACTGGACCAGAGCTCCATGGCTGGAGCAACACTATTTTGCCACCCTGCTGGAGGCTTCATCCACGACACCGCGAGTCATCACCACACACCTGCCTCATCACTTGCTGGTCCCCGTCCTCCAAGGCTCCAAAGCCAAGGTTCAGATTTACTTGTTTTGTGCAGTTTGGGCCGCCAATAGAAATGTTAAATAAAGTAAATCTGATATTATGCACCATTCAGTCGTCAGTTTAATAGAGGTGATAATCCAATAAATACAGAGCCAGATTAGATTATTCCTGCTGCTATGTTTTGTATTTATTTGAGAAAGATGCTGAAAGTCTTGAAAGTCTACAGAATAATACAACTGTACTTACAATAAATAAAGGTTTTATCTGACAAGCTAGCATTGTAGCACTGTGACATGTTAGCTCCGCTTTTACCCTGTAGGAGAGTTCTAATAAACAAAGGCATGTTTCATTTGAGATGTTTCTTCTTAAAAGGCTTCTGCAGAAAAATAAATAAATAAATAAATAAAATGTGCACCTCTGGTACAACTTCAAGGTTGCACAGAAGAAGAAAACTGTGATAAACGGAACAATTTTACTAGAGCGACGCGCTTCATATCAAATCTGGGCGCGCGCGCGCGTTGTTGCCAGGCAACGCGGATAATTGCATTAAACAATTAAGAGCGAAACCATCTAGGATTGGCCGTTTATGCGGCACAGGTTAATGTGATCTAACGCGACACCACACTAATGCAGCTGCTCATGAGCATTAGCACACATGCACGAGCTAATTCCAGTTACAAGTGCATATTTGCACTGTACCACCACTGCATGCACGTGACGTCACAGCAAGCGAAGTCTCCATGGTTACGGCCATTGAATGGCAAAAAGTGAGAGTTGAACATGGGGATTATCAGCATTAGTTTGAATCATAGGCTTTAATGCAATTATGTAAGTATTTTTTTTATTTTTTAAAAAAAATCTAAAACTAACTTAAACCAACTGAAAATGAGGCTAATCCGCTTTCCCAAATCCACACTAGTCCGTATGAATCATTGTCGAGTCCAGTTGTCCTTAACTTGATCAGATATTCCACATTTTTCTCAGTCTCGCTGTATTTACTGATACATTCCGCCATGTTTTTCCTACTCAGGGGGGCGTGGCCCCGGGCGGTAGTGACGTCAATGCATAGCCTCTAATATATCGTAGCAGAGGTAGTTATAGAGGTAAAACCACTGACTGTATATAAACTAGAGGTAAAAGTAGTGAGGTAGCAGCTGTACTATAAACTTGTTGTTTTCTGTTTCACTGTACATATACGTTACACAGACTAAAAACGTGATTTCAGACCTCTGTATTAGCTTAAACAAAAATCAATGCTGTGTCATGTCACAGGTCATCTACGTGAGCAGAAACCCTAAAGATGTGGTGGTGTCCTTTTACCATTTCCACAAAATGGCCAACTTCCTCCCTGAGCCCGGTCCCTTTCCGGGGTTTTTAAACCGATTCCTGGAGGGAACTCGTGAGTTGACAAGAGGACAAAGTTTATTTAATTGTTTGCTATTTTTTGTTTTAATCTCATATAATTGTGCAAATGCACTTTTTTTTTCCTTTGTATGTCTTTCAGTGCACTTTGGCTCCTGGTTTGAGCACGTTAAAGGCTGGACCAGTCACACAGCAGCTATCAACAATCTGCTGCACATCACCTATGAAGAGATGTCACTGGTAAAAGAAACAAAGCAATCAGTTTTTAATAAAAAAATACATATTTATCTTATTGCCAGCCAGTAAGTCTGATATACACCGATCAGGCATAACATTATGACCACCCTCCTAATATTGTGCAGGTCTGCCTTGTACCTCCAAAACAGTTGTGACTCATCAGAGAGTGGACAATGTTGTTAGTGGGGGGGCCTTTGGGTGCTATGGTTTAAGGGGAGAGTCACTCATATGAGTAGCTGCTTCAGTTCTGACCGACTATGGGAAGTTGAGGTTTAAATAGGAAAACTCTGTGGGTAAAACCCATCACAAACTTGCTTGACCAGAAACTGGTGCCACTGATTTTACATATTCAAGAAATTCTACAAGTCCAGTTGCCTTCATTCAACGCCTTTTGGATTACCATGACTTAATTGGACAAGTGTGAATGGTTGTCTGTCTCCTAGAGTTAGCCAGGAGTGACAGCCTGGGTATGCTCCAGTCCTCCCGTGACCCTCCAGAGGACAAGCAGTTACGGAAAATGTGTGAATGAATGAATGTGGAAGCCAGGTCAACACCTTGTGCTGTTCTTCAAGTTTTTTTTTAGTTGGTCCTAAAGCGTGTGTCCGTGTCACACTGGCACAGGTACACATGTGGGGTGGGGGTAACTGGTCTGGTCTAGGTGGGTGCTACATGTCTAAGTAGCATCCTCACAAATGAATACCAGCTCCAAAGGTTCCCCAGCAGATGCTCAATGTTATTCACGTCTCCTGTCAGTGGTCATAATGTTATGCCTGATTGGTGTCTTTTTATTTAGCATTACAAGGAACACATTGCACGTTGCTGACACACAGCAGTCAGCCAACAAAGTCATTATAAAACTTATTTTTCTCACCTGTTCATACTTTGAGTCATTTAAACGTTGTCCTCTTCCTTCGGTCAGGATCTCCGTGGCACCGTGAAGAGGGTGAGCTCTTTCCTACAGTGTCCCCTGGTGGAGGACGAGGTCAACAACTGTGCGGAGCACTGCAGCTTCGGCAGCATGAGAGACAACAAGATGTCCAACTACACCCTCATCCCTGAGGGAATAATGGATCATAGCAAAGGCGCCTTCATGAGAAAAGGTGGGTTCGGCTCAGTGCTGCTTTACTGGGACCGTAACTGCAGCCACAAAACTACAGATTAAAATACAGTGGTTCTCAAATCTGAAAAATACACAATACAAATAAATGTTTTATTTTCCCTTCACTAAAAATACATTAAATTAAGTTTTTATCCGTATAGACGATATGGACTGTGGCGATAAAATGACAGTAAATATTGTTTCAATTTAATTCAAATGACTCATGGGAACAATTTAAGCTGCTGCAATACACAAATTATTGGCAGTTTAATACAGGAAACAACATTACTGGCTGAAATCTTCCCATCTGACTGTTTCAAACCAGACCATGTCGAACCAGAATACGCTTAAGTTATATACAAAAAAACAAACAAAAAAAAAAAAAAACACTGACCGTGTCTTCAACTAAATACAATAATTGTGTCTTCACTCTTTTCCTCCCCCGCTGCACAACAGGTGTGATTGGAGACTGGAGGAACATGTTCACGGAGGAGCAGAATCAATATTTCGACAGCGTCTTCGCCTCAAAGATGCAGGGATGTGCTTTAGAGTTTGTGTGGGCGAAGTCGAACGGAGAGGAGACGCCCTGAAGAACAAATCCTGCAGCAGAACATGAAACTGTGTTAATGAATTTAAGAATCCTTTTTCCTTCTTCCTTCTGTGGTTGTAGTCGCCCTCTATGTAAACTAATTCAATACAGCTCATCTGTTTCTATGTCTGCAGCCACCTTGCTCATTAACGGGACCATTTGTTAAGAAGCTTGCACATCTCGCACCCATTGAGTGCTCTAATGGTTTATCATGAATATCCTAAATCATTTCTTCCCTTATTCCAGATCAAGTGCCGCTTCTGGCCCAAGATATTTGAAAAACAAAATGAATTAGCAGCAATGCAAGTGCCCCAGTAATGAGCAGAGGGGGGCACGGTGAGGCTAAAGGTTTTCATAAGAAGCTCCTCATCTTGTGTTCTGAAACTTCACACGTCCAGAGTAAAGTGTTTCCTTTCAGCCTCCGTTCACTGGAGTGCTTCTAAATAATCCCGCTGAGTGTATGTACAGAACACAGCGAGGCCACTGCATCAAGAACAAAGTGTGACTGTATGGCACATAGAGTATTAACCCTTAGAAACTCATAGTGTACACAGAATTCACCATGGGATAAATAAATCTATCTATCTATCTATCTATCTATCTATCTATCTATCTATCTATCTATCTATCTATCTATCTATCTATCTATCTATCTATCTATCTATCTATCTATCTATCTATCTATCTATCGATCTTATCTTCTGTCTGAATTTGAGATGTCCTCCATTCTAACTTGAAAGAACCACCATTCAAGCTCCAGCTCATGCAGCCTTGAAGAGTTTTGTCTCTTTGTCGCCTTTTGATTCCCCAGCGTGAAGGACTGTGGGGTCATGAAAAAGAATCATGGTTCCTACTCGTAGATTCAGGTTTGTAAAATTAGTTTCAGAAAAGGGCCAGTGGAGGACAAACTGAATGACAGGCAGACAGGCAGACGGATTTTATATGAGATTTACAGCAGTATATTGGGTTGGACTGCATTGAATAGTGGAATGTGATTTGTTGTAACGTTTAATGTAAATTCATCTTCACTATTTTCCATATTAAATTTACGAAAGAGGATTAGGGCCACTGAAAATAAAATTCGAAAAAAATAAAATTTTAAATCTCAGAATTCTGAGAAAAAGTCAAAATTCTGACTTTAAACTCGGAATTCTGACTTACTTGTCAGAAAAGTCAGAATTCTGACTTTAATCTTAGAATTCTGAGAAAAAAGCCAGAATTCTGAGTTTTCTGTGAAAAAGTCTGAATTCTGGCTTCTTTCTCAGATGAGATTCATTCATTAGACCAAATTAACTAGTTCTAAGATTAAAGTCAGAAGTAAAAAAATAAATAAAAATTACATATATATTTTTTTCTGTGGCCCTAATTCTCTTCCGTATAAATTAAATTAAATTAAATTCACAGCCTTATTTTGAAGTGAAAAGAGTAATGAAATATAATTTATCATAATTTTTAGTGTAAGCTAATAACCCTTCACTGTTTTCTAAATGAAATGAAATTAACTGGAATTAAATTAAATTGAACTAAGTTAACGTAACATTAAATTGAAGTGAATTACTCTAATAATCCATACTTAAAATTAGTTTTGTCCACTTTTGCTGCTCAGAGAGGGGTTTCCCAATCTTAAATAACCTGTCTTCTCCTTCAGGTCAGGTTCAGGTCCTGTGTGGAGCCATGCGTTTGGGAGATGGTTCTTTTTATTCCATCAAACCTGTGCGTCCCTCACTGCCCTGAAAATGAAGAACTACACGCGTTAACTCTTAATATTTCTTCCTCTTTTCTGGAATACACAGTTCCTTTATCTCATGATAAGTGGTGCCTCTCTTTCTTCTCTTTAACCTTCGCTCACTGATTTGTTTGATTTTTGAAGTGTGTCCCGAGTAATCAAGCTGACAGCGGCTCTGATGTGCCGCTCTGATCAGCTGCTAATAAAGTGGCACTTCACAAACACTCGTGGTCGCACGAGCGCGTACGCTCACACTTTCCGGTCGTGTGAGAAGCCTCTTCACACTCCTCGGACCTCTCAGACTCTGCTGAAGGGAAGGAGGTTGAAGGGCAAAGCTGGTGTCACCGTTAATTGCCTCAGATCATGAGGGTTCAAACCAAACCGCAGACTGTTCACGTTTGGGAATTATTATTTTCTGATGCTAGCGAGAAATGTTGTATAATTTAGCCCACAGAGATCAAATTAGGATCAATATATGTTACGTAAATGCCTCATAAATATCTTGCACCCACACTGTTGTTTCCTGCTCAGGGCTAATTACACTCGGTAGATGTAGAGCAGAGCTGAAATCACTGAAAACTTCCTAAAGAATATAATTAAGCCTAGATTAAGTGCTACATTGATAATTGGAGTCTGGGAGCTGAGCTGCTTATAGTTTTTTGTTTTGTGTAAACTTTTTAGTTATTTCTTTTTAAGCCACGTACGGTACAGAGAATTCAGCCCTAGATCATGGGCCTGATCTGACTGGTAAACATCTTCACCATTTGAAGGTTTGTCATAAAGTCGTCGACTTTCAATTGCATCAACAAAAAAAAGAAGAAGAAGCTGGAGTTCTGATAATCTATAAAGAAATAATAGTATCAGCCCACATGTCTGGCAGGGTCGAGGCATTTAGAAAATCTTTCATCATGTTTTTAAGCTTCATAGTCGACAAGCATCAGTCTTGACACAGACTTGCAATGGATCTTAGAACTAGACTCCAATTCACTTATAAGGATCAGCGACAACGTTATGACCTGGACGCCCTCAGAAGGTCCATGTCCACTATCTGATAAGTCACGACTAAAGAAGAGACCTACACAATATTAGGAAGGTGGTCCTAATGTTATGCCTGGTCGATGTATGTGGATTTATGCACAGTTTATACCATTTATGGCCCCAGTCAAAGTGGTTTAAATAAATATATATTGATTTAGTTTTAATGTTTAATGTTCTTTCCAGCTTAAAGGAAGAAGGCCTGCACGAAATTTTACAAGGGTAAAGAAAAATCCCCTAGAATAGAAGGCGACAGATGTTGTACTAGTACCTTGATCTCATCTTTAGTGGAGCGAATCACTGCTCTAAATGTCCAGGTGGAAAAAAAAAAAAAAAAAAAGAAGATCCAGCAAAGATTTTGTCATAAGCTGAATCACTGACACTTCAATGGTCAGAGGTGACGAGTGTGAATGGAAAGTGATGCTCTTTTTTGTTTAACTGAAGTAAGAACCTGATATGAAAACAAGCTAAAAACGTTTCAGAGTGAGGCTCCTGTCCAGCTGCAGGACTCTTTGAAGCTTCAGATCAAGGAGAGAAGGAACATTGACTCTGTAAAGCTCCATTCTGTGCTGTGCTCAGAACCTGCCAGCAAAAAAAAAATAAATAAATAAAAAACATTTATAAAGAGGCAAAAAACAGACACTGATGGGAAAAACCTTTCGAGTTCCCATTTATTGCTTTGCATAAATTGAAAATTCTCTTTATCTGGTCACATTTACTTTAAGACTTTAAGAATAAAGATTCAACTTAATACAACAAATATCACTACCACGAAGTATTAATTATAGTGACAAAAATATCGAAACATCTGAGTGAAGACTGATAATGACATTGGGAGATCTGAGAGTAAGTTTAAGCTTTGAAGGAGAAGGTAAGACATCGTCGCATTTGCACAACATTTACTGGCTGTCACCTCCACCACCCTCCCTCATTTAGTGCGTTTACATGCACGTGAAAAACCGAATTATTGCCTTAATTGGACTATAACAGGAGAATTTAAGTGCATGTAAACACGTTACTCCGATTAAAATCAGAGTTCTCATTATCCGGATTGAGACACCCAGATAATGGGATTGAATCGGATTTTTCAATCGGATAATGCGTGTGCGCATGTTCCACGACCGCTGCGCTGGCGTGTGACCCCGGAACAAAAACGTCCAAGAAAGGCGATCGCAGAAGAAGAAGAAGAGAAACGGAGCTGTCTGAGCGATAGCGCAGATCTTACCTGCACCAGAAGTAGCGCGAACATTACTTACAAGATTAAAAAATGTATAAATATCCGTCTGGTTGTTGTTTGAAATATCGGTCCGCCGCATGAACGACTCTTGTTTATTATATCACGTGATAGGTCAACCCGGAAATCGGGCCGTATAAATGTGGTATTAACCCGCTAGAAAGATGCGTATCGCCACCTAGTGTGAAAGAGGAGAAGAGTTATTCGATTTTCTTGCGCTACATGTAAACTGTTGTAAATTTTGAGCATAGCTCGATTAAGCTGTGCATGTAAACGCACTGATTGTGTCAGAAGAATTGTCGCCCACATGTGGATTCAGATTTAGTATCCACATACGGGCTACAGGAAGCAGCAGATATGACGGACTGTGTTTCTCAGTGCAGTGGAGTGATGAGAAAAGGCCTCATGCTGCAGCCTTTTTTTTTTTTTTAATTCATAAATGTTCAAACAACCCGTACCCTTCTCTCTGATATCCAAGACTTTTTTCTTTTCTACAGTGATTTTGTTGTTGTTTCCAGTGGACTCACTGAAAATAACCTTGAATCACTTTCTTTTTTCCCTTTACTGTCGCTGTGACGGTCGGTGGCCCTGTGGGAAGACACTTGAAACCTCATGTTGCCACAGAAACTGGTCCGTTGCTTCTATAAACTGGAGATGTCTTGGTTTTTATTGGACAAATAACTTGGCCAATCATGGCCTTCATGGGTTTGACTAAGCGTGATGTTCCTAACAATTTAAACTCTAGTTAAAGTCATTTTATATGAAACCGCTCGCAGCAGACACATAAATGTGTTTATGAAGGTTAGCGTTCTGAAGCTATATGTTCTATGAGCTATATTAATTCACGCTACTCTAGTCAAAATTGTATCCTGCTTCCAGCACAAAGTGTCTCTGAGCCATTAGTAGCACACGCAGAATTTGAAATCCTGGAATAATTGGCAGATTGTTACTGCAGTTTTAACATTCAAAGACATTGTGTAGCTGTATCGGAAAGCAAAACACTAAGAACCATCGGTCGGACGTGTCCGTTCAGCCAATCAGCCTGATTCACAGTGTTGAGCATCTCTTCTCCATTTGTTCAAGCACATATTCAAACCCTTAATCATTCAACTTGATTAATGGGCTTCTCTATTATTATAATATACACTGATCAAGCATAACATTATGACCACCTTCCGAGTCCTATCTATCTATCTATCTATCTATCTATCTATCTATCTATCTATCTATCTATCTATCTATCTATCTATCTATCTATCTATCTATCTATCTATCTATCTATCTATCTATCTATCTATCTATCTATCTATCTATCTATCTATCAGAGAATGGACATGTGGTGGGATTCCCTCCACCACAAATGATATAATAACTACTAGTACTGTATCCGTTTCTTTCTATTCCAGGTCATTCTTTCTTTACCCTTGTACAATTTCATGCAGACCTTCTTCCTTTAGTTGGAAAGAAAAATCTTTACTGTCATTGTATCTAAGACACAAAGAAAGTGCAAAATACTCGTCACAGCGGTGCTTTTAAGAAGAACACAGAATAATACAACATGCACTCACTAACCATCCCATTCACAGACAGAGTAATAAATATCAAATATATTGCACGAGAATTTTTTAAATATTCACAACTGCAAACGGAGGGATTAGTCAAACTAGATCAACATGGGTCCAGATGTTTAAAAAACTTCACTTTTTAATGTTGTGGCTGATCGGTATAATAAAGGACTAATTGCTAAAAAAAGATGAATGTGGTGCTCTGATGAGGACGGTGGACAAACATTGTCCAGATATTTTATTTATTATTGACGCCTTTCGTGTCTGTTTAACATCCAAGCAAAGATGGCGTATCTCATACAAATAAAGACCTAACTGGTGTGTGACTAATGAAAGATAAAGATATACTTCAGAATCATCTGTTGTATTGTTGTCCTGTGTTAAAGCTCAGTGTGTGTGTTAAGTACAGTAAATACTAGGGTTGTCTGTCCTGAAGCTCAGGAAGAGTCAGTTTCCAAGTCACACATGAGGACAGAGCACATAACCAGACAGCTGAGTACACAAAATGGTCCAAACAGCGAAAAGGTTGTTAACAATTATTTGTACAATTGAGTCTACAGATGGTCGGTACACTCACCACAACCCGGAGCTTCTGATTGATGTGACGCATCATAAACAGCAGTACGTGTTCGTCATCTTTGTTCATCCAATAATAGCAATAACACACCTCATCGTCGTCATAAAGCAACATGTAGAGTAGGCCTAAGGTGTTTTGCGGAAGCAGGATTGAATCAAACAACGTCAGGCTTCATAAAAACACCTGTCACTACCTGTTCCAGCCTACACACAACATCCCCATCAATGCTGCTCTCCATTTTTCCCCCCATCCTCCATGACAAGACAGATGTGATGTAGAAAAAAAACTCAAAACCTTGATTGAGGTGTTACGATGAAATTATTTGGATAATGAATATTGATAAAGTGCCAGATTGAGTGTTTGCAGATGAAACACGGCCAATGTAATCAGGAGAAAAGTGGCCTGATTCGGCCTTTACAAAAGTATATTACAACTATGTATAAAACTGCTTCTGAGTTCACCTACAACATGCAAATTCTGGTTTGAAGAGACTGGTAGTGTTGTGTGACCTCAGAGTCGGTGCTCTGAGGAGTGATGGAGCCAGAGAGGGAACACTCTGAGACTGGTACACAGTAATGGTCTTTGACAGGGATATTAATATTTCAGAGGCCGTGGAGGAGAACCTCCTGCACCCTGTCGCAGATCTGCTAAAACCGTTCGTCCAGCTCCCTGCATCGGCTCATTTCTTTTTTTTTTTTAACTGAACTGGACCGAAACGTTAAATGATTCTGGACACATTTCACTAAGCAGCCGAGGACAGTTCACCTCAGAACCTCTGGCTGTTCTCTTCCTGTCCGAGATTAGATGCACTTCAAACGAGTAAGTTGGTGCAGAATCACGAGGTGATTATGTCTGTGGGGGTCTCAGTCATCCAAGGCCCGGAGCATCCGAAAAACACTAAAGAAAGACTACTAGAAGACATTTCGTCCAAATCTTCAGTTGTAAAGGACTGGTGGAGAGATGGGGTTTTAAATAGGAACATCTGTGTGTCTGTTAATGATTTGATACTCTTTTAGTTACGCTAACAACCCATAATCAATACATTTACATGCACGTCAAAAAAGATGAATTATTCCCTTAATCCGACTTTAACTGGACAACTTAAGTGCATGTAAACATGTTACTACGACTCCAATTGATTTTCTCCAGCATGTGTACGCCTTAATCTGACTTGAACTGGAATTCCAGGAAAGCTGGTACCAGAAGAAGAAGGAAAACAGAGCCGGTAGAAAAAACACCTGAGGGATAGCGCCAAATTACCTGCACCATAAGTACGAGATTAAAAAAGTTGAACTAATATCCATCTGGTTGTTGTTTGAAATGTCGGTCTGCCGCATGAACCACTCCAGTCGTTTATTATATGACGCAATAGGTCAACAGGAAAAGGGGCCATATTAACCCGCTGACAAGACACATATCGCCACCTAGTGTGGAGGAGGAGGAGGACATGTTCTTGTCAGTTATTCGATTGTCTCCATTGCATGGAAACTGGGACAAGGACATTAAGCTGTGCATGTAAATGCACTGAGTGTGTGAATGGATATGAAACCTATTAGAGACAGATGTTCACACTGTATTGTAAATTGATGGCGGATTATATCCCCATATACAAAAAAGAAGAAAGGCAACTGGACGTTTCGCTGCTCATCCGAGTAGCTTCTTCAGTTCTGGTGGGAAGTTGAGGATTAAACAGGAACATCTGTGGATATAACTCTGACTTCCATTAATGACCAGAAACTGGCACAACTATTGCCGTATAATCTTGAGTTGCCTGCATCTCAGGTAGAAACGTAGGTAGTTCATGTTGTCCCGTAAGATTTCCACCTCGAGCTCCAACCCATCTCCCCCACTCAGAGAAGGATATTCAGATTCGACGTAGATGTCTTCCTTTTCTCCTCTTTCAAACCATCTGTCTTCTCTGGATAAAATGTGGACGTTGTTGTCCTCAAAGGAGTGTACTTTGCCCTTATTGTATTGTATTCCATATTTTATTGTATGTACGTCTTGTTCTCCCTTCTTTGTATATACATTATAATTCTGTTTTTGTATTGTTATATCAGATTTTACTAGAGTAGCTGTGACGAACCCCTTATCCGAAGAGTAATAAAGTATTTCTGATTCAGATCTGATTCTGTAGGTGGACCATTGCATTGTTTTCTGATGAAAACATCATTGCTGGTTCTCCTGTGTCGGGACATGAGATTGTGGACGGGTGGTTTGAATTCCTCAGTGTACAAGTCCCTCTGCTCTCTTTGTGTTGGGGTGTTTTGTCTTTGGGGTGAACAAGTTTCTCCCTCAGTGTGTTGCCAGGTTTGAAATGAACAGGAATGCAGTGTTTCCTGAAACTCAAGAGAACTTCAGGAAACTCTACAAGCCCATTTGTCTTTCTTTAGTGTTTATTTATTTTTGCTGTTGTTTTGTTTTTGGCATAATATGATGTTGGTGACATCACATGTTTGACTGACTTGAAATGTGAGTAGTGTGAGCCTTGCGTCAAAGCCTCTGCATCCTTTTTTTTTTGTCATATGTCTGTGACCTTAAAAGCTTCTTCTGAATCTCTCTGTAGTCATGACAGACACATGTGGCTTACGCTTACATTTTAATCCTCAACAGCACGAAACCATTAAACAACCCCAACAGTCACTTACTGCTTTCAACTTCACCCCTGCCTAAAGACAACTCATCATTAAGTGTAAACTAATTTAAACAATATTGATTCAAACACTAACATTAATATGTAATATATGATAATGTGTTCCTCTAGTGCCACTGTGTTATAGTGCATTAGGCTAAGTTGCTTTCAGCATGAACCCTCTCTTCTCTGCATTTACATACATCAATTCTGGACAAATTCTTATTAACATACTGTTTTTGTCAATACTGAATACATTAATGAGTCCTTTGGTGCGTTTGTTGGAGGAAAGGCTAATGAGTTCAGCAAAAGCAGGGGTTAGGTAACATTGGGTCCAGTCAATGAAACAAGAGTAGAGGTATTTTGACCAACTCAAAACGTGAGCCACCTCTCTGTAAAATAAACGTCTTCAGAGGAGGCCAGAGCTAGAAAGTATAAGCAATGTAACCTCATGTCATAGAGGCAGCCATCAGTCCACAGTTTGGCTAATTATCTATAAATGTGGATAATTTAGTGCTGTGGCTGCTCTTCCTAGTAGTGGGTGTGGAGCTGAGGTGGCTGTAAAAATGTTCATGAATGTGCAGAATGCTAAATTAAAAAAGAAGCGCAGTTAGTGGCTTAAAGGAATCATTGCAGTTTATGAGTTTACCACATAGAATTCATGCAGTGCATGTAGGGAAAATGACTTGTGGACTGCAGGACTGACAGCTGAATCGTCTGGGGAAGAACATGCAACATTAAGTGCGATGTAGAAAGATCATCTATAGCAGCATGTGAACATTATGCAACCAGCGAAGTACGGTGGGGGCAGCATCAGGGTGTATGGCCGCAGGTTTTGGGCAGTTTTCCATTATAAAGGTAAAAAATGAGTGGCTGAAGATGAAGTTCAGTACAGGATCTGGACAATGCATCAGGATATTGAAGTAAATCCACAAAAGAAAAGAGACCTGAACAAGAGACAGAGAAAATGCAACATTTCTCTCGGTTTTGCAGGTCTTTTCTGCAGCAACAAGCTGTTTTTTTCTGCCATTATGCTCTATTTATTACGATTTGTGTGAAAAATTTTCAAAGGAAACAAAATGCACACAAGATTATTTTTTTATGTACTTTTTTGCTACAGGTAAAGAAGTTAAGGCCACCATTTAGGCCAGCATTTCCTTTGTGAAAGCTGTCTGCCATAATTACCAGATTAAACCACATATTTGAGACGACAGACATAAACAATATCAGCGTTTTCCTACCAGCCCTATTCACCTAAGCTTGTTTGTTCTCGCACTGCACCGACAAAGACCCCGAACGATTGAAACCATTCATCTCTGCCTCGCACTTTGATTTTTTTTCCTTTCCTCTCATCTTCCACTATCACATTGTAGTTAACTGGACAGGCAGCTGTCATCGTGCCACTGGTCTGGGGATTTGTTGTTGAGACAGTTTGTGATTTGTGGTAGATATATATGTATATCTTCTGAAGAAAAAAACATCTGCGGGCAACAATTCCCCCAATTCTGAGGTGTGTGTGCTTCACTTTTAATCCATTGTTAACTCTCACGCCGGGCGCTGCACATGACAAAATGTCGCAACCTTTGAAGCTCTTAAGGTCTCTTTTCAAAGATAAAAGTGTAACGATGAAACGTCACATGCGGGTGTAATGTTTGATATAAAAATATCCTTGAAAAGGATCATTTGACACGTCTTTCGGCAAGTTCACATGTCAGTGTCGGTCAAATCCGTAGTAAAAATAAAACTGTTTTCTAATCTGAGAACAAAAGGGTTCAGATTTGTTTAAGCGTGAGTAGATAAAATACATGATCACCGTTCAAACCAGAGGTCTTCAACGTTTTTCAGGCCAAGGACCCTAAACTGATGGAGAGATTAAGTAGCGATGCCCTACTTACTATATGTGCTCTATAATTACTAGTGCTATCTATAAATAAACAATATTATTTCCTTTTGCATTCACTATTAAGCTATTCAAATAATACACAGGTTCAAATATTCATTTTTTTTATTATTTCAATCTAAGCTTCCTGTACGCAATAGGCCCCTCCCCTATTGTTGCTGATCCAATCACAACGCTGCAAGTTAAAACTGTCACTCTGTCAATCATTGTCATTATCTGTCAATTCTGTAGACAGATAAAGAAAACAATTCATATATATATATATATATATATATAGCTAAATGTTTTGTCATTAGGGGAAACCTGACCTATAGTCAATGAACCTGACAGAGTCAGAGTGTAATGCGCAGCTTTGTGATTGGCTGAGTAGCGATAGGGGCAGGGCCTACTGTGTACAGGAGGCTTAGATTGGCAGGTCTAGTGTGGCGCTCTGTGTGAAACAGTTGATTTTCTGTGTTAAACGGACCCTTGTCTTTGCTCAAGGGTCAAGAGTCAAGACTCATCAGAGAACAGACATGGATCAGTTTGGGATCTAGTGAATTTGTAAGCCAGGTCAACACCTTGTGCTGTTCTTCATGCTTTTTAACTTGTTCCTAAAGTGTTTTTGTGTGTGAGCGTCCATGGCAGGCGGCAGCTTTCTGTGCGTGTAACTCGGCTAGCTCAGTCGGTAGAGCATGAGACTCTCAGGGTCGTGGGATCGAGCCCCACGTTGGGCACAAGGCTTTTTCTGTTAGGACTCCTCCCTGCAGACTAATACAAAAAACACAATCGGTCAGATCCGGGGGGCTACAAGTCTAAGTAATGAATGAAGTATGAATGCCAGATCTAAAAGTTTCCCAGTTGTTCTTTACCTCTCCGGTCATAATATTGTGGCTGATTGGTGTACAATGTCATTTTAGGGTGATGTGGCTATCCATGTCTGTGCAGTCTAATTGCTTACTAGAATTAATAAACCCTTTTCCCTTTTCACACGTTGGGGTCATTTCATTAAAGTGTCTCAACGCAGCAGTAGGTACATTAGAAACATTTAATGAAATTCACAGACTCGGTACATCACAACGATTATACCACCACATCAAAAGAACACAATCTGCAGCTCTACGGGAGCCTGGAGAACATCTTGGACATTGCATCCGAGCGGAGAGCGGCCGAGTTCTCCGTATCCCCCCTGATGACGCTGTGGATCCAGGGCAAATACGAGGAAATCTTCATGTAGACCGCGTACCTGTACCTGGTGCAGGCTTTGTCATAAGAAAGGATTCCTGCGGCGTAGACGGCCCCGGTTTCAGCATCCGTGACGGCCAGAGCGCCTCCTGCATCGCCGAAACAAACGTTCTCATCAAGCTTTGTGGGACCGGTGCAGAACATGTTGTCATCTACAGCTGGAGTGAATGAAATCCGTTCATATTCTGCTTTGCAGTCAGAGTGATTTGCCAGAGGGAGGATGAGGTGTTTGAGTGAGTCGGCGGGTGTGAAGAGGATCCCCCAGCCCCAGCCGGCGATGGCCCCTGAGCCGCCCACGATGTCGGCCAGGTGTTGGTCTCCCTCTGGGAGTGGGATAGGTGTCACTTTATCGCTCATGGCAACAGGTTCCTTCAGCCGGATCAGAGCCAGGTCGTTGTCCCAGTCAGACTGGTTCTGGAAGCCTGGATGAAGAACAACCTGCAGGAGCAGAACGCTACAGGTTTCACGCTCAACTTTCACTAAATGCGTAAAAAAATTTAAAAAAAATTGTGTCACGTGTTTCTCAAGGCTTTATGACTTTTCCGTATTCAGATTAACACTTCCTGCTTTTGAAGTGTCTGCTGACAACCCCTCATTACGAAGTTACGAAGAGTTCAAACGAAAACTAATTTTCCTCTCATAATAGATTTTCAAGGCCTGAAGACATGTGAGTATTTCAAAAGACATTAGGGAGGATGAGAGAAAAAGTGGGAAAACGTTTCTCTTTCTCTCTCTCTTATGTATCCTAAATAACCGTGTGTCGAGCCCTTATGGGTGTCATCCATCACCAAAAGCTCTGAATCAAGGCTGCCTTGTTTTTTAATCTTAAGATATGAGGAAAATGCAAATATGAGGAAAAAAAATAAAGTTGTATCAAATTGAAAAATGAAGTGAGAATACCCAATTCATCAAAACAAAATGGCGCAGGCTTAAAAATCTTTGGAACTAAAACCGAAGAACATTTATTGCCCACCTTCTCTACAGCAACCTCTTTGGATGCGTCGGCTTTGTCCCTTCGTGAGATTCCCAGGTACACTTTGGGCTTGACGGGATCCTTTCCCTGAATGTCCTCTCGACTCTTCCTGACGAAAACATTTCTCCCGGTCGTCAGCACCCACCGCTCAGAGATGAGCGCCCCGCTTGCGAAGCCTCCGTCCAGTATGTTGTCGGCAATGTAGACCATGGCCTGCCAGGGAACGTGAGGGGCCAGGACCCCCCCAGTCATACGCCTGGAACGGAGCGATGCTGGGAAATGAAAACGTTACATTATTTATTAATTTATTGTGTTTGTGATGTGTTTTTTGGTATTAAAATGCATATTGTGTTGTCTAGTTAAAAGTCAGATTATATAACATTATCTGGGTGTCTTAATGAGATAAGGAGAACTCTGATTTTAGTCGGAGTAACATGTTTACATGCAGTGTCCAGTTAAAGTCGGATTATGGTAATAATTTTGTTTTTGTTTTTCACATACATGTAAACGTACTCGTCCTTGCCAAAACCCACCCCTACTTGTCACTGGAGGAATCACAGGACCTTAGGTTTGGACTCAATACGTTGAAAGACCTTTTGTGACATTCAGTGTTTCTCTAAACCGCTACCAGACAGTGGCAACATAAAGCTGTGTGTCATCTGCGTAACAGTGAAATTTGATGTTACGTGTACATGTTATCTAACGCAACAGAAGCAAAACCAAGAATAGACTCCTGGGGAAACCCACATGAAAGGAGAAGCCCTGGATGATGTAAGGTTTGTTCTGATCTCCAACAACAGGACACGTATGCACTCAGAAAAAGCAACTTGTCTGCTGTAACTAGCGCGGCTAACTCCATGTGACTTACTCATCTCGTTTTCCTTTTCTGATCCTCTTGAAAGCTCCTGAATAAATCAAGTTGAATCCTTTTTCCATTTTGAGGGCAGATGTTAGGAACGCTTCCTCTTTTCTTCCTCTAGTACGACAAAATTTAATAAAACATCAACTCCTTGACGCCACCACGTTGTCTCGGAGGTTATATTATGTCACATGTTGTAGCACGTGCGCCGCGGCCATGGAAACATATTGTCATCGCTTCCGGAGACGTGCCGTCAAATAGAGCATTGCGGTTTTTGAATGTGACACTTTCAAGCTTTTAAACTGTCCTCTTGAAACAGCGGCCTCTAATTTATTCATCATAAGGCAAAGAAGTGAATCCATCCTCCCTCTCGCTCTCTCTGTGCGCTTTTGATCCACTTGTCTTACTCTGGAACAATCACAAAAACCGCCTCAAGCTGTCCTATCTTCAAAGTAATAGCGACTTCTGAAGCGTATCGATGTGCACTGTAAAAAATAAATTATCATTTGTGATCGTTAATCATTGTATATAAATGGAAGGGTTTATTTGCGAGAGAGATTTCTAGCTCAGTCGATGTATTTAACTAGTTTAATGACTTTGAAACAATAAATAGATCAGTAGTTGTGTTATTTCATGTTTTCCTTCGTCTTATTATGTTCATATATCCAGCGCTCCTTCTCTTATCAGCAAATTACTTTTCAACATGCCTCCAGTGGGTTTAGTCTCAGCTTTCACGAACTCTTTGCTTTATTGTTGTTATTTATGAGCTGTTTTGGCGAAAGGCAGACAGTCTACCCATTCACACGCCGCAGCCTCAGAGCCAAACAAGCGGCAATAGACCAGCCTCTTGGATCCCGCAGGAAACCCCGTGTCGTTTCATGCAGGTGTTATCTATCTGAGCAGCAGCAGCTGTCGAGGAGGGTGTTGGTGTAAATGATAAGGGACGCCTGTGGGCGCCAGAAGTAAAAAAAAAAAAAAGCGCCTGTTTGGATCTTCGGGATCCGTGTCAGTGTACGAATGCGGGGTTATGTTTTGACTGTAAATGCGTTGGCAGCTTAATTCTATTAGATGTGTGGGATGTGGGTAAATGTCACAATGACCTGTTTAATCTCAGAGTGCTAAATCAATAAAACCTTGACATGGAGAATGATGGATGCAGTCTGGATTATGTCAACAGCTCTTTGGATGAGTTCCCATCAAATTTTGTTCCAGTTGGATGATTAGAGAGTAGAAAAGGAGTAATAATGGACCATTTAATGGCGTCCTGTATCGTGTTGGATTTCAAGTTTGTCCATCATTCTTGTTTGTCGCAGTGGACCTTCCTGATTTCTGATGTCAAAGAGGAAAACTCACACTGCTTCGAAAATAAGTTTAATAAGATATTTTTCTACATTTTATTACATAAATCTTAGATCATAAATCTCACCAACTTCAGTCCTGATCAAAATTCCATTTTTTTATTTTAACCCTTTATATGCCAGTATTTTTAATGCATTTTTTTCTTTAAAAAATTAAGATTAAAATTAATATCTTTATTTTCTATTGCAAAATTTTTATCTATTTTATTGCAAAAATCTAAAAAAAATAAATATTTTATTTTTTTCACTTTAACCCTTTATATACCAGTATTTGTAATGATATTGCATTTTTCTTCAATAATCAATAATTTAAAAAAATCCTAATTTTTTATCATTTATTTTTTTATTTTTTAATGTCAGATTTTAAAAAAATGCTGTGTTGTTAAAATTAAGAGACAAAAGTATCCTAAAAATAAATAATACCTTTTTTTTTTATTATGCAGTGTTTGGTATTGCATTTTATAATATCTTCAATAATCTGAATACAGCGGATTTTGCTTTGGGACGATCATTACAGTGGATTTTTAATTTTTTATGATTTCTGTTTTATTTTTAGTGTCAAGTCTTTTTTAAAATCTAAATTAACTTCAGTCATGATCAAAAATACCAAATATTTGTTTTTTTGTTTGTTTATTTTTTTTCACTTTAACTCTTTATATACCAGTATTTGTAATGGTAGGGAGGATTATTACAGTCTTACATCATATGTCAGTGATAAGCAACAACATTGATTTTGATAGATTTGTTGTTATTATTATTATTTATTTAAGGGTTATCTATATCTTCCTTTTTACATTAATCTTTTAATCAAGACCAGACCTGATAATAAATACCAAATATTTATTTATATATTTATTTAATTGTTCTTTTTTCCATATAACAGAATGCTCTTGCGGCTTTGTGGTTGCTACTAATGATTTTAATGTTGTGTATTTATTCCGTTACTCTCAGTTTTACTGGAAAAATATTATTTCATTGGTTGTTATTAAATAAAGTTATAATAAAATACCTTTTAAAAAAAAACTTGATGACAGACTGTTCGTCTGTTATTATAAATACGGAAAACTGAACTTGAATTACGACACCCTATTTGTGCGTGTACCATCTGAACGTTTGTGGTGTTTTGATTTTTGTGTGCTATACCTGAGTATCCTTTCACCCTTCCTTCAGTGAGAGCTACATCCACCAGGCAGGAGCATGCAGCCAGGAGGACCACGGTCAGAGAAAACCTTCAAACAGCAGCGGAGATGAACAAACGTTAATGTTCCTCTGGCTCCATGGAGACAATAAAACTAGATATATAATAAATGTATCTGTGATGAATCAGCTATTCGATTATTGAGTTTGACATTTCATTTACAGCACTTAAGATAAATAGTTGGACAATTAGTGGGAAATTCAACCGAGATGGACAAATTAGTCTTAGCTGAGACATTGAAGCAGAACTTTTCACAGTAAAATTTCTTCTACAAGAAAGAAGAACTTACCCCATCTTGTCAAATGTCCTTGTCTGCTGTAGGGACGGTTTTAGTCTCTCCTCTTCAGTGTGTTGTGTATTTATATCTGCAGAGAGACAGACCGTCTGATCTGGAAGTTTCTGCTCGCTACAAAAAAAAAAAAAAAAAAAAAAAAAAACGTAGATTCCTGGAATCTGAAATTGTTGCGAAATCGTACTTTTTGTCTGTTGGAAGACACTCCACGTATGTGTTTCACTTCATTACAACACCACACAAGGTATGTTTGAGATAATAATGTGAATTCAATTAAGTCTTGACATTAACATCCCAAATGTACCAAACAACCACAAAAGTGTACACATCTTTGTGTCTTTTGCACCAGTTATGCAGCTTAACAGTCGAATGTTTACAACCACTCTAACTCACACTTAGTTTTTTATTAGTCTGTTCTGTGGGATGTCTTTTTATAGGTGCATTGTTTTCCACTGTCTGTATTATATCATTTGTCTTTGCACTCTTTTGTTTGTAGCGTCTGCATGAGTCTGCACACGCACACTTTATGCTCTGTTCCTTGTAATGTACTTAGTCCTATGTCTTCATGTAGCTTCCTGGTCCTGGAGAAACGTCTTCTCACCTCCTCGTGTTGCTGCATTCATTGTGTATTTTGGGTGTATTCCTGCGTTCGCTGTATCGTGGGCTGGAGGCTTTGCAGACTAAAAATATTTCACAAGTGTTGGTTTTGCGATTTTGCAAAAAAAAAAAAGTCTTTGGAACATAGTTCAGCACAAGTAAACAACGCTCTGACTAATTTTTAACACGAGAAAGTCACAGTTTGCAACACACTGCTGGTTATTACAAAAAGAATAAATATAATAAGGAACATGTTGCCTCATTAGATTTATCCGCAGGGAACATGAACACAAATCATCAAATTCCTGGCAGTGAGTAGTTAACTGTCAAAAGTCAGATGTGTGCGGAGGAAAGTCCAGCATTGCTTATTCGGATGTTTATTTACCAGAAGATCACAGGTAGCCAGTGGCGGAGGCAGAAAGTTTTCATTGGGGTGGCCAGTACTCACATAAGCAATAAGTAGACACCTGAATTGTCTTGGACTGGACATTAAACCTCCACAAATGTAAATATGAACAAACCAATATCAGTTTGTTCCCACTGTCCTGGATTGATACATTAAATTTATTCTTTTAGTGTCTTGTTTCCCCGAAACAAAATCCATGCTAACCATGAAGTCAGAAATAAATGTATACATTTACTTATATATATAAAACATACTGTACGTTAGCAAGCTATGGCGTGGTGCTCTGTGAACACAACGAAGAAAAGTCAAGTAAATTCGTTATATGGCATCGAAACTTCTTTGTCTGCCTTCAAAGGCTGTACTTAGCAATACCTTTGTCTTGATCTGGAGAAATTTTAAACAAGAAAAAACACTGTACAACAAGTTTTAATACTGAAACGAGTTAAAATTATTTGCCATCAACATTTAGCTGTTGTTTTTTCTTTAACTATTTTTTATTAATAATTTATTAACAATAAAGAAGTAATGTTCCAGCAGCAGCTAGATGTTCGTGCACTTTTTTGCACTCAATGTGTCATTTTGAAATAATGTTTCACTCTTCAATAAAGAGATGGAAATTAAAACTGCTGACTAAATTAAAAAAAAACAAATAAATCCACAGATTAATCAATTATTAAATTGACCATTAGTTGCATTCATGGATGTTTAATTATGTAACTGTACAGGAGGACTTGTTTTTAAATACAAGGACACACACACGATGAAATGTACTACAAGACGTCTGTGTCTGAAACATTTATAACTTTATAACAAATTGAGAAAACTTGACCGGAACCGACCAACATAGTCATGGAAAACTTAACTACCACTTCCAATTCATCTGTCATACATCTAGTTTCAGCTATGCTACTCTCCTCCCGTGGAAAGTTTGATGGGTGCTGCAGTGAAATGTGTCCGTGCGGAAAATGGCGTTAGCGGAACTAATATTCTGCACCGCGTTTTTTGGATGGTAAGTGAGCAGGTTTGGCCGCGGTCACCCTTGGCTCTGCCACAACAGATACCAGGACGCAGAGGTTTGGGATTCAGACGAGAAATTAAATTTCGGAATCTGCCTTGCAAAATTATGCAGTTGTAATTAAACAGCTGATATTTTATAATACTATGCATGAATCACATTGTGTGGAGTTTTATGCTGATCGTCTGATTTTTCTCCTTTTCTTTCCAGTTTACATCACAATACAGACACAATACAAAAAAGAAAAATGTTCCTTGGTAAAAAAATAAATGAATTAATTAAACTTCACAGGCAGTCACGGGGGTGACTGCCTCGTAATTCCATATGCACGCCTTAGACTTAAAAGTTGCTTTTAATTGTGCGAGAGGGTTTAACGTTGGTTCTCGGGAGCTTTGATAAGCGATTTCCTGAGGGTAATCAGTTTGAGCTTATCACAGAAATATCCTGAAAATCAAACAGTAATCTCAAATGGAGTCACTTTATGGTGGCGGGGGCTGTTAAAGCGTTTCAATCATCCGTGACCTGAGGCGTGTGCGCTCGTTGTTGGATCAGATGCAGAGGCTGTTCATTTATTAGGAAGCATCGTTCTACTCGGAAAACGCGAATCCCCGTAGGGACACAAGTAGTAGGCACACACACTACATTATGCACACTGTGGATTAGAGTGAACGTGCTGTTATTTAACTGTGGAAGCTCTGGAATACATACACTGATCAGGCATAACATTATGACCACCTTCCTAATATTGTGTAGGTCTCCATTTTTGCCTCAAAAACAGTTGTAACTCATCAGAGAATGGACATGGGCTTTAAGGGGGTGTCCTGTGGTGTCTGCAAACACAATGTTGTTAGTGGAGATACTTGATCAGTTTGGGATCTAGTGAACTTGGAGGCCAGGTCAACATCTTGTGCTGTTCTTCGTGTTTTCTTAGTCGTTTCTAAACCGTTTGTGCGTGAGTGTCATTTCTATGGGGTGGGGGGTGTCTGGTCTGGTCTAGGTGGGGGCTACATGTCTAAGTAACATCCACATTAATGAATGAAAAGTTTCTCAGCAGAACATTGAATGGTCACTAGATGGTTGATGTCATTCCCTTCTGCTGTCACTGGTCATAATGTTGCGGCTGATTGGTGTATTTCTAAAACATATTCGATTGCCACCATAGCTGATGCAGGTGTTTCCCAAATGTCGACTTCCTCTAGTCCTTCTTACATTTTATCTTTCACCACCGCACGGTTGATTTTTGCTCAAATATAAAGATTAATTAACACCTAAATATTTGTCACACGGCACAAAACTAAACTAATACAGTGAAAAAAGGGGGGAAACATCGGGTTCTGTGTCGTGATCTTTTGGGGCTGTTGATAAAGGCACATTGGCTCGGCTCAACATGATCCAGTGGGACCACAGCCCCTCGTGATTTATTCATGGCGTGACTCCTACCACAGCCTGTGACTCCATCGTTACCGCAGTCGTGAAGCTGACTGCGGTAACATACAGTCTCCATGTGGAACCAGAAGCCAGAAGCCCGGTTATATCTTGACGGCAAACACCTTTACTATAACCTGCGTTGCGTCTTGTAGTTATAATATTTGCCAGGTTTCCAAACCCCCCTGAGGGTTAAGTTATATAACGGATCTCAGCACTGCTGCCCACACCCCAGCTCTGGTCTTGTCAACATATCTCGGGCACATACACGGATCAGAATGTGAGATTACATTTCCATTTTCAGTGCATCTGCGGTCGACAGGGCTTCAGCCTGAGCAAATCAGTGGCATGTACTTCAATTGTTATTCAGTGTCTCCGGTCGTATGTGAGGGGTCAGGGGTCTCACTTTGAGTGCTGTCTTTTCTGTTTTCCTGCAGGGCAGCAACAAAAAGGCTCAAAGTAATCCCGGAGCCAGACACACCAGACCAAGGCCCGGGCGGAAATGCATTTTACCTAATCATCTTGTTTCCATCCCCGTTTCATTTCACAGCACATACAGCTGCAGACTGTTTTCAGTTTTCAAAGTAGAAGAAGTGGAGACGTGCAGCAGAGGAACGGAGCAGTTTCCTTAAACGGCTCTTTGAGGATGTGAATGTAAATAATAAAAAAAAAAAGGTAAATACGTGTAATGATGTGTGGACCCCGTTCAGAGAGAGTTCAGCATGCGAGAGGTATGGAGAGGTGAGGACCACGGGGAGAAGATGAGATGGAGTGGTGGAGTACGGGGGGGTCGAGACGTGGGACGTCAGAAAGGTCGAGACGTGGGAGGAAAGACGGAGAAAGGAGTGTAAAATGCCGCTGCGGACGTTACCTTGAAGCTCTAGGGGAATAGCGTGTGGTGAGGACTGCGAGCCGTGCAGAGGAAAGAGGAGGGAGGGAGGGAGGAGGGGGAGGGAGAGGGTGAGGAGGGAGGGGGACCGGAGGCTGAGTGCTCAACAGAACGAGAGAGAGGCGGAGGAGGGAGAGGGGAGGAGAGGCTGAATCACAGGGACAGAGAGCTGGAGTGTGTTGAGAGGCTTTGTGCTCCTCAGGAGGATGAATGATGAGGACTACGGCTCCACTTTCTTCTCCACTGGAGGGTTTTAAACTGGATTTTACTTCTTGTAGATCAACGCTGTGATACCGGATTGTGTTGTACCTGCAGCCAACATCTGTCTGTGGTGCATAACACTGGAAATGCTGGTAAGATTCATATTATTATTATTATTGTTATTAAATGTGGTATGACGGGCTGTTTTGCCCAGATAGTAAAAGATTTCTTAATCTTTTTTTGTTTAATGAATGAAACTCCTTGATATAAATTGGTATATAAATGGCTGCTTTTTTATTTTAACTTGAACATTTACTCTGCTTCAAATTAATTAACTGTCTCCATGCATTTTAATTATATTAATTGGTGATATAAAACATTGCATCAATGTTAACTGATTAATGCATTATATCTATCTATCTATCTATCTATCTATACATACATATATACACACATATATACATATATGTACTGTGCACCAACAGTTTCTATATTTCTTGTCTCTTAATGCAAACATACATTGACTAGATGCACAGAACCTCTTAATATTTTCTTATTGAATTTGCAGTTGTTGCAGTTCTGGTTCTTCTATGTTGATACCACAAAAAAATAAATAAATCAACATCAGCACAGTTGCGGTTTTAGTTCTGATTTACTTATTTTTTTCCTCGTCAAAGATTCAACAGGACAAATCGCTTCCATTAAATTAGAAAAGTTTTTTTTGTTGTTTTTGTTTTAAATGTGAGAATGAGGGGGTCAGGTGGGTTGTTGGTGTCTGGTCATTGAGCCGTGCAGAAGCTGTTGACTGAGTAAAGTGAGGTGGGTGTGACGTCCATTAACAGCAGGAAGCAGAGCTCATATACGCACACAAATCAGAAACACTTTACTCACACCGGTGACAATTAATCATTTAGTGCACAATCAAAAACAATTACATAAATAAATAAATAAAACACTTACAGCAACAGACTGTTTTAATTTTTACTTGGCACTCCCAAGTATTTAAGAACCATCTTTATCATTGCCATCATCTATTTTACGATTATTTTATAATTCTGGTCTATTATGTAAAAATGTCCAATTCTAATGGTTTTATTATAATTATTATTATTTTATTTTAACATTTGTGTAGTTGCTGGGCAACAAAACATTCGGATTATCCTGGGAACCTGGGTGAACCAACCTTCATAGTTATGAGCTCTACATTTTGTATTTGCAAAGTTCATTAGATTGTTCTGTCGCCTGTAGTCATTCAATCATTCATTCATTTGTTTTCTCTAACTGCTCGTTACCTTGTTAGCCTCGAGGTGTGATTGGGCGAGAGGCTGAGTTCACCCTGGACAGGCCGAAAATCTACCGCACTGCTACCATTTAATCAGTCCTGGCTAATTAAAAAAGAAAAAGGGCTCCATGGCCTCTATCAATATAAATACCTCTCTGTGCAACCATTAAACTTTGTTTGTATTCAACGAAATAACCCACATTATCAGACATTTTTAAATATTTGAAACACTGACTTGTTCAATGTTCATGTCTTCTCTTGAAGTGGAAACAATTTAATTATTAAGAAATATTTCAAGACTACAAACGTATGATTAACCCAAAAACTAGAGTGAGATGTGGAGTATTCTGGGTGTAAACAGAAAAACAAAAATGCAAGAAATGGAGGAAAGACAAAATAACAAAAACAAGAAAGTAAATAAATAAAATACAACAACAAACTGTTGCAATTTTTAGGACGGACTTGACACTGCAAGTATTTCTCCTCAGTTACATATTTAAGAACTACAGAGACAAATTTACTGGGAAATGAGGCGAGAACAATCTTTATCATTGTCATATCATCTATTCGTTATTAGGTGCAGGCCTCTATCAATATAAATACCTCACTATGCAACCATTAAACGTCCTTTGTATTCAACAAAATAACCCACATTATCAGACGTTTTTAAATATTTTAAGACTTGTTCAATGTTCACGTCTTCTCTTGAAGTAGAAACAATTTAATCATCAAGAAACTTTTCAAAGCTACAAACGTATAATCAACTCAAAACCTAGAGTGAGATGTGGAGCATTTTGGGCGTAAACAGAAAAACAAAAATGCAAGAAGTCGCGGAAAATAACAAAAACAAGAAAGTACCCCTTATGTGTTTGTGGGGCGCACGAATGTGTTCGCTGTGCACTTGTGTGACGAACGCGAGCGGAAACCGGTGCAGACAGAATGACAGGCCAAGATGTGAAGAGCGAGCCGTCGCGTCTCTGCTCATGTGCTGTGGCAGTCGGCCCTCGGGCGCCTCCGACTCAGCCGTGTCCGTTATTGGTGCGCGTGACCCTGGTGTGCGTCGGGGTGACCCGGCCTGAGAGGCCTGACCGGGCCCCCGCGGTCCTCCTACATATGCCCGAATATGTCACTCAGGGACACGGGGCCTGTCAGAGGAAATTCACTGCATGCATGAACAACAACAACAACAATCTAAACACAGCTATTACAGCGCCGAGGTCTGCAGAGAACAACAAGCGTCCAGTGTACGTTTTTTTATCTTTGCACACATGTTGAAAACTGACACGTCCAGTTGCAAATCGAGCTCGTGGCTCGAAGAACGCGAGGGTGTCGGTCAGCAGTTGGTCCGACACTTCAAAGTGAAGCGGTGCGTTGCCACCAGAATTGGTTTTTACATCATGCTGCCTTAAATCACCCTCTGGGGACAAATAAAGTTTTCTGAATCTGAATGCCCTGACCTTTCCTCCTGCGCCGCACACCGTTCATATTCGTGTTTCTTGGATAGGTCACCATGAGAATCGTAGCTCTCATAATCCATGTGTGTTTTGTTCCCCCTTGTGTGTTTATTCCTCTTTAGACATATACAAAATGATGCAATTGAATTTTTTTCCCCAGGAACTAATTTTTCATGAAGTTACAGAATTGGGTATAAAATAGCATAAAATATCCAGTATAAAGTTATAGTTATATTAATTCTTAGATGTTACTTGATGCCAGCATTTATTTTATATTATTTTTTTTTTGCCTTGCTATTGAAGTTTTTACACAAAATTCCTGAGGTACTTGACATTTCTGACTGTCGGCCATCTTGATTTTGAGTAAAAAAAAAAAAGAAAAAGTTCTTCCACCTGCGCCCAATTGGTGGAAGTGTATGGAGTGACACACAAGTGTCCACTGTGTTGGTTGACATACACTGTCCACTATAGTGACCACTATGCATGAGAGGCACACACAACCAACGCAATCTTCTATTCACTTCTTCTCAGGTTGAAACATTTTGCTTTACTGACTCCAGGTCAGAATTATTTGTGTTGTTTTCTTTTATGTTTTTCTTATATATATATTTATACACACACACAGCGGTGTCAAATCAACATTATACACGTTTTATCCCCTTTCCAACCGGCCCTCCAGACCCCGTGATTCAAAGATAAACAGTCCGTAGCCATTATTTGTAATAACAACTGCAAATAATTGCAATTCTGGTTTTGACTTCCTCTGCTGCTGCACACTCAAATAATATGTTTTCTTGTTCAGCATTATGGATTCAGGCTGTGGAAATTTCCAGATAGATCATTTCAATTAGTGTCATGTAGCAATGAGAGATGTCTGGCGTATGTGGTGGTTTCCTTCTTAATGCATTTTTTTTTTTTGCCGCCATTAGGCCAGAAAGTATTATTCTTCTTTGACAGCGTGACGTATTCAAAGATCATTTAAAATAAGTATTTTAGTGGATTGTGTTTTTGTTGTAAGGATACAGCAGATACGACCTGCTGCCAGAAGTGGGCGACAGGTTCACGATCCCATATCATGTGCATGAAAGTCCCTGGTTTGTTCAAAGGTCCAGGTCAGAGTTCACTACTAAACCAATAAATAACACAGGAATGAAGACAAGGAAGGAGACACAAAAGCGTCTTGAGACCATTTATATCGTTATTGACTATATGTATTGAACTGAACATTTGTTTGACCGATCTGTGACTGAGCAGGTACTTTAGCCGACATGTAGAAACAGTGATGGATGATTATTCTGAAGCAGCAGCTCTGCTGACTCCCAGTCAGTAGTTGCTTTCATAAGTTTTCATTTCTGACTTGACGTCTCATCTTTTTCTGGGTCGAGGGCAGGGAAAATTTAATCACATAGTAGCGTAGGACACCTTTAGGCAGCTGTGAAGTATTTGACTGAAAACGGTTTATCAATCCAGATCTTATTTATTCTCCTGGGACATGAAGAGGTCTAGACCCCCAGCATATTTTCATCTACGCTGAGGATCCCTCCTCTTCCTCAGGGTAGATCAAAAATCAACCTAGCTTAATATCGAGCGCTAACCTGAACCTGAACCTGAAAATGAACAAGTTTCTCACAACACCTGGTCTCAAAATAAGAGTATTCTTAGGAAATGAATGGAGGAACTGCGTCATGCAGTGACTTTGATCAATGCAACCTGGAGCAAGATCTCTTAATGAAATACAGTAACTTGTGAAACAGATGTAATTAGAGAAAGAAACCCTGTTACCCTCTGTAGTTTAGGAAGATAAAGGTCTTAGTCTCATTCGAGTAAAATAATCCAGTTTCTATTAACGTCATGATCTTTTTTAAACAGTATTTTATTTTCATGGACCCCTTGCAATTACACCCCGGACCACTAGGGGTGAGAATCACTGACCTACGCCATCCCAGCTGACTTCAGACAGAGAGATCACCACCCAACCACAGACTGGGCACAGATCAGCCACAACATTAAAACCACTGACAGGAGCAGTAGATGACATGTAGTAAAATGTACAACACTAGATCCCAAACTGATGAGTCTGACACAATATTATTAGGAAGGTGGTCATAATGTTACGCCTAATTAGTGTACATCTAGGGTGAGTTTAGCCAAACGTGAAAATCTTGGAGAAAAAGACCTGAAGAAAACAATCAGGAACGCACCACTGTGTTTGTTGCCTCTACAAAAACCAACACACTCAAAAAAATGAAGCGGTGTCAACATATAGATGACAACACTCACCGCTGGTTTCTGTACAGCAAAGCAAAGCTGGTTGGACTTCTCTTGCACAGAGGCGAGAAAAACACTTTTATCTTTTTTTATTTACAAAGCCCTCAATGGTCATTTACCATCATATATACTGTATCTGTCCCACAGATTCACTCTTTAGTGACTGTGCACCAACATCTCCACAGTAAACTCATGATTGACACCGTCCACTAGTCCTGGACACTTTAAGACAATGCTCTCAAACCTCCTCACCTCAGTGTGCACCTGCTTCATGGAGCACTGTCCATTTTAATCTTTTGTGTTTCTATGTTTTTGTACCTCAACGTCATTGCAAATGAGGGAAACCTCAATGATTTTCAAGATATAATAATAATAATGATATAGATTCAGAACGTGTTGTAGAACCTGGCAACATACACAGGTAAATCTTTCCGTTTGTACCCGCGGTGAAGATGCGGGGGTTGCATCTCTCTAATGTTTGTGTTTGTGTTTGTGTGGGGGGGTGGGGTGGTGGGGGGGCTGCCCCCGCTGTCAGCTGCTCCTCTCCCCATGCCTGGGGTCTTGCCACAGGAAAGATTTCCGCCTGTCATCTTCACTCAAGGTAACGGAGGAAAGCCCCTTTAATGAGTCCCGTCTTATATCCTTCCCCCCAAAAAATAATAGTTTTACTTTTGTTTTACCACTCGTAGCATCTGTCAACGTCAAAGACTGAACTTAGTCAGGACTTGAAACACTCACTTAAAGTCATATACAGTGTTCACACGTACACATATTTGTTTAACTTTCCTTTTTAAACTGCATGAGTCATAGATTATATAATCTGTTAACTATAAACAGAGGCTAAACTACGCTTGACGTCCAATAATCTCCCTCCAGCCCAGAAGAGATTCTTTCATAAACACATTTCCCATTCAGAGCCTCGGCCTTGAAGAGGGAAATCACTTGATCATTGTTGCTGCTGCCGAGTGCTTATGACACACATGCGACACAAAATCTATTGAGAAACTCATAACCAGATAGATTTTAGATGACTATGAGCGAAGAGAGAAAAATATTCACTGTGGCCCCGCGGTGATATATACGTGCAGCACGGTTACTGTACGGTCAAGGAACTACTACAAGACAATGTGATATCTGAAGAATATGGCTACGTTATGGGTTTGTTTCAGCCACAAGTTAAAATAGTGTTGTTTTTGGCTTCAGGCAGCAGTTGTCTCTTGAGTACCTACTGGCAGAAGGTTAATATAGAGGAGCATTTGGTAGTTAAAGAGCCACGTGGAGCCTTAAAACAGAGCTAAAAGAGAGAAAATCGTCCCTGTTTTGTGCATTTTTTTGGTTTGTTTTTTTGTTGATGAACAAATTGGCAATATTGACTTTAAAAGTAATGCATTGTCAGCTTTGTGTTATTTTTCTCTGCTGATTTCATGCCTGCTTCATACATCTATCAGATCAGCCACAACATTAAAACCACTGACAGGAGAAGTAAATAATGTTGATTCAATGTTCTGCTGGGAGACTTTTGGACCTGGTTTTCATTCGTGTGGATGTCACTTAGACATGTAGCGCCCACCTAGACCTGACCAGACACCCCCACCCCATAGCAATGACGCTCCTTGATGGCAGCTGCCATTTCCAGCAGGATGCAGCCTTTAGGAACAACTAAAAAAAGAAGAAAGTAAAAACTGTAGTTCATCTAGTGGCCACTTGATCCCCATAGACCCCCATGTTAAAAAGCCCAACATTACAGCATTATTAAACATATTTACAGCCAAAAAACGATTTTGGTCTCAATAGTTTATTTCACTATTCATGACAACTGTATGGGGGTGAATTCTTTCTAATTTATTGTTTATTAAGGTTTAAAATTCCACATAATTAAGGGTGTTTCTGCTTTGAGTGACAGGTGTTAGCCTGAGCTAACAGGTAGCAGAGAGTTGGGTGGGCGGGTCTCAATGTACTACACGACCATATTTGGAATATCCGCGTGTGGGCGGAGTAAAGCTCCACTGTGGGCTTCATTTTCGAGGTTCAGAATCCAATGGGTGACGTCACCATGGGTTTTGTCCATCGTACTAACAACACTGTGTTACCAGACACCACAGGACCAAACACGAGTGCTAATTCCTCACGAGCCTCAGCTGTTCATTTACTTAAGCGTGTGTGAGCTGCATGCTTAATAAAAGATACACGGATGTCACCGCTACTCAGAAGGCACATCAGCCTTTTTCAGAGAAACACATCCAGTATTTCCATTCTGCGAATGCTTGCATGATGAAGAGTACGGAGGCGCCGCGGTGGCGTCGAATCAGGCAGTCAGAAAGTCACTCAGCTCAGTTTTTTTTTTCTTTCTTTCTCATATATTCTCACCTGAGGCAGCAAAACTGGGATCCACGCTGCACATTTCAAAATCAGTGATGATGAGAGCGACCATGTTAGATGGGAAAGAGCCCTCAGCTTAGCTCAGGGATATAGAATAAAGGAATATATATATATACAATCCCACATCACAAGCCAGATGGTCACACATCGCACCTATTTTATATTCCTGTTAATTTTAGAATTTTCTTCACAGTCTGAGTCTTTCTGCCCTTATCTATTGTTTGTGTAATTTGTTTGTCTGTTAAGTAGCTTGTATCTATGTGTTAATGTGCTGCATTACATTTAATTTGCAGAAGCAAATAAGGTTTGAAAGGAAACATAATGCCAACATAATGTCATATACTGAAATAATGCCTGTAGTTGTGACCACAGGAGCATTAAACTGTTATCTCTCAGCTCAGACTGTGGTCTGCTTTTTTTTTTCATACTGCTGTGATTTGAGTCACGAAGTGTTGGTTAACTTTAAATTGGATCCATGCTCTTCACTAACCTTAACCAAGGGGATAATGCTGCCTAAACCTGCATCACACTGATCCAACGCAAAAAAAAATACTAATAACAACACCAGCCGCACTGTGCAAATGTACTGTATAATTTCTAGGAGGCAGCACTGACACAGACTAAACAGAATGACACAGAATGTTCCTGAAAGTCAGTGAGTCACACCTCGTTTGCAGACTATAAGAATATCCAGTGCAGGAGAGACACTCTTTAATTTAAACACAGGACTATATTAAGATGTTTTGCTCGACTCTAACAACGGCAGTGACAAAAATACTGGTTTTCAACACATGCTCCTTGTGGATAATTGCGTCACTATGGACAAACATTAAATGCACCATATATGGGGGCACTTTTTGGTGATATAAAGAGCTTTACGTATGTCAAACTAAGCATATTCAGGTAATATTAGCCTATTTTTTGTTGCATACAACAACCACAATGTTATTGCATGAAGCTGATGTGCAGCCAATATAAAAAAAAAAAAAACGAGGAAACCTTAATCGTTTAACCAAGCAATAAGGCTGAACGTCACTGCCACCTGTGTGCAACCCATCATGACGTCACCCATTGGATTCTGAGCCTCAAAAATGAACATCGAAGTGGGCGGAGTCCGCAGTCGCCATGTTGGATCATCTTTACTCCGCCCACATTCGGAACGTACTTAAATATACAGAATTTTAAACGTTGATAAAAAATAAACGAATAACTTAACAAAAAAAGTCACCCCCCGTACAGTTGTCACGAATAGTGAAATAAACTATTAAGACCAAAATATTTGCTTGTACCAGGCTGTAAACATGTTTAATAATGCTGTAAAGTCGAGCTTTTTAAAATGGGGGTCTGTGGGGATTTGCTCCCTTTTGGAGCCTCAAGTGGCCACTCGATGAACTGCAGTGTTATGCACTTGGCGCATGGCCTTCATCTGTTGCCGCTTGGTGCAAACACACAGACTTCATAATATTAATGTGAATAGTGTTTCCAGTCACACACACATGTTCAATGTTTTACTTAATACTAAACAAAGCCGTGTCAGAGCTCATCCAGACATCCGTATAGAGATGCTTGATTAAAACTATGCAGACATGCCAGGTTTATATTTGCATTTATTTTCATGGGTGGATATGCATATTTGAATTTAGACTGATATTCACACTCAGAGCAATCAGCATTTACTGCGAGTGCAGACGCAGTTTGAGGTCCTTTCTTATGCGATTCCTCTGAGTCTTCATTAAATTCTGTACAATATGCTGGTCACAGAACGTACGCACAAACACACACACAGGTGTTTTTTTTTTTCTTCTTACCTCTAAAGAACCACTCATTATCCTCAAGAAGCTCCACTGCTGACAGCAGTCAAAGGAATCCAAGTCTCACAGCGTTTTGTTTCACTGTGCCTCTGCACCCAAAAGTCGCTTCTGCAAATATCTGGACCTGGTTTGGTTTTGTTCTGGTCTGAATATGTCTATTCCTGTTACCCTTTGTTTTCTTGGATGCGCGCGCCCTCCTGCTCTCCAGTCCACTGAGCAGCATAAATGATTGAAGGATTCGTGCATTTAGTTGTCAGCCAAGAGAGACATTTGGTACTGGACTCAGAGTTTCGACATGGGCGCTGACAGCGTCGAGGTGCTTCCAACAGCGTTAGGTCACTGGAATAGCATGTAACCAGAAAACACGCGTAATGTAATCACAGTCCGTACTTCCTGGATGAAAACAGAATTGTGAAACTAAAGGCAGAATAATCTGTCAAAACCACTTGTGTCACCATAAATATAATAATGTTTAAATGTCCGAGCCGTATAATAATATTTTAGCCTCTCCAAGCCTGACACGTCATTGAATTACGTGCTTGACTTGATTTATTGCACAATATCACAGCAAACTTAGAAATAAGAGGTATTTTTGCAAGAGATGCAGCTTTGAAAAAAAAAAAAACGTATATAGCAAGATTTTAAACAGCAAAAATGTCTGATTATAACTGGTCGTAAGTTATAAACTCTAAAAAATAAATCTCTAAATGTGTGGATGGTGCAGAATATCATGTTTTTTTCAGCTAAAAGCAAAAAGCTACATAGGAACAAACTGCACAGAGCAAATTGAGGTGAAAAACATCAAAATAATAGTAGATGTGTTGCACAATGACACCAACCGTTAACTAACGGTAAAACAGAGGCGTCTGTTTCTTCTGCAGAGTGAGTTTGCTCGTGTGAAACGACCTCTTTCAACGTCCTTCCGCAGTTTAATCCTTTTAGAAATAAGCTTTAATGACAGTTGGGGCGGGAAGTATTTTTGTATGTGTTGTTTTGTCCAGAGGGATTTTAAGTGGCAAAATTAGAAAATGAAATGAGCTACGGAGTGGGTGTTAACACTTCTGCGTGACGAGGGAGGACTTGTGGTCCCAACAGTTGCATGATTGATGATGATGGAGGAGGAGGAGGAGGGAAAAGCGTGAATAAAGATGGTTGACATGCAGATTAATGACAAACAGAAATATGAGCTGCTGGATCATTGCTTGGACAGGTGATTTAACGGCCTCTTGCTTCATTAATTTATTTTTAATCGTGCATTAGGACTGTCTCCGGGCCCAGGACATGGTGTCCTGATCCTCCCCGACACCAACACCATCACACGGCTTCGCACACCAGTCCGGCCTGGGCCATGACCGCTCCGCTTCCCAACGTCAGCGTTCCCGGGAGTACGGAGGCTCTGCTGGTGACCACCGACTGCCCCTTCAACCTGACGGCGGCGGCTCAGGAGGGACTAGGCTCCGGAGGGTCGGTGGCCCCCCTCTGTACCCTCTGCTGCTGCGGGTTTCTCAATCGCACCCTGGCGGTGGTGTTCATGGTGAGCCTGGCGTTTGCCATCGTGATTGGGAATGTGGTCACGCTCACTGTCTTTGTGCAAACGAGGCAGTCGAGGACACCTCAAGGATACTTGAAAGGTAAAAAATGTTTTACCAAGAAGTGCATGATGGGAGTCGGAACATTTCCATTTGATTAAAACCGAACAGAACGCGGAGGATCCGTTAAAGCACGCGGTTTTTGAATAAGTAACGCTGAACACTGGGAAGTTGTGCTTTTGTCTGGAAGTGACATCTCAAAGGTGTAACTACAGTAACTTAGTTTTTACCAACAAATTCCTCCAAACAACTCTCTCTTCCTGGGGCTCCTCAGTCTTGCGTCGCCCCTCAACTACGACTAAACTCGATCTAAATATCGATAGTATTGATACAAATGCCAGTATCGGTATCAAATCGATACTAGCGTGATGAGAGTGATACTTTTGTTCCAGTTTCTCTTCTATACGTCCAGTAAATTAGAGTTCATGCAGCTTCTCTCCAAGTCCGTGGAGCTTCTCCATCCTCACCTGTAGTAAAAGGTGGATATGGACAGAGTTTGATACTCAAGAGTCAAGATCACTTCATTGATCCCTACAGGGAAATTGTTTGGTTCAAGATACACTAAGATAAGAAAGAACATATATGAACCAGTCAAAATAAAATACAATAAAATAATCTTAAAAATAGAGTAAGAACAATAATGAGGCCATAAAGAATTACAAAAAAGTCTCCAGTCCAATCTGCATTGGATACAGACATGAGATATAGAGGCATTTTAAAGTGTCTCAGTCCCAAAGTGTCACTCAGATCTTAAAATCACAGCAGCGTCACACAGCTGGTGCTGATGCTGTTGTTGAAAGGCATCGATACTCGGAAGAGAAGATAATTACACGGGATGCAGAGTCACTTCTTTGGTGGAAAATGACTGAGCCAGAATTTCCCTCTCTGAGCAATTTTTATATTTACTATCACATTGTTGCTTTTGTTTATTTATTTTGCTCGAATGACTACTGTTACTGACTTTATTTTCCATTGTCGTTGTGTTGTTTACACTGTTCCTTTTTCTTATTTTGCACTAATGACTTTTATTCTGCAACAACCGTGTAGTAAAAGGGGAATTATTTGCTTAAACAGGTTTATTTATCCTGTATTTTACCATAAACATAATCAACTAAGAAATCCAATGATCATGTCATTTCAAAAAAGTACCAGTATCGGTAATACTAGCCTATATTTACTTGGTATCGGACTGATACCAAAATTCCCAGTATCGCCCAGACCTTTTTTTTTTTATCCGTAGGCACATGTTTATGTCTTAAAGTCATATTTACAGTGATATGTGATATGTGATACCTTAGAGCTACTCAAAGGTGCATGGAAGCAGTTGAATGAGGCTTAGCTTGAGCTCTGCTCGCCACCATAGAGAGGTTTGTGAGCGGGTTTCCAGCTAAACATTCAGCAGAGTACGAGTCTTCGTCAACTCAAAATATGAGCCTCTGACAATTTGGAACGGAAACAAATTAAGAGGCCACTTGCAGATGGCACATCCACGTCATTAGGACAAATGAATTGTTTCCTTCAGAGAAAAGCTGTCGTGCACATTAGAATCGCTTCATAAACTCTGCATCTCTCTTCAAACGCTCTACTCGCCTCATATAAAGTTGCCATTAGAGTCGCTCAGTGTAAAAACTACACACAATAGTAGATGAATGAATATTTCTCTGCTATCGATGTGGCCTCATCAGATATATACACTACTACTAGTCAACAGTTTTAGACCAGCATCAGTTTCCTCTTGTATAGTTGGTCAGAGCTTCATCCTGCAGCAAGATAATTACCCAAAACTTTAGTCCAAGCTCTACCAGATCTACCTCAGGATGAAAACAAGATGGAAAGCTTGAAAACATGGAGTGGACCATGGCCCAGTCTCTAGACTTTAACCCCATGGAGCTGGTTCATGATGAACAGGACAGAAGAGTGAAAGCAAAGCTCCCTACACACATGTGACACACATTTCTGGGAAGAACTCTCTGAAAAATATTTCAGAGAGTTCTTCTGCCAATATTTCCATTTTAGAAAGAAACAATGTGTTCACATATTAAATCAGACAAAGATGGTTACTGTGATGAGTCCGAAGCTTAGAATAGATTTTGGGTTATATATTGATTCCATGTTTTGTTTTTCAGTTGCTTATTCGTTCTATGCTTTCATTTCAGAGTAAAATGAGGCATTAAACTTCACACATTCCAATAAAAAAAGTAATATTAGAGAGTTCTAAAACTTTTGACTAGTAGTGTACATCCCTGTCAAAGTATGTTCATGCACAAAACAGGGGGCCTTGCAGAAAAAAAAAAAAAAAAAAAACTGTGGGAAGCACTGCTCTACAAAATTGGAAACGCATTGAATCAAATTACAAAAGTATGAGAACATCTTGGAAATGTTTACGTCTGTGTATGTAATTTAGATTGTGTCACTGACCTCCTGAGACCTGAGCTGTTCTACATTTCTCTTTATCTTGGATTAGTAGGACCCTAAGAACTATAAAGGTCAAGCATTGTGTTTGAACAGGAAGTAGTTTTTGGGAAAAATTATGTCCTCATGTGTGGACACGGGGATTATTTCATTTAATAATATTAATATGAATAGTATATCAATGTTACCAATACGTGATAAAATATAAAACTGTTAATTCTTATATCGGAACATGACTGCGTAACAGCAAAATTACATTGAGTACTTGCTAATTAGCAACATTATAGCTTGTTACTGTTGATAGAATTGTCATATTAAACCAGAAAAGTTAATAAACATCAATAAATAAGTTGATCACTCATGTTTCTACACCAACTACTATCTAGTTATGAGGATAAAAGTTGAAATTATATAAATAATATCGATATTCCAAAGTAAATTTGAACTAAAACTCTTCTTCTCTCCAACAGTGTCCCTGGCCATAGCAGACATGATGGTCGGTGTCCTGGTGGTTCCTTTCTCGGTCTACACCGAAATCTCTCTGATGGTGACCAGCGTGCCTCCCAACTGGTACCAGGGCAGCTCCACATCCCCGGCCTCCTCTTCCCCCGTGGGCGGACTCGTGAGCCCCTGGCAGCCCTGCATGCTGATCGGCCCCGTGTTCGCCGGGTGCACTTTCGTGTCCATCAGCACCATCTTCCTGATGACCCTGGAGCGCAGCGTGGCCATCTTACGGCCACTCCACAAGGACTCCCTGGTGACCAGGAGACGGACCCTGTTCCTCATCCTGGTCTCCTGGGCCGCCAGCTTCCTCCTGGCTCTCGCGCCCCTCATGTTCAGCGGCAACTTCACTTTGGAGTACAATGAGTGCAGTCGTATGTGCAACTACGCCCCTCTGTTGTTTGGGAACCGGCTGCCGCCTGACGCCAACATCCTGCTGCTGTTCCCGGCATTCGACTTCATCCTGCTCGGTGGCACGTTGGCTATCAACATTGTGTCTTTCACTAGCATCCGACGCTACTCCCGAAAACGCAAACTTCTCTCAGAGGGGAGTCTGAGCGACACAGGAGGAGGAGGTGGAGGAGGGGGAGGAGGTGGAGGAGGATGCCCTCACAGGCCGTCCTTTTCAGACATCAAAGCAGCCAAGACAATTGGCATATTAACATTTGCCTTCACCGCTTCATTCTCCCCCATCGCGGTGTTTGTGTTCGGGAACGTCGTGGGATACACGTGGTGTAAATTCTCCTTTTTTGCCTTCTGGATTCTGACAGGAAACAGTTGTTGTAATGTCATTATCTACAGCGTCAGGGACCACCGCTTCAGGAAGGGCGTGACCCTGCTCTTTCAGCGGGACCACTCCCCTCCACACGGCGAGAAGAGCTGCGGGACACACTGAGTGTTTTCAACAAGCGTGTGCTTTGCGACGTCATGTTGACTTGAAATTTTGAGAAATACGCTCATGGTTCTGGAAAGGTCAATTCTCTCCCGCTCATGTTTGCACGTAAATATCAGGCTTAAGTTGGCATGCAGACAGGAAATAAGTTAGTGTGGCTTTACACAGCGATAACGAAATCAGCCTGTTTGTTTCTGTGCAAAAAGTTTGAAAACTGTGTTAGGTTTTATGTGTTCTTGGCCAGAAGCAGTTGTTAGGCAACCACTCCGGGAGGTGAGCAAACACTGCCAAGAAATAATCTGGTAAACACAATAATTTAGAGAGGAGGAGTAGAGCAGATTTAATCTTTGGAAGAAGCCAGGGCTTCTGTTGTGTACCCGTTTCCCTGGTTTCCTGTCTTCATGCTAACCTACTAATTTCTCAGCCGGAGCATTATTAATGTCAGTTAATTTGCCAATTTGTGCGAGCCAGCGGAATACGTCCCCAAATAATGTAAATTCCACGTGAAATACAAGCAAAACAATCAATATTTTTGTTGCAGAGAATTGTGAAACAGGTGCCGCACACACAAACAGATCTATGCATCGCATGATGAAACAGCTTTCAGGTTCGGACCAAACGCACACACACACATATACTGTAGATCGCGAATAAACCACGGGCCCTTGTAGCTACTCTACTGCCGCAACCGTCCTCGTTGTCTCCTCTGGTCTTCGGCTTTCGTCGCTGTGGAACATCTGTCCTCAAGCTTTCCTTCAGAGGGCTGTCATGAGCCGTTCGTTAACTTCAGGAAACCCACCTACCGTCTCTCCAGAAAGGTCTACTGACACTGCTGCACAGTGCAGCATATATTTTTTTATGTCATTCGTGTAGAAGTTAAGCAGCTGCGGCCTCCTCTTCTTCTTTGTAATAATGTGGAATACAAAGTTTTGTTTGTTTTGTTTTTTTTTTGATTAAGGGAGTAGCTGATACCATTGATTTTAATCTGTGGTTTTACATTCTGGAGCATCAACTTTTGTCTGTCGCAATAATTACGTCAGAAATGCACTTAATCGGTTACTATTCGAGCCATCTGCATCGTGCCACATTATTTGTTTTTACTTTCTCAAGCATTTTATAATATCAGTTATTTTTGTCGCCAAATGAAAGAATAATCGGTTTAATTATTACACCAGTGCTGACGAAATGAATGGGAGACCAGCCACAGAGATGAAGCGTAAGAAAAGCATCGTGATTAGAGCGGACCCTCAAACTCAAACTGTGCCGGTCGATCTTTTCTTTCAGGGTGTGATGTATTTGTACCATAAAATGATCTGTGTCAGCTATAAGTCTTGTGTATTGCTTGGGATTCTGTATTGTGCAATTTGACAATATAATAATAACATACAGCAATGAGGTTGACAAGCATTTTGAAGCATAAATTGTCTTTTATTTCCATTCATGGAAAAAAAAAAAGTGGCGGCGTGTAATTGTGACATAAGTTGACGGCCTTTGAAAGTCAGAGAATCTGGAAAAATGGAAGACTAATAAACACTATGAAGAAGATTCTTGCCATTAACTGCTTGTGATTGTCTGAGATTTCTTTTTTTTGTAAAGGAACAGCTCAGCATTTTGGAAAATATGTTTATTTGAACTCTTGCTAAAAGTTGGATGGAAAGATCAAGACGATAGAATGTGAGGCTAAAGCCTTAAAATGGTTAAATAAGCATAATATATATAATATAAAGGCGGTTATCAACTGTGTTTATACGCAATCAATCAAACTTTATTTAAATTGATTGATTGATTGATTGATTGATTGATTGATTGATTGAAAACAAGAGTCCGTTTCAGTGTTGGTGCAAAATAAAATGTGAGCGGTTAACGGGTTATTGGAGGAATTAGTCTTAGATCTGCATTGTGCTTCTCAGGCTACGAGCTACATGCTGCAGATGTCTTGTTAGAGGATCACAGATTCATGCATTCGTCATTTCACCATCTGTATTCGTAAATTTTGTGTTTTGTTAACAAACAAATCAGCCGCAGAACTCTGCCTGGCACATCTGGCCCCAAGCTGGCACTGAGTCACTGTACAGCACTGCAACAGTCGTGCATAATTTACTACTAGTGCTTGCATTGGATTTGGTAATAATAATAATAATAATAATAATAAACGTGGGAACATTTCGTCTTTGAGTTTAATGCAGCTCACCAGGACACTAATGCTTTCAGCTCACAGCTGAGATATTCACAAGCTGCCGGAAAACCACCTCAGCATTTACCCCATTTATCCAACTGGGACTAAATTTGTCCTCTTACATAATGTGTGGAGGAGCTTCAGTAACGCCACGGGATCCCTGGATACTCAGCAGGGGGGGAACCTTTGATAGCGCGCAGGTAAGACATGTGAAAATATAAAGCTGAAGCCTGAAGAGGGGATGATCTTGAAACCCAACAAGTTGATGAGTGTGAGTGTGTGTTTCCAGCAATGAGGACAGAGGTCGTATTTTAAAGATATGCTGTTATTTTGGAATCAGAGGAGATATTCATACACTTCAGTTTTATTTTATTCATACTTTATTCATATAGCATCGGTAACAATACAAATAGTCTCAAGACGCTTTATAAAACCCAGCCTGAGCAGTGTTTCCTAATAATATCGCCTAAGACACATTTTTGGTTGATTAGACATTTTATATATATATATTTTTTTTTTTAATTTAATTTCCCACCTCAAACACGCTACTGTTGCACAATAATAATAAAAAAAAATATTTGAACCTGTGTATTATTTGAATTGGTTAATATTGAATGGAAAATAATGTATATTTATAAATAGCACTAGGCCGAGTTTAATGTAGAACACATATAGTTGGTGGGGAGTCCCTACTTAATCTCTCCATCAGTTTGGGGAAAAAAAAAAAAAAACGTTGAAGAGCCCTGGACTAAGAGAAGCATGTCTAGAGAGTAATGGTCCTAGCACAGAACCCTGAGGAACTCCAGAACTTATTTTTGTATAAGTGGAAGAATCAGTCTGATTCAGACCAGTCTACTCCAGTTCCTTTTCATTTCTATCTCACAAGTCTCTGTAGTAGAACACTGTGATCAATAGTGTCAAATTCAGGATGAGTTTCCATCGTCTGAATCCATGAGGAGCTCGTTGGGAACTTTAACCAGAGCTGCTTCTGTTCTACGATAAACTCTAAAACCTGACTGAAACTCTTCAAACAAACCAAATGGTCACACAGCTGATTAAAATTTTAGAAATAAAAGGAAGATTGGACATTGGTCTATAGTTGGTAGGTTTTTTAAGTAAAGTTTTAATTACAACAACCTTCAAAGACTTGACATATCTGGTCAATAAAGATAAATTCATCTGGTTCAATATGGTTTAATACTGAATAGTTCCTACGGATGTTTCTACGGGGCTTTTTTTCTCTAATGACTACAATGCTATTAATAAAGAAGGTCATGATGACATTACTACTGAGGAAGTGAGAAGCTGTGATCAGAATTCACAACCATCCCCACCAGAAAATAAATGAGGAACATGTGGAACGAGACGGAGACGATGAAAGAGGGAGAATAAATCATGACCAATATAAATATATATTTATCACTTATCAAAACGTGTTTTTTATTATATGATGCAAAATTATTAATCAGTACATTATGTGCCTATATTATCATAGTCTTTGGAGACTTGAGGCTGACGGCGCTGTGTGATATCAAAAGGTTTTCACAGAGCGACCCACATAGCGTGGATACTCGCTGCAGGGCAGTGGAAACTCTTCAAAATACATCCCGACCCCCCCCCTGCGTGTCTGGGGATTTGAATTCGAAGCATCAAAGCCATTATCTTCCACAGTATATAAGCAGGTATGCATCTTGCATACCTGTTAAGATTACAGAGCGTCTCTTTCTCGACTGTCTCCGCCGCCTCCGATTCATTCTTGAATATAAACGACACAATTAAAGGCACTTTGAAGTTTTAACACCGCTACGATCTGAATCACGCGTCGTCTTCGGAAAAACCTGTTACTGGAGCCCCTGCAGGCACAAATTAAAGGTGACGGCCCATTTACCATCCTCACAGCTCTCTCACCTATAGGTCACAGACGTTATCACCTTCCGACAGCAAGTTTAAATTCAGCCATTCGCATTTCCACCTGTGTTATGCACGCTATCAGAAAAATATGAAAAAAATTAGGAGGGCAATTAGGAGGGCGAAGAGAGGTACATAAAATTAAAGAGCAAGAGAAGAAATACACAAAAGTGGGTGGGAAAAAGAAGCATATTATGTGTAATGACGGGCAGTAACAGAAGAAAAGAAAGAATATGTAAAAAATGTAAATAGCAGATTTGGTACGGCAATAAATAATGTGAAGCACATGAGTATTACAAGTGTAAAGCTTGAGTTATTAGAGCTCAGGAGGAGAATAACGTTGGGACCAAAGGTTGGTCTCCTCCTCTAGACTAGATAATTAAATACCAGGTCCAAAAGTTTCCCAGCAGAACGTTTAAACGTTATTAACTCCTCCCGTCAGTGGTCATAATGTTGTGGCTGACAAGGCCTGCTTTTCCAGTTTTTCAGGATGCTTTTGTTCCAGGTGCCTCCGCAGTTTTGTCGTACTGCCGCTTTTCCGTCCATTCAAAGTATAATTTCGGCCTTTTACGAAGCAACGTGGCTTCCTTTATTTTGTATTGGTGGCTCGTCTTCACCGGCTGCAGCTGCCAATACTCCAGCTCGCTGCCAACTGGCCAAACTCAGATGTGCCGGATTCATGGGAAACTGCAACAGGATGCACCGCTACGCCACAACAGAGAAGCTGCAAGCTCCTAACGTTAATATTCGAGACTTAACAGTCTCACTCGACTTAAAGAAGCAGAATTTAATCCGAGAAGAAAAGCTCCTAATGTAAATAAAGTTTATGCAAGAGTAACTTTTGTTATTTTGCAGTTTGCATAGTATTAAAACACGGGAACACCAACACAAGGCGAGCTCACACACAGTCACGTCACAGGATGAAACACGCCTGTTAACAGTGTGGAAACAATGTGGAAAAAAATGATCACAGATGTTTTTCAGGGTAGAAAAAGCAGCTTCACTTCCTTAAGAAACATCTACAGAAAGTACAACGCTAATTTGCAAGTAAACAAAAACAAAAAAACATGTGCGCGGTTCATTTGTTAGTCAGAATCATTTAAATGTGTTCAAATTTCTAGGGATAGCACACACGACTTACAGCTCAACCTTTTTTTTTTTTTTTTTGAAGTTTTATTTTTAAATTCACATTTTGAGGAGCGGAAAAATAAACTGTAAATAGAAAAAACCGGGGCCGGCCGTGAATTTGAGGTGAAGAAATGACTAAATTGCGTTATTTTTTACGGAAACTGCAGGATCGGCCTGGTTTTTCTGTGTAACTCCCTGTCGCTATAGTTACGCCACAACACAACCACACAGCGATGCCACCAGCGAGAGACACAGGTCAGGGCTGTTTGGAGTCAGGGCAAGGTCATGTATTGTTGTTGTTTGCCCCCCCCCCTTCTCATTTCATTGTCCTTATGAATTTTTAATTGTCTCTCTAAGCTCTTTAGGCAAGAGATGTGTGTCAGAACCAATAAAGCGCAGAGACCACCTGTGGCTGGTGTCTGTTTTTGGCTCGACAGCGGAAAGGGCAAAGGCAGAGATGGCTGAGGGGGGGAGGGGGGGCGACGGGGAGGGAGGGGCTGGTGGGTTTTTGGGGGCCGATGCTGTGATTAGTCCACATCGGGAAGAGCAGGCCACGTCTACGCCAGGTTCCCAGGAGAACGACTGGGTGTAGCAGTCTAAATATCGACAGTATCGACAGCAAGGCCAGTATCGGTATGGAATCGATAATAGCGTGATGTGAACGATACTTTTGTTAGTTTCCCTAAAGACTTAATGCAGCTTCTCTCCAAGTCTGTGGAGCTTCTTCATCTTCACCTGTAGAAAAAGGTGGATATGGACAGAGTTTGATACTCAAGTCCAAGCATCACAGCAGCGTCGCACAACTGGTGATTTTATAAGAGAAGACAACTACACGAGATGCAGGACCTTCTTCTTTCTCACATTTCCCTCTCTGTGCAATTTTTATATTTATTATTTTGCTCAACTGACTTTGCATTGTTATATTTTTGTTACATTGTTACTAAAATTACTTTTTTTCTAAAACAGTTGTGTAGCAAAAGGGGAATTATTTGTTTTTTATACTGTTAAACTGTTTAATATTGTAATAGTTAATATAAACTGGTTCAAATGTTGTCCAAACATTATCACAATCAACTAACATTTATGTTATATTCCATTTTTTTAGCATTTTTCTTTAACTTCCTGCTCACACTGTATTGCATTGCTTGTTGTAATATATTTTTTATATATTCTTTTGATATTTTTATATTCTATTTTTTAGTCCAGCTATATGTGAACTGTTTGTGATGTTAACAATGAGAATTTCCCCACTGTGGGATGAATAAAGTCATATGTTATCTAATATAGTGTCAGAATGTTGTATGTTCTTGTATATTTTGCACATTCTTATCAAATTTGATACTGTCTTTTATTGTTTCTTGTATATATTTTCGTACCTAATGAACTAATTTCCCATACGTGGGATAAATAAACGTCTTATGTCTTAAAGGCAAAGTCGGTATCGGCCGATACTTGCCCTGTATTTACTTGGTATCGGATCGAAACCAAAATTCCCAGGAGTCAAATTAATCTGTAACATGATACTGAGCTTCTGCTTCCATGACTTTATCTTTATTATAATTTTTATTTGTGTCTTTATCCCATCTCCTCTCTACTTCCTCTGACAGTTTCCTGAAAGGTTTCCTGCTGCAGGCAACGCTGTGTCCAGAGAAGGATATTATTACATCTGTTGAAATCTTTGTAGAGGAAATGATCGAAAAAGGAGATTTTCCTTCTTCTGTCTCAAATACAGATTTGTTGCGATAGCTAACGAGTCCCACTGGATGCAATTATTTCTATTCTCTCCACAGGAAATCAAACAAACACATGTATAAGTGTTACGGGAACACAGATTTAGTTTACCACAGTTTATACGAACCAGCGTGAGGCAAGCCGTCCCACACCGATCAGCCATAACATTAAAACCACTGACAGGAGAAATTATTAACATTTAAACCATCTTGTGACAACTCAGTGTTCTGCTGGGAAACTTTTGGACCTGACATTCATTCATGTGGATGTTACTTAGACATGTAGCACCCACCTAGACCAGACCAGTAAAACAGTGCAATTTATTGGACAATTTTGGATTAGCAGTTGATTTGATTGAAAAATTGCAGTTAATGATTTCAACCTAATTTTTGCACTCTCTAAATTCATTCCTCTGGTGGTTTAGTCTTGGCCTCTGGGCCATATGTGATATACGTTATTTCAAACATGCAAATTATATGTTTATTTGAGCAAATAAACAAATACAACAAATAACCCTGCATAAAAATAAAAGAAGACTCGAGGTGTTAACCTCCTGAGACCTGAGCTTTTAATTGCTATGCATTTTTAATTTCTCAAAGTTCTTTGGGATCAGGACAGGAAGTATTAGTTTTTGAAAAAACAACAACAACAAAAAAACAAAACAATGTCCTCACATGTGGACATTGGGATTATTTCATTATTTATATATAATAAAGTCACCGATGTGTGACAAGATATAAAACTGTTTATTTTAATATCTGAACATGGCTGAGCAACGACAGAACAATGAAGTCCCAACGTCCTTAATCATGTACTTGCTAATTAGCGACGTTGTAGCTCGTTGCTATTGATAAAATTTGTTACATTTGTGAGTCATATCAAACTAGAAACATTAATAAGCATAAATGTTTTAACCTTTGCTACCACTAGGTGGCAGATTAAAGTGTCAACTAATGTGGACAATTAGTTTAAATGGAGCAGAATAAGCTGTAATAAAACCTAAAACTTCATGTCCCCATATGAGGACGTAGGGTCTCTGGAGGTTAAAGACTGCGAACGTTTTTACATCATACACTTTAGATGCATGTAAAAATTGCCACTGCGAAAACAAAATGGTAAGCATTATATGCTTTATAACATTATAGTATATACTGATCAGCCACAACATTATGACCACTGACAGGAGAAGTAAATAACATTTAAACCATCTTGTGACAATTCAGGGTTTTGCTGGGAAACTTTTTGACCTGTGTGGATGTTACTTAGACATGTAGCACCCACCTAGACCAGACCAGACCAGACACCCCCCTCCCCATAGCAATGACCCGTGCGAGTCTGACACACACACAAAAACGGTTCAAGAACAACTAAAAAGAAAAAACTCAAATTGACCAGACAAAGTGATAAAAAAAAAAGATGTGAATCTAAAAGTTATAACATCTCTGCTCCACACACCCACTGAAGAAACCACCTGTTGCCTACGTTAAACGTAAAATATACTAATTTGAACTTCTCTGGGGTCAGTTTATTAATATTTTTAATCATGCACGAAGCTGAAAGGACCCTTGAACAAGTCACCGAACTAGTTTCCTCTGAGAGTCTTCTCTCATTTCCAGACATAATTGGCATAATATGCGTAATTGACGACGCAAAGTGTCGCCCAGACCAATGGAGAAGACACATGGAACGAGTTATTGTTAGACTGCTATAGCGAGGTTGGAGTTCAACTATTCACTCGTCCACTCAGAGATAATCAGTCCGTGACGTGGGCTGATTATCTGCTACCTCTCGACTATAATGTGCTTTCCCATCCGCTGAGAAGTGAATTGCTGGTCTGTTTTTTTTTTTTCCAGATTTCAAAACTTCTCACTCTATTATCAAATATATAAATCAAGTCACGGCTGAAAGGTGGCGCAGGGAAAATTGGATGAACGAGTCCAGCTGGTGGTGTTATGATTAAAGCTTATAATTGAGTGCATATGCAGGGATGGGAAAAAAATAAATAAAAAAATAAAAATGAGCAGGATCTCCTCTGAGAGGCGTCCAGAAACAACGCCTCAGTCACCCATCCGTGCGTCCGTCTTCACTCCATCCCAAACCTCGCACACATGCCAGGTAGATTATTCACCCGTAATCACCTCGGGCCCCAGTGATGCAGAGTCAAGTCTCAGCCGGGTCCACGGAGCGTGGTCGGCCTGGCGTCAGGTCTACCTGGACTTTGTGCTGACGAGGTCCGCTATAAATACCCGCACCTGCCCAGTTTCGTCCACAGTCTCCTCAATGAACCCACGGCTGCACTTAGCCTGAGTGTTCCTGTCACTGCTCCGTGTCCTCGTGGAGAGAGGTTGCTCTGTAATATTTATCGCAGGGGCGTTCGCTGTTTTTGAAGGAGGTGCTATAATAACTTAAGTTCTGCAGCAACTTCAAACTTCTAAAGTTTTATGTTGGTTGCTTTTATGTAAAATATACTAAACAAAAAAATATAAGTTAGTTTAGCATTTAGTTTCATCTGTACATGTGTACACACTGATCAGCCACAACATTATGACCACTGACAGGGGAAGAAAATGACATTTAAAACATGTTGTGACAAATTCAGTGCTCTGCTAGGAAACTTTTAGACCTGACATTCATTTTTATGGATGTTATTTAGACATGTAGACCAGACTAGACCAGGAATCCCCACCCCCATAGCATCAGAGGCATCAGACACACACACAAAAACAGTTTAGGCCTCTAAAGACCTGGCCAGACCCGGCCCCCAAATTCACTAGATCTCAACCTGATCAAGCGTCTGTGGGATGATCCACAGAGGCCCCTCCCCTCCCGTCCCCTCAACCCTTAGGACCCAATAGCCTCCCAGTAACAAACCCTGTTGTACCACAGGACACCCTCAGAAGGCCCATGTCCATTCTCTACAACGGAGACCTAAACAATATTAGCAAGGTGGTCATAATGTTATGGCTGATGGGTGTATCTTTAAATCAGTGGGAAGCCTCAGTAAGGGCTGAGACACACAGCTCATTAGGGTTTGTTTCTACTGTGTGTGTGTTGTACTGTATAGGAGCGAACTCAACATATAAGAGGCAGACACGTCCCCGGCTGAATGACGGTCGTCTCCGATGCCTCTCAGCTCGCATGTTTCACGCTATCTTGGGCTAATGAGAGCTGAAGTCCCATATGGCTCCGACTGCATGTTCAGAGTGGATGAGGGGATGTTTGCTTACTTTAAGGACGGGGAGGGGAGGGGGGCAGCGCTAAAAACGGAAGCAGTCAAGCCAAAGTATTGGGGGAAACATCTGTAATGTATAATTATATAATATATAAATTTAAATATTTATATTGTATATATTAATAGATGATAGTGGTGAAGTGCGAGCTAGTGTTGGAAGCACCCACACAGTTCTGATTTTTGAAATGTTAAAAACTTAAACTGGTAGAGTCAGTGAATAATAAATAAGGATGTATTACTATTTTTATGTGTTTTTACATCTATTTACTTATACATATGTAAATCTTCTGTGTTTATTTTTGTCTGTGCTATTTCTTATTGTGCTTATCCTTCTTACTATATCCTGTTTTGTCCTATACTCTTTCATAATAAAGGAACAAATATTGACTAAAGCATAACCAGAAACACATTCTCCGGTTCATGAGTGCCCCTTTGTTCATAATATTGTTTTATAGTGACTAATAATATCATTTTTTGCATCTATTAAGTGTATGACATAATTTAATTTCTGTTTCTAAATTGTTTTACAAATTTACACCTTTTCCTGTTGTAAGTATTTATGATTAGTCGTCAGAAAATTAATGTTGAGCTCGTTTCCTGACCTCTATGAAGTGAGATTGCTTTGAGATTTCGTAAAAATATAACAACAACCACAACAACAAAAAAAAAACACATTTGTGCAGGTATTACAGGAGAAATCGAAAAAACTAGTCCCCCACTTTTACTTTCACGACCCATTTTTATCCTCTGCCTCTGACTGTGTCTGGCTGTTATTGGATGGTTGTGGGGATGAGGACACAAGTGCAGGACAAAGATGAAGCCAGGGTTCAAAAACTTAAATTAAATTAATGAAAAAAAACTCAAACTCAAAGAAAAAAAAAAAAAGACGAGATCACAGACACAAGGCAGACGGACGAAAAACACAGTGACAAAATAATATTTTTTTTTCCTGTCTAGTATCTAAATGCTGTATATAAACTAATGTGTACTTCTAAACAGGTTTAAATTGAATAATAATGCGTTTGTATCATGTGTCTTGTCAGAGACTTTTTGAAATCAAAGCGCCGGAAACGAGCTCCGTTCATGGAAAGCAGAACGTTTAACGTGGTTTGTGTGTCCGTGTCTGTTCCTGTCTCGTGTGTGGACACGCCCTCCCATCAGGGGTAATCGATTCGGGCAGGGTGGTGTGTGGTTTACGGCTCCACTTGCCTCCATCACACCTGTGACTTCCTGTAGCCAGAGGCGTCGCCCGGGTTTCAAAGCCGCCACCTGCCAGAGGAAGCTGGTCTGTGAAACCCAGTCACCTTCTAACAGTTATTTATAGTATTGTTGGTTTTAGTTTGTATTAAATTAATTTTAATTAAATTTTATTCATACAGCACCGATGAGAATCTAAATTGTCTCCAGTAATGGAAAAAACTGCTCGTCTGAGTGCTCCGCGGCTCTAATTTGCATGAAAGTGCGTGAAAGAAAGACGGGGCGTGGAAAGGCTGGTGCCCGCTGTGTTGTTACATCACTTGCACTGATGTGGGTTTATCACAGCGGTAACAAAAAAAACAAAAAAACATTCACAATCTTCAGCAGGATTATTCAACCACATGCAGTCAAACGGTCGTCACCCACAAATGCCTCCAGAAACTCTGCCGCAAACCATCCGTACGACTTTAAGTACCGCTGAGCGTTGTGCGCTTATTTGTTGCGTTTGCAGAGAAGCAGAAGTCAAGCACAGCCCAGGTAAGAGTCTAAATCAGCTGAGTCGCACGGACAAAGACGGAGCTACAGCAAACGACTGAGCAACGCGGGGATTTGATGACGAAGGTTCGGTCCTGAAACACCTGAAGCCTTTTGTGGGCCGTTCTCGGTCTGTTAGTGGTTGTACAGATTAGTCAGCGTGTCGACTAATCTGGCCCACGGCATGAATTTGCCATGAATCTGAATTTGGGTCCTTCAGTAAGAGAAGTGGACAGAACACCCCCACCCCCACCCAAACAACAAAAGCTGGAAAACCAGTAAGCGGAGGAAGAGTTGGTCGGGTAATATGTTTAAGAGGAAATGCTGCATTTATTTATGAGAACATGCATTTTTTTTGGCTGATAAAGTAGCTTAGTAAAGTACACAGAGAAGCCTTCACAGAAATTTTTTGTTTTTTTTAACCTGGCTACACTATCCCATCCTCCAACACACTGTGGTGCTGAGCTGCTGCCTGTTTTTATACAGTCTATACACAGGATGTAGCACATGATCTGTCTGTTCTCAGCAAACGTATTCAGGTGAAGAATATAGATTTCATTACCTTCTACTGGGTTTTTATCAGTGACGTCATCAGAGACTAGTCAGTGTTTGGTCGACCTTCATCACTTAAAAAATCTGAAGTTGTTCAACGGATGATTTATTCATCATTTATTCTTTTACATCACGAGGACGGCTGCAGTGCCACTTATCTGGGGAACATACCATACGCCGTTTCCATGGATGGTTCAAGTGGTGCAAGGTATTAAAGGACACAGGTTTCCCAGAAGAACAATACGTCCTAACGAGATGATCAGTCTTATTCTCATCACAGGCTTCACAACCTATACCTCCTTCATAATCCACTGATAATCATTTACACTTGTCCACACCAATTTTGTCTCACTTAAGTTCAATTTTTTTATTTTTTTTATAGAAACATTACGTCACCATCAGGTTCCAGGAAGAACATTTCTGCTTGTTTGCTTGACCTGACCTGACAGGCTCACAGCTGTCATTCCTCCTCCTCCATCTTACGGCAAACCAACACCTCAGACAGCACCTGCAGCTCTCAGCGTTACGTAATCACGCCTGCTCCACATCCGTCTTATTGCCCATTGATATGTTTCACCTGCTTTTCCAGAATTTGAATCTGTCCTCTGTCTTGTGGTATTTACAAAAAATAAAATAAATATTTTTGAATTTTGTGTAAAGCTGCATGATACGGTTCCACATCCGTAATCCAGAAGGGCTCTCGGCTGTTAGCATGTGTGTGCAATCTCTCGCCCGGAGGAGCTGATGAAGCCGTTCCTCAGTACAGCATCTCCACGTTCAGGAAATCAGGACGTTTAAAATTTAAAATGCACTTCTCATAAAGGCAGTAAATGAATGAATATAAAGCACGACTCACTCACTCACTCACTCACACAGTGAAGCTGAATATTATAAAACACAATATGGCGCTGATTTGCATTTATAAAGGAGCTTGTTTTCATTTTCATTTTACAAACGCATAAGTAACTTTTCTTTTCTAGAACCCACATAAATGCTTTATGTTTCCTGAAGAACTTTACAAACCTGCTGCACATTTGTGGGTCTTCTAGGTATCACCAGTCCTTCCTCCCGTCAGACTCTATAACCAGGTCTGATCCCAGTAAACCAACAATAACAACATATGTGCAACACTCCTGCACACGACTGCACTGTTCTCTATGTAACACATGCACATATATGATATATATATATATACATATATATATATATATATATATATATATTATATCTGCAGCTTTGAACTGTCTGCATCCTTCCCAACTTGAATGTTATGCTAATATACCTTTTTTTTCATACTCTTATTTTTATATACATGCACCCATATGTGGATGAATAAAGGCACATCTTATTTTATCTCATCACATCTAAATGTCTGTTCATTTTAGAGATTTTAATTTAATATATGCTGCATTAGGTTAAAAACCAAAAAGTTTGCATCATCTCATCCATTTTTTTCCCCTTCATTACGAGATGTAGCTTTAGTTTAAATAAAATTAAATTAAAAAAGTCTAATTAAATCAGCAGAACATTAGTGGAACAGACTAAAATCAACTAATAAGACTCACAACTGTCTGTTATTATTTTTGAGGCGATGCAACAATAATAAAAAGAAAATGTTGCACATCATCCACAGATTCCCATTTGTACAGTTGGGCCTAGAAAATATTTGGACGGTGACACAACTGGATTTGAGATGCAACTGAAGTGCAGACTTCAAGGATTTCCACAAAAAAAAACTTTGAGAAATTGCAACTATTTTTAAAATTAAAAGTCTCCTTATTTTCAGGGGCTCATTTAATTTATTGGATGTCTCCAAATCTTGTGTTTCCTCCTTTGTGAAGCTCTTTAGTGCAGGTGTGTTTCGTTTTGTCTGAAGAAAGTGATCAGGATGAGATCTGGTTATTGACCTGATCCCTGCAGAATATTCTTTACCTTAAAAAAAAAAAAAACTCCAGGGTTTATTTTGCTGTGTGTCCATCCAATAAACTTTGCTGCATTTGTCTGAAAGTCTGGTTTGTCTGGTCTCAAAGCTTTATTTTTCCAAACACGTTGTTCCAGAACTGAGCTGACTTCTTTTTATGTTGTTGTTTTTTGGCATTTCTCTTTTTCTGATGCTGATTAACGGTTAAAACCTTTGTGTGTCCACTGCACTGTATTCAGTAGAATATCCATTTTATCGTGACACTTTGCACAGAAGAAACGTTTCTTACTTGATTTTTATTTCAGTCTTATTTCTTCTCAGAGGGACAGATCTAAATGTAGATTGTGGCGTTTCCTTCGTCTTTGTCACAGATGTGAGGTTAGGTGGGAATTATCTGTGAAAACGTATTCGGTAGAAAGACTCACAGAGGTTTTCATGTTTCTGCTCTGCTCTGAAGTGATTCCAGGGTTGATGTTTCCTCCGTGTTTGTGGTCACGGTCGTCTCAGGAGGCTGTATTCATACCCAGCCTTTGGCAGTCTGCTGCAGGCTTCGTCTTCACAGGGTTTCTATACCTTTGTCTTAATTCACTGCTCAGCCGATTCTCGGAGGAGTTTCCTACACAGTGATGCGACGCATCATCGACACGCTAGATGAGCGCTCTGCTTTCTCCAACAACCTTTTTGTTTCTTCCTATATGATACAGATTTCAGCCTCTTATATTCCTAATTAAAAGGAATTGCTTCCTTGACTCTTTTTCTGATTTGGAGGCCAGGTCAACACCTTGTGCTGTTCTTCGTGTTTTTTTTGAGTTGCTGCTAAACCGCCATCAAAGAGCGTCATTGCTATGGGCCGGGGGCAGGGGCGTCACTAGGCTTTAAGGACAGGTTTTATTTTGCTTTTCCATCTCACTACCTCTGTCCCTGTTTCCTATCTGTTTCTACGTTGTTACACCACGCAGGCAAAACCAATAAATCATACAACAATCTACAATTTGCACGACTGTCCAAGCACATATCAACGTGCTGCTACGATATCGCACTGCTGCATACTGCTTATATGTTTTATTTCACGTGATTAAAGGTGTTATCTCATAGCTGTACAGTTTGTGTCAACGTGAGGGAGAAACAGAAACAGCAAACTACAGAGAAGTGACAATAAAAATCTGTAAAATCTAAGCGGGCATGGGAAGAGAGACGTGACTGGATGAACATGTACGCGGGTATGAATCCTGCGGCTGCATATCAAACGTCTGCTTCTGGGCCGTGAGTGGCCACATGAGGACGTCTCCAGAAGCCGGTCGGTCCCCGCAGACCTCCACGTTAATTTACCCAGTCTCACAGATAAATTGTTGACAGCGTATTTGAAAAAAACACTTCTATAGCTTCTGTAGCTAATTTGCTCATTCATGAAAACTGTAGTGGGCTTTGCAACGCGCATGTTTAAATTATACCGAGGCTTTAAATGATGCATGATCTAAGTCATGGCTTAGAGATTGTTACCTTGTTAGCTGTTAGCATTAGCACCACTGCAGCATGTTAAATAGCAGTAAGCTACAAATGGGGATGAATTGATTGGATTTATAAGAAAATTGACGCAAATTTATCAGCTGACAGTGATTATTTTTGTGCCAGTTCATCCTTCACACATTCAGATGTTTCACTAAAACAATAAAAAGTTAGCGGCTTCATCCTCCGGAGGCCGTAAAACCACTCAGACTAACAAACGGGACAAATGACAAAGATTCACCGGCACCAGTTTTTAATCTGTTATATAATTATAATTAAATCAATAACAATCAAACCCGTCTCAAGGCACTTCACAGAAATATATTTTACCGGCGGCCGTCAGACAAAACAAACACTTTACAGGCATCGATTTGGGCTTCGAGAAAGAATTTGTCTTGTCTTTGGTTTCTAAAACTCTATTTTTCAAAAACTATTTTTTTTTGTGTGTGTGTGATGAAAGGAATCAATAGACAGCATCAGAATGATGAAGTCCCAACACTCAAAAGCCATATACTATACAAGGATCAGCCACAACATTATGACCACTGACGGGAGAAGTAAATAACATTGATCATCTTGAGACAATTCAATGTTCTGCTGGGAAACTTTTGGATGTGACATTCATTCTTGTGGATGTTAGTTAGACATGTAGCACCCACCTAGACCAGACCAGACCCCCTCCTCCCCCCCAATTGTTTTTGGAAAGTTTTCGGGTTCATATCCACTTTTGCTGTTGTGTTGTTTATCCTTAAAGTAGTTGGTCTTCAAGGTTTTTCCAGTGTTTCTGAGTTCGTTCCACGCTTCAGCGTATCCCAGCTTCACTCAATTTTTAATGGACCTTTGTAAACGTATTTCTATTTTTTCTGCCGTCGAAGCGTGCAACAATGTCTATGTTCTTTCAGAGCTGTTATTAACAACAAGCTCTCTGTGGCACCGGCGGCCGTCGCCGAGCATTTACATCAAGACGGAGCACGCTCAGACAGAACGGAGCCCGACTTCATCCCGATTCACCATTTTACATGGATTTACATCGGTTTGAGGAACGGAATAATCTACCCCTGTGGTTTGGGTTTGTTTATTCTAATTGAGACGCTTATATGGAGCATTTTCATTCGGCTCATAAACTGAATATATGGCTCCATGTAAACCCAGCTAGTGTGTTTCCAGACACCACAACCTCAGAAGACCCTCATGTCCATTCTCTGATGAGTCTCCACTGTTTTGGAGACACAAGGGGAGACCTACACAACATTAAGAAGGTGGCCTCAATGTTGTGCAGCCATCTTAACCTTGTTATAATAATAATAATAATCTATATTCAGCTGCACCTGACCTTCCGCTCCCTGATCCAATTTAAAAATACAGAAAAGAAGCATCTCGAGGACGAATAAGTGCTGCCTCAGAGCTACGATCAAAATTAGATGAGGAAGGCGTACGGCTAAGTGGTCATCAGTTTGAAAGTTCTGCTCGTCTGGCAGCAGCTTCCTCCTCCTCCTCCTCCTCCTCATGCACCACATATGGGATGCGAGCCAGCCTGGACTTGGCCTCGGGAACGGGAGGAGGCGTTTGGCAGCTCACAGCTGATCCTCACGGAAAAACCGCTGCCTTCGCGTCTAATGACCGCCGTCTATTCCGGGACGAGCAGGCGGCCGCTGCGATAGGCCGAAGAAAACGCCTCGACGTGTAAATCAGAGATGAAAACCCCCCCAGAATAACTACGAGAAGAGAACATCCTGCACCAATGGGAGGTCGCGGTGGCGCACGGCTAATAAGAACGGAGCGGAGTTCACGCGAGGGGAACGTGGTTTGAAGGGCTCCGAACGCAAAGTCATCAAAGTCCTTTTCCAATCAACACAGCACCACAGTGTCCTCCTGCTGCTACAGATAATTAGAAAAGATGAGAGAAGAAGTTTCTCACCAGAATAATAACATTTCTCTTAGTTTGTTTTTTTCATTGATTTGCTCCAGCCTGAAACATATTTCACAGTCTGTGTGAATTCTTCTCGTTGACTCTTTAATGCTCAGCTCTGCTGCTCAATAAAAGAATAGAAACTGACTCTGATACAATCGACGGACGGTGTAGATTTACTTAAAGTGGTTATTCTACACATCACACACAAGCATGTGTGTATGGCTCTTTGTGAGGACACTCATTGGCATAATGCATTAACTAGCCCCTTATCCTAACCCTGACTATCTCAGCTAACCGTAACCTGACTGTAACATTACCCTAAAACTGAGTTTTAACCTTCAAAACAGACAAAAAGTCAGGTCGAAATGTCCTCAATCTGATGATATAAGACTTAAACTGGTCCTCAGAAAGATGGTTGTTCAGGTAAACACATGTAGACTGGAAACTTTCATTATTAGTTCAACATGAATAAAAAATAAGGGGAGGATTTCCCTCTTATCCATCAAGAAGAAGAAAAGAGAGGAAGAAGAAAGAGAAGAAAAGGAGAGAGGAGGAGAACAAAAAGATGAGAGAATGAAGGAGAGAGAAGAGAGGAAGAAGAAGAGGAGGAAGGATGAAAAGCACAGGAGGGGGAAGAGATTAATAAGAAGAGAGTGGATGAGGAAAAGGGGAGAGGAGGAGGGAGGAGAGAGAAAGAAGAGAAGAGAGAGGAGCAGTGATGGGAATAACGGCGTTAAAATAAAATGCGTTTTTTTTCCAGTAACAGGGTAATCTATCTATCTAATTACTATTTCCATCGTTGTAACGTTGTTTATGTTACTGAAAAATAAATGTGCAGGACACAGTGATTTATTCTAATATCAGCGGCCTTTTGAAGGAGCAGAGGTTTGACCGGTTCATTATTCAGGTCATTAACAAACTGCAACTTTATCTATGAGGGAGGAAAAAACAGGTGCACAGCTCTCACAGCGGGAGGTCCGACTACCTGTTGGGGTCTGAGGTGCAATAAATATTAAAAGTTCTGTGTAAGTACGTGTCTATACAGTTCTACTCTATGTAACTGGCTGAAACCTACTAAGAAAAAATCCAAATTATTAGACAGATTTAAACTTTAAAAAAAAGAAGAAGAAGAAGAGTAACACAATAGTTACTTTCCCTGGTAACTAGTTACTTTCATAGTGGAGTAATTCAGTTACTCCACTACCCTAAACTAGTAACTATAACTGTGCTCAACACTGGAGAGGAGGAGAATAAGAAGAGGAGGGAGAGGAAAGGGGAGAGAGGAAGATTTAGAAGTGGTGGAAAGTAGATGAAGGAGAAGACAGATTCCCTGGATTAAGTCTCCAGGTGTCAGTCCTCAGTGTCGCTGTAGTTGATCTTCTACTATAAATAAAACATTAACAAACACAGACTTCACTTCATCATCGGTTCATTTTATTCTCAGACACTTTTCAATTAAAAAAACAAACAGAATCAGGTTTGTAGTTGTTGTTTTTCATGTAAGGCCTCATTGTGATTAAAACAAACTACTGCCGTTTTATTAAGGAGTATAAGTATAAGAGTATAAGGAGTATTTTGAGGTGGATCTTCAGACTGAACCTAGTAAGACGCAACCATAGAGTCAAATAAAAAAAGTGAATGAACCACACACGTGGGAGCACACCAGCCCAATATTTATCGGCCCAGTTCTGGGGCTCTTGGTTCGCGGCAAATTCCAGTTTTTGAAGTTAAAAGTCAAATCAAGACGTTTCTCTGAAGTGAATGAGCATCAAAGCTTTATTCTGTGAGTCACAGTTGTCAGGGATCGGGACGTTTCCTCTTTGAAACTCGGCCCGTTTCGTTGCCAGCTCTTTTTTTTCTCACTGGAGCTTTAATTAAGTGTGTGACTTTGAGACGTGCTCTCACACACACACACACACACACAGGCCTTGTCTCAGAGATCAGTGCAAAAATGAAAAACCTTATCATAAACCCAGCGGACGTTTGAGTTGTAGATGTGGAGGACGTCTTAAACTCGGCCTCAGACCAATTAACATTCAGTTCGATTAAGCCGATTTGCACCATAGACTGTATAAATATGGACAACGTGTCTCCACGTTGTCCATCGCACAAACTGATGCCACCTTGCAACTTTGGATCCAGACTCACTGGACTAATTTGTTTAATTAATACTGCGCTTTGCTCTACCTTCACCAGTTATGAGGAAATGTTGGATTATACACTGAACTTATTTTTTAAAACATTTTTTTTTACAACACTCACGGTGTCGCTTTATGGAGTGGTTGGCATGGCAACAGGTGGTTTCTATAGCATCGAATAACTCACACACAAAAAACTACCACCTGAACATGCATTAATGTTATATTAACTACCTGAAATGACAGAACACATCCTTAAAAACATAATAATTTAAGTGTTTTGGCCGAAGTCCCATCCGCTAACATGGAGGAGGTGGAGCTTATATGATCTTTACTGCAGCCTCCAGCCACCAGGGGGAGCTCTACTTGCTTTGGCTTTACTGTACTGTCCTTATTTATACAGTCTATGATTTGTACCCATATACATTTGAGTTTGCGCAGATTTATTTATTTATTTATTTATTTATTTATTCTAAAAAAAGGTGAGTTGTGGAACTTGAAAACGTGCTGTTACACTGTAACAAAGAATAAAGACCTCAGCTTTTAAATACTGCTAAAGCAACATCAAAGTATTTAACAGTAATCACTTCGTAGGTTCCACTTAAATATGTTTTCACGCTGAGATTTTGCTAAAACTATGTGGTTAACAACGGACAGTTTCTGCACCCTTGAAATCTCAGGCCACAGATGACATTCAGTCTCAGCTGGGGAGGAAGACGTCGGTCGTGTTGGAGGGGAAGCGGCAGCTACAGGTGCTGCTAAAACCCCCGACAGTCTGCGTTAACGTCCCCCCCCCCCCTCACAAACACACCGCCCCCCCGGCCTCTTACGGCGAGCTCCGCTTATGCGTCGACCCATCTGCTGCCCTGTGATCTGCTCCGACCGCCTCGGATACGCTGCTGAACCCTTGATCTCTGCACAAACAACACACACAGACCCAGTGATGACGATGATCTCACACCTTGTAAATAACACAGACCAACTCTGTTTATAGGAGAGAAAAAAAGTCTTGACTCCGCATAAAAATGTGTATTAAATGAAAGGTCTGGGTGGTTTATCGCTTTATACCGAATACTGGCATCTTATTATATTATATATGATATTATTAATATACCGGTGTATTGGATTACTCGAGACACTGTTTCAGACCGGATCATTTTCAATGCAGCGCTTCTAAACACACATGGTGCGACTGTGTCACTGTGAGACGTGGTGAAGATTTACACGTCTGAAAAATGAAGCGGCAGAATGAGAAGACTTTTTTTTTTTTAGGGTGACCAGATGTCCCCCATTTCTGGGTACAGTCCCTGTTTTGGACGACCTGTCCCCCGGCTACAGCTGTCCAAAGAAATGCCCCCAATTTTAGCTTTTTATGAATGAGAAAAAAAAAAAATGTTGCGCACAGACTACAGTTATTACGGTAACCGGTCACCCCACTATTGACATCACAGACACAGGAGTTTAAATATGAATAAATATGTCAAAATAAAAACTGTAATTATCCCCATTTCTTCATTTCATCTTGAAAACATTCAATAGTTTATTATTATTATTATTATTATTATTATTATTATTATTATTATTATTATTAAAAAAGAGCTGTAAATGTCCCTGGATTTCCATGCAAACCTGTTAATACTAGTGTGAGATTATTCTACAATATTTACTCATGATCACAGTAAAATAGTCCATCATTAGTCAATGTACTGAATGAATTCCTCTCTCAACCAGTAGAAAATGTTGAGAACACGTGATTATGCATGAACAAATAATACCGTAATATACTGTGATACCGTCAGATTTTTTTAAAAACGCTGTGATATACATTCTTGGTCACACCACCCAGCCCTGAAAGACATGTCAAATACTAAAACTGTGATTATTTTTAGTTTGCTGCCACTATTGAAAAGCCTTTTTGACAGGAGCATGTTTGCAGTTGTGTTGCATCACCTCTTGTTTTGACAAAGAAGAATAAGAAGAGACCGACTACAGTAGAACTGAAAGCTGAATGTTTTCCTCTTCCTCCTTCACACAGAATCCAGGAGGTTGATTGTATTATTTTCACTATGTTCTTGCAATACTGAATGAGCAGAATGTTGTTTCAGTGTTGTGCATATTTTCCATGTCATGTGCATAAATTCACTCCCACACATCACTGATAAAAGCTTTTGAACTCTGTGAACAAGGCAGACGATCGATTTTTAAAGTTTTAAATGTTAATTTGTCGCTTTGCCTCTGCCCGTCTTAAATGAGTCGGTGCTCAGAGATGATGGACGTATTTCTCTGGATCGTCTCTGGATGAAGTGATGAAATGTGTTCACTAACTAACAAGTGTTTCACTGAATGTAGATGATGAAATGTGTGGACGACCTCATTCGCTGGCGATTAAACCTCAGCATTACATAACTTTTCCAGTCGACTGGTATCTGATTAAAATTCAAATCAGCATATATCTTCAAAAACAATAAAATGTGTCAATTTAAACATTTAATGTGTTGTTTTCGCACTACCTTGAGTAACAGTTACGGTTTATACTGTTTATAACGCGTTACAAAAGTAATGTAATTACTGTGATGCTTGACTTTCTGCTGTAACGTGGTGATAAAATGCATTACAAAAAATAATTGTAATATTTTACTCAGTACAAATGTCTGTAACGTGCGGATTTTAAACACAAAATTAACTTAAAGTAACTTAAAAGTAATGTAATGTCTTACAATTCAAAGAGTAATATTATGATGTAACAAATTACTTTCAAATTACAGTAATAATACTAAAGAGAGTTTAACATGCAAACTACTGGAGGGGCACGATTCATTTTGTGATTTTTCGTAATTCACCTTGTATTGTTTGCAACCACCATGTATTTATCGTTATATGTTTATTATGATATATATTTTATTACTATTCAACAGATGTGACATTTAGATTCTGGGTATTTAAGGTAGAGAGTGTCTCCTACTGGAAACATGGATGTTTTTTTTTCGTCCATCTTTTCTAATTATTATCATGATTTCTTTATATACTTTACTTGTTATTGCGTTTTCCTTACAAGTAGTTGAATCAGCGCAAATTTTTTTTTTATTATTTAAACTGAGGAACCACTTCACTAGATAATTGAAACTACATTTAGTTTATTATTTTTGTAAAAAGCGATAGATGATGACTCTGAATAATAGTTTTTCACCATTTACCTTCAACATAAAAGGGTTTTGTAAACCAGTCCGACTGCTGCTATTCATTTACTTTTTAAGCTGATGATCATAATGCCACATCTAATAGAAATGATTAGCAGGACTGTTCAGATACAAACTGTGCTAAAGCTGCAGCCTGGTGCACTTTGTTCGTACTCACTTTAGAAGTTGTTCCAGCTCTCGCTTTATCTTGGTCACCACCGGTGGACCCTGATAGGTCAAAGCCGTGTAGAGCTGAACCAATGACGCACCAGCTCGGATCTTATCCATCGCATCCTGACCACTGGCCACACCTCCGATTCCAACAATTGGTACTTTACCTACGGCAACGACATCAGCACAAACTTGTAAGTTCATGTTTACGTGATTGACTGAACTGGACAGAACTATGAGGACGAGAGGAGACGAACCTTTGGTGAGGCTGTACATCTCTCTGACCATCCTCGTGGACAGGTCTTTGAGGGGTTCGCCGCTCAGGCCGCCGACCTCAGACTTGTGTGGGTCCTTCAGTGTCTCGGGTCTGGACACGGTGGTGTTGGACACCATCAAACCATCGACTCCCAGCTGCAAACACAAGAACGTACACAGACGCAGCGTTAGTTAGTTACACAGAAGTCTGATGTGAAAGGTCATAATCATAATCTATTTATTTATTTATTTATGATAAAACCTTACCACCTACCATCCAAAAACTCTTTGGAAATGTGGATGGAGGGTTATAATATAATTTAGTTGAAATTTTAATTTTACAGTTCACAGGTCACGCACAAGAATTAAAAGCTTTTGTGTTTCACGGTGTGGAGTTCAATTATGGAGATAGGGTTACAGACGGATCTGAAGCAACGCTCAGAGCTGAAATATATATAAAAAAAGAGATATAGGGATCGCATAAAAATAAAAATTACTGCCTCACCTTGTTGGTTGTTGTTGTTGTTATTGTTCTGATTTTTTCTTGTTTCTTTGTTAGATCACTAAAGTTTTGCTGTAGAAACTGTTCAAGTTAAACGACTGATGGAGAAGAGACGCGACTAGAAAAGTTTCACTTCCTTTTCGAACATATTACATGTTTCTTTCTTCTTTATTGTCTTTATTTATCTTTTACTTTTTAATATATTCGAAATAAATAAAGATCAATCAATCAATAAATCAATCAAAATATCGACAAAGAGTGAGTGTGGTTCAAATATTCGCTTTTTTTCACCTCTAATCTTTGAATTTTCTTATTCAACGCGACAATCCTCAAACCTTCACGCTCCTAAACTCCTAAACACACTTTGGTGTTAAGTTATGGAAAGTTTCTCCTCCACTTAGCAAAAAAAATTGTTCCTCTGTGAAATGTTTTAAAAGATGTTTAAAAGATCAATTTACTGCTGTTTTGTAATGTATTGTTAATGTATCTATGTTTTGCTGCTCATTTGTAGACATATTGTACATCTTTAATACAGATCTTTATCATTATTATTGCTCTTGAGTTACCACTTAACACACAAACACACACACATCCACCCACTAAGGCATGTATGCAGCACCTACAGTCACCTCCAGTGTCTTGTAGTGGAAGGTGCAGAGGAGCAGAACATCTAGCACCTTAATAGGCCTGGTGTGAATTAAAATGAATCTGCACGGACTGTTAATTCAGTAAAGAGTTTTAATTATTATCACCAACAACAGCTTTGCATGAGGAATCTTTCAAACTTTTTAACATCATCTATTTTATTTATCTTATTCTTTATCCAACAAATTTAATTTCATTCTCTCTTTTATTTTGGGTTGATTGGATTTGCTTGTAGTGCTGAAATATAGAAATATTTTTTGCCTTGGTAAGCACTTTGTAGCTATTTTTTGAAGGAAGCTTCAAAAATAAACCCATGCTGAGGCTGAACTGGTTTGTGTTTTCATTCTAAGAAGACGGTGGCTGCACCCCGGTGAAGGGCATGTACACTTTTCTATGAGAACGCAATGCATGACTCAAGTTGTCACATTAAAGACGGACACAAACTTGTATTAGTTTTTTTTCCTGTTAAAGTTCAGATTTGAGAGATAAAAGAATAAAGAAGATAACCACAGATTAGACTATAGGGTGAAATGTTCGAGTTAGATATTAGGACAACATTTAATTGAAGATTACTGAAGAGAAAAAAAGGAAAGACATTTTTTGAAAAATGAAATATATAAATTTAAAAAAAAAACAAATAATTCCAACCTCAGTGACAACGTCGGCGATGTCCTGTTTGTCCTGGGCAGTGAGGTCGGGGGCGATCTTCACCAGGACCGGAGGTTTGCGTTCTTCCTGTAGAGCGTCACGCTCCTTCAAAACCTGCACAGATAAAAATGTGGAACAGGTGAGTGGGCAAAGACGCACAACTACTAGAAACTAGACCTGAACATGGCTGAGCAAAACCAGAATTGCAAACAATTAAGTTCCAACGTCCTAAAATGAGTACTTGCTAATTAGCGACATAGTAGCTCATTACTATTGATAAAATTTGTTAAATTTTCTCATCAGTTTGGGGGTCCTTGATGTGAAAAGTGTGGAAGACCTCTGATTTAAAACTCTCATTCCTTCCATCCCATCCTATGTCCTTTTTTGCTGGGAGAGAAACAACATTCAGTCCTCACTGGGAGGAGGCTGCACAACTGCAGCTGTAGAAGCAAAAGCAAAAACAATTGGCATCAACTCTCTGTTGTCACGGGGTAAAATATCAGCCAACACCTGAAGGACGAGACTTGTTGGCTGAGTTGGCAGATTCACCCTCTTTCTAAAGTTATCAAAAATGCCACAACTTCTTTTCTTTAACACGAGGAGTAGTAGATAAATATTAAATCAAAGGACCGGTTGCTGGAAAGCAGTGAGAGTATTTGATGCCGTCCTTAGCAGCAGTTCAGACGGAGTTTGAACGTCGAGCTGAGCGAGGTTGCAGAGAGGCTTCTGAGTGAGGGGGTAAAGAGACTGTAAATGATCAACAAACACTTTAGTGCTGGTAGTAAGTCTTCTTCTGAGACCACACTCGATGTTTACATGGAAAATATGCAGCCGACTTTAAAAAAAAAAGTCTGAACTCATGCAACTCCTAGCGTAATGTGGCATTTAAGGATATTTTTTTATTGATGACTTAAGCCTCATTTAAAGTACTGTGGGAAACACTTCGTATCCTACCTACGTCTGGCTCAATCTGTAAAAACTCCACCCAAACACTAGGCGGCGCTGTGTCATTTTTCCCAGTCGGGTTAATTTTTCTTTCTACTACTTGTTTCTACTGTTTTGCCAAAGACAAGAACCTTATCTTATATAGAAGAGTCTAGCTATGCTCTTAAAACACAGGCTGCAACACGTGATGATAATCACAGGATTCGACTGAAGCCATGAGAGAATTCATCTGCAGTCAGACAACATCTCTGTTTTCGGTCACTGGGGGACAAGAACCTTTTCTCGATGTGTCCCTTTCTTTATTATTTCCAAATGCCATGATTAAATCGTCGGCGATATTTACATTTAAATTGTGGGCTCTGCTGCTTATCTACTCAAGCAGTTTCTTAACCAGTAGTCAGTCAACCACCAGGGGGCGAACTTACAGCTAAGGCTTCATATTTTTATGATGTAAACACAGCAAGTCAGAGCAGCTGCTTTTCTGTGTTTGTTAAAGGTTGTGAGGAAGACAAATGTGCAAGATTATATATTTTTTTCAAACTATTTTAATAACGATACGATACTCATTTGTTTATCCCACAGTGGGAAAATCTGCAATCATATGTGTGTATATTGCACGTGACAGAATACATATATACAAAAATAGTTATTGAACAGATGTTACAGTTTTGTCTTGCGATTGTCCAGTGTGGTTTACTGGGAGCAGATTAGGTTTTGGAGCAAAGACGGAAGGAATTATGTGTGGGGAGAAAAAAATTCTAAATGTTGCGTCTTTCACATAAATCTATCAGCTCGTTTTCCACAAGATACAGATCTTGAAATCTCATGATTTCTCCTTAATGCCGGGAAATGTTTTATCACAATAAGACCTACTCTGTACGATGACGACATCCTTTCACCTCTGATTTAGATCCTAGTGAAATTAATTTGGAGAGAGGAATGCTTCGCAAGGAGACCTGATGAAGGATTTATCATTGCACTCTCACGTTTGTGTGTGATGGGTGATTTACCAAACATTCAGACAGTCCTACCGTGTGCAAGAGGCTTCGGAGCTCTGCCTTCCCCTGCAGGTCACGGAGACCCGGCGTATTAGGGCTGCTGACGTTGACCACCAGGTAGTCGGCCAGCGGGCCCAGCGCTTTCACCCCCTCCAAATAATCTGCCCCCGCGTCCCGGGACAGCTTGTTCTTCCCCAGGTTGATGCCCAGGGGAAGGCCACCTATAAAACACACACACAAATACAAATAGGAGAGTTCAGGCAAACACAAACACGTGACTCAACTGGGGCAGAGGCTGCTGATGCGCTAAATGGGCTGTAAGCAAAGATGGAGACACAATAAAATGTGAGACAAGGGCGGGTCAAGATCGTTGAACTAGAACAGTATAGGACAAAGGACAAAAAAAAGTGTATTTGGTCGCAATTTACTGCTTAGCTTCGTATCACAAACAGACCTATACTTATTTATAGTGGTTTTCCTTTAAACCCCTTCATGGCTGACATCACTGTGACGTCACAACGTTAGCTGGATGCAAAACAAAGGGAAGCTTGAGGAAAACACTGCCACTGTTAACAGGGAATATGGCATCTTGCTGTATTTTTGGGGGGCAAGATTAATGTCTAATACATAATCATAATGATATGGGTTGACTAAATTGTGACTGTTAAGTTGATCATTATTTGGATTATTCTTGATACATGCTAATGCTAACTGCCAGCTAATGCAAACATTAGTTGTGTGTTTCAGAGGTGTCCAAGCTGAAGTCGCATTTACTACGTTATCCTCAACAATGGTTCCAATTACTTCTTGTAATATCTTTGTAGGAGAGGCTTCACCTGATAAAGACAGACCAGACTTCGTCCCCTCTGTGTCCTCCTTTGGTCAAATTGTCCATCCAGTGAGAGTCAACTTCAGTCGACTTTTTAAACTAACACTCACGGTCTCAGGGAATGAGTGTATTACTATATTCTCTAATATATGCATTTTGTCTCATCCATTCTTGCAAAAACAGTCCATTTAAATATGCTAACCGCTGTTTACAGGCTATAGTGTTTGAAGTGTTTTGCCTCCAGCTAAGCCCCGCCCCTCAAAAAACATCACACTGTTTACAAACAGGGGTGCAGGGGTGCTAGGGAACAAAAGAAACTTGCATTTCAACATGTTGTATCATGCATTTTTTTCAGTGGCATCAGCTGAAATATTCAAAGACAACCACTAACCTTTACTTTGATCTTGCTGTTTCTCTTCCCTGGATTTTAGTCTCATCTGTACGTCTGCCAAACCACTGCTGTTGAATCCATATCTTGGACAAACACACAGATAAGAGTCGACTTGATAAAATAACAAACAATTGATAAAAAATAAATAAAACACAAGTGCTGTAAATGAGCTGTAACACACGATGCACTTATATTACGTAATTCTCCCCAATAGATTGCAAACAATTCAAAACTTATGGGTGAGTTTCATCTCTCATAGTTTGCATAACGTTCTAACATCAGTATATATATAGAAAAATACATACATACAAGACTTAATTGTTGCTTAACACATTATAGTCAAATAATAACACAGACTAACCAAAATTAAAACTCCGATTTCTATGTTGTTTATCCTGAGTTTCTTGTTTAAATCAGTTGCTCGATTCCCAAATATAATGAATTTACTTTTGCTTAGATTTAGTGTTGGTTTTATTTGAATCAAACCAGCTCTTCAACTTCCAGCTCTTCTACAACCCTCTTCCTCCTTCATATTCACACTGGATCAGAGAGACTATGCAACATCTGAAGCTAGAAAAAATAAGATACTCCCTCCAAGGGTCTGTTTTGAAATTCTACGCAACCTGGCAGCCTTTCTTGACTTTTGAGGATCAAATGAAAGCAGAAAATGTAACCCTGTAATACATGTGAACCCCTTACTTTTATTGTCACATATGGTTTTTTGTTTTTGTCTCTGCTATATTTGTTTACGTGACACACCTTATTAACAAGTACATGAAATAACTATCTGGTGACCAGGGATTAGTTGCTGTTAGTATTATGTTTGTATTATTATTATTATTATTATTATGTTTTGTATTTTGCATATAGTGAAAATCTGAAATAAAAAGACCTTCATTTTTCCACTGTATCCAGGCGTTGCTCCAGATTGTCTCCACAATAGAGCAAGTTTGTGTCGCCCGCAAATACAATTATTTTCAGGGTTTTGGAAAACTCACAAATATTGTTTATATACAAAATAAACAACATGGTCCAAGCACGGAGCCTTGGGGAACTCCACGTTCAACTTATTGTTTATCTGCACATACTGGTGTCTATTTTCTAGGTAGCTCGTTATCAAAGAAAGTGCTAAACCTCTGATTCCATATGCCTGTGATTTATTTAAGAAGAATTTGTGATCAACAGTATCAAAAGCTTCTATGTAAATAACTGTGTGAGATGATGTGAGATGATGATAAGAAAACTTGTTCATTAAATTAAATAATTCTCTAAAATAGCTCTAAACTGAACGTTATTAACCTTTGTGAGGGTAGAATTTTTATGCAGGCTTCATTAATGAATTAACAAATAAATAAATGTATTAATTTCAGCAACGTGCACCAAATAAACTGCAGAAAATAACATTTATAGCACTGACAATAGCTGCAGCCTTTTCAAACATACCTGTTGATGACTGCATGATCTGCAGGGAGTCGAAACACCCGTGGTTTGGGGTTCCCCTCTTGAGGCTTGGGTGTGATTGTCCCCACCTCGACGAAGCCAAACCCCAGTTTATACAGACCGTCTACAGCCTCCCCGTGCTTGTCGAAGCCGGCTGCGATGCCAATAGGGTTTTTGAACTTTAATCCAAGGACGTTCGTTTCCTGTGGAGACACGATGACAAAACAGAACCAAGTCTTACAGGGTGTAGTGTCATAGTTATGTTCCCCACTGAGGAGAAAGAGCATGGTGACATGCTTACTAGATCGCCTGATCTTTCGTAGTTTTATTTCTGGATTTTAAGTCAAACGTAAACCAAAATCACGCGATAAATTGACATCCAGTGTACCCCGCCTCTCACCCAATACTCTGGTAAAAGTAAAAGTACTGATTCAATTCCTTTACTCAAGCACAGGTTCTGAAATGTGCTCAAGTAAAAACTCTTTTTTTTTGCCAATAATGAATCTGAATTTGTTGGTAATTTTGCAAAATGAAAAAAAAAGTTCTGACAAAATAATCTAGACTCAACTAACCAGAGGTCTTGCACGAGCATCCGGATCATTTTTACCAGCTTCAGTTTTAACTCTTTTCTTGAATGATTTTAGGTTAAAACACAAACGTGTTCGCAATGAACCATCCTCGGAGCCGACAACATCGAACAGTTCTCTCTGTCATGTCTTTTACGTCGAAAAAAGTAATGAGTTTTTACAGTGGAAGGTGTAGAAAGCACAGATATTTGTGTAGAAATGCAGGGAGTAAAAGTAAAAAGTCATCAGAAAAAATATAGAGAAACCTGACCAATTTACTTAAGTACAGTAACCAGGTTTGTTACTTCCCACCTCTCAAGGACAAGTGGTTGCAGAAAATGACTCAGTGAATAAACTAAAAACCACGTCCTTGTAGTGTCTTATTTCTCTTCGCTGCCTAGCGACAAATGAAGAAAACGTCATCTTCCCTTTTCGTAGGCGTTTTGTTTGGGTCAAGGCTGCAAAAAGTTACATTAAATACTCAGCATCGGCACATCTGAGTCCAGATCCGATCTTAAATAAAACAACTTGATCGGGACACTTCCGAACGCTTACCAACGATGCAGGGTCCTGGTAGCGGTTCAGGGGAACCACACCCATGCCAATCATCTTCACCGCCAACACATGCGCCGTCTCCGCTCCCACGAACCTCTGCAGCAGCGGCATCAGCTGGTTGGCATAGAAACGCTCATCTCCAACCACGGTGAGGTAGGATGCGAACAGGAGGCTACCTGAGCTGATGACCTTCACGGCCTCTTTTAACTGTTTCTGTTGACAAGAACGTGGGAGAAAAAAAATAAAAAGACAGAAAATCAGCTGAGTGAGTCATTACTAAATGTAACAAATGCCATTCATGCAGCACAAGCCCCACAATAAAGCTGCCTCCATATTATAGAGTTTATGTTCTGCTGAATTATAGGTTTGGGAAGAATGCATGGTAGCAAAAAACAAACCACAATGCCATCACTGTTGCATATACTTGGACATGAGAAGGCTAACGGAGAACTGAGGACACTGAGCATCATTCAAAAAATTACACTTCCTTTTCGGCTACAAGTCAAAAGGTCTGCTGTAGAAAAGGTCTGTTGGAGTCTGTAATTAAAGTGTTGGACAGAAACTCGTTGTAAATAAATAACTGAATTATTTTCCACAGTTGCGCTGACTTTTCAGCAGTTATTATAGATTTGTTTATGAGTTTCGAGCCTCATGATAAATGTAACACCACTCCGGTACCTTCTCTCAAATGCTGAATATGAGCACATTAAATATATAACCTTATTCTGTTTACGTTCCCAGAAGAGCTAACTAGGAGCAGAAGAAGCTGTCAGGCTCATACGTATTGCATTATATTCTTTATTGGTGAGGTTGGGCTATAAATTATCTGGAGCAGCGAAGCCAGAAAGTCACATATTAGGTAAAATGTGCGACGCATGTATTTTACAGTGCAGATGAAAAGCCTGGGTTCAATTCATCGAGCCGTAAACATTCAGCGGAGGTGGCATTGACCTGTTCATGCATAGAAAAGTTTTACTCAACAACAACAACCACGCATGCAGCCTGACATGAGCCTGACTGTTCAGTTTATTGACGAGAGCTGTAGGTGAAGCCGTTATTCTGCTCAGCTGCAGAGCTTAATTAAATTGGTGGTGAAAGACAGCTCATTGGAGACCATTCTGATCAGCAAAAAAATTAAAAATACAGCCAATTTCTGTTGTAAAATTATCATTACGAATGTTTCTTCATTCCTTCCTTGTTAGTGGTATTAACTAATTTTAACAAAAGATGCTTCAGCTTAAGCCTGTTAAGTTTTTCTCTGGAAGAAGACTCCATCTCAAAGTCTTCAAAAGCTGGATTCTGTTCATCATGGAGCTTTACATTTCATCTACACATAAAGAAAACCATTTTTGAACCATGTTTTATCTTGAGTTTTCAGGGGAAAAACCTCTGGGATGAAACTGAGATTTGATTTTCTGCCCGTGCTCTTCAGCCCCACTTCGCACCAATCTAGGTGAACCAGTCTGACATTAATACACTAGAGTGGATTCTCTGCACCTGCCGCCAGGTGTTAATGGACTCGGTAGCCCTTTAAAATTCTTTTGAGTTCTTGAAGTTCACCGATCTTGACTTAAAGGCTGCATTTTTAAAGCAGGAGAACCAGGAACCAGGAACGATGCCTGTATTGTTATCATCTCATGAGGAGGCAGCATGCACAGAGCTGCATTAGTTTTGCAGCTTGCCAGATATTCTCACAGCTGGTCTCGAACCATAACCTGAGGACTGACTCTTTAACTGATGGAAAAACCTCACCAGCTAATGTACAGCTGATTATTGGAGGGTTTTTCCAGACAGATCTAATCAAAATATGGGGAAGAGATGAATGTTTTTACACACGAATGACCGTCTGGTATCTCTTATTTGTAGTGCTTTACAGATTATTAAACTGTGTGTCTGTCTGTGTTTGTTGGGGTCTGTGCAGGTGGAATTATTGTGTAAAGCACTTTGTGCTACATTTTGTATTAAAAGTGCTATTCAGATTAAGTGTGGTTGATTTTTTTGATGGATATATTGGAATAATATTGATAGGAGTGTTTAAAACTGCCATGAAGGTGACAGATAAGAGTATAAAACCTGCATATAAAATCTCAGCTTAGTGACAACCGATTAACTTTCTATGAAAAGCTGCGCATCACTCAGTAATAAAGGAGTAAAGAAAACTAACTAAATGCATAAACTCATTTCAAAGGGCAAGTTAAGCTGTGGGACAACATCACAGTCCACATGTGTTTCCTGTGCGAAGACACACTGTCCCCCCTGGTGTAGCTGTACTTTTAGCATAGCTAGCAGACGACAACATACATGTAGTGGCGACGTTTCAAAAGCCTAAAATGTGTTTTATTAAAAACAAAGTCTCTGAAATTACCTTCAATCGTCCCGCCATGGACGCGGTGCACTAAAGGGCATTCTATGTATTTCCTCCTCACATGTTACCAAACCGCTTCGACTTCCTGGTTATCTTCTCGCGAGATTTCATCCTGGGTTTCTTGTCGGGGTAGTGGAAGAGCATCGGTCTTAAGTTGGTCTTAAGTAAATGTGAAGGCAGTGGATATTTTACTAAAGACTCTTCATTTAATAAAACGTACTCATACACAACAACACAACAACAACAACAACAACAACAACAACAATAATAATAATAATAATAATAATAATAATCTGTTACTAGTTCACACATTATTTTACCATTTTACACAACTTGCAATACATATCGTCTCAATGTTTTTATTCACATGCTCAACAGACTACACAGATCAGGCATAACATTATGACCATCTTCTTAATATTGTGTAGCTCTCTCTTGTGCATCCAAAACAGTTGTGACTCATCAGAGCATGGACATGGATCTATCTATCTATCTATCTATCTATCTATCTATCTATCTATCTATCTATCTATCTATCTATCTATCTATCTATCTATCTATCTATCTAATAAATAAACGTTAGTAATAAATAAAAAGATGACATGGTCCTTGTTCAGCAGTGGAAAGAAAGTCATCTTGCTTGGCCTTCAGTAACACATTCACTTTGCATGTTGTTTGAGAGTCTGAAGTGATTTTCCTAATATATTGAGAACATATGCAGAGTTTTTCTGGAGAAAGCTCCCTAATTTCCATGAGACAGGTTGAAGTGACCTTGCTCAGTCACTGTCCCGGCCACTGGTCATGCAGTACTATGCGCTTCAGCTCCGTACGACATAATAATCATGGAAACTTTACTCCGAGCCTCCGTGTTTTTGTGGATTTCCGTTGGATTTCTGTCCGTGCCAGAAAAATCTGAGGCCTGCTCAAGCGGCGGCTTCCCCCAGCCGTGTCAGTACGTCTTCAGAAACGTCTGCTTCGAGTTTGTTCGGGACCTGAAAACCTGGTCGCAAGCCCGGAGCAGCTGTGAAGAGCAAAGAATGGAGCTGCTGACGGTGCTGGACGGACCCATCAAAATCTACCTGAACAACATCACCGCAGGGAAAAAGACAGGCAACTGGACGTGGTGGCTGGGAAAGGGAGTCAGGGAGGATAATCAGGTCCCAACCACACGTGAGTGATGTTAATATTGTTGGTGTATTTTATCATTTTTATATCTGATTGAAGTTAGGAGGTGGCAGCTTAACGTGGAGTGTGGTGCACAACTCAAACAAAAAGAAAAATGGAGCTTTTCAGGTTGTTTGATCTGATTAATCAGAAGACGGCTCGTGGCTAAAGGTTATTCAATAAGAAGAAAAGGGCACACATTAAAAAAAAAAAAAACCTTATACCTCAAAATTATCTCTGACCCAAGGGCGGCTACCGATCTTCTGGGTTTGACGGCTGAAGGCTGGGTTTGATTTGAATTTCTGTGATGCAGGTACCAATGTGAATTTAAATATCTTTGAATATGTTCCTACATGTTGTGTTTGTTTGTTTTATTAAAATATATTTTCATGTAACAAGTTAAGACAAAGATGCAGCTTAAGTAACAGATTTATGTGGGGTATAAGGTAAAGCGATGGTTCCCCGTGTTTTGCTAACGACGTGACTTCTTTCCGTGACAGAAAATGAGTACTTGTGCACATACTTGAAGCTGAATCCTCTTCAGCTCGTGGCGTCCGACTGCAGCCAAAAACGAGGCTTCCTCTGCACCCACGGTATGTGAACTTTCCCAGTTCTCTCTCCCTGTCCTCCCCTGTTTTCCTGTCTTCAGATAGACTGATCTCAGTGTCATGTCAGTTAAAAGGTTTGTTGTTCTTGTTTTAAAGGTTTGCAGCAGCCTCCATCAGGCACAAAGGTAAGAGACTGAAATTTAATACGACTGTGTTGTTTAGACCATGACAGAGTTTACTGATCCACAGGGGAAATTGCTTGGTCACACAGTAACTCAGTTACAAAAAAAAAAAAAAAAACTATCTTGAAAGCCATTAGTAAATTAAAAATAAATAAATAAAGATAAATAATAAACACACCAGATTTGCATACGTGCAAATCTACAAGGAATACAAATAAATACACACTAAACAAATTTTACTAACATAAAAAAGATAGAAATAGAAAGTAAATAAAAGTGAAAGTGTACAACGAGTAAATATACACAAATTTTACAAACAAAACATAGATAGATAGATAGATAGATAGATAGATAGATAGATAGATAGATAGATAGATAGATAGATAGATAGATAGATAGATAGATAGATCTAATAAAAAGCACAAGCAAAAATAAGTTACAAGATTTGCACATGTAGAAATGTACAGGAAATAGAAGTAAATATACGCTTAGAAAAATTGAAAAATAAAATAAAATAATGGATAAAATAAGGATTTGCACATGTGCACGAAATATAGAGTTAAATAAACATTAAATACATAGTGAGGATAAATAAGATGCAATAATACGGATGGAGGAGCACTGACGTGTTTGTGTATTATTTTGCAGAAGACAGTGGCCTCCAATCACACCACCAGATCTCGTAAGTTAAAATTAAAACTGAGTTTGTGTGGCTTCTTTTCTTTCTTTATTTCTTTCTTTCTCTCTCTCTCACACACACACTCATACGCTTTGGTTTCAGGCTTTAAAAGGAATGTAGATAACATGGCCAACATGGTCGGCAACATCGATGGACTTCTCGAGGTAAGAGGAGCCTCACGGGGTTTAACGTGCACACAGACCGACTCATGATTCATGAAGAACTTTTGTTATTGCGCGAAGAAATGAAACCTTAGACGTGTATTTGTCTGAGACAGGAAGCAGAGAAAGAGCTGCGGCGGATGGAGCTGACCAAAGATGAGCCGACAAGTGACAACAGGGTGGCTACCTTTATTCTGGCTAAGCTTGTAGAAACTATTACTTCGCGTCGCATCATCCGTGTCATTCAGTTGCTTCTGGTGCTGATTCCATTTCTAATTCTTTATGCTTTTTTTTAATTTTTATTTCCCTGTCAGGACAAATTTATCAAGTATTTGTTGGAAGGCACTTCACAGCTGATCCCGGCGTACGCTTTAAACAACAATAGGACGATGACACGTATTGTCAGGTGCAGCACCGCCATCATGTCTCTGTCCCTGAAAAGGTGTGACCTCCAGAGCAATCCCAATCCTTCAGTGAGTGTAAAAGTCTCTTGAACGAAACCTTAAGCATCCCAAACCTTGCTGCTGTCGTGGCTTTCAACGCTCACACGATGCTGTGTGTTGTTCGTTCCTCTCCAGTCTCTGTTCGAAGGCGTCATCAAGATTTTGCAAACAGTTGCCGATCTGGTGGGCTCAAATTCTCCACTGACGATCATACGGCACCCACACGGCACCATTTATCAGAGCAGGTTGGTGTTTTCTTTCAGAGAGTATCACCTTTCTTTTCTTTTATGGCTGTTTCTAATGTTCATTTGCATTTTAACCATCAGCCACAAGCCTAGTGATCTCGGCAACGCAGTGCTGGGCTCACAGGAAGACGACGTGTACATTAAGATGCCGCCATATTCAGTCCTGCAGTCGCAGCTTGGACAGTTCCAAAAAGTCTTAGCTCGGGTCTGTGTGTGTGTTTGTGCGTGTGACATTTGTATCTACACCGTGCGTCTACCGTCCTGTTCACGGAGCTTTCCCTTGTTCACAGTTGTCCACGTTCAAGAACAACCCCTATCCATCCGATGAAAATGTGTCGGGAACCGTTTGTAGCCTCGTTCTCAGCGACAGCGGCAAAGACATCACGGTGGGAAACCTGACGCAGATGATTGAGGTAAAATGAAAATGTGTGTTTTAGTTCAGAGGGGGGGCACAAACTCAGTCCCAGTCTGATTTCAAGGGGGCCAGTAACATAATAACTCGAAATGATGTAAATATTAACATTTAATGAACTTCATGAGCTTTTACAAAGCCGCTTAGCAACGACATGACATTGTTTAACTCTCTGGAGTCGACAGACGCGTCCAAATCACATGACCAATTTAAGACAACGTAGTAGCGTCAATATCCGTTTCAACTTTTGTAGAAAGTGCTAACTTTAACCTATATACTTGTGTTCATAGGCCAAGTAACACTAGACTCATTAGAAATAATTTAAGTTTTTTTCTCAATGTTGTTGTCATGTTGGTGTGCGTCTGATGCACGAGAGAAACGGTGAAAAGCAAAGCATTAGCAAAATGCTCAAAAGCAAAACAAACTAACAAATTAAAAAAAAAAAAACATCACCTGGTCACCCCATGACAGCTCCTTTTCTTATTGGTGGAAAAATGCATCCAAACGACCAATCAGGACATGATGTGTCAACAGTTGCTAAGGAAGAGGGAAAAGTTATGGGAGTGATGTTATATTCAGTCTATGAAGTGACTGCAGCCAAAGAGAAAGAAGATTTGGGACGTTTAGGTATTATTTCTTATTGTTACACCTTTTTTAAACGGTTGTAAATTGTTGTACAAAAATGCGTGATGCATTTCCTGTATTTTAATGGGAACAGTTATAAAAAGCTTTGTTGTTTGCTAAATTTGTTCATAAGATTTTGAAATTTACACTTTAGATTTGCATTTTAAGTTATAAAACAGTTTCGTTAAACATGTTTGTGGTTTTCACATTAAGAAATCAAACTTTTTCCTTCATGGATTTTATGGTTTTAGTGTCGATTTAGGTCCAATGTGTTAAGACAGTTTGTCAAAATGAAAAAATAATTGTTAAAAAAAAAGAATGACATCAAATGAGGCAACGATGAAACCGACGAAATATTAAGATAAAACCAAAAGTAGTCAAAAAAGGCCCAGTTATTCTCTGGACTCCAATTTTGACACATTGCTGTCATCTAGAACAGTAAAACGGTGCAATTTAGTCGCCAATTTAGGATTAAACTGTTACTTTTTTTGAAAAATTTGCAGTTAATGTCTTTTCACTGCAAATTCATCCCTGTGATGGGCTGGTTTTTTACCCCCCGGGCCGTATGTTTGACAACCCTGCATAAAAACAAGAAAAAACAAACAAACAAGCTGGGTGATGTTCATTTCTTTTCCATTGAAACTCCCCATTAATGATCAGATATATTCTTCTTTTCTAATTTTAAAGCCTGTTAATGAAAACACAAACTACTTCCCGATGTTCTGCTCTCTCCAGATCTACCTGCCCCGTCCCAGCGCTTCAGCGGACATGAACATCACTAAAGAGCTGGAGAGCAACACGTCCTTGCTGAGCAGTTTCAACGTCACAGACCCTGAAGTGACCATCGCCTTCGACGTGGAGCCCAGTTCCCCCGTGTCGCTCATGCTCACCTTGTCTCGTGAGTCACCTCCTGACCCTCGGAAATCCAGCCGAACGAAAATCCTCAACCAGACAGGTAACCGACACCAACAGGATCCTCAGGGTAGATCAAAAACTAGCTTTGTTTCACAATAAGATCATTATTAAGATATGAATTGTGGGATCTCGTGATTTGAAATGGATGCAGATCATGTTAAGTTTGTATTAACAGCTTCATGCAGTAACTTTGAATAACCAGGAACGAGATCCCTTAATAAAACACAGTAACTTATACATGTGAAACAGATGTAATTAGACATCTCAGACGTATTTGAGTAAAATAACCCTGTTTCTATAAATGTCATATGATCTTTTTTTAAACAATATTTTATTTTCACCTTGCAATTCCACCCCGGACCACTAGGGGGTTGAGAATCACCGATTTAACCCATTTGGTCCATCCATTGGACTAATAGCTTTAATATGATCTCATTATTCACTTCAGAAGGGTATCGCTGGATGATAACGCCAGATTTGATCAACAACACTCCGGGGATGTGGTACATCGACGCCAAACTCTTCGATTCCGACTGGGAGCCAGGCTTAACGCTGAAGTTCACCTCGTTCACGGGCAAGTGTTTGTACTGGCACACAGTGAAGAAGAAGTGGAGCACTGAGGGCTGCCAGGTAGGTTTCCACATGTATTTTATCTTATATGCATGTGTGTAGTGCTTGTGTTCGTGTGTGCATGAATTTTTCATTCATTTATGTATGAAAAGTGCATTATAAATAAAGTCTTACTTGATTAGTTCCACAGCAGACTCTGATGTCTCTGTATCTGTCTCAGGTGGGAGAGAAAAGCACTCCAGTTCAGACCCAGTGTCTGTGCAACCACCTCACGCTCTTCGGGAGCTCCTTCTTCGTGATGCCGAACAACGTGGACATATCTCGCACCGCCGAGCTGTTCGCCACCGTGAAAGACAACTACGTGGTGCTGGCCCTGCTCTGCGCCTTCTTCGGCCTGTACCTGATCACGCTGCTGTGGGCCTGCTACGCCGACCGCAGGGCGCGCTCTAAGGTCAGCGGTTTACCTTTAAGCGGGTTCTTTTGGGAGGTCTTTATTTTTTTGTTTTTGTGTGTGTCCTCTCATTAAAAAAAAAAAAAAAGCAAAAAAATAACAACAACCACAATGTTTTATGCATCAGAGGAAGATGACTCTGCTGGAAGACAATCACCCCGGGGCACAGTACAACTACCTGATCGGCATCCAAACCGGGCATCGCAAGAATGCTGGGACTTCTGCTAATGTAAGAGGATTATGATTTATCTTTATTACCTGGAGCCTACGCATGGACAGGCCGCCAGTCTATCACAGGGCTGACACAGAGACAAACAATCATCCACACTCACACCTGACACGGGTCAATTTAGAGTCAGCGATTAGGAAGGAAACTGGAGAAAAGCCACTGTTTCTTATTGTTTTATGACTGATGTTCTGGGTTAAAGATTTTTCTTATTTTCTTATTTTTATGTTTTAACACATTTGTATATTTCAAATTATTTCTTTTCTTTTCTTCTTGTTAAGATTTTCCCGTTCAGGTTAGAATATAAAAGTAATTTAAAGCAGGAAAACTGTTGATTAGGCTACAGCTAATCCAAAAGAATAGGTTTCATAATAAGGTAAATAAACTCTCTTCACAGCCACTATGGACAAAGGGAATGAATATATCAAAGGTTCACTCAGACTCATGACTATTGTTTTTTTTAGATGGACTTAAAAAGGTTTGTGAATAAAGTTGGTTTGTTGGACGTTAGCATCTACACTTGAACGCATCAGAGTAATGGACACATTAGTTATATTTTATATACAGACACATATTAAAGAAAATCAAAGAAAACCTTCAGGATTATACGCTTATTTATCCATCTATCAGCCACAATATTATGAGCACCGACAGGAGAAGTAAATAACATTTAAACCATCTTGGGACATTTCAGATAGATGTTCTGCTGGGAAACCTTTGGGACCTGGGATTCATTCCTGTGGACGTTACTCTGATGCGTTCACCTGGTTTCTCCTGCAGGTCACGGTGAAGCTGATCGGTTCGGAGGGGGAGAGCAGCGTGCACCTTCTCGCGGACCCCGACAAGACCGTGTTCGAGAGAGGGTCTTTCGACATGTTCCTGGTGGCCACGCCCTTCCCGCTCGGCGACGTGGGAAACCTCAGGCTGCAGCACGACAACTCTGGAGGTCACCCATCATGGTACTAAAAAAAAGTGAACTCTACATTTAGTTTGTGTAAAAGGACTAATTTCCCAATGCTGTTCATGGCAGTTATGTGTGATACTTTTAGAAACTTGCAGATTTATGTCATTTCCAGTTAAGTTAACAGTGAATTCATTCTCAGTTGTGTGTTTTCTATGATTATATTAAGTCAGCTCTACACTGACCATGCAACTAATAACGTTACAGCTGTATACATGTTGCATTTGTTTGCTTTTCTGCAGCCCGGCTCGCTGATTTCTGCACAGTGACACCATCATTTAGCAAAAACTTGTTACCTCTGTGGTGGAGGTGAAGAATGGATCTGAGTTCTACTGTAAAACAGAAATAATTCTGAATTTGACATGAAATGCTGGAGGCAGCTGTGGAACGATACCAGAGTGAAGCCTTAGAGGTCGATGGTATCTTTGCCCGTGATGCAAAACATTTTTCTCGGTTTGTTTATTAACGTGGGCCACAGGCCAGAAGTCTGAGTACGGGCAGTGACAGATGAAAAGACCAGTTTGTAAAGTTGCCTTGTTGTAGCAGAGATATTCATCAACATTTATCAGGCCAGGGACCTTCAAACCTTCAACAGGGACCCCCTACCTACTATATGTGTTCTATATTAAACTCGTTATTTATAAATATACATTACTATAATCATTTTGCATTCAGTATTACACTATTCAAATAGTACACAGGTTCAAATATATATATATATTAATTTCAATTATGCAATAGTGGGGTCACCATGCAGCTGCTGTAAACATTCAGATTTAGAGAACTTTATTAATCCCACCAGGAGCAATTAGTTTGGACAGCTTGCATGGAATTACACAATACATGCACCATGGGAACAGATAAAGTAGAATTAAAAAAAAAAAAAAAAAAAAAGCAGAATGGAGCAAGTAAAATGCCAAGAAACACAGTGGAATCAATGGTCAATAAATAGATAAAACTAAACTAAAACAACTAAAAGCGCCCAGATACAAAGGTTATATAGAGTCTAAGAGACGAATAACAGAGGAAATAAAAGATTTTAAAACATAAACATACAAATATCTGTATATATCGACATAATATCGCAGCGTGTTTCTGGTTTTTACCTGGGGACTGAATAGGCTCTTAACCAGTTGCAGGGAACATGACCCCGAGTTATATACGACCTCGTGATTGGCTCAGCAGCGATAGGAGCGGGGCCTGCTGCTGTGGAAGGGCTGGATGATGAGGACCATGTGCAACTGGAGGAACCAGGCAGTAGTATAGTCCACAGAACAAGCGCTAAAATCCAAAAGACAGGCAGAAATCAGGCAGATGTAGCAGACACAACACAAAACAGATCCTGACAACTGTGTACAGGAAGCTTAACGGTCTAGTGTGGTGAGCTGAAAGAGTGAAGGGCAGAACTAAAATATGCTGGATTCATGTTAATGTGTTGAAGACCTATGCTATAGGAGAATAAATAAATGGACGTCTAATCTGTGTTGTTTTCCCCTATAAAAAAAAAAAAAAAAAAAAGGTACGTCGACAAGGTGACCATACAGGACGTCCAAACCAAAAATGTGTGGCACTTCTTTTGCGACTGCTGGATGAGCGCCGACCGAGGGGACGGCATCACCAAGAAAACCTTCAACGCCGCCAAGAGCAACGAGATCGCCAGCTTCAGGTCAGACGCTTTCACACTGCTGCCAGACACTAAAGCCTCTCAGATTACTGACCGATTTAATTTCCCTCTTTTTTTCTCGTCGCCAGGAACATCTTCCAGAGCAGAACGTCCACCGGCTTCAGGGACGAACACATCTGGGTGTCCATAGTGAGTCCTCCCTCGCGCAGTCCGTTCACGCGCGCCCAGAGGGTTTCCTGCTGCATGAGCCTGCTGCTCTGCACCATGGCCATCAACATCGCTTTCTGGAACCTGCCTGTAGACGAGAGCTCACCAGTGATCTTCTCCATGGGTGATTACATAGTCTCTGAATGGTTTAGTAAACTAGGAGGGGAAAAGGGTTCTGTTTCTAAAACTGACTGGTGGTTATTCAACTTTTAGAAGAAGACGCATGGAACAAACTCACATTTGTTAGAAACATATTCACTGTAATATAAAGTGTAATGTACCTTAAAGGTTGAAATCACTGTCTGTCGTCTATGGATCTGTTGGTTTATCTCCAACACCTCAACGTCCAAAATGTGCATGCGAAACATTTTGAGTTATCCATCTATCAGCCACAACATTATGACCACTGACAGGAAAAGTAAATGACCAGTGTCCTGCTGGGAAACTTTTGGACCTGGGATTCATTCACGTGGATTACCAGGACCAGACCAGACACCACAACCCCGTGGTGATGACACAGCAGCCATCCCCAGCAGGATGATGACATAAATGCACACACAAAAAATTATGTAGGAACAACTAAAAAAACAAAACAAAACTGTTTTGGATGCACCATATTAGAGGAAGGTGGTCATAATGTTATGCCTGATCGGTGTATACGGAAGACTGCATCTCACATTTATCATCCCATTTATTCAAATTCAGCATTATAATATTTGTTTACAACATCCTGGTTGCATATTCAGACCTAAATTTGTTTTTTTTAATCGCAAATAATAACTCGCGTCACTCAAACGTAACCACGAGGATTCGATAATGACACATAAGAGTAATAAAACATAACATGCTCTACTCAACAAACAAAAGAAAACACTTTAAAGTGGAACTGAAACGAGCCTGAGTGACTGAGGACGTCACCGTCAGCGGGGTCTGTTCGTATCCGCGCCCTCAGCACCGTGTCCCTTCCCTTTAGGTTCGATGAACATCACCTGGCAGGAGATCATGGTGGGAGTGCAGAGCGGCCTCCTCATGTTCCCGATCAACATCCTCATCATCACCATCTTCCGAAGCATCCGGCCTCGCATGCCCGCAAAGTCCAAGAAGGACAACGCCGAGAACATGAGGCCCCACTTCGTCACGATGCACGCGATCCTGAAGGTGCAGTTTTTACTCACGTCTCAATCTGCGTCCACATTCACACATGTTCCTCGAGTCGTACGTTTCAGCGTGTGCAGTGAATCACACCCGACCTAGACACTCATTCTGCATTCAGCTTATTCTGCGTCCTTGTGAGCCGTCCTCCGCGGCTTGCACATACTTTTTTTTTTTTTTTTTTACTCGTGTCATCCTACGTTCCGTGCAGTCGATCCACCTTCGTGTTTCTTTGTGATGCTCGTTGTCTTCCCCCTCCTACAGGAAACGGAGGAGGTCATTTTTTTGGTGAGCCAGAGTAGGAGAAACAAGATGTCAAATGTAAGCCAGCTGGAGACTACTGCTGACCTCTGGCCTGCCCTGGACAAGGTGCATGAATTCCTCCAGCTTATGCAAGGTATTTCATTTCATTTATTCCACATACGAGACCAAAAGGTTTGAAACACTTATATGCACAGATACGCGTTTGCATGAAATAAGAAATGAGATTCAGATCTTACTGGAGCTCTCTGTATTAAAAGAGTTGGACATAGGAATAGTTGAATAGTCTGCATCCAAAACTTATTATACTTTTTATTATTATTTACTATTTTATTTTTATTCCTGGAACAACAGTGCACTAATAGTTTTTTAGGGGATATGTGCGAAAGTGGTGGCATTTAGGGCAGAATTTGAAATTTCTCTCGTCTGCCTTTCAATCCAAATCGATAGAGAAAAAAAAAAAATCATTATATATTTATTTATTTATTCCAGGGGAGAGCGAGAGTGACCCCCACTGGGTGCACTGCAGCAAGTTCCTCCTGGTCGGCCTCAGCCGCCTCCTGACCTGCCTGGGGAGGCTGGACCCGAACAGCTTTCCGAATCCGTACGACCACCAGCAGGCCCTCAACATCACCAACACTCTGGTTCGCAAGGCGGAGATGGTCTTCAGCAGCCACTTGGCCTACTGGTCAGCTCCGCAAGTCTTACACGATATATATCTGCAAAAAAAAAACAGAGCCCGCCACTGATTTTAACATGCGTTGTGTCCCGCTGATTCCAGCCCGCCTCCCGTGAAGACGGAGAAGAAGCGGACGAGGGGCTGCTGGCTGCCCTGGTGGTTCGTGTTCATCGGCTGGTTCCTGTTGCTGTCCATCAGCGGAATATCCACGTTCTTCACCCTGCTGTACGGTTTCGAGTACGGAAAGGAGAAGTCCATCAAGTGGGTCATGTCTCTGGGCCTCTCCCTCTTCCAGAGCATCTTCATCCTGCAGCCTCTCAAGGTAGGTGCACACGGGAAAATTAATCAACCGGTCAAATCAAACTTTATTTATATAGCACTTTTCATACTTAAAAAGATGCAACACAAAGGGCTTTACATTAAAAACAAAGGCCCCTAATCCCCTCATACCCCAGACCCTCATTCATGATGTACAGATCGATACTGACATATCGATACTTTGGATACCAGGTGTTTATGCCTTAAAATCGATCCTCAAATCCAAATATCGATACTTTGGATACTTCACTCATTGGAGTAATGTAGGAACACAGTGGAAAGAAACTATTGACTTGTGGCAACACAACAAACCTTGTGAAACACCTCACGATATAAACAACACAGAATGCGAGGCATTTATGATGATTTATTTCTTTTTTTAGTGTTTGAAACAGCATTTTCATATATTTTGTATGTTTGGTTTTTCTGTTGTTGTATCGTAAATGAGGCCACTACCTCAATATACTTCAGAGTTTAAAGTAAATAAATAAATTACTGTGATGTCTTGTATTCTTTATGAAGCTATGATCTGAAATACACCAGACACCAAACACATCAGGGTGCATTTACACAATCGCCGATACAAGCCTGAATTTTACACACTATTGGATTGGAAAGGAAATCAGTGTTATCGAACATCACAAACTCACAGACAGGGGCCCACACCACGGCCACAAAGCCCCGGATCAGGACCCCCAACCATCCAGACCAAGACAACCCCCAGGACTGCGCCCCCTGCAGGCAAAACCCAAGAGACAACAGAATAAAATATGCACAATACTAAAAGGAATAAAAATATATATATATATAAAAACAGCATCTAAGTATTAATAAAAAAGTAAAAACAAAAGAAAAGAGCAATTAAAAACAGTCAAAGTAGCATAGGTAAATAATTAGATAAACAAGTGTTACAAAAATAAATAAATAAAATGAATCTAAAAACTGTTGCTTCTCGTGTACAATTTTAATTTTCTTTTTGTGCGTGTGTTGTTGTGTTTGCAGGTGCTCGGCATTGCTGTGATCTTTGCCCTGATGCTGAAACCTGTAGCCGTGGAGGAGACCGAAGAAATCGAGCTGGTGCTGATTGGTAAGAAAACACTGAGTGCGTTTACATGCACGTGAAGGAAAAAAAAAAAATTATTGCATGTAAACAATTAAAACCGCAGTTCTCTTTATCCGATTGAGACGCCCAGATAATGCGATTGGAATTTAATTTTCTCTGGCATGTACACGGTAACCGCAGTTTTCAATTAGATAGCGTGTGTGCGCATGCTCCACAACCACTGTGCACAAAAACATCCAGAAGAAGATGAAGGTAAACGGAGCCGCTAGAAGAATCGTCTGAGGGATAACACGCAACTTATCTGCACCAGAAGTAGCACGAAAATTACGTACGAGATTAAAAAATGTACTATTATCCCTATGTCTCCAACAGGAAAGCGAGCCGTACTAAGGTGGTATTAACCCGCTGAAAAGACACATATCGCCACCTAGTGTGGAGGAGTAGGACATGTTCCTTATTCGATTTTCTTTTGCTGTAGTCAGAAAGTCGAATTTTGCGCCTGGCTCCATTAAGCTCTGCATGTAAACGCACTGACTGAGGTGGACGAGCTGTTAAATCCTGAAAGAAAACAAATAATCAAAGATTTATAAAAGATCTCTGTTCCTTTTTAAGTTAAACTTCCTCTCTCCTTTTTTCAAATCTTTTCTGAATGTTGTTGGTTGAAAACTGACTGAGTTTACGTTTTAACTTCAACACAGTGCGTCATCTAAAGAATCCTTTACCTTATGTAACACAGCTGTTGTTTCTGATATTTTTTTTTTACCTTTGTATAATTTATATGTGATTTCTGAGATGGTCTCTACATTTTTATTTCACACGCAAACTGTTAAGTCCAAACTGCTTCACATTCACAGACGTAACCTTTCCATTTTTTACTTCAGGTCGACTGCAGGGAAAGCTCTTGTGTAACCGAAGAGACGTCATTTGTTGACTTTAAACTTGTGACCCTTTTTAGCTTTTGTACTTTTCCGAGTGACTTCTCCCTCTTAAGTGTGTGAGTGCTGCCAGTCTCACTGCAGTTTCTTCTCCACTTAACAGAGCAACAAGAAAAGTGTAGACGGTGGGCTGGCAGGGACGGGCTGTGAGGCACCAGCTCCGACGGACACCGCTGCAAACTCCCCCAACATCCTCCCTCCCTCCCCCATCCCTCCCCCATCCCCTCATCTCCTAAACACTCTTTTGCACTTATTTGCATCTAACTTTCTGAATACATAATTGTGCACCACATTCTGATGTTGCACATTATTGCAAAGAGCATCATTGATTAAGTTTAACTGCTTATTTTTGAACTGTTCATATTAACACTATTATAATCCATTTACACATTCGAGCATACGTAACGACCGGCTAGATTTATTAAATGTTTATCCATAAATACCAGTTCAAAAGTATGTAGAACTTGCAGAGAACATATATGTATTTTATCTTCCTGTTTTGCAGCACGTCACTTATCAAATATTTACTGGGCTCAGGTTTATTTAGCGACATTAAACACAATGATAAGCCAGAAGCCGGATTATTCATAGACTTGTAGCGAGTAGGGGAGGGTGGAAAGGCGTTTTTTTTATGAAGCCGTACATACGGGAGCTGATGCTTAATTGATCATTCTCCTTCGTTTCTGTCCCGTCACTGTAACACACGCTGAAAGTGCACGTCACGCCTTTTTCCATCATTCATGGCCGCGTCTGCAGGACTCAGTCTTCGCTGCGTATGAATGATTCATGTAACAGACAAAACTACATTTAAGTTTGTGCTTTTGATTTGGGAATACAAGGCTTGTTTTAGAACTTCTGAGCTGTGTATTTAATCAGAAAAATGGCTTATTTATTGGTTTCACTGACTGATGCTGTATGTATTATATGTGTGAATTTCAATAAAAGCATCAAACTCGCAGTCTTTAACACTGGAAGTCGGTATTTATTATTGTTAACTATGGCTGTAGTATCTGTGTGACAGCTTTTCTTCATTGGTTTGGCTCATTTGTTGAAACAGAATTTACATTCTCAATATAACACGGACAGACGTCCAAACCGCAACTGTTCACAACAGAATTCAATTTCTCATTCATTTCATCAAATTGCAAATGTCTTAGCACATCTTTGCAAATGATTAAGCACAGTTAGTTTACATTTAGCACCATTTCCAAGTGAATACGTCTTGTTAATCTAAACTGATTCTAAGTCTAATGCTTGTTCTCTCCAAAACATGTGAGCATCATTTCACTGTATAAGTCATCACATCAGTCAAGAACATAATACCACGAATATCATATATGAAGCTCTCAAAACATTTGATAAACCGATCCACTGACAGTCAGATGAAACTAGAACTTGACCAACAAAATCAGAGGTCCCTGCAGGAGGGAATGTGTAGGGGATGGCTGCGACGTGTGGGCCGTTTCTTCCCTCGTTGTATTGTGATACAATACCTAATTTTCCTTCGGGGATGAATAAAGTAATCTATCATCTATCTGATGGGAGAATATACGCTGTGATGTGGATGAGAACCTGTGACCCGATAGACAGCAGCATGTGGACGGCCAGGAGACGGTGAGGACAGCGATTAGTGAACCAGTTAGTTGTGAAACTCCAGCTTTATTTACAGGCTACATATCATTTTCCTTGTTTGTTTTGTTTGTGTTTATATTAGAGTATAATATGCTGTATACATTTTCTTTTTACTCTGATGTTTTGAAGTTACTTTATGTGTGTGAATGAAAATGGTTGTCAAATGTCAAAACTTACAGTGAAATACAATTTTTTCACCCCAGTTTTATACACAATTTTATTCTGTTCAGTAGACAAACTACTGAGGGATATTTCAATGGTCTTGCAGTGCTTAAACAATGCCAAAGGGACAATACATTTTGGGGGCATTGATTGTTTATATGAAGAAGGAGCATGAGTGAGCTATGATGCTGTGATGAACTGTAAAACTGTTTTGCCAAATGATTTCAGAGTTTTGAGAATATAAAAATTCTGTTTCAAGAAATTAACCAAAATAATAGAGAAATCTGTAAGACACCGACTGCTTTCACTCAACAGCGAGGACCCCTAGTGGTAAAAGAGGGAAAAGTCTTTCAAGAATAGCGTGGAGTCATTGGTCCAGTTCCAAATAATCCTTTATTAAATTGTTAAGTAAGTATACATTTGGAAAAACAAACAAACAAAACAAAAACAACTACTGGTGTTTGTTTTTTTTATTATTTGCAGTGAGACTCTATTTTGTGTCTCAGGGTTTCAGGTCAGAAAATAAACAGTCCCAACATAGAAAAGACAGAGAGTGATCAGGTCACAGTTCAGTAGTGTTAATCGTCCCTACTCACTCCAACATGAATCCTATTTAAATAAACTGCGTCGGCTCTAAAACTGGAGAGCGTTCAGAAAAAAAACTGCTGAATCATTTTATGTGAGGCCGCCGTGCAAAGAGAGGAGCCGGGGCGTGTTTAGCTGACGGCAGCGTGGCGTGACTGTAATAAAACTCTCTGACTCTTATTTCATTTATTTCTTTAAACCCCAATGTGCAAATTTATACTGTTTTTTAACTGTGGATTGGTTACAAATAAAGCAAATCTAATCAAGTGTCTCCAGTCTAGATGGATAAGAAATGCTAAATGCTAGCGCAGACTGGCAAGGCCTCTGATGAGAGATGAGAGCTAAGGCAAATGCAGTGTTTGCACGTACATGCACACGATGACAGAAGACAAATTTACATCTAATCAAATCAGGGTTGTTGAGCGACTGCTTTTCGTATTTGAGGATTTTGCTTGTAAATGAAGTCCTTCAGTGGTAGGAAAGTGCAGGTATTTGGTACAATCGACATTCAAAAAAACAACTTTATTTGGAGAAACTGTATATAAAACGGATTTGTCAAACCTCGAACAACTCCCTGCTCCCACCCTCATTTTCGCTGTACAGTTAAATTGTCGCTGTAAATAAAGTCTATATCACTGTGAATGTATTATATTACACATTTCGCTTTTGTTGTCGCTTCACACCCGCGTCAGAACGAGCCGGACGCACACGTTCGCACTTATTTCCGATAGAAACGCACAATCCGAAGTCAACTCCACCGTGACGGCGACTGCTCAAACACACTGGAAAATATGCATTCAAATTGTTTCCGATGCCGACTGTAAAAAAGCTTTGCTCAGTGTCGGGAGCCTCGCCCCACGAAAAACAAAACGGTGACGCCACCGAGAGCCACGTCTCCACCAAAGCGGAACGGCCCGCCGAGCTCGTAAAACCGGTCTGACACAGAGACTGAGTGACACAGTGGAAAAAAGATCACAGCGACATTAGCATGTGCAAAGTAGAATCAAGGCATGTACTGTAAATATTAGTCAGACTAAAAAAAAAACAAGAATTAAAATTGAAATTTGATTTATCACAAAGTTAAAAGTCAGTGTGACCTTAAAGAAGAAGAAGGAGTGGACATCGGGTCGATGCCCACATGATTGTATGTAAGAACTTAATAGTGTGCCAGAAATAAATTTAAATATGTGGCACTCACTAGGTAGAAAAATGACATTTCTGCTGACAGACGGTGTCAATTAGTGAGCGACCACACCCTCAGTACTCTGGTCATGTGTATACAAATGAGGTAAGCGTATACCTATGTTTAATCATTATTTAAAATTACATTACAGAAGGACCCACAAATCTGATCGACAGCCTTGAACATTTCCCGTTTCCTGTCCTGAGCTGTGTCCGTGACAACACAGCTACTGTGTGTGTGTGTGTGTGTGTGTGTGTGTCGGAGTGTGTGTGTGTGTGTGTGAGTATAGACCAGAGGTTTAAGTAAATTAAGTTTTCTTCTTCAGCTCCTCAAACCGACGCGTTAAATCGTCAAAGTCGATGTCGTCCGAGGTGGTGGCGTTTCCGCCGAAGGAGGAGGTCGGGAGCGTGTCGGGGACGGAGGGCAGCTCCGGGAGAGCGTTGTTGTCGAACAGATGAGGCGACGGGCCAGGACCTGAGGGGTGATACGCGTATTAATTATGCAGCAGCGTGTTTGGAAGTGAACGCAACAGCTAAAAAAAAAATATAAGAGCGGTGAGATGCCACGAAAAAAAAAAAAATTAAATAAATGTCATGTCATGTAGGTTTATAAATATATGTCTAATTCCTCTGTGGCAAACATCTCCACTACACTTGTGTGGGTGATATGTGCCAAACTTAGAATGAACTTATAATTAATAAACAAAGAACTAAACCTGCTTCTAAATATAGTCGCCAACAAACAGCGTTTTCTCATATCCAGCAACACGATGCTGAAAACTCTACAGCGTCTACATGTCTAAGTAAATTATTTTACTCTTTATTTATGTATGACAAAGACTTCAGGAGGAATGAATGGGTCTGTGGGTAAGTGAATAGAGAAGTACAGTAGTTTCCGTCTTTGATGCTAAGAAAAACCTAAAATATGTCGTGTCTTATGCTTTAACTGTCGATTCAAGTGTCGGCAGAACTCACCTACGGCCTGGGAAGGAACAGACGGTTTGTCAGAGATGTCATCAATCTGAAACAGTAAGGGCACGTTAGAGATAACGTCATCGTCACGCAGAAGGAAAATTATATTTGTTAGTGGTAATTAGAGAGGAAAAAAAGAAAAAAAAGAAAAATGCACACAACAGCGCGGAAGTAAAATCATTTCAAATGCGAAGGAAAAGAATTATGCTGTGGATTTTTTGAGAAGCCATCACCTCGAGTTTGTGACACAAAAAAATGATTTTTAGGCGTCGACGTCATCATTAGAAAATTTCCACTTTTCATTCCACTTCTGCTCGGCTCATTAGTGGGTTAAAGCATTAATAATTTCACATTCCCTACATTTGCGCAGATGAAGCAGAATCTGGGCTTAATCTGAAAAACTGTGCAAAAAAAAAAAAAAAAAAAAAAAAGGTGATAGTAAGCAAGCCGAATAAACTGCTCTTCCCTGAGTGGTTCCCTGCCCTGTCCGTCTCTCCGTCTGGGGGTACGGGAAGGGGGCATGGTTGGGAAGGGGTCGGTCACTTACGGACTCGTATGTCGGGGGAGAAGTGGGCAGCTGTGGGGGCTGCCCTCCCCCCATGTGGTGCTGGAAGTTGTCGTAGGTACCAGTGGGAGGGTGAAATGGTTCCTGGGGAACAGGGGGGGAAAAAAAAAATAAATAAAAAAATCAGGTGCAAATCTGAGGGAGGGCTTTATAATAATTCTCATCTTTCCATCAGCTTTCAATCTTTTCACGGGAAAAAAAAATGCCTTTCCCACAAGTGTCTGGAGCGTAATAACTGGCAGTGGCTGAGAAGTTTCTACAACATCATCATCATCATCTAGATGCTTATGAACTGTGTCCCTTACAGCTCCTTTGGATGGTGGGTAGTTGAAAGGTCCTGGCATATGCATGGGCATAGGCATGGGCATCGCCATGGGCATGGGCATCGCAGGAGCACTGAAGCCTCCTCCACCGCCACCTCCTCCTCCACCTCCAGACTTCTTGTCGTTGTCCACGTCGATCAGGTCGGCCTCCTCTCCGGTGCAAACCTCGGGCTGTCCAGAAGACGGGGCGGGATGGGATGGTCAGTAAATAATTTGGATTACTTCATCTCTCACGTTGCGTAATAAACAAATAAATACTCCCTTACCCGCACCATGGCGTCAGGCTCATACGGCACGTTATAGTTCTTGGCGATCTCTATCAGGTAACGTTCCACCAAGATCTTGGGAGGAGCCTCCACGCTCAGCTTGTGCATCAGCTGTGAACGGGTGACATGTTCGATCAGATGTGACATTCTTAAGCAGACTTGAGGGCGGCCACTGGAAACAAATTGCCTACCCTGTCGTTAACTGTCCCAATCTGGTTTGTCCTGCACAGCTTGCCGTATTCCTTGCTATATTTTGCACACAGTTGTTCAGACACCTAAAAGAAAAGATCAAAGACTGTCAACGGTGACGCAGTTTGAATAATTGTTGAGAATGTGTTTACATTTGTTGGCACGAAACTTATACAGAACTTACAATTTTCAGTTCAGACACCTCTGACTGGAGACGAGGTGCTGCCCAAATGAGGGTCGACACTGCCTCCTGTAGGCCAGGATCCAGTTCCCTGATTGGTGAAACAGATAATGGTGTAAACAAGGATGTCACAGAGAGAGACTGATGCAGTGTAAAAGCCCGATATCTCTCCCGATACACTCACTTCATAGACTGAATGAGACCAAAGCGAGCCAGCAGCAGGTCGCAGTAAAGCTCCAGGATCTCCATGGCTTCCACCAGATAGTCCTCCCTGATGATGTGCTCCACGCGGATCCGCGCCCGCTCATCCTTCCCCGACGAGAGGTAGTCTGCAATCTCCTTTCTTGCCTTTTGAGCGAGCTCGGCTTCATTTTTAAAATTTGCGAAGGGGAGGGTTAGAAGAACAGAAACAAGAAGCAACTTCAAATGTAGGAGAGGAGGGGTTAGACTCACTTTTCTTCTTCTCTAGGAGTTTGAGTCGGTTGATGACCAGCCGGAGGTTGACTCTTAGCCTCTCCGCTTTAAATCCTCCCCCCAGCATGATGATCTGTGATCTGTGAAGGAGAACATGAGTGGAGCAAATAGAGAGTTTAAAATTCACTGCAATTTATAAGGCATCAATAACAATACAAATTGTCTCAAAGCGCTTTCCAAAACCCAGTCTGAGACTTTCTGGGGAAAGGACTAAGGAGACGGCGGCAAAAAAAAACTCATATGGAGGGAGTCGTCTGCATAAGGCCAGACAGAAAAAGAGCAGGAGGAACAAGATCAGCATGCATCCAATTAAAGCATGCATGTAGAATCTAATCATGAGCTTAAAAATGAACATAAACAAGAGTAGAGCAGCACAAAACTGCTAGTGACAACGGTTTTATTTATGTAGCGTTACAAAACGCTTGGCCTGAGACCCCCAGAATCTTAAGCTCATATGGAGGGAGCCATCTGCTGGAGGCTGGTGGGGCAGAGACAGAAAAATAGAAGGAGGAGAGCAGCAAGAGGAATCAGGAAGAGATCTTAAGAAGACATATATATATAGAATATAATTGTAATATATGGAGTAGTTCCTTGCCACCATCGCCTTCAGGCCGGATTTTGAAGAGCGCCTTGAGACAATTTGTATTGTTATTGACGCTATATAAATAAAACAGAATTGGTTTGAATACAAGTACAAAATATAGCTGATGCATTGTACGTGAGAGTCCGAAAATTCTTATAAACAAAAAGATAAGGGCACAAAACTAGTTCTATCACAGGTGAGTTAGTTGCTGTGATGACTGAATATCACAGGCATCACAGGCCGTGAAGTCTGGGCAGGTTGATGAGAGCAGGACCATAGATGAATAGTATGGAGCTCCACATATTACTTAATCCACCTAATTGACCCCCACCTCTGACCTGGTGAGTCACTTAATCATGTGAGCATGACTAACCCATCTGAACACAATGACACCGCAGATTTAACCCCCCCTAAAAAAAAAAACAAAAACAAACAAAACGCGCGTGAACACGGCGTAAAACTACGCAATAAGTTAACTTTTAAAAACAGCTACGTGAGCATTAAAACGGCTAAACAGTCCCAAAACAGTTAGCTTTAGCATCAAAGCTAACCAGGAAGAGTCGTGGCTCTTAACACGCTACAGCCTCGTTTATTGAATTTACCCCCATTTAATCGACTTTAATCAGCCGCGTTAACTCATTTTGAAAACTTGAAGATAATATATGAATATCTGTTTGTGTTGCCATGGCAGCTTGTTAGATAGGCTCTGCTTTGTTAGCGGTCTCCTGTCATCGTTTCAGCTAGCCACCTAGCTCTGGCTCTACGCTGGCAAATTAAAACAAAAAACAAAAAAAACTAACAAAGTGCGCGATACAAGCTCAAGCAGTTTGAAGAAATTGATCTTTTAAAGTAGCAGAGAGCTCGATAAATCGGTGGTAACTTACCTGTCAAAGGAAATCAGCCGTACACACCAACTTATTTAGGTTTCTGTCTGTGTTGTGTCGTCGCCTGTTCCACTTCCGCAATGATCTCCCGTGACGTAATGGGGGATTTCAGGCGAAGGGGCGTGGCTTTAGCGTCAAACAGCAGGTGTGTCCAAGTTCAACACAAACACTGTGATTTATTAACATCTTCAACAAGAACTACTCAGAACTGATGGCATTTAATTTTTAACATCTACTCACATTATTAATTCATTATTAATTTAAGAAATAAATGCTGTAACTTCGACTTCATATGGCAGAATGTAACTTAACCTATTTGGGTGTCCAGCATGCACCTCAGTGTTCACTTTTATTGTCCCTCGAGGATAAATAAAGTTATTTGAATCTTGAATCTTGAAGATGTCTCCATTTTGTGCTGTTTTTATACAGCACCATGGTTCTTATTGGGCTTTTTATTCAGTAACATTTATCTGACAATCATGTCTAGAGTTAACTCATAAACATATTTACACACGTACCTTTTGTATCTTTTGCCCCTAAATGCTAAATGTTGTGGATGAAACTGCCCACTGGTCTAAAATAGGGGTTTCAAACATATGACTCGCGAGCCCAAACCGGCCCACCAGATGATCCAACCTGGCCTACGGGGTTAATTTGTAAAATTAGAAGTCAGTGAGAGTATTTTTTTCTCAATAAAATTGACACCTTTTGAAAAATTTCCATCTAGTGCCGAAATTACACCTATTCTTCTTAAGAAATCTCAGGTTGTTGATGAAATGTTTTTTTAAAAAAAGGAAAGTTTATTAAATGTTGTTTACATATATTTTTTTTCTTTAGCTAATTATTAGGTTTTTACCTATTATTTATACTTATGTATGCATATATGAATGCACATATATATATATGTATATAGGAGCAGGAGTAAAAGGAGCAGGAAGATAGATCAACTATTATTAATAATAAATGGAGAAAGAGTGGGAGTAAATAAGTTGTACTTTTTTCCACACCTTTTCAGACACGTAAGTGAAATTATTATTATGCGTTGTTTTATTATTATTATTTTCTATTTTTAAGATTTTAAGATTTTTTTTTTTGTATTTTCATTTCTGTTTATTTGCTCATCACTTACAGGTCCCGACACTAAAATCAGAAAAAACATGACAGGCTGCAAAATCTGAGGGGGCAGATTAAAATATTAAAATCCAATTTATTAAGATTTAATCTAATTTTAACAGCTCAAAACACAGAAACTGCTGTTAAAATAACGCTCAGACCTTTTCACTACGGTCCCACTATAGTTATAATATTCTTTTTGTTCGTTTGTTTAAGTGATGTTTACTACTGGTAGTGTCATCCAGGCTGTGGTATATTTCTAAAACAAAGCTGGAAAAACTTGCTTGTGACTGAATGACTCATGTGGAGGTTTTTACACACACCTGAAACTCATTAGTCTATTCAAGGATCACCTGTAATTAGATGATGCTGCTCATCAACTATCACTGGTTCCCTACTGACCCATTTATGGCCAGAAACCTGGTGTGTATTTGGTGACAATGTGTTCAAATCGAGCGTTTTTTTTCTCCTTTAAGTAAGAATGTTCACTTATTTCAGGTAGTGTAGTTATAATCCAAACATTAATCCATAATAAAAGCCATAAAACAATCATGTTATGGACTGTTTTTGAGATACACACCATTTATTATTGGGTTAAAGTGTTGTATTCATCACAAATAGACGCAAACACGTCTGAGCACTTGACAAGTTTTTAATAAAAATGGAAACATTTTACAAGGACTTTCTGGTTTAATATATTGCGGCTTATTCATAAAGAATCTGTACAGTGAAAAGGTCACAATCCACAACGAACCATTACAGGTTGTTATAACTTGAGTTTGGTGACAGAAAGCTGCTTTTGTTTCTTCTTCTTTGACGACTGGTCCTTTGCTCCTTTGATCTGACTTTTCACCTGGTCCTGCAGCTGAGTGAAGAAAGCCTGAGAGGAACGCAGAGCCTTGTCCTTTCCCTCATCCTGAAACAGAGCAGAACACATTCGGGATCGTTAGAAGGAGGTTACGTTTATGTGGGCGTTGAAAAGGTGCTCAAGACATTTGACGGCCTAAAATAGATGACCCAGTTTGTGATGGCAACATAGAGCTAACGTGTCTCAGCTGACTGCTACGACTAGAGCTTGTTTATTTGGTTCATTTAACACTTGAGTTGATTCAGTCTGAAGTGGAAGAAGTGCTTGTCCCATAATATGATATAAAATTATCAATGTTAAAAGGGCTCTATGACAAAAACATTAACTGAAAGCATTAAAAAGTGGTTGCAGTCAGAGAGATGCAGCAAATACATGCACCGATCAGCCATAACATTATGACTTCAGGCTCATTTAAGGTTCTGCAGATGCCTCAGGAAGTTCAGGGGCCTCATAAAAAAAAGGGAGCGTGCTCTCAAAAACTTTTTCACAGCAAAATTCAGACGTATCAAGAGTGAAATGACCGTGGAAATATGCGTGGCCTTGCATTCAAACGGTGCCGAATACAAAACATGTGGTGTTAAGTGTCAACAGTGAAATGAGTGTGGAAATGTGCGGTGCCTCATGCAGACTTCATCGGCTGCTGCGCAGCTACAGCTGTTGATCCTTTGGCGACACTTAGAGGTGATGCACGGAAACTGTCATGATACTGTATTGGCGACACTTTGGGGGGTGGGCAGACTTCCCCTGCTTTATATGCACCTTGATATCGGACCAATTATTTTTTCAATTTAGCATGTGTGTGGTTTTCTTTACATTTTAGAGCACAGGGACTATCGATAGAATTTGACGTAAATTTGTAAACTGTCCCGCCTCACACTCCAGTCCAGAAGGTGGCGGTAATGCAGCTAACAGTTGTTTGCCAACTGCCCTTAAAGAAGAAGAAGAAGAAGGAGAAGGAGGAGGAGGAGGAGGAGGAGGAGGAGGAGGTACTCCAACATGTGTTCTCAATTCAAAGTGATTGGGACACAAGGGAACGGTGCTTGGATTCATGTGTACGCACATTCTTCAAACATCAGGATTTTGGGTCGAGCAGCGTTTTGTGGGTTTGAGCATTAAAAATCTACACAAGTGTTTGTATGTGAGGCCCCAGGTCTTTCAATGTGTGCAGCGAGTTACAAATTAATCCAGACGGTTGGACATGTGACCGGTAGGGAGTTGGAGACGTTTTTCTCAGGTGAAAAAAAAAACAAATTATTCCCTTAATCGGACTTAATTGCATGTAAACTCGTTACTCCGACTAAAATCAGAGTTCTCATTATCCGATTAAGATAATGCGATTGTAATTCGGTTTTCACCGGCATTTACACGCTGAATCAGACTGCAACAGGATTTGATGTGATAATCCACATTTTTCCTCGTCTCTCTGTATTCACTGATACATTTCACCGTGTTTTTTGTCACTCATTTTTATGAGTTTATAGCAGGTTTTGCAAGACTTGAGATTTCTTTTTTTTTGTGTGTGGTGAATGTGCCGGTCCTGGATGTGAAGAGAACCGAGCAAAGAGACGTCAGACGAAGCGCTCACCTTGAGTATCGTGGCTTTGCCTCCCTTCGTGAGTTTCTTCAGGGTTTCCGTGACTTCGGCCTTCGAAGGCTTCTTGTTCTCCCCGGCTTTACTGGCCTCTTTGAGTTTCTGCCTCTGCTCTTTCTCCCGGATCTTCAGACGCTTCACCTTCTTCTTGTGGCGCCTCTCGCGCTTCTTGTCCGTCGAGGTCTTCTCCGTGGCGCCCAGTACGTCTCCTGCCTTGTTCTTCTCCTGGGGTCAGGTGAGAGCATTGTGAGACATTCAGCTAAATTAAACATATATTAAGATACGAGACGCGATGAGTTTGTGACGAACCTTGACTTCTTGTGGTGCGAGGAGTGTGGCGTCGCTAGTGCCGACCGGAGCCACCTCCTCCATCACAATGGATGGTAGATTAGAAACCACTTTGACCTCAGGAACAGGCTGTGGAGCACAAGGGAAACATGAATGTGATTTTCATCTCAACTCTGATGATCAATTTACTTTACACATTTCTAATTTTATGCATTCATTCTACTAAAATTCAACTTCCTTTGCACAATTTCCTTTTTTTTAATATTCAGATTCACAAATTGAATTAAAGACGTCAGCAACTTAAATTAAAATCTGAATAAAAAACAGTTTTACTAAATAAATCTATGATTCGTGACAATTGACATCCAGATATTTTAGCATATTCTCATTATTATTGGTACTTTCAGTCACTGCGTCAGATAAAACTCACAGGTTTAGGTGTGAAGTGGAAGTTGGACAGAGCGTCCAACTTTATGAAGAGTGTATCCATAAGTTTTTGAATTTCTACATGGGACGGATTCTCCTCTTCTTCCGTCTTTTGCTGAAAAAAAACAAAACAAAAAAAACAACACGTATGAAGCACGGATTCTTATCTGTCAAAGAGAAGCAATAAAAAGGAGATGATGGTCAAACCTGGTTCTGCTTGAGGTATTCTTGCTCGTAGATTTCTGCTAAACTCTGCTTGCTCTTCTCGTGGTCCAGCGTTAACCTCTTCTTGTACTCAAACACCTCCTCTTTGGGTTTCTCCTTTCGGACCACGTCATCAAACACCTTCCAGAAACACGAGTGAGTGAGGTTAGAAATCAGGCAGGAACAAGAAAACTAAAAATCTGCAGATTATGAAGCAGCAGAAGTCGTTGCTGTGACCAACCTGGTCTTTAATTCTCTGTTTGATTATGTCTTCAAGCTGCAGTGTGGTTTCCTCCGTGACAGCAGGCGCTAGAAAACAAGATTATAAACTTAACGTGTGGTTTGAAATGAAAGAAAAGAACTTCTTGTCTCGTCTTCAGCTGTAAATATTTATAAATCATATAAATCACAGGTCTTCAATAGGGAGTACGCAAAATATTTGGTTGATTAAACATTTTTATATATATATTTTTTAATATTCCCCCACAAATTTAAATACACATTAACATGAATTCAACATATTTTAGTAAAGGGATAAATGGAGGCAGAAAACATAATTTTCAGCCACCGTTTGACACAGAGCGCCACATTACACCTGTCAATCTAAGCTTCCTGGTCACAGTAGGCCCCGCCCCTATCACTGCTGAGCCAATCACGAGGCAGCATATTACACACACAGAGCCAAATGTTTGCCACCCTACTATTGCACCTGTTTGAAATAAAAAATGAATAATTGAACCTGGTTATTATCTGAAAAGCTTAATATTAGATGCAAAATGATAATAATGATGTATATTTATAAGCAGCACTAGTTTAATATAGAACACATTTTGGGGTCTTTGGCCTGAAAAACGTTGAAGAGTAACACTCACCCATCCTGGACGCCTGTTCAAACTCCACGTGCTCCTCCAACATGCTGTTCTCTGGACGAGACTGAGCCGTCACCTCCCCGGTTAACTGCCACGGCTTCTCCGCCAGAGCCGCTTTCTCCAGGTCCGCTATCTTCGCTGACATCTACCGGGTTGGAAGATTAGTAAGTGAATCATTTTTGTTGACTTGAAGAAGGCACAACTGATCATAAGGTATTGGTTAAACTTAGAGAAGTATGGTATCGGAGGTGTTGCCTCGGATTAGATAAAGAGCTACATTAATGTAGATGAGTCGACGCAAGGCTACATTCTGCAGGTATTTACAGAGGGGATTTTTAATATGTCATTCAGAGCCTGATTTATAGAACATTTTACTGCTAAAATCATGTCAAAAATTAATAATTATTTTTTTTTGGGACTGTTGACAGTATTTTGTGATTTATGAAGTGATAAAAAGAGATTCCCCTCTGTAAATACCTTTAAATCTAATACATTAACAAAATGAAACAAGAATTTTGAACCTCACTTTAGTCATTATTCAGATTTTTGTTCTGGAAATGTATGTAAATTAGTGCACATTTAAGTAGATAACTCCTCATTTGGACATTTAAATATGAATTCACAGAAAACCTGTAATGTAAAAAAAATACTTTATTTATGTAAGTAATCAACTGGAGAAGTTTCGTGGTGATATCCGACTGGTTAAAATTTAACTCTATTCACCTGTAGTGTCTCGCCTTAAATTAGCACCATTTAGAACCTGGTTACCTTTTCTTGCCGCTTCTCAAAAGACGACTTTGACTCGGACTTTGCTGAGCTCGGAGCTTTCCCTCCAAAGATGTCCTCCATGTCCTCTCCCTCGCTGTCGTCATCCCCAGAAAAGTTAAAGGTCACTTTCTTTTGAGGCGCTTTGAGCCGACTTCTGTCCTCGTCTCTGGCAAAGACGGAAAACACAAACACGCTGGAGTCAAATGGAGAACGCTTCTCCCACACACAATCACACGCGCCACATAATTCTGTTCACACTTACTCGTCGTCACCCTCCTCTTCGCCCTCGTAATCATCCTCGTCATCCATCTCTTCTTCACCTTCCTCCTGGCTTTCGTCCTCTCCATCTGACCGCTCGTCTGTTTTGGCTGGTTCCCCGTCCACAGCGTCAAAGAAGTCCTTGTACTTGAGGTTCCTGGAGCTCTTGGCCTATCAGTGTACAACAACAATCAATATATTTTCTGAACCGTCAGTGACTGACAGAAATAATCTGCGTTTTAAATACGTACAGTGGTTTTCTTTTTCTTTTTGGAGGACACCATTTGATCGAAGTCGAGCTCGTCGTCCTCACCAGACGGCAGGTCCTGGAAATAATCCACGTCACCTTCGTCCTCCTTCCCCTCGCGCTTGTCCATGTCATCAAGGAACGTCTCCATCTCCGACAGTTTGAAGAACTTATCGTCCACCTCGGAGGGAACCACTTTTGTTTTGGAGCCTTTTTTGCCGACCTCCTTCTTACGTTTCTCTCGTTTCTCCAGAGCATCCACATCAAAATCTAAATCTGAGTCCTCGTCTGAGTAATCCTCAGAAGGCATTTTCTTTGACTGTCTGGGTGTTTCCTCCTCCTCTTCATCCTCCTCCTCCTCTTCCTCATCAACATCTTCATCATCTATTGCTCCATCTTCCTCATGACCACTCTCCTCCTCCTCCTCCTCCTCCTGCACCAGCAAAGTCAATGTCTCGTCTGATAAAGCCTCATCAATGGCATTTTTAAAGTGTGTCAGCACGGCACCGTTCTGCAGCTCCAGCTCTTGCCAAATCTGCTCCTCGTCAAAGTTTTCCACGACCAGCTGAGCCAGAGCGCTGCCTGTGAAGCCTGCAGGCTCGTGAGCTTTGTTGAGGTCGTAAAGGGTCTTGGTGAGGGACGTAAAGTCGGCTGCAACTCCATCTTGAAGGCTGCAAACATAAAAACACACAATAAGAAAAGGTCAAACATACTACAAAACCAAAGAGATATTTCTATATAGACTTGGATACAGGTCTGCGGTTTAATACTCAATGAAACAGTATCATCTCATATTACTGGATAATGTTATTATAGGGACAGTTCTTGAGAAATCGTTTTTCTAAGACGCAATTTCAAGATTTTTCCCATTTGTTGCAGAGTTGACTTCCTAACCTAGAATAAAGGCCACATTTGAGTGGAGTAAAACATTTTTGTCAGTTTAAACAACACCTTTATAAATGTGTTAATTCATGAAGCACTGACACGAGAAGAGTCTAAATCTGGATGAGTTATAGTCACACATACATCCGGGTTCAGTCACTCAGAAGTTCAACTAGCTAAATCTTTTTTCTGGTGAAAATAAGAGAGACTGGTCGTTCACGTTCGTTTCCACTGTTTCTCGCGCTGGTTGCACTGCAGACTGTAGCGTGCCTGCGCGTAGCCAATGAGCAATCTCTATTTTATGTTCTTATTATTTCATCTTATCTTTAAATACAGTCTGCACACACAAAAATAGTCAAGGACAGTTTCTACCAACAGGTCATCAGACTCCTCAACTCACGATAAAAAAAAAACTAACCTCTGGACACTGAACACACAGCATTATCTGTCTGTACACTACAATGTGTAATACGACTTTCACTTCTACTTGTCACCTTCTGTAAATATGCTGTAATCGCTGTACATTTCGTGCTTGAGATTTAAGGCAATTACAATGTTGTTTGCTCCTATTGATTCACTTCATTCCAACATTTCATTACACTGTTAAGCCTGTTTTATTAATCCTGCACATGGCAAATAAATCTGAATCTGCACAATACTCGGAATACATCATTCAGTCATTTTAGATATTCAAACTCCCCAAAATTATTTGACATATCTGTTAAATCACAGCAGCTGGGTTATCTCATAAAATGTTAGATATCAGGCATCGAAAGAACAGCCAAAAAATATCTGTTACAGATATTACTAGCAACAGCAATTAAATGCATTACAGTAAAGTGACTGAAGTCTGACCCTTCGATATGTGGACTGAAAAAAATAAAGGAAATATGTTAAATGGAACAAATAATATATTGCCTGAGACTTCAAAAAGATATGTTCACTAGAAGGAGGAGTATAGTGAGGAACCCATACAGTATTAATCCAATCTATGTTATTAATCTGATATCTTCATATTCATTATTTTATAGTGTTATTTTGTTTTACTTCTTCTTTCTGTCATTCTAGTCTACGTCTCCTTTCTTGTGTCATAATTGTTGTGTTCCTATAAGCACTACATTGTATTATAAAACTTGAAAAACAGCACATATGTTTAATATTATTCTTTATTTATCATTTGGAATGAAAGTGAAATAAAAACTGTTGTTTTTTTTACTTATGTTAGGTACCACGTACACACCATGCTTTTATATGCACAGACTTTAAATATGCTGCTAAACCGATATAGACTCAGGGAATTTAATGAAGAAAATGGCGACTTTTTTTTAACCACATACAACACAAACAATAAAAGTATGCACTAACAGAGACTAAATTAATAATAAATACCCTCTTAAACCCTCACTATAATACTTATTATTCCCTGTGATGGCGTGATCCTAACAGTGGAGTTAGGGCAGTTAGCTTCCGGTTAGCTCGCTACCACATTTCTCTACAGAGACGCAACAACTATTTTTTAACAACAAACACAACAACACAAAAAAATCTTGCCTTAAAAACTTCTCCGGCTGTGCGGTGTTGGCGTTTATTGTCTTCACGCAGTCCTCCAGCACACTCCACACATCCCCACTAGCCATGGTTCCCCCCGACATGTGTGAGAGCGTCGTGTGTCGCAGGTAAACAGGCTCACCGAGGAACTGAGCCGCCGCAGTTCTTTGGTTCCGGGGAACAAACATGGCGTCGTCCGCGCTGAAGGTTGCAGGTTTGTTTGTGTCAATAATTATCTAACTATTAAATACAAGCTGCGGTGAGTTATAAGAACAATATTCGGCCTCTTATTTCACATCGAACGACACGCAGCACTGGCCTGCAGAGTCTTTGAACGTAACACAAGAATGTTCACGTTACATTAGGAGTTTGTGTCACTGTTGTGTTTGTGTACATGGAGCTTCTTGCTTTTTTTGTTTGACACGTGACAGGATTCAGTTTTTTTTTTCATATGAGGACATACAAAGATCATTTTACTGAATGCCGTTTAATTTGATTCCAGTTATAGTGAGCAAATATACCGATGTTTTCTTTTCATAATGGTGCAAACTCATAACTTTTGGAGTATTTCATTAAAAATTCAACCAAGTGAATGTGAATCAGTCATTAAATTCATTCTGTGCAGCCAAACACTGTTCACCTCCACATTTTCTTACCCATTAGATATTCGACCGGATCCCTGATAGCCAGGAAATATGTGTAAAATTAATTCATGCTGCATTTAAGTGTCCATTTGTTGGAGTGGTAAACTGTAAAAATGAAGTGAGTTTGAATTTGATCATGGATCTCGCTACAACTCTTCTCTCCACATGTATTTCATTTCTTCAGTGGCCGCATCTCCAGATGTTCTCGAGTCCTTCTACCGAGGGCACATTCAACCACGGCGTCCCTCCGTCAGGTCGTTCCCGGGTCCCTGTGGAAGCTGGGAAGGCTCAACCACATCGCCATCGCGGTCCCAGACATGGAGAAGGCCACGGCTCTGTACCGGGACGTCCTGGGCGCCACGGTGAGCGCCAAGGTGCCCCTGCCCGAGCACGGCGTCTACACGGTGTTTGTGGAGCTCGGAAACACTAAACTGGAGCTGCTCCACCCTCTGGGGGAGAAGAGTCCCATCTCCGGCTTCTTGCAGAAGAACAAGTCTGGAGGGATGCACCACATTTGCATAGAGGTGAGAAGTTGCTGAGAAGTCTCAACAACAATGACTGCGCAAAACATTTAAAGATGGCTTCTCTCCAGACACGTGTGCACGTAAACCAGCTTTCATAATAGAACTCGGTGACATTCTGAAATATGAGGAAATGCACAGGTGTTGGATCACAGGTGTTTGTGTAAATATGAATTTAATAAAAGACAGAATAAATAAAAATAACAGGACATTTATGCAACAAACTGCACTTAATCCTAAAGATTCTCTTAAATTGAAGACTTCACAGGTTCACCACTGCAAACACCTTTTAGTTTAGCAACTATTTACCACACATGAAGTCTTGGAAACTTCCACAAGGTGCCACAAGAGGGGGCTGTTCACATGCACTGTTTTTTCTGAAAGCATTTGGTTTTCTAAGTATTTTTACATATTAAAGAAGTTGACAACAGCCACTAGCAGAGACGCTGTCATTGTTGCACTTAAAACCCAACACAACATGTTGCTGGGTTCCACTTAAATGAAAATACACCTGTCACCTAAAGATGACTCAGGCCTCTTATTATCAGCTTTGGACATGAGTTGTAGTTGCCTGCACACCAGCCGACCAGCCGCAGTGTTACAGCCTTCAACTTGTGAAGTGATGTGAAGGATTTTCACACAGTGTAATGTTGTCGTTGTTTTTCTGGGGAACCTGGAATTTATGAGAATGCTGCTTTCATACGTTCCACAAACCAAACTCTGTTGCAGACCAAAGGGGGTGTCGGACCTCTGATGTACATGCACCCGACCCTTCACTTGACCTAAGAGGAAATGTGATTCATCAGACCAGGCTTCCTTCTTACATTGCTCCATGATCTAGTGAAGTGATTCACCGTGTGATCTTATACTTTCCTGTGGAGCTATGGTTGCTCATCTGTTAAGGTCCAACCTGCAGCAGGGAGTGTGTACACTGCAAAAAAGGAATTTTTTGAGAAGAAAAAATCCTTGTATCAAAGAAATACATCTTATATTTTTGGTTCGGAAACATATTTGTGCTTATTTTAAGAATTTTTGTCAAGCAAAAACAGCTTAACTCATTGGCAGATTTTTCCTTAATACAAAATGATTTGATTGAATATAAGAATATTTTGCTTCTTTCTAGTAATGGATCACAAACTTGACTGGGTCTGCCTCGGATGCTCGTCCTATGGCATCGAGAACAAATTGACCAGGTGGTCATAACGTTATGGCCGATCAGGTGTGCAGCAGACCAACTTGGAAGAGCTGACAAAGTTTTCCTCTGTGCTGCAGGTCGACGACATTAACGCAGCGATCGCCGACCTGAAGGCGAAGAACATCAGGACTCTGTCGGCGGAGCCGCGGATCGGTGCTCACGGGAAGCCGGTCATGTTCCTCCACCCTAAAGACTGTGACGGCGTCCTGGTGGAGCTCGAAGAAGCGTGAACACCGTCGGGTCCATTCACATTTACTGTATGAATTCCAATAGTTTGATAATCACAGCGACGACTGTTGTTGTTGTAGCAGTTCTCGTTTTGGATGCGTTTGTTCCTCAGCGCTGATCTCGACTTTCCTGTTTAGTTTGGGAGGAAATTACAGTTTGGTGTGTGTGTGTGTGTGTGTGTGTGTGTGTGAGTGTGTGTGTGTGTGTGTGTGTTGGACAGTTTCCATAAAGTGCCAATGAACGATTGGTGATTCTTCGATTGATCTGTTCGCCTCCGTGGTACGACACAGGACATAGAAGATACAGGAAGAAACAGATCTCACTTTCATGTGGATGAACTTTATGTAAAACCAGAAACAGCTTTTGAAGTGAGAAACGTTAAATAAAGTCAAACAAGTCTGCATGTTTTTTGTATTATTTGAAGAGTTTAATAAAGCCTACTGACGTTATAATTACATACACCAGTCAGCCACAACATTATGACCACTGACAGGAGAAGTAAATAACATCGAACCATTTAGTGATAATTCAGTTTTCTGCTGGGAAACGTTTGGACCTGTCATTCATTCATGTGGACATGTAGCATCCACCTAGACCAGACCCCATAATGTCATCATGTTCTGCCTCATTGGCACTGATACTGTCTCTTGAGAATATTTACATCCAAATAGTTGGAAAAAGTTCAAGACCAGTTTGTCAGTGGCTCAAAAGTAATTTGTTTGTTCTCTTCAGATTAGGACGATTATCATTAAGTAATTGTCCTCAGGGTCAAATCTGACCCGTCTTCGAATGTTTTTACGTCACACATTTTATATTAACGTTTGCCGAAGTTGGCTAAATAATCTGTTATATTTCATAAGTTTTATAAATAGTCAAACAAACAACTGGAGGACAAAAGACGCATGATCCAAGACAAGCAAGACAATACGAATGTAGATATATTTTGATGAACAGCTAAAATAACTAGAAAATAAATGAATAAATGTGTAAATGTCCAAACATACTCTCTTGCCAAAACATTAGGTACACTAGTGAAAGCAAATTCTAATTTAACCGTTCAGTACAACATCCTCAAGCTTCACGACTGTTTAGTTTATGTTGAAACAGATTAAACTGAAGTAAACACTAAAGTGTCTCTGTTGTTCATCTGAATCCACTGACTCAGTTGCACAGTTGAATCATCAGCTGTTACACAAATTCTGCGAAGCTTCGTTAGTTAGTGCAGGACTGTTGCATCAGCTAGTGTGTCTAATGAACTGGTAAATGAGTATAAACCCTATTCTGGCTCATTTTTATTTATCTATGTATGTATTTTGAATCTTGATACTTTTAGATCACCACCAGAGGGAGCACAATTTAACACAAAACACTGAACAGTACATAATTACAAAAGAAAGGAAACCTCCATGACTCAGACTCAAACGAGCCAGAAATCTCCCTGATTACTCTTTCATGACTCTCAGGAAAATAAAATCAATCTACATCCATGTTGTAAGTTTGAAACAAATCATTACAATCCTGACCCACACATGAGTAGAGTGTATACTTTTTTTTTTTAAAAGACCACAGAGTCTGGAAAGTCCCGTAATTATGTCCTGCACATTCAGATAAACACAGTGATTATTTTCCTGCTGAAACTACCAAAAAACTGTTGCTCAGTTTGACCTAAAGACCAACCATTTATTTTTGACCTCTAATAACGAGATTAGGGGATTTCTCTGAGGCCTGTTATTGTGTCTTAAATTAAATGTTACTCTGGTAGGTGACAGGTGACACTGAGAAGCTTCACGTCTCAGCGCTGGCGCCCCCCAGGGGTGGATCAGCTGGTCCTCTGGTGCAGTCTGAACCAGCTGGAGCTAAACCTACCCCTCCCTATCAGGACCATTATCACAATAACTCTTCATTAAGTGCATATTCTCCTGAAACCCGAGCTTTTATTTGCTACGCATTTTTCCAAGGTATTTGGGATTAGTGAGTGACTGAGTAGTATAAAAACTAAGCATCATCTTTCAACAGGAAGTAGTCTTTAAATATCCTCATAAGTGGACGCTAAACCCTCCCAGACAAATTAAATGGGAACAGGCTTTTGCAGAGCCACTAGGACTTTGTTCCACACAGTATAAAAGGTTTATATCCATTATAATAAAGTCATCAACAATGTGTGACAAATTATAAAACAATTTAATACCTGAACAAACGAGTACTTGCTAATTAGCGATGTTGTAGCTCGTTGCTGTTTATAAAATTTATTAAATTTGCGTTTCGCATCAAAAACTAGAAACGTTACAACCATAAATAAGTTTCTACTGTAAAATGTTGAGGTTTTGTACCTCATCTACCTGTTGGATCAATGTGATTAAATGTACATTGTCATGTTTTTACACTAACTAGCGTATGCTACCACTACATGGCAGACTAAAGCGTCCACTAATGAGGACAATGGGTTTAAATAAAGCAGAATAAAACCTAAAACTTAATGTCTCCATATGAGGACACAGGGTCTGTTCAAGTTCTTTGTATATACACTGTATCTGCTTCTGCCCTTTATTCTTTTATTCTGGAGGTCTGATTTATGTTCTATTCTTTTTACACTTTATTTTTTACGCTTATTTAAGTGTTTTGTCGTGAACCATTGAGCACAATTGGCCAATAAAGCTGATTCTGATTCTTTTAAGTTTCAACCTAACGCACAGTTGTGTTTTCTCTCAACTAAGGGAAGTGAAACAGATCGTTGAAATGTTCTACTATTTAACAAATGAACAAGATCACACACACACACACACACACACAAAAAAATAAATAAATGAATAAACAATACCATTCAGAATCCAGAGGGTTTGGTTTATTTGGTGTGATTAACAACTCCTGGCATTAAGCACGTAAAATATGTAGAAGTGCGTATAGCTGATAAAATAAGAGTGAGGAGTGGGAGCTAAATGTAACAACTCACATGGGGTTATAGAGCTGACATGAGAAGAAGTTTCGATTTCTAGCTGGTGTCATGCAGGTGGCTTAACGTTCCAGACACACACCTGGAAGCAACATACAAATATACACATATATAGAAGCTGCAAGTGTGATCTGGAGGGATTTAACTGCTCTCTTTGCCCATGGTGTGCTTGTCGAACAGGTACTCGGCCATGCCGTTCTGGGGGGCGCCCATGCGGCGCAGGTTGGTCACCCAGTCGGCCAGCTCCTTGATGGACTTCACCTGCTCGTCAAGGTAGTGTGTCTCGATGAAATCGCACAACTGCAAGGAGAGAAAAAGGTTCGTTAAATGAGAACTGCTCTGCCTAAATACTGTAAACTGAACAAAAGGTTGTGACGCGTATTAAAAAAAAAAAGGAAGTGCACTGCTTAAACCTCAAACCGGCCACATCAGGGTCTGACAGGTGTTTTTCACTTTTAGAGGAAATGTGCAGATTTTGTGGGAAGTTGCACAGAACACAACAAATTTGCACTTTAAGTTTTAAAATTAGGGGGATTTGCGTCGTCTCCAACTGAAATGCTAGTTTTTTTTACTCACGTGTGGGTCGTTGTGCTCAGAGCAAAGCTTGTGCAGGTCCAGCAGCGACTGGTTCACGCTCTTCTCGAGCTGCAGGGCGCATTCGAGAGCCTCGACGCCGCTGCCCCACTCGTCCCTGTCGGGCTTCTGCAATTCGAACAAGGTCAAATCGACGATTATTAATAAGCCGTATGAGTTCAATGGTCACTTCGGCGAGGGGGGTTTTGCGGTTTAACGTTTTACTCGTGTTTCGAGGGGTTGTGTTTGCGTGTCTGAAAAAGATAAGCGATAAAACACACCCACGCCCTCTGTATCTTTTTGGCCACGCGCTTCCCTCCCATTGTGGATTTTAACGATAGCCCCGAAAACAAGCAATCACACACCCTTATTTTCACAGGGCTTGTACCTTGACATCTTGCAGGAAGATTCTTCCTCCCCTCTGGTTCTGCACTTTCATCAGCTTCTCGGCGTGCTCGCGCTCCTCGTGGGACTGATTGCGGAAGAACTTGGCAAAGTTGTGCAATGCCTGGTCGTCCCGGTCAAAGTAGTAGCCCTGTGAGGTGGAAAGAGGAAAAGATCATTCAGATTAATAACCAAAATAACCTTTCATACAGTCAGAAAATAACAGAAAGTAGAGAATGAAATAAAATCTAGTGACTAAACCGTTTTGTGCTGAGAATATATGCAAATGTGAGAGAGGGGGGAAAGCCGACATGTGACTCACATGTTTGTCTGGGCAAACTGTGTACTCTGTCCTTCCTCTGCACATAATCTCAAAGGGAACTTTGACCTCCCTTCAAGTACTGACCCACAAAACATTCATTTATTTCCCCTCAAACATCTGACGATTAAAACTTCCTGATACGGTTAACGACGGCTTATATGTGTGTTTTTGTTTTGTTTTTTTTCAAATAAACACCTGTGCTGCCACCTGTTCTGGCTGCGTGGAAACGCTCTTCCAAGTATGTAAAACGCACAAATGCTTTGTTGGCACACTAGCTCCACTTGGACACAGCAAGAATGAGGATGTACTTGATACTAACCCACAGCTAAGGACACATAAGGAAAACAAAAAACAAAAAACAATGTAGCCTATTTAAAAGTACGACACTTCTTCATTGACAAAAACGATCAAAGTGCATCAGTTCCCCTTTTCTCGCAGACCACTTCTACTTGCACTATCGCCCGTTCCGTATTGGGTTCATCCACACGTCTGTGTTTGCTTGCGCTGACTTTGTCGTTCCTTTATCTCTGGAAACTCACCATGGACAAGTAGACGTAGGAGGCGTACAGCTCCAGGTTGATCTGCCTGTTGATGGCGGCCTCGCAGTCCTGGTGGTAATTCTGTCTCACTTGGGAACTCATGGTTCTGAAACACAGTTATAGTTTAACTGAGACATGATGCTGATATATTTGGATTTTCAATGACAGGCTGGAAAAAAAAAACACATGGTTGTCACATGAAGCTGTAGTAAAACTAATGTAATGATTAAAGAATCATCTGGTTCTTTTTATTGTACCTGTTTAAACACAAGGATTTTGTATCAGAGCATGACATATAAAAAAAAACAGATCACATGATTTTATTGCGGGAAATGAATCTAAAAATAAGATGAAATCGATTGGCTCATGTAACATCTGGGCTATTGTATTTCACACTGCACTCTGTTATCTCCTGAATCATTATGACCAGGCTTGGTAGAAATACATTTAAAGGAGTGTTTTTGTCAGGAAAATTAAAAGAAATCCCCAAATACAACTCCAAAAGTGGTTCTCCAGGTTTACACAACGTTGGCACATTACGCGTGGGTTTAAGCTAAGATTTATTACAGTGTTCCTAAATAAAGTACAGCTATTTTTGTTGTTGTTGTTTTTTTTATGTAAACATCTCACTAAGGCTGTTTCTACTTGTGTGCCAGGCCTGGCGCAGAGAGGATTGCGCAGATGATGCAGCGCCAACTGTGCCAAGGCCACATTGGCGCAGTTGACGGCCAAGTGATAAACAAAATAGGTCACACAAAACTGGCTGTCGTTGTCAATCTACGACGAAAGAGAACTATAAAAATTTGCTCTTACCTTTTTGATCGTGGTAGATCTTCCGAGGAGGGCGAGGATGTCCGAGATGTGAGCAAAACAAACAGTTAGCTTAGAGGCTAAACGTGTCTTTAAGGATAACTCAGCGAGCTGAAGTTTAAATGAAGTAAAAAGTTCGCGTTGGTGTTGCGGTTGGATAGTCTGAGCGATCGAAGAGACCGAAGCGTTGGGGAGACAGCTGAAAGGTTGCCGTTCAAGCACTGTTGAAGCAGGTAACCTTCACCGTCCGCTAGCGATAAGAAACACCGTGTGACTACTCGCCTTCGACTGCGACACATAAACAGTTAGTATGGGCAGTGACGTCAGAGCCAGGAAGAGGGAGGAGCTTTGAGCATGCGCAGTGCGACCACATTGAGCAAGCACGTTACTCACGTACGGGTTGACGGTAGATCACGTGGTACACCAACATTTTTCTTTTCCCCGTTCTGCTTGTGTTTTTGGTTGTCAGTCGTGATGGGAAGCTCGTCTTTTTTTCTGAAAGTCTGCTCTTTTGTGGCTAAAAGCTCCCAAAGAGAAGTATCTTTTAACGCCCAACACAGCAAATACATATGTTATTCAGTTATTCAGTTACAAATGCGTTCTTACTTTTGTTTAATATTTCAGTAAAACTTGAACTGTGTAAAAAAAATAAAAAAAAGAACAAAACATGGAAATGAAATCCACATAAGCAAAAACAGAACTAAATAAATGTCCTTTGTGAATATTGGGATTGAGAAAAATGTGATGCCTCAGCTTTGACAGGATGATGTGATTTCTTCTCTCCAGTGAAAGAAGCTTTAGTATTTCCGGCCACTTCTCCATTTCTTCTCCATTTCTGCATTTTTGTTAAATACTTATTAATCACTCAGTCAGCCACAGTGTCTGTCCCACTCTTTGCCTTCACATAATGGTCAAAAATAGTGCGGAGCTGACTCTCGCTTGTTGGGAATCGGCTCTTGTGATTCACTGGGATTGGCTCTTTTAAGCGTGACACATCACTAGTTGGCAGACCTACATTTTTGCCTAAGCATTTAAGCTCCTGTTACCTTCAAATTTTTATTAAACTCAAGTTTACGTGTCAGATACTTAAATAGTTCTTTAAATAACACCACATATACATCCAGAATACCTGTTATGCGACTATGGAGGTGCTCCTGAACCCATGGCATGATAGGTTAGGGCCCAAAAGCTAAAAAAAAAACACAACAAATGTGCGTCAAATTATATTTGATATTTCTTATATGTTTTAAACAAAGAGCCCAGGGTCAAACTGACTCCAAGGAATGTACAAACATGGGAACAGGACGCTGTAAACATATCACATAAACTGAGACCATACGTCCTCATATGGGGACAGTATGGGGACATTAACTTTTAGGTTTGTGGCAGCTAATTCTGTTTCATTGAAACATTTATCCTCATGGCGAGATAATAGTTGGTGTAAAAACACAACAGCGACCTCATTCTGCAGCCGATCACGTGAAAAAAGTGCAAGTGTTTGAGGAAATTGTAAATTTATTATTTGCAGTTCTGTCTGACAGCCATGTTCAGTTTTATATTTTTTCCAAGACCTACTTCCTGATCAAAGATGATGATTAGTTTTTATAGTTCTTAGCTCCTGCTGATCCCAAATACCTTGAAGAAATTAAAAAAATGCATAGCAAACTCAATCTCACGTCTAAGGAGGCTAATGTTGTGTTGAAAATATGAATAATCACATATTTACAGATGTTAAATGTGACCCCAAACATAATAGGACGGTAAATAAGATCTTTTTTTTAAATTTACTTTCTTGTTTTGTTATTTAGCCCACAGTTAGAGTTACTTAAAGTAGCAGCCGGCTAACATTTGTCATTTAAAACTTTGTTCAGGACATTTAATCCAACATAAAGTCAAAGCAGGTCCACCTCAGCCAGCGTTAAACTTTAAAATGTGTCATTTAAATAAACTGAATAATATAAGGTAAGTAGGTCACATGACACTGAAAAGAGGGCAATGATTGAAATGATTCATTTTATTGGTGATATTTGCCGGTAAGTAATTTAGTTAAGGAAGAGTTATCTTTTAGGCCACGTGTCCAAAGTCTAGACTGTAGTTGTAGAAACGTTTATGTTTCATTTATGTGCTCAGCTGCTGTGACCAAGTCATTTCCCTCATGGATCATTAAAGTCTGTATAAGTCTAAGTCTAGTTTTACCTTTTAACTTTTAATTGATCATGATGATGTGTTGTACATGAGTGTCTCTGCTCGCTGTCTCCTGGATAACGTGAATCATGGGTTTATCACAAAGACGTAGATCTCTTACTCACCATTCTGTCTTATATTCAAAAGTGAGCAGGTCTGCTTTATGTGCACATCGCCTTAGTCACTTTTATTTACAAATCCATACTTGGCGCATCTCCTACGAATTTATCTTCTCTCTTAAATTTGAAATGTGGAAAAAATAAAGACTCCGCTCTAAGTGTATAACAACATGGAACAACCTCCAGTTTACAATCTCAAACTTTAAAACTTAGTATGCCTGAACGAGTTTAAAGGAATAATAATAATAATAATGGTGAAATCTGCTGAGTCTTGTTTGTCTATGTGCACATGCTTTATTTGAGCTTTTCTTTTCGGTTTTTGTGTTATTTCCTATTGAAGCTGTGCTGTTACCACTCTTGGCCAGGTCTCCATTGTAAAAGAGGTATTTGATCTCAATGGGACAAACTGCCACCTTAATTTAGATTAGCTTTACTTTACGTGTCTTTTTTTTGGTTGTTTTTCCATATATTATGTGTATCGCAGGCCACACGTCACTGAAAATAGAATAGAAAAACCTTTATTTGTGCCACAGTTTGGGAAAACTAACAAGAATAAAGAGTGGACGGTGTAAAAGATAAATAATAAGATAAACAAATAGAATAGAATAAACATTACACAAGTATTGGCATACATACAAAAAGTAATGAATTGCAACAAAAAGTAATTTGATTGCCACAAAACTTATTGAATGCCAAGTCTGACGTATTGAATTGCAAACAAATAGCGACGGCCAGATATTGCTGAATAAAGCTGAATCTTGAAACTCAGTGGTGCCCGTAAACAAGCTCATTTATTTATTTATTTTTAGAGCAGCAAAGTGAGAAGACGTTTCTATTTATTAATGAACTAGAGGTGAGGACTAACAGAGTCTGGATCACGCACATATTTGCTGACTCAGCTTTGAACACGAGACGTGACTCAGCTCTGTGTTCTTTTTTTTTTCCAACTTGACATTAGCAAATTTAAAAAGTTGTCCAGATTAAGCAACGGCCATGTGGTCACACGCCAGAAGATGACGAACTGTCCTCTCGAGGTACATGACATGACTAAATAAAATTTCCTGGTGTAAGCTTGCTCTGTCATTTGAGGAACTTGCCCTAAAGCCTCAAGTTCAACTGTGAAACAGTGACGAACGGATGACGGCTATAGGACAAGCGAAGCTTCTTCTTCTTTTTTTTTTTTTTTTGTAAATCAAATATTATGTTGAAACACAAACCAGTGCAAATTCTAGTCTTATGTGATTGCAATTTTAGACTTTCACAGACTTTACTCATCCACAAGGGAAATTACTCAGTCACATTAGCTCAGTTGCACATGAAAAAACAAAACAATCTTCTTATCATACATATTTCTTTATATATTTATTAGACTCTGGATTCACAACATGCAATAATTTCCGGCTGTGCAATAACCTAATATTCAATGTTATTATAGAGCAACAACTCAGAACACATGTTCATTTACACTTGTACATAGTTTTATATTTATATTTTATATTTTGTACATTGATACGTGTATTCTACTTATTCTACATATTCTTATTGCTTACGTTGCTTTTTTTCTGAACACTGGTACACTGGTAGGTGCTGCTGGCACAAAAAATTGCAAAAAATTGCAAAAAATCTATGATGAGAATCTCCCGTTCCACCACATCCTAAAGGTTCCTCTATTGGATTGAGATCTGGTGACTCTGGAGGCCACTGGAGTTCATTCAACTCATTGTCATGTTCCAGAAACCAGTTTGAGATGATATGAGCTTTTGTGACATGGTGCATTATCCTGCTGGAAGTAGCCGTCAGAAGATGGTCCACTGTGGTTATAAAGGGATGGACATGGTCAGCAACAATACTCAGGGAGGCTGTGGCATTTAAACCATGCTCAGTTTGTACTAAGGGGCCCAAAGTGAGCCAAGAAAATATCCCCCACACACAATTACACCACCACCAGCAGCCTGAACCGCTTATACAAGGCAGGATGGATCCATGCTTTCATGTTGTTTACGCCAAATTCTGACCCTATAATCGAGACTTGTCAGACCAGGCAACGTTTTTCTAATCTTCTATTGTCCAGTGTTGTTGAGCCTGTGTGAACTGTCTCAGTTTCCTGTTCTTAGCTGACAGGAGTGGCCCCCGCTGTGGTCTTCTGCTGCTGTAGCCCATCTTCTTCAAGGTTGGGTGTTGTGCGTTCAGAGATGGTATTCTGCATTTCTTGGTTGGAACCAGTGGTTATTTGAGTTACTGTTGCCTTTCTATCATCTCCAACCAGTCTGCCCATTCTCCTCTGACCTCTCACATCAACAAGACATTTTCATCCACACAAATGCCGCTTACTGGATATTTTCTCTGTCCGGCACTGACAACCATATCACATTCAAAGTCACTTAAATCCTCTTTCTTCCCCATTCTAATGCTCGGTCTGAACTTCAGCAAGTTGTCTCGATCACCTCTACATGACCAAATGCATTGAATTGCTTTTAGCTATTTGTGCTAACAAGCAATTGAAAAGGTGTACCTAATAAAGTGGCAAGTTAGTGTATATCTTCCACACAATTATCCAAGAGATATAAAGAGATATCTTGAGGGTCACGGTTGGGTTTAGAGACACTCACACCTAAAGCTGTGCCAACTAAAAAAAAAGTAGAAACTCAGTCATAAGTATTGAATTGGTTTCCTACTAACAGTTGTTTACCAGTGTGACCCATGGGGTGATCTCCAGCCACAGTGGTTGTGGCGCTCAGCGCAAAAAGCCCAAGAGTCTGGAGTTGCTGTGGCAACAGAAGCAACGTGTGCGCAGATCTCCTCAAGTTAGAGAGGAGGTTAAAAAAAGGGCCACCAGAATCTGGTTCGTCTGCGAGATTTATTGCCCGTGTTCTCAAAGTAAATAATTGACGTGCAGTCTGTTGACCCGTGAACCCGGTGAACTCGAAGTGACGTTCATCGACCTGAATAAAGCTCATCACTGGCACAAGCAGCACTTAAAACCTCAGGAGCTCTTCTGTAACAATGTGCGTTGTTCCCCTTCCTTGAATAAAATGCACCTATGTTCAAAGCAAAAAATACCTTCAGCTGTCATAGCAACAGGATGCACGTACAAACGGCATCTCATTCGTCCAAAGAGCTGTGAAGTCCAGAAGAAGAAGATCCCCCACAAATGACGCTCATGCCGATGCTGTGCGTTATTAATCAAGCTCTGTTATTATTTTATTCAGACAATGTCTAATTCAATGCAGAAATGAGTACAAAGGTCGGTGTTTGTGCCGGTAATGGCTAAATAATGCAGGTGTTTTCATGACCAGTGTCGGGTGAAGGGATCTGTGTCTGTCTTCATTTATAATTCAAAGCGCACAACAATAGTGGCCAAAGTGAAGGATCGAGTGTCTTTGTTGTTTACTTTGTAAACAGACTGTATGATGGAAGGTTAAACAGCGCCGTCTACTGACGAACAGGCTCAGTTACAAGTCGAGCCTCTCACAAAATTTCATTTTTTTCCCCTCTACTACTCATAACTGTCACAATATCAGACTTTCACAATGTCACAATAATATAATAACAAAAATGTTAATATAAGCAAACAAACAAACAAACAAACAAAAAAACAGTAGAACACAAGAAAATGGGCAGATGTTAAACACAGTGGTCAAGTGGCACTGGATCATTTACGCGCATTTTCAACACAATATTGAACATTCATTTTTTAATAGAGAGAGGGAGAACATTTTGCAAGGAAACAAGAATGATTTCCTTTATATATATATATATATATATATATATATATATAAACTATATACAGCCTAACAAGCAAGTATGGAAACAATCATGGGAATCCTCAGACGACCACCTTTCTTCCTCCTCCTTCTCCTCAGCTGTGAATCAAAAAGCACATCAGATCAGTACCAGGAGGCCCATCTCCGGGGCTCCAAACACGAGCAAATCCCCATAGACGCCCATGTTAAAAAGCCCAACTTTAAATCATTATTAATTACATGTTTACAGCCTGGTTCAAAAAACGGGTTTGGTCTCAATGTTGTTTTGTTTTGTTTTTACTATTCATGACAACTGTACGGGAGGGTGATTGTTTTTTCTAACTCATTCGTTTATTTATTTATTTATTTATTTTAATTAACGTTTAAGATTCTGATTAATTAAGGGCGTTCCCGCTTTGAGTGACAGGTGACGTATTGGCGCTGCCAGAGGCCGTTAGCTGGTCCTCAGCTAAGTTAATGACAACCTTGAGGCTGAGTTTGATTAAAAAAGAAAAAGAAAAACGTTGTCTGCTGTAAGTGAATTATTTTAGAGAATTATTTTTGTGGTTGTTGTCAGTGCCCAACATAGCTAGCATAGCTAACTATCCAATTAGCTAGCTGATAAATTAGCCGTAGGTTAGCCTTCCAGCGTGGCTTCAGTTTGTAGCCAGGCTAATGGGAGGCTATCAATCAAACCGCCACCGAAGTCAGAACGTAAATAATAATAATACTTTTAAATAAAGTGTGTCAGTTTGGGATTTTTGGGTATTCCAGATGTTCTTCATAAGATTTGTCATTTTTGATATTAAAGTTATTATTTATTGGCTCATTACATAATTATAGCTGTGGCTATTGTTTGAAATAAGATGTGAAAACCTAATTCTTACCTTTTCTTAAATTACATATCATGTCATAGGTATGCGACACCATTATGTGCCGTGCAAAGGAGAGGTTTTCCTTCTCTAAGCAACCTGGTCATCGCCACTCTGCTGCAAGGAGACTTGTTCCCCCACAACAAAACACAACAAAACCGTCCCAGATTCGGCACTGGACACCGCGGTGAAAGCCTATCCCTCACTAAACAACGCCAGACTTAACACAGAGTCACTTTCAGGTTTTCACGGAAAACGATCTTCTAGACACATTCACAGAAACTGTAAGTCTTCTGAACATCCTCACCACCACACCGATGCCAACATCAGAATCTGAGAGGTGCTTCTCAACTTTAAACAGGATAAAAACTTTTTCTGAGAAATTCTATGGCACAAGATCGCCTCAACCCTCTGGCTATGTTCTCCGTACAGAAAAAAATGGACATGGGACATCTCTGTCACACCGTGGCGAGGTTGTCTTGTCTTGGGTTTGTTTTGTCCTGTCATTTCCTGTTTTATTTTGAAAAGTAATTCTCGTCTCGTTTCAGGTCACTTGCCCTTCCTCATGTGTCTCAGTCTGATTGCCCTAAGTGTTTCCACCTGTCCCCTATTTCCCTCCATGTGTTTAAGTAGTCTGTGTTCCCCTTGTCTTGTGCCAGAGTGTTATCGTCCTTGACCTGCACCCGAGCCTTGTTTCATGTCTACACTCATAGAAGTTGCCAAGTAAGCCAGTTATTCCTCTTGAAGAGAGAGTTTTTGTTTGTTCATTTTTTACTTAGTTTAGATCCTTAGTCCTGAGGTTTTCCTCCATTCAGAGTGTTTTTGTGTTTTTCGATTTGTTTCTTTGATTTGAGTTTTTCCTCCTTCTGGAGAGTTTTTCATTCTCAGTAGTCAGAGTTAGCATCTAGGTTTTTTGTAGCCATTTGTTTGTCCCTCTGTGTGGGATCTCTGGAGAATCCAATAAAAGCCTTTTGTCATTCCATATCTCTGCATTCTGAGTCCTGCTTTGAGTCACGGCCTGACAACTCTGATTTCAACACCTGGGTCATTGAGGAATTTGCCACTCAGAAAGGCAGAGAAAACTCTAAAGTTCTCTCAAGAACTACAACATTGTATAAAGCATGGATGAAGCCTTATACAATTGTAAATTAAGTTTTTGCAAACATACCCACATTTGCATAAATGCTGTCTACATGACTTGTACCTGTCATGCACCCTTGAATTCAATCCAATTTTAATTTTGCTGCACGTAATCATATAAAGCACACAAGGTGAAGGTAAAGGCCTCGTATGCCAAGTGTCACGGATGCTGACAAACAAGGTGCTAAGCTGCAATGCTCACCTGCAGCAGGAGTTGACCTGCCTGAGCCAGCATCCGCAGAGCTGGCAACGGCCACGGGACCACGTGCCGGCATGCTGGCCAGCTTTCCGTTACCTGAGGAGACACGAGTTGGAAGATATATAAAACGCAACTGAATACACTCATCAGCCAGAAACAAGACAGAGGTCAAAGGCAGTATGTTACTATATGAGCCGAATGTTTAGTTGCGTTTTAATAATCTGATTAAATGGTTTACTGAGCTCATGTTTAATGAAGCTACAGCTAAATTAAATTCACTCAGTAAGATCACATACATTTGCAGATGTGTCACTTCAGAGACAACTTTAACATGTGTTTTAAGACATTTTCAGGTTCCTTAGTTCCTCAGGTAATAGTTTGTTTTCAGTCGACTAAACGACCACCATGCACCTTAATGGTTTGATAGATATTGCTCACGAGGATTATAGAAAAAATTGTATAAAAACAATTCATGGAAATTCAGCCCGAACTGGAAATTAATGTAGTTACAATATAGAAACAATCGGTATGTCAATATTTGCTCGTTAAATAAATGTAGTATTTGTTGCATATTATCTCACTTTATTTAAAAAAAAAAATATATACAAAAAGCCTGATGTGTTTTTGGGACCTGAATAAGCTACAAAATGTAACATGGGAAACAATCTGCACCTCTTTTTTAGTGACAACATTGTTGACGAGTCCATACTCACTCTCTACTTTTGGGGCATTATTTCTACTCCCTTTAACCAACATTAGAAGTTATTCAATCACTTTCATTTAAGGCCATTAAAGGGATGGGTCCTGGTCATGAGATTTCGGTTGTATTTCAGTGTTTACCCCTGTCTGGGGATGTTTTAATCCAGAGAGAAACTAACGGACCCAACTACAAACATCCAAAAATTAAGCAGCTGTAAATGACGATGCCGGTGACTATTGTAACGGTCTTTTGCTACATGCGTGTTGCACTATATTTAACGACTTTTATATTTCACTGTATTTTTTCCACTAAACGTGTCTTTCACTATCTGACTAAAACAATCTTTCTTCCGCCACCTGTTTTTTTTATTCTCTCTTTTACCGTCTACCTCTATGGGAATCACCGAGATTAACAACCCCGTGACGTCACAGTGTATGGTACGGCAAGATGGCGGCGCCAATGCTAAAGAAAAACAACAACAAAACAAAAAAAAAAACACATGATAGCCGCAGTTTTTTCTCCGTATATGCTGTACATCTGTTTAGATTCTCAGTCATCCATGTCATGGTATAAAAAGGCGTTTGAATAAAGGCAACTGGACTCATCCGGGTGGGTTCTGGAAGTTGAGGTTTAAATAGGAAAACTCGTTGTGTCAAACCCATCAGAAACTCACTGAACCCTGTTTATCAAATACTGTTAACTTGAGTTAAGTGCTTCATTTCCCCTTTAAAACCTCAGGAGCTCTTCTGTAACCATGTGCATCAAAGTGACGGATAAACAGATTGTATGGTGGAAAGCTAAACAGCGCCATCTACCGAGGAGCAGGCTCAGTTACAAGTTGAGCCTCTTAAGTCTTTTTCCCCTCTATACACTAATCATAACTTGGGCTGTCACGATATCAGACTTTCACCTCACGAATAATGTTGACAAAAAAATAAAAATCACAAAAATGAAAATATAGTGGCAAAATCCAGGAAATGTGTCTATGTAATTCATGAATTAAACTTGTATGTTTGTTTTCAACACAATATTGAATTTTCATTAACACCGTGATCATCTTCAATACGACAGCGCTACTCATAACACCCCCCCCCATTCTGTTAAAGGCAAACTTTAAGAGAACATTTCAAAATAAAACAAGAATGATTTTGTTTTTTTTATAAACTTTATTCATCGTTAGAAAAAGTTTAGTCGAACAGGCCGAATCCCATGTCGTCATCGGACTCCTCAGACTCCTCTTTCTTCTCTTCCTTCTTCTCCTCAGCTGTGAAACAAAAAGATCGGATCAGTACCTACAGTCATGTTGATCATCATTTCAGCTTAGGAGGGCAAGGGACACTTAAATTATGCACTCTTGAATTCAATTAATATTTTATTTGGCTGCACGTAATCACATAAAACACACAAGGTCAAGGTAAAAGGCATCGTGTGCCAAGTGTCACGGATGCTGACAAACAAGGTGCTAAGCTGCAATGCTCACCTGCAGCAGGAGCTGCTCCGCCTGAGCCAGCAGCCGCAGAGCTGGCAACGGCCACGGCACCACCTGCCGGCATGCTGGCCAGCTTACCGTAACCTGAGGAGACACGAGATGGAAGATATATAAAACACAACTGATAACACTCAGCAGCCACAATCAAAACTCACTTTAGAACCAAAATTTAAGATGTTGGCAAAGTTCCTCAGTTCATAGCTTGTTTTCAACACTCTAAGGTCCGGTTCATAGTCAACGCGAGCGACACAATGGTGCGACGCATGGACGTTCATAGTGTAAAATGTGGACGCAAGACACATGGGCCATAAGAGAAAAGAGACAACACTCAAACACCAGAGGTGAAGTTGCAAAAATATCAAAGAATATCTGAGGAGAAGTATTTTACTGTGAATCGTCTTGATTTATTCAAATCTGTATTTAGCTTTTGTCTTTATTTATAAATAAGTGAGATAGGATAAATTTCACTTCCACCTGCTCATTTTGGTTTTCTTTCAGCTTTTATCTGTAAACGTATTTCTGTTTTGTTCGAAATAATTAAATTAAATTAAAATGTTGTTCAATTGGGGAAAGTGTGGGAATGTTTCTGCTGGCGCAATAAGACGCAATTAGAGGCTGTGGCCGCTGTGCTGTTCATGTGCCCTACTGAATCTGTCTATGCTCTTTCCCGTCGTGAGAGCATTTTCTATCCATGCATCTCTGTCAATCTCGCATGAGTGGGGATGTTAAGTGAGTGCACCCACACAAGCTCGTATAGTTTCTCCACCTCTCCCATTACATTTCCAACTATCTTCTTGTTGTATAACACAGTGGTTAATAAGTTCATTACATACAGTAGCATCTCCCACGGTGGTGAATTGTGTTACACATCATTGAAAGATCTGCCTGCACATTTTTTGACATAGCAACGCATCATGGTGCCAAATACGTTGCATCATAAACAGCCACCGTACATCTTAATGGTTTGACAAAGCTCACTAGGACTGTAGAAAAAAAAAGTTCAGCCCGAACTAGGAGCTAAATAAATGTAGTATTTGTAGCGCATTATCTCACTTTATTTAAAACAATTACAAAAAGCCTGATGTGATGGGACCTGAATAAGCTATAAAATCTGCACTATCTGCACCTCTTTTTTTTTTACTGCCAACATTGTTGACAAGTCTATAATCACTCTCTACTTTTGAGGGAATTATTTCTAGTCCGTTTAACCAACATTAGAACGTATTCAGTGACTTTCATTAAGGTGTTTTTCAGACCCAGCTACAAACATCCAAAACTGAAGCAGCGGTAAACTCACCTGTGGTGATCACCTCATTCACATTCTTGCCCTTGAGCTCAGAGACGACCTGTCGAGGGATCAAACCGTCAGTACATATCAAGTGTGACAGCAACAGGAAGTCAAAAACTTTAACGACACAGGTGTTGAAGGACGATCAGCGCGAGCAGTCGGCTCTTTACCTTGTCCAGGCGTGTGTCATCGGCCTCGATTCCGACGCTCTCCAGGATCTTCTTGATGTCCTTGGCCTCTGGGCTTTCATTGCCTCCCAGGGCAGCGAGCAGGTATGCAGCAACGTAACGCATCCTAAAATAATGTTAAAACAAAACTTTAACAAAAACTCTGTGTCCGGCAGCTTCATCACATAGAAACAGATGTAAAAGATGTTTCGGTTATGATACATATACACACACGCACCAAAAATAAGACTGTAGTGTTAAGTTTGATCATCCCTGAACTGATTTTTTTTTTGTTGCATTATCAAAATGACTGCAAACTGAATGAATATTAGCCAAATATCTATAAACCACCTATTTACTTTGATTTAAAAAACATATCCTTAACATATTTGCACTCTACTTCCTCTTCACAAGCAGATTTACAAGATATTCTCGGGTGATTTTAGCAATTACTGAATAAAAATAACTTCAAGATATATTAAAGATCCATATGTTGCGCCACTTAAATGTTTATTATTATAATGGAAACAGTGAAACCTCCCATAGTTGCTCCCTGCTTAGAGCGTATTTATTTTATCCGCAGTAAGGCCATAAATTTAAAAGTCCAGAGGTTAAACAGCACATAATAATTAATCGCCTGTTTCTGGATTGTTAAAACAAGAGTAACCGGAGTAATTGCTGGTCGGATAAGCAAGATGGATGACCCGCCATCTAATCCAAACTACAGCATCTTTCCAAGCATTTATACATTTTCACATATTTAGTTTCATTAACACCGGGAAAAAAATGGTTAAAATGTGATAAAGGGAAGAAATACACCCTCAGTTTAACACCCATGTGGCGGCTCCCGCTAGCATCAGTTAGCTTAGCCGCCGCCAACATTTAAGAGTCAAAATGACTTAATATCGCCAATATGCCGCTATTTACGGGCTTTAAACTGGCGAGGTTGGAAGTTAATATATTCCTATGTGTGACAGAGTTAGTTGCACGTTGGCTACAGCATTATTAACATCATAAAAAGACACTCACTTGAACTAGACGGGCGAACGCGTGTTCACTTCGAGGTTAGCACGGGCAGAAAGGAAGTTACGTCACCGGGCGAAAGCGGAAGAAGCCGCGCTTCTTCTTCTTCTTCTTCGTGGGCAGCTAAAGCGGATGAAGGCCGAGTGGAGCCGGGTGGAGCCATGCGGTGTCTGGCGCCTCTTACTCCGTCTCACTGTAAAACGTTTTACTCATTAAATGAAGGAACGATTCCAAAAAATATCTGATTTAATTGACATTAAATTAGCTGTAAATGTTGATCAGTTGTTAATTTAATGCTGTTTTATAGAAGGCTGGGGCCATAATGTGGAGAAATCAAAAAGACGTTTTTACGTGTATGTAACTTGTTTATTGTCCATTAAAAAGTCTATTTTAAGACAATATTTAAATTTTTCTCAAAAGCAATATTCACCGAATACTTAAGAAAAGTTGTGTTTGTGTTTTTCTTAATGTTGGTTGGCTTGTACCTTTTAATACAGTGTATTGCATTTTGTTTTCCTTTATTTCTATTTTTTTGTCTTCTTGTATTTCTATGTTCTCTTGCAATGAAACATTTTTTTCCTTTACACTAACATCCTCTGATCTTCAGACTGCTGACTCACACCAAACTGTATTCATGTCTAGCCATTCAAGTTTATTTATTTATTTATTTTCCTTTTTTTTTTTTTTTTGTGACTGCTGCTACTGTAGATTTGGCTCCGGGTCCAGTTTGGCCTCCTGCTTCTTCCTCAGCCCCTGCTGCTGCTGCTGCTGCTTCTGCCGCTGCCGCTGCTGTGCCTGCTCCTGAGCGTGATTGATTTTGGTTGCCAGAAAAAAAGACAAAGTGAAGCATCCACACATGAGCGTCTGCGATGGGTGGCGTCAACACCATGAGAAACCAGCAGCTGTGCTCTGGGTCTCAAGCTGGAGTGTGAAAAACCGGCTCTAATGAATCGTTGTCACGTGCGCCGCTTGGTTCCAAGCAAACAGCCGCAGTCCACCGCTGAGCTGCTGCTCCGGCGAAAACTCTCAGACATCTACAGCACGCAGCGGATGCATTCACATGGTAAACTACATCTAATTAATGTCAGCGCTGTAAGTGCACGTGGGAGACACAACTTCTACTTGTGGGTGAAAGTTCATTCTTGGTTCAGTCCTTGAGCCGTCTTTGAAAGTGGAAGTTTTACACTGTATTGTTTTGTGTGCGTGAGTTTTCCACTTTCCACTGTGTGTGTCTGATACACTAATACATCCAAACCTCTGCAGCCAGGATCCGGATGAGAGTGCACAAACATGCGAACATGTTTGACCCTCGTACGCTCACTCCGCTGTTTGCACCAGGATTTAGATGATGGGGGAAGATGGGAGGAAGATAGGCCACAAAATCAAAAGCACAAACCTCCAACACATCACACTTTGCGGGCGATAATCTTCCACTTCCTGTCTAATATATCCCACCTGTTATGATTTGGTGTTTTCGGTACCTTTGTCGTAATCCTGTTTGGTTGCTTTGTGTTTCCTGTTTTTATTTCCTGTTATATGTGTTTCTTGTCCCTTCTTTACTTCCTGTCTTTTCCCTCTTTGGTTGTTTCATCTCATTAGTTTCACCTGTGTCCTGTCACCTCTCTGCTTTGTTTGGGATGTAGTGAATTTCGATAAATGAATGAATGAATACCAGGTCCAAAAGTTTCCCAGCAGATTATCACAAGATGCTAAATAATAAATAATATCTCCTGTCAGTGGTTTTAATGTTGTGGCTGATCGGTGTTTTTTTTCTGGCTTCTTCTATTCCTGTCTAGGTTTTGTTTTATTGGTCTTCAGGTGTTTTTCTTTGTGGGTGTTTTTAGATGCTCTTCCTTCCCTGCAGCGTTTTTTGTTCCAGAGTCCATAAGCCTTTTATTAAAGTCATTTTATTTCCTGCTCCTGCCCCAGCTTGTGTCCTGCATGCGGGTCCTACCTCGTCCATTCATTCAACATAATAACATAGCAGAACACAGCACCACCCACTGACAACACCAGCGTAATGAAACAATCAGCGTCATTCACCCGACAGTCATAATCTTATGGCTGCTTTATGTAAAAACGCTGACGGACGCGTTTAGAAAGAAAGAAACGTTTTTTAAATGCAAGCACGGGTTTTATTGAGCTTCCAGTCCAACTATCTTTTAAGTTCTACGTCACAACAATTTCACATTCCAGATTGTGTGAGACAGTAAATCAGATAACAACAAACCAGAGAACATAAAATAACACAACACGGGCTACACAGGCATTATTATTATCATTATTATTATTATTATTATTAAATAAGCACAGACTAAAACATCTTCAAAACATTATCAAAATTTTCACAAATGCTGCTGCAAGTTTGGTCTCGGGTCCGAGAGAGAAAAAGGAAGATCAACGCGGACCCACGGTGACAGAAACCGGCGCCGGCGGTTTAATGGCGCGGACCTGGTACGGTTAAAATGGAAGTACCGATCGTTCCTGGTGTTTGTTTTTTTTTTAGGAAATTCACTTATAAAAATTGAGAAAAATATCAAAAAAGAAAACCATTATAAAAAAATACTCTATTGACCGTTCCAATATATATAGACAAGGAAAAACAGGTAGAAAGTCGACGGTTACTTCACGATAAAAGGTTGCAACTAAAGTTCGACGATGGTCAGTGACATTCAGTGGAGAGTGACTGTGCAATATGAAAACCAAGTCTCATTACAGCTTCTTCCTGATTCCCTAGACATGTATGTAAGTATTAGTGTGTGTGTGGAGTGAATCTACGGCTACGTAATGTTGAATAAAACAGTTAAGGAAAAACAAAAACTATACATTATATTAAGACTTTTTATGTACAACCAGACTTTTCTGCCTCAAACAGAAACTATACTCAAACCCCTTCACTTTTACACTAGCGCTTCACTTTAAATCCCTCGTTATTTATTTTTAATGTTTTTTTAGCATTTCAAAATGTATATCAGTGTACAAATATATTTAAAAATATATATGTAACACACAATAATGTAGTTATGATAAGGTTCCAATGGGAGGAGTCATAGCACAATGTACATCAACACTACATTACAGTCTGTTATATACGGCCCATAAATAAGGAAACAAATCTAAAAATATTCTGACTTTTAGGTTAATATCACGTGTAGGTTTTAAGTTACATTCTCTATAAATGTCTCCTAACAATGTTTCATCGCCACGAGTTTGTCCACGCAGCGTTAAAGTCCCCACGACGTCAAAGTCTGGGTTTTTATATGATTACATGCGCCAGGACATGACTTTGACAATAAAAAAGTTTTCTGATCGTAGTATTAATAGTATTTTAGGGTTTAATTTCCTGGACAACGATAGGAAAAACGTTGATGGCTCATCCTGAACTAGGAGGCGTATTTCCTGTTTAGTATTTCCGGCTGCGTCTCCATCTCTGCAGTTTTCACAATGATTGTTTTGGACCAATTAAGAATCGGTAAGTAAATGTTAACCGAGGAAGTCTGGAGGTACAGACGTTTATAGGACTCGTGATCGGAGGGAAAAAAAAAGTTTCAGTCGCAATTAGCCTTGTTTCCATTATATTTTAAAAGCGATATTTCTGAAATTTTAATACTTTATATTTTTTTTTTGTTTTGGGAATAAGCTGCGACTCCCGTAAAGTCTCATCTCGCGATATCCCATAATTCTCTTAAATTCCCGTCACACCAGAGAGACTGGACTTTGCGGAGGATGGACTTGTGGGTCAATTGCGAACAACGCGTTTCCAATTGCACTTTTGCGATACACTTTTTATATCGACACGTCTGAAAAACCAACTCACGAGAGCGTTAAAGTGTTTTAGCTTTAGATATTTGCGTAGGCGTTTCCAATATCATTTTTTTTTTATCGCGTCTTTCAGGTTTTTGCGCATTTCTAGGAGTAATGACAGAAACGAAGCAACTGTTCAAAGTGAAACACGAAGTAGAAACAAAACTGACAAAAAAAAAAAAAGACACAGCACCGACCAGTGTTTGTCGTTGTTACTGACGAACACACGGGTATAAAAGACTCACGCTGGCGTAGGCTACGCCGTCTCCAGGCCTTTGGCTCCGACATAAAGGGGCGGAGCCTGCTCAGGCCACTGGAGCCGACCAATCAGAACGGATCTATTTTTTTGTGAGAGGGAGAGGGGGGCGTGGCCTGTTCTATCTCTGGTTCATGGCGACTTTGAACTGTCTGCACCGATAGAGTTTTGACGTTGCATAGATAAAGGATTTGCATTTGTTTTTTTTTTGTTGTTTTTTTTTACAGTAGTGTAGGTGTGTTTTCATTTCTTATCCTTTGTTCCACAGTTTCAGCAGTTTTCTTGATGTATTACAGTGAGCACATCCACTAACTACAACCGGGATGTGTGCACTTTTTTTTTTTTTTTTGTTCTTGCAATATTTAAAGCATTTTTTTCAAGCACGTACATTTTGTTAAAAATGACTCGAGTGAAGAAAATCGGACATTCAAAGTGTGAAATCTGGACTAAGATTTGACTGGAACAGACAAAAGTCCCAGATTTTTACTTCTGCAAAGTTCATTTAAAGTTCCAGTTATTGCGTGATTGTTATCCCATCTTCGCTAACCAATGCTGTTTAGCACTTGGTGAGGATTTCAGTGCATTAAGGATGTACAATAATCTTCCTTTTAAGGACAAACGGTCTAAATAAAGAGAGAATCCCCACGTCTCGGATCACTGAACGCCCACAGGTGCATTATAGATTTTTCTAATTCCGATTATCTACAATTTGAGGTGGTGGATAAAATAACAGAAACGCCAAATGAAGGAAAGAGAAAGCAGAGGAGGCAACTACACCACAAAAGCAACGACCTACTTTCAAACGCTTTGATCCCAAAAAAAAAAAACTGTACGACTACGTAAGCAGGCGTTACGTCACACCACACTGGATATCTGCTTATTATGACAAAACTCACGGTTCGAGATCAGAGAACGAACCTAGAAAGAGCGGCTCAAGTGTTTTTTCTTCGTCCACCGTCTCATTTATGCATCACAAACTACGTTTAGGTCCTTCACACCGGGGATGTAGCACGGCTCAGTCAGCTAAAGCCTGGGAATATCACATCCACCATGAAAACAATAAACCCTTACAAATAAATCACATTCCTTTTTATTCTTAGTGGGAGATTTAAGGATGAGGGGGGGTTTCTTTCTTGCCTCGTCAGCTTGTTTGATTGACATGTAGCTTCTCATTCAGGAAAAAAAAAAGGTTTATTTAATATTAATAATCCACAAAAGTTTAGTCGTTTTCTCGTATCAGTGTGAAACATGCAGGTACTTCAGCTCTATGAAATATTCAGAGTGTGTAGGTGTTGTTTGTGTGAATGTGGGAGTTTACCGAGTCCACGCCGTCTTAGCCGTCCACAACAAACTCATTTGGCAGTAATCAGTAAGAAAACATTTGTCTTTATCATTCTTATCATCATCAGTCTCATTTGTAACAGGATGTGCAGTTTATATATATTTAAATATGTATATTACATACGGAGTGTCGAAAAAGGTGCAGACATTTGTCAGCGATGGTGAAAGAAAAAATGACAAAAGTGTCGAGACAGAGAATAAATCTGTGACATTTTTTTTAAAAATTATTGCTGTAAATTACATAAATGTCCTGTATGTTTTTTTTGTTTTGTTCTTGTTTTTTTTTTTTTAAACATATCCTCACATTTATGTCGTGTTCTGCTTTGAAAACCAACCCTCAATAAAACGTGACCGATTTCCAGGATAATTAAAAAAAAACAAAAACAAAACAAAAAAAAAACAATCCACATGAACGTTTCATTTAAGCCACACTTTTGTTATGCAAGACAGTCACAAAATGTTAAAAATACAATGAGTGATAAACCAGTGCAAACAGATTTACAGCATTAAACACCAAATGTTGTTGTAGAGTCTCGAGTCAGTGAGTTTCATTCATTAAAAGAGTGATGAGAGGTCACATCAGGCATTATCGTGAACAGAGAGTTTGACATGATTCGACTGATATTACAAACGTCTAGTTTTACTTTCATTGCAAACAATTTTTATCAGAGATCAAAGACAAACGTTAGGTAACCGACTCAAAACAAAAAATAAAAATGTGGTGGGGTTTAAGGGGGGGGGGCACATTCCTTATTTGTGTCAAGACAAATTAATCGCGGGGTTTTCATCTCGTGTCGCGCTGACTCCGGAGTTTAAACTTGCGAAGGTTTTATTATTTTGATAAAAAGTAAAAAAATAAGAGTCTCCGCGGTGGCAGCAAATTTAGTTCATGAGCTGCCGAGACCCCATTACATCACTTACAGTAGCTGCTGAGCTTTTTATAGCGCGGCGGTGACGCTAGAAAAACTCAAAAGACGGCGGACGCCCCGGAGAAAAACCTTAACGATAATCCATCACTGTAGGAATCTGAAGTGGCATCACTGTGGTTTTTTCGCCTGTTACCGAAACGTACTTGAATGTAAACTGTGGCCGACTCCTACTACAAAACTTCCCTGTTCCCGACGCGTCCGTGGAGCCGTTGCACGATTAAAGGACGTTTACATATCCTACACTATGCACTACATGAAATGTGCGGATGAACGGATGAAAAGCGTGTAGTAATTCCTGCCACAAGCATTTAATCGCCGGTACTCAAACTGTTTAAAAAGACAAAAAAAGAAATGAGAGAACAGTACATAAGATAAACGTGTTTTGCCCTGAGGCACTTGGTAGTGGCTGTGATAAAAGAATTAAAAACACTACCTCAGTTTCCAGTCAAAGAAGTTGTATAGTTTGTGTCTAAAAGTACTCATTCAAATTGTCAAAGTAATTGCACACGGTGCGACGCACGCTGACAATCATGATGGTTCTAGTGTTCATCTAGAGTCGTAGTGTCTACAGTAACAATGGTGGATATCAAAAGATGCTACAGAAGAGTGTTGAAGCACATTATACAGTAAGTGTGGGTAGGAGCTAAAACTAAACTTGGGCATGTTTGTTTTTTTTTTAATGGGCAGGGAGATAAGAAAGAGACCAGAACAGATGGCCAGAGGGCTAGAGGAGGAGAGACATGGGAGCTGGGCATCAACTCGGAAAAAAATCCTACTGGGGATAGTTGTTCTGTTGCCGGCGCTTCGCTGACCTCATTTTCTCAAAGCGTGACTCCATTTCCTCCAGGACCTTGGGGGTGTACCTCACAACCAGCTTCACCGTGCCCTGAGCAGCTTTGAGGAGTTCCACGGCTTTCTCGTGGTGCTCGCCTTCCACGCTCTAAAAAAAAAAAAGAAAAAGAAAAGAGACACAGCGTTTTATTAACTTTTACTTAAATAAAAAAAAATATAAAAAATGACAGTAATAAACCAAACTAATAAAAAATAAAAGGAAAGCCAAAAGTAAAATAATTAAAAAACAGTGCACATTCATGAGAAAAAAAAGGAATTATTGCCTTAATCCGACTTTAACTGGACTTAAGTGCATGTAAACACGTCTCTTCAACTAAAATCATTGGAAATTGATTTTCTCCATCATGTTTACGCCTTAATTGGACTTTAACTGGACAATGCGTGTGCACATGCAACCACTGCACTGGTGTATGATCCTGGAACAAAAACCTCCAACAAAAGGTAGAAGAACCACCTGAGGGATAGCGCCATCTTATTTGTAGTGCACACATTACGTACGAGATTATTAAAGTGAACTATTATCCACATGGTTGTTTTCTCGAATGCCGGCCTCCTACATGAACGACTCCAGTTGTTTATTATTTGACATAATAAGTCAAATGGAAAGGGGGCCGTATTAACCCACTTACAAGACACATATCGCCCCCTAATGTGGAGGAGGAGAATATGTTCCTGTCACTTATTTGATTTTCTCCGCTGCCCGTAAACTGGGACAAGGACCATATATTAAGAAAGTTGAATTTCAAGCATAGCTTCATAATCTGTGCATGTAAACGCTCTGTTTTAACAGTTTACATACGGGGTCTTCAATGTTTTTCAGATCAAGGACCTGAAACTGATGGAGAGATTAAGTAGGGAGCCCCGTACCTACTATATACGTTCTATATTAAACTTGGATAGTGCTATTTATAAATATACATTAATATCATTATCATTTACCATTCAATATTAACCTATTTTCCCTTAACTCTTTACTAAAATATAATGGATTCATATTAATGTGTATTTAAAGAAATTTAAATTTGTGGGGACAAAAATGTATATAAAAAAAGTCTAATCAACCAACGATTTACGACCCCCCCGCAGTGCCTCCATGGACCCCCAAGGGGTCACGGACCCCCTGTTGAAGACCTATGGTTTACATCATCACTATGTTGCAGGACACGTTTGTTCCCTGGACGTATATACAGATCATACACTGCCTTCAGAGAACCATGTTTCCGGTTATGAGAGCTAGTTTGAACACATTTGTGAGAAAAGGCCAGAATTTCTTGGCAAATTTTGAATGATATCAGCCTTCGTCTCGTGCTTTAATGCACCAGGACAATTATCAGGAACAAAACAACAAGGTGACTACGCAGTAACACTGGAACAAACAATTACCTCAGTATTTTTATAAGTACTGGACTCGACCGAACTAAACTTTGGAGGTCTGCTTTAACTTGCCGCAGAGCAACCTGTAATTTAGACGCTTTACTGAGAGAACAAAACTACAGAACCAATAAACAAAGTCAATTGGATGATTGTTTTTGGCTGCTCTTGGAATTTTTAAACCACCCAAGCAAAGCGAGCAGCAGTCGCAGCGTTAACGTGGAAGAGTTTTACTGACGCCGCGTGGAGATGTTTTTGAAGCCAAACATGTACGTTTTATATTCACGGTTTCTCATCAAAATCCAGTGTGTGTGTTTGTGTGTGTGTGTGTGTGTGTGTGTGTGTGCGCAATAAAATAAATGAGCTGCAATCATTTCCTTCAAAAACACTTCCACAGCCAGTTTTCTCTGAGAATCTGAAAACCCGACCGTCCATTGTTTACATCCGTGGTTGCGTGCTAGCACGTTACACCTCGTTACGTTTAACGGTGACTCACCGATAAACCTATGGAACCACCCGCAGCGCGTCGAAGAGAAGCTAACTTTTTTTTCCCCGCACAACAACAACAAAAGCCCCCGTGTGCAACGCGCTGTTGAAGATCAAAAATCGTCACAGTATTTAAAAGTTCGCCGCCCGTCTGAGCCTGCAAGCGTCTGCATGTAGCCTAAAAATGTGCGACTTTATCTACACGTTTCCCGTCGATCATTAAAAGATTACAGGGATGGTGCATAGATTCTTCAGCAGCAATAATTGACGCAGTGCTACGACATGATCTGTAAGTGGGGAATTGTTTTTTGAGGCTAATAACCATCCGTTTAGAAACATCACTGGGGATTAATCTGTGTTTTTACAACAATATAGAAGCAGCGCGTGTGTTTGCATATAAAGTCGATGACTGCAGGAAGCATGAACTTTTTTTTTTACAGTGAATCAGCATGAAATTATTTCACTAACGTCTGATTTCCTGAGACTCCTCAATCCTAAAATAAGACGTATATTTGTACTTCACTCGTGCTTTATCTTTGTGTTAGGATGCAGAGATGAGCTTTGGAGAGACTAGTTTTACCTGGAATTCCTGTGATAAAACTTATTTTTTTCCTCATGCATGCAGACCCATTCACAAAAAACAAATAAAAAAAAAAGAGCTCAAAACCATCAGACAAATGAAACTGTGCAGGATGAGCCGCGTATTTCGATGTTTTAGATTCTGTTTAGTGATGCATTAATGTGTTTATCACGTCAGTAAAAGTGACACTGATTTAAACACTAATTCTTGTAACATATTGAAAATATATAATTAATTATTAATCAGAATTTGCAAAGTAAAAACACTGTCAAAATGTGTAGAGAAAAAACGTGAAGCTGAAAGAAGCAGACACATCGTAAACATGCAGTGAATAAATAAGTTTTCTTATCTCATGTGAATGTGCAGAAGAAATCACAGACGAGGGGGTCTGTCCAGCTTTCCTGCTGTTACTGTGGTTTCTTGCATTTACTCGTCAAAACGTTTTTGTTTCTTTTTTTTTTTTTTTTTTTTCTTCATTTCTGAATACCTGCTCTGAGGACTGACTGTGTTATACATCGTAAAAGTCTGTAAGGGCAATTAGTATTAACGGGCTATATAAGAAAATAGACCTGATTTGAAGCAAAGAATAAGTGAACAAGAGGTTTTAAATTGTTAATGTGCCCTTCTCGTTTATATTCTAACTTTATCACCTGGTGCATAATGACGCTGATCTTACAAAGACTAGATTGGCTCTCTCTGGGCAAATCACACATTTAGTTGCTTTTGCAATGGGAACAATGATCACAACTCTGGCAGAAAACAAACCAAAGTGATTCCAGCTTTTGCATGTGCAAGTTTGGGAAAAGTTTTTTTTAAACCTGCCCCTTCGGGAGAACGTCACACTCTTCAGCACCAGCTGAGAGATTTTTATTCTTCATTCCTTCCTTATTCTTCATTTATGACTTTCACCCGCTTGGAAAAGCGGGTCATTGCAAGTTCAGAAATATTTTTATGTCTTGTATAAAAGACGACTTATCTAACATCTACACACACACACACTTCCATTTCCAAATCTTCGCTTTGCCTTCTCTCCTCAAGACGAGTTCGGGATGGATTTTGAGCTGGATAATCAGCATCTCCTCGTCTGGTGACTTTGTCGTTTGGCTTTTGATGTGGTTACGCCACCTGTCCTTGATGTGAACGCAGACCTAACAGCACCCTCTCACCACCTGTCACCAGCCCCGTCAGCCCTCATGATGGAGGCACTGCCAAGACTAACCACAGTATCTGGGACGCCCTCGTCAAATGAGCCAAGCGTCAGTCACGGCAACGATCCAAGCGGATTTGACGGCCGTCTTCACCAGACACTCGGTGTGTTCGGTAAATCAGTTTCATTCTGAAGGAAACGAGTATTTGTCAGTGACACAACGCTTCTCTGTTTCCTCTAATGGGAGGAAAAAACCTACGGCTTCATGTTACATCAGAGGTTAAACACCTTTGTCTGTAGCTGCTTAGCTTCAGACGTAGTGCTGTTACTGATATCCCATAGGACGGGGGTCTCAAACTACTTTAACCATGATCAGCCACAACATTATGACCACTGCAACAATTCAATGTTCTGCTGGTAAAATCTTGGACCTGGTATTCATTCCTTTGGATGTGACTTGACATGTAGCACCCCTCCTAGACCAGACCAGACCAGACCAGACCAGACCAGACACCCCCATAGCCATGATACTCCTTGATGGCTGCAGTCATCCCCAGCAGGATGCAGCCTGACACAGGCAAACACACACAACCTGGCCTCCAAGTTCACTAGATCCCAACCTGATCAAATACCTGTAAGAGGCCCCTCCCATTGACCCATAGGCCCCAAAGGCCTCCACTTTCTGGGGGGGGGGGCGGGGTCTCAGACTGGCTGCCAGCTAATCCTGGGTACCCCAGCCAAATTCACGAAGCAGCATCGTATATGTTTAGGTTCACATCAGTGGACACTGTGAGCTGGAAATGCTTTGACATGTTTTTTATAACCTTTTCCTGTTTACTGGCATCAATAACATGGCCCCTAACAAATATTAACTTAACACATGAACCAGTTAACAAGTAGAAGAGTGTCCGAACGTTTGCACAGTTTTTCTTTTTCGAATTTCTGAAACAAAAGCTAATAGTGATTTAACAATCATTTTTAGTTTGGAGTCTGGGTTGATTTATCGTTTTTATGATGATTATTATTATTGTTTCCACCTCAAAAGTGAAAGATGTATATTTAAATGTGCACAGAGCCTATAACACTCAACCGTGAAAAGAAAAATGACCTGTTATACATCAGACTGAAGTGTGTTTCCCATCCTGACGTAAGCATTGAGTCTGTGAGTTGAACCTACCACCCCGTTGACGGAGAGGAGCTGGTCGCCTCTTTTCAGGCCTCCGTGTCGGTCGGCGATGCCTCCCGGGATGATTCGCGAGATGTAAATAGGGGAGTTTTGCTCCTTTCCGCCCATGATATTGAAACCCAGACCTTCTTCTGTTTTGGGCAGTTCCACGACACGAGGATGTGAGTGTCCCTCGCTCGCTGCGAAAGCTGCCACCGTAGCCTACGAGTGAGCAGGTGTTATTGTTTAGTCAGCACGAATACACTGTATTTACTGAAATAATAACAGTAACTGAGGTGGGTTTACCTTAGCTGTGGCGTTGGCTCTGACCTCAGGAGTGCTGTTGATGTCCACCGTTTCATACACGTGTTCGTAAACCTGAAAGATAATTATGATCCGAGCAGTTTAACATCAGGGCAGAAAAGCGAGCGAATATCAGAGCTACGAGCTTCAACAACAAGCACAAAGCGTCTCACTTCTCTGACGGCGTTACAGAATTCACTCTGTAAGACCCTCTGTAGCGCCTGCAGCTTCTGGGGAGGCACTTCCCCCGTCCTCTGGAGTTTATCAAGCAGCTCGATAGCACGGTTGATATCTGTCATCAAGAACAAAGACACACACACAAGGTTTAGGATATTTAGAAAAGGACAAATAAACAATGATGCATAAAGTTAGTGTCTATCTTTAGTGAACAAAAAAAATCTATAAGTAATGATGTTCATACTAAGGCTTTCTTTCACTAAATTTGTTCTGATACTAAATCACTATGAAGCCACATAATCCAACAAAGCAGTGTCCATTATAGTAGCCTCAAAAACACAAAACACAACTAACCTCCTTGTTGAGAAGACTGAGAACTTCCTGTTTTAATCCAAAAGGCGTTGAATAAGGAAACTGGACTTGTAGAAATTTCTTGATTTTTCGCCACTTATCCCAGTAGCTTCTTCAGGTCTGAGAGATTAGTGGGAAGTTGAGGTTTAAATAGGAAAACTCTGTTTCTCAGAACTGAAGAAGCTACTCGGATTAATGGAGAAACGTCCTCAAGAAATTTCTACAAGTCCAGTTTCCTTATTCAGTGTCTTTTGGATTAGCATGACCTGGATGACTGATGAACCTTCACAGACATATTCCTGTTTTAATTTAATGCACATGCACTGTTTTGTTGGTGCACAAGTATCAAACACACAACCCGAAGGCCAAAACTGACCCGCAGAATGAATTTGTAAAGTGAGAAAATTACATAGAGTGCAAATTTTTCACTTAAAATAAATGCTATTTCTAATTTGTAAACTGTTCATTTATAAGTTATTATGATATTATGTTACTGGTATGTACAGGCCTGTTTTAAAAACTCAAACTATGCTACTTAATGTTAACAAACAGGGCTTTTATACATAAATGAAAAGTATCAATCACACCACAAAGTCTGGAAGTTCTTAGAAAGATGAAACAAATAACTGAGAGCTGCTCTTTTCATTGAGACTTTTCAATTGTGTTTAAGTCTTGTCCTTTTATTAATTTCCACCTCCTCATTTACGTTGTTTTAGTGCTGATTGTGTGTTTTAATATCTACTGTTACACGCCTCCAATACAGTTTTCATATATGATTTAAAAATAAATTGACACATCACATATTTTGCTTCCTCCAATATTTCAAAACAAAGAGATAATAGCATCGATAACCCATAAACCGTCTCTGACACATTTATTCAACTTTATTTTTTACATTTATGGTTAAAATCTGGCTTTATCTTCTAACCACCGTGTACTGGCAGACACAGTAGAAGCACTAAGGTTGAAAGAAATACTCTAAAATAAACATTTACGCTTTACTTTAAGTAATTATGATGGTATTGTAAGTAAGAGTCCTCGAACAATCCAGTATTTAGTTTGTTGTCATTGACATTAGCTAGTTAGCTAATACACCTTCCAAAACAATATAGCCGTGAAGACTATGATTATTATTTTTATCATTTTGAGAATAACATACACCCAACTAAACATTAGATATCCATGTGACACTGTTAACACAATGTTAAAGAACAAAGTATGCACAGAAAAACCACCACCGTTTGTATCCGGCTGAGCTAAGCTAAGCTAAGCTAAGCTATCGTAACGTCTACCTCGTATCTCAACACATATTTGTAGCTAACCAGCTAATTAACTTCACCTCTTTCCAGTCGCACGGGTTCCCCGAGTGACGCCATCGCTTGTCGTATTTGATGTTGAGTAGGTATTGCGTTAAATTTAAGATATGGATAACTAAAATTGGTAATCCTGGCTAACGTTTACGTGCGCTTAACTCAGACCGATAAATCAGATTAGCAAAGTTAGCCGGCTAGGCTAGGCTAGCTGCCAACGTCACGGTGCGTTCAGGGACTGCTCGTAAATCCATAACCTACAGCGAACTCTTCTTGGATTTAGACTATTGATATGTAGCATCACAAACTGATCATAACAAAACACTATTACTAATTTGATCTCACAATAAAGACAACTCTAGATTGTTTTAACGTGGTACATGTAAATTAGGATAATTTCTCGCAATAAGTATAAGTGTCGTCCCACCTTTTTTGCCACATTCGATAAATTTCCTATTTTATTAAACTCTCCTAAACATCTCTACTGTTATTTTATTTCTTCAGATTGACTGCATCAAATAGTCTTTTTTAAATCACTCCTCACATAAATCCTGCATCCTGATTATTTTATCCCTCACCCATTTGTGCGCACAGAGCAATTTTACTTTAATATAATCAACAGACACTGTTGCCACTCCACCCACCGAATGACTTAAAAATTATTCTTTCCTTTCATACGCCTCTATAGTCATTCTTCACATTTCATGTATGTAGGATGTGCCCTGAGACATGTTTAATTTCATGTTCTTTTATCATGTCTGCTGATCTGGAATAAGGAGAGTGGTTATTTGTGGAGTAGAGACTCATACAGCCCAATTCAATTTCAAGCGGGCCAGACTACAGCATAACATAATAAGTTATAAATAATGACAACTCCAGATTTATTTACATTTGTTTTAGCGTAAAGAAGCAAATTTGAGATTTATTTTTATTTATTTATTTTTTTAAAGTGCAATTTGGGCACTTTGCTGTTTAGCCCTGGGTCTCAGTGTTGAGTTCTGTCCACTTCTCTTACTAAACAGTAGACAATTTAGTAAAAGAAGTGATATTCATTCAGTGCGTTTACATGCACAGCTCAAAATTAGACTTTCTGAATGTGGTCCTTGAATAACTGACGGGAGCATGTCCTCCTCCTCCACACTAGGGGGCGATATGTGTCTTTTCAGCCAGTTAATACGGCTGTAACCCTGTTCCAGTTGACCTATTACGTCATATAATTGTGAATATACGTCAACTGGAGTCGTTCATGTGGCAGACCGCCATTTCAGAAAACAACCAGATGGATAATAGTTCAGCTTTTTTAGTCCCATACATAAGGGCGCTATCCCTCTAGTGGTTCTTCTACTGGTTCTGTTTACCCTTTTTCTCCTTAGATGTTTTTGTTCCGGGGTCATACACCAGTGCATGTGTTATCCAGTTAAAGTCGGATTAAGATGTATACATGCCACGACTTATATTTTAGATTTTGAGATTTTATGTGGAGTAACATGTTTACATGCACTCACCTGGTCCAGTTAAAGTCGAATTTTGCACATTCATGCTGTGGCCCAGATTAGACCCTGTGTTTGACCCCTGATAGCCTGATAGTTAGACATGGTGTATTAAAGGCAGAACCAGACGTGTCTTATTTTGTCTTTTTGTTGCCGCCTGAGAGGATCAGTCTCTCTTTACGGGCCTCGGGTCCCAGACAGAAAAGCTGCTGTTGGTCCGTGGGCTCAAACTTTCGGGGCGTCATTCATCCGCTCTCTGTTGTTGAGCTGCAGACGGTTTTTACCTTTGATGAAAAAGCAGCTGCTGCGACACCACTATTCTCGACACACCTGAACCCCGAGGTCGCGGCCCTCGGTTTCTTATCTAAACAAAAGGCCCCATTATTTGCATTCTTTCTTGTTTATCTGTGTTCAGCCACATCTGTAGGGCGCAGCAGTAGTGCCGCATTATGCTCTTAAGATCTATTCAGAGGCGTAATTTATGATCGCAAATATTGTCTGGTTGGCGGTTTATTATCACTGAATCTCTGTTAAACAAAAATAGCCCCGAGGCCTCTCTACTCATGGACGAATGGAGCCGTTGAGAGCACCTGATCTAAAATGTATAGTCTTGTATGTTGAGAATGTGTTAGTGCATGAATCTTCCTAAGAAAAAATCCCCAGCTCCATCTTAAGGTGGATTATATTTGAAGAGAAGAAGTATAGTCGGTGTTACTGGAAACCTCAGTGTCTTTTGTTGGGTTTTTTTCATTTGTATGAGTATGGTTTATTGTTTTTAATCTCCTCCTGATCCAGCTTTGAGATTCTGAGCTTTTTTTTTTTTTGTCAACGGAGGCAACTCACAGCATCTTCTTCTTCTGTCTTGTCTTCTCTGGAGGATCCAAGTGCATTTGTGAAGAAAGTGGAGCAACTTTTATAAAAAAAACGTTTCTTCACTCGAGTGATTCGAGACGACTTCTCATCAGACTTACCTCCAGGTCGAACGTAGGAGAAGAAGTAAAATGAAGTGTCTGGATTCACATGTGGCCTCTTTCTGACGTCTGTCACATTAGGGATGAATGTGGTTCCCGGTGTTAAGATGCGAAGCTTTATCCTGCGACGACCTTAAATCATGGCATGTAGACTTGGCAAGTACAGGTGTCTGGTTATGTAATGAGCTGAGTTATTGTCTGCTGGAGGGAATATTGATATAAAGCCGACTGCACTCTTTTAAACTCTGTGCCCAAAAAAACCCGAGAGTGTTTATTCCCCTCCGATGACGGAGAACGTGCACCTGCGTGAATGAAGCCCGTGCTCGTTGTTCCCTTTGCAGAGGATCCAAAGACGGGATTACCGCGCGCCGCTAACAAAACGCCGTGCGTATATTTTTTTTAATGTACACAAATGTACGGGTGGCTGCATCTATCACTGTCGAAAAACCCTCGGGCACGCTTGACTTGCGCCCGACCTCGCTCGCACTAGCCCGTACTCGAGCGTGTAGCAACTTTTTCCTCGTTGTGGTTTTTTTAAGTTCTCGCAATTGTGAAATGTCACATGCAGCAGCAGCAGCAGCAGCAGCAGCCGGAGTCGGGTAATTAAGCAAATCTCCAAAAAAAAAACACCTGTGTGTGTGTGTGTGTGTGTAAACACCGTGAGTATCAAAGCTCGTAAATTTGTGTTCCAGTAATGAGCTGGTGGGGAGCAGGAAGTAGTTTTTTTTTTTCTTCTTAACTATTTTCCCTCCTAAAACAGCTGCGCTCTTCCCACCCACGACACCGCCCGCTTTTTTCCCAACGTGTTCGTTTCAATATGTCGTCGTCCACGATTTTCCCACTTCATGTGCTTCAAAACATCAGTTTGTTTGGTGCATGTGTGCGTATGTTCCTTCCTTCCTTCCCACCTGCCTGCGCAGTGAAGTTTATCCTGCCTAAAGACGCACTATTGAAACTTTATCGACATTGATTTTGTTTTTCAGTTGCCTATAGTCATTTTTATTTCTTCAAATATTTCAGTTTAATATTGCAAACAACTTCACAACATACAAAATGAATAATATTAACCCAGAAACATGTCAATGAATAAATTTTATATATATATATATATATATAATTTTTTTTTTTTTATATATATATCTTGTCCTCTGGTGGGGATAAAAAAATAAACAGCAAAGCTTTGACAACAGCACCTTGACATAGTATGTAATTCCAACATTACCTTGAGAAGTTTAGAACAGTAAACAGATAAATTACTTGAGAGGAAATTGTTTTTCTGCTGAATATGTAAACTGAATGTTTTTTTTATATCTTTTTTTTTTTTGGTCAGCATCATATCCTTTTTTTTTTTTTATCGTCAGTGGAGAATTTCTCGATTCACAATTGAAGCAGCATGCAAGCTTTTGAAGATGGAACTGTCCTCTCCCTCATTCCTTCTTTGCCTGTGGGTTTTCTTTTTTTTTTTTTGTTTTTTTTTTGGAATTTTTCTCCCTTCATTTTTGTAATTCTTGGCAACGTAAACAAATCACAATGTCTTGAGGAATGTGATATAGTAATTTAAACTGGGCGCAAATGACTGATCAGATTTTTTTTAATTGTTTACAAGGTCATGAATATGTTCAATAAATAGACTGTAGTATCACTTTTACTGTATAAACTTCATCTTTTTTTACATGCAGTCCATAAAATTTTTCATTTGACGGAATAATTTACCCTGTTATGTATATATACAAATAGATATTTTCTCTTTATTCTCTTTTTTAAACTCTTCAATAAAATCTATACATTTTATACACTATCTCCCTCTTTTAATGGTCAATGTGCATACACACGAAGTGTCTATCCTTATAAACCGCCAGCCAATCTTCTTTTTGCTATCCATGGTGAGCGCTCGCACGTAGGACTGGGTTGTCCTGCATTGGGAATTATAATGCCGCTTGTCTATTCCTCTGCAGCCCTCCTTCGTGTACCCCATGGGGTTGCATTTGGTCTCATAAAAGTATTGCTTCAGTTGGCCGTTGGGGACGGGGACCTTTTCCATGACGGTAACTGTCTGCCCAGACATGTCTATCGCCGTCTTTTTATCCACGGCCGTCACCCACTGGCTAATACTGTCACACACGCTGAGCTCGCCGCGCCGCGAGGGGTCGGAGTGCCGCCGCACCCTCATCGACATGTTGGCGGCGTCCAGATAGTTTTTGTATTCCTCCAGGAGAAAGAGCAACGGCGGCTCCAAAGGCACTTGGTTGCTGATCATCACCCGCGAGTCGTACAGGTCGACATCCTTGGCCTCCGGGGGGGCGACCGCCGCCGCCGCCGCCGCCGCCGCTGCGGAGGCCGGGCCCCCGCCTCCCTGGCTCTTGTCGGCCCCCTGTCCCAGCTGCGCCGCCGCCGCCACCGCCGCCTCCCCCTCCACCTCCAGCAGCTCCTCTATCACCTGCTCGAACGTGTCCGTGAGCGAGGGCAGCTCCCCTCCGCGCTGGCCCGGCCCGCCGCCGCTCTGTGGAGTCCCGTGGCCTCGCGCCGCCGCCGTCGCGGCAGCAGCGGCGGCGGCGGCGGCGGCGGCGCCCAGGTAGCCTTCCGTCCGGTGGCCCCGCATGCCCGGGGCATCTCTCAGGGGCGCAGCTCTCATGCAACTGAAGTATGAAATAACCATAGTAAGGAACAGGATGGTCATCACTCTTCTAACCTGGTGGAACTGGTGGGGGAGATAAAAAAAAAAAAAAGACAAAAAAGACAAGAGGGGGGAAAGAGAGAGAGAGAGAGAGGGTGCAGGACGGTGAGTCAAAAAGCCTTTTCAACAAAGTTAGTGTATTTTTGATCCATAGTGAAACCCCCCCACCCTCCACCACCACCACCCCCCCTCCCTATTGACTTGAAGCCTTCTGCTCTTTGTTTGCACACCAAAAAAAAAAGACAAAAAAAGAGAGAGCTTGGGAATTAATCACATGTTTGTTGTCTTTTTTTTTTATTAAAAACTGATACTGGCACCGTGTCATCAGTGTTTTCAAATTGTTTGCAAAGTGTAATCACTCTGTGTGCGCTTGGTCTGGCTCGGGTTTCTGCTTCGTTGGCAGCACCAGCGATGAGGCTGACGATGACAAAAAAAGATACGATTGCACCCATTGTTATTATTGTTATCATCATCATGTGGAGGTTGCTATTATTAAAGTTGCAGCGTGCGGAGATGCTCCCCTTTTTATGACCTGCCACTCGTCCGTCTCGTCCTAAAGAATGTTTTTTTGTTTTTTTTTTCAGGTGGGTTTCGTTTCAGTCGCGGCAAACGGTGGATGCATTTGCAGACTCCCGCTAGTGCCGACGCCGCTTCAGGAGGAAACACGGGCAGCAACCTCCTGACTGGCAAATGTTTGCATCCCGCTTTGGGCAAACACTCGTGCCGCGGCGTCACCTCTTCGTCAAACAAACAGGCTCGCGCCGCGGGACGGGTCTGGTACCAAAACCCTGCGGCTGCGAACGGGAAACCAAGGGGCTCGTTGAGGGACACTGTTTGCTTTCATGCAGGTGGATGGCGAGAGCAACGCCGGGGGATGAATTAACAGGATGTCACGAGGAGACCGAGTGACTGAAAAGATGTGTCATCCCCCTGCCCCTCCCCTCCCTTCCCATCCTCCCTTCCTCTCCTCCCTCCTCCCCTCCCTGCACAGGCACCGAATCCGGAGAATGGCTCACGGCTCCGTGCGAAGCGGCGCTAAGAGGCGTCCTCGAAGGAGCCCGCCGCACACGCAAAACCCCTTTCGCCGTCCGACTGTCCAAACCCCCCGGCGCGCACACGCGTCCCTTACCTTTCGAGAAGCTCGACACAAGCGTCACAGCGAATCAATGAGCTGGTGGACGTCCAGCAGCCTCAGATACACAAGCAGCCATAACGCAAAAAAAAAAAAAAAAAAAAGAAATCTAGATCTCTGTTTCCCACTGGGGGCTCATTTTTTTTTTTTATATATATAATAGCCCGGCTGAGGCTTTTTCGCTGAGCTCCTCGTGTGTCCCGGACCCGAGACGGGGGGGACGGGGGACGGGGGGGGGGGGGAAACGCGGGCGAGCAGACGCTGCCTCCTGCCTCCGCCACCGAAAAAACGGACGCAGGGACCTTTTTTTTTACAGCGGGGAGGAGCGAAACCCCACCTTAAACGCATTTGTTTCATTCTTAATTGGTATCTGGGGCTGTGGCTGCAATTAACCGACACCACGGCGACTGCCATAGAGATATCTGGTCTAAAAATAGACGTGCTGGGAGTCTCACAGTCTCTATTCAGAATATCACATCCTTCTTCTTAATGAGCCACTCATTCCCCGAGCTCGGTGACGCGCTTCTCCGGAGTGTGTGCGAGTGTGTGTGTGTGTGTGTGTGTGTGTGTTAGAGGGAGGGCGTGGGGAGGGGGGGCTGCCTTGTGTGTGTTTGCTGGGAGGTGAGGAGGTGGTGGTGGGGGGAGGAGGGGGAGGAGGGGGAGGAAGGGGGGGTATTTTTCCTCTCACCAACTAAAACAACAATGAGGACAAAGCCAAGGAAGGAAAAAAAAAATAAAAGAAGAGCTAATGAAATCAAATATTAATCCTAATAAGATCCTTTTTTTATTATTATTTTTTTATATAAATTGTGCACCATCATGCACAGAGTTGTTGGGGATTCAGTTCCGATAACGAGGGCTTTTCCCAGCACGGAAAACCGTGTAAGGTTCTTACGGGATCGAGGCCCAGTCACGAGCTGAGCTTTATGTGTAGGATGCATTTAGGCTGATATTATTATCAGCAATCCCGCTTCAAATGGTTCCACTTCCACATGGGGGGGGGGGGGGGGGGGGGGGGGGGGTGAAAGGCATAGCGCTGATTACTGTTAGGCGTCAAACTTCATGCTGGAAATGGTGCAGACGAAGGAAGAGTGCTGCATCTTCCGTAACAGACCACAGGGGTAATATTGCAGTAGCAGGGGGTGGAGAGAGTGCCGGCGTCATTTCGCAGCATAACAACCACAGATGACGTCTCTTCCAGGTCTCCATAGGGGAGAGGATGGAGGGGAGGAGGTTGCAAGGGGGGGTAATGCCACTCAACACTGTGCAATTGCATGCCGTTCCCCCGGGTATCCTCACACCGGGAACAACAGATGATTTTATTTCTATCTCTGTGATTTCCTGTTTCCATCAGGACAATCAATATGGCTTATGCTCTCAATCAACATCCTGTTAAAATGCGATAAAGCCAATGAATCATTTAATTGCTGTGGGACCGGCAGAGGATCTCCGGCTTATATCTGCTGCTCGGAGGCTGGATGTGACAAGTGATCGGGGCCTGTTTTATACACCCGGGCGAAAGGGAACATTTAATGTGTCAATAAAAAAAAAGGAAGAGAAGAAGACGAAAAAAAAAAAAGAAAAAGAAACGAGAAAGAGGCTTGTTAACATCACGAGCACGAGTGATGAGGTGCTACGTACGGAGGGGACGTCTCCCACCACCCGGATTGATTCGAATTTTGAAATGAAATCCATGTCTGCACATAATAAAATCAGGTTTCACCTAATGCATGACAATGAGCGCTGAACTAATAACACGGGAGTGCGGGGACACAAAGCCCTGCTGCTCAAACATGCCTTTATTCCCGATAAAAAAAAAAAAAAAAAAAAAAAAAAAACGCACCCCGAGCGTGAAACACCCTGAACAATGGCAGCAGGTGAGTGTGTGTGTGTGTGTGTGTGTGTGTGGACTCTGTCTACTGTTCGACGTCTCTGGATGACCACCTGTTCATCTGCTTTGAGAGGCGCGGCGCTACGGCAGGGATGTGTAACTTACCCCCTTCGCATTTATTCTTTGTGCCAGGTGGGGATTAAAGTGATAAATGCCTCCTCTGACAGATGCTGAAAAGTTTCTCTAAAGCATGAAAGGACTAGTATTATTACACCGTTCCCCTGGCCTCCCTGTCAGCGCACTTTACGGCTTCATCTGCACCGGCAGCATGCACGATATCTTGTAAGCCATTACAGGAGGAGGGAGGAGGAGGGGGGGAGATGAAAGAGCGAAGTGTGGCCGCCGCGTTTGAATAGAAATGTGTGACCTGTAGCAACATTTGTTCCCTGCCCCTCTACCGCACTTGCTCCCCCCCCTCCCACCCCGTGGGCATCCGTCTTTCTCTCTAATTCCTCAAGAACGGCGTCGGGGCCGGAGCTGTTTACCTAGCAACATGTTTTGTCACGTTCTGCGCGTACGGCGCGCGGTGCCAAAAAATGCTCAGCGTGGAAGGAGAGGATGAAAAGAAACGCACGCACCGAGCAAATAATATCAAAATGTCCACCCGAGGACCCCTTGTGTGCCACAATGCAGCACTTAAAAAAAAAAATAAATAAAAAAAATAAAAGGCATTCAAGACTTAATGGAGTTGTCTGCAGTAATGGCTGACACATGTGGAAGCTTGCTTCCCTGAGATCTGCTTTCAATCGGAAGGCAGCTTCAGAGCACTGCGTTTAGTAATAGATGAGCAGCGTAGAAGATTATACCTGGCCTCCAGGCCAACCCCTGCCACTGCCACAGAAAAGCCTGGCATTCAAATACCTGCTGAGTGATTTATGCTACCCAAATGAGTCCTCCCTCCCACGCCGTGTGCAGCAGAGGACAGTTTAAAGGGTATAGCAGCCTCCTACGCAGGCAAATCATCATTGATTTAAAAAGTTTATCGGTGTTAGTGTAGCTAATCTACGTGTCCACGGCTCGTTTTAATCTGAATCTTCAGCGGCGAACCTTCCCCCCCCTCCCTCTCCCCTCTCCTCCCCCCTCCCTCTCTCCCTCCTGTCAGCACCCTGAAATAATAACGCCAACAGATCTGGGGCTGCGGTGCAGTTCCCAGCTTTGCGCACTAGATGGCGTTTGAGACCGTGAAATAACAAGAGCTCCTCGTCTTTCTCTTCTCCACCTTCCTTCATTCCTTATGTCCTGATAGATAGATAGATAGATAGATAGATAGATAGATAGATAGATAGATAGATAGATAGATAGATAGATAGATAAAACTTTGTCTTTATCCAGGGCGCATAAATGAGACTTTGCTGCGCGTAATTGTGTAAGCTGTAAAGTTCAAAGAATATGTGGTGCTAATTTGCATTTTTTGGAAAGTACATCATTAATTCATCATTAAACCATCACCCAATCAGGCTTTTAGCGCCGCTGCGCTCCTCGGATAAGTTGAACTAGATAATTTGCGTCACAAATGAGCCAGTTTTCCACCACTCAAAACAATTTGGACATTGTTTTAATCCGCGTTTTTTTACTCCGAAAAGTTGTTCCAAGTGCGAGCACACAACGCCGAGGCTAGAACCCTTCAGTGTATGTTAGCAGACGAAGCTTAGGTCTCGGGTTTCCTATAAAGTCTTAATGAGTTCATCAAAGTTTTTTTTCACCCCCCCTCCGTCTTCAAACCGACAACGTTAAACCTGTCCGGAGGTTCTGTTTGTTCGGAGTACAGGTTAGATGCAGACAAACACTTGGATAAGCGAGTTTATTTATCCGTCTGTGTGCGTAAAGTGCGGCCTATAGTGTTCACACCGAGGCGCCCTGGACCGTCTCCACTTCGTTACTTAAGAGAAATAGCAACTATCACGTACATTGCTCAGAGACCGCTCCAATAATAAAATGGTCTATCTCTTTCTTTCTTTTTTTTTCCTTCGCCTTCTTCTTCTTCTTCTTCTTCACCATCCCTCTCTAGATTACATCTGCCGAGCCCGTGCTCTCCACTGGAAACCCAATCAACATAATAACTCCGTTTTTTATTAATGAACGGGAGGATAAGGTTACACATATCCCCTCTCGGGCTGCGCCGCTGTCTGTTCGCAGGATAACCGGACTTGATCGAGCTACTTTTAGACCCCCCCTCCCCCCCCTTTTCCTCCCACCCTCCAATACCCCCCCCCACCACCACCACCACCACCACCACCACACACACACACACACACACGGACACACACCAGCTGTCTTACCCCCAAGCAGCATCAAACAACGCCAAAGTGCGTAAAACAAGTTATGTCGGAACAAGCGGACACATACCTTTCACTGCCCAAGTCGTAAAACAGACCATTCAACAGGACAGCAGTGTCATCTGGGATGTTTTGGACAACTCCCTGAGTAATTTACTTAAGCGATATTCTCCTCTCTGTACTCTCCCCGACAAGCTTCAGGATATCTCTTCAGCTTTGGAGCAAATAGATTAAATTATTGATGGTGGAAATTGCATGGCTGAGGTAATGCACTCCCATGGCTGCGCGGCTCCTTTGGAGAAGATCGTCTGAAAGTGAAGTTGTCGCATGCTGGAAATCGCCGCCGCAGCAGCAGCAAACACCGCCTCCACCGCGGGGATGAGAGACCTCTGGAGCTGAAATGAGGAGCCTCTTTGCAACTACAGTAACTTTACTACACAATGACGCTGCAACATGTGACCTGCCGCTGGCTGACTGGTCGCCACCAAACTCCTGTTTAAACAGCCCCGAGGCGGAACTATTAATGCGCACTCCGATGTGCATTGTGTGCTTTTGTTTGTCCGCATACCGTGCAGCCTGCATCCACACCATAATGTCTGGCGGTGTACAAAAGCACACGCTAAGCCTCTCCTCTTCCGTATTTCGCTCATATACACATATGTGTTTTATTTATTTATTTATTTATTTATTTTTGGAGGTTTTGCGTAACAGCGCGTCTCCACCGAGTCGTGATACGGCGCGTGCCATTTAGAGGTGGCCTATTTGTGTAAAACTACATATTCAGAGAATTAAAAAAATCTTTTCCTGTTCTTTTTTTGCAGCTAAGCGGTGAGGCCGCGCCAGTTTGTGCGCGCACAAACGCGTGCGTATCCTAAAGTGCACCATTTTTCAACGTTTAATCCAATATGACTCGTGTTCCTTTATATAGGCCAAGAAGATCCTCGCAGTCCTCTCATGAGAAGTGAATATAATATGTGTAATTCTGAGTCACTCCACCGGGCTGCGTGCATGAATGGCATCCTTTTAATTCGCTGTAAGAAAAAAAAAAAAAAAAAACTGTTGGATGCTAACTGGAGGCTGAACTTACTGAAAACAGTTCTCCCTTGCTTTCAAAGTGAGCCATCTCCACAACAGATGGATGCCACCCCTGCAAACGCTCTGCAGTGTAGTAACCAGCTTTCGCAGGTTATTATTACCAAATGTCAGCTAAACAAACCTGCTTAAATGATACACACAGATATATCTCTGAGACAATGGCCGCGGCCTCCTCTCTTGCTTGCCTCCCCATCTGGAACAGCTCGTTCCCTTTACAATGCAGGATTCAAGTGAAAAGGCGTCGGTGGAGCCACCACCTTTTCAAACGGGGTGATGATGAACGTTTTTGGAAACTCCACCTCTGATGCGTACAGGAGTGACGATAATGGAGAAAACAGCAGCTCATTATCCCTGTGACTTGGCCCCGGTCCAGGGGCAAAGATTTACCGTGGTGTGTTTGCTATATTGCCATCATGATTCTTCCCTGCACGGGCTTTATGAGCCCGAGATCTCTTGTTTGGCATGTTAGCAGTATGGGAGTGGATGCTCACACCTGCTTAATGAGTCACTCCCACCTCCAACACACTCAGGGACATGCCAAGATAGATATAGCCCTCCCCGAAGGCTCACAGGAGGTGAGGGCAAACTCTGGATGACAAAGAGTTGCATCAGCAATCACTGAGCGACATGACTCCAAAGAGGATAAAAAAAAAAAAATTAAAAAAAAAGCACACTGCACAAGGGGGCAGTTCCAAACAAGTAATTCATAAATAAATCACTTGGCATCTCATTAGAGGAGCAAAAACAACAACATGGTCTCTGCTCTGGTTTCTGCAAATGCAGCACAACTGAAGGTTCGGTGCACGGAGAGAAGTCTTCTGGTTCGTGTGCGCGCGTGTCCGGATTTCTGAATGAAATTAATAAAAAAACAACCAGGGAAGAATAATGGAGTCGTGAGAATCTCTCTCTCTGACTCATCCGGGCCGAGGATCAAGCAGAAGCATGACAGCGCCGGGCCTCTCGTACCGGGAGCCTTTCTGAAAACTGCTAAACCTCTGTTTCATCGGAACTAGGGTGTACGATTTCCTCGGGTTTAAGATTTCTCAACATGGCGCCCGGCAAACTGTCTTAAAGGATGAAATCTTTAGTCGCCGCACGTCAACGCTGGCACACCTCCTGCAGGTTTGACTGACTCATGGCTAAACACATGTAATCTGCAGTAACAGTTGGGTATAGTTTCCTCCTCACATCTTCTTTTTTTTTTTTTTTTGTGTGTGCAGCAGAAAGAAGGAACAACCACAGGAGCCGACAACACGACACACTTGTATAACCTTTCAAGGCTCCTCTTGCCAAATGCAGCACGACGCTGGCAGGTCCGCGCTGCCAAAAGCTCCACTTAACAAGTAGAATTATGCCTTCCCTTGTGCGGGGGAAAGAGGAACCGTGTAACGCGGACGAAATGACATTTTCGCGAAATGTCATTTTCACTGGGGATAAAGGAAGGCGACGAGGGTATTTTGATCAAAGCGAAATTGCATTCCTCCTCCTCGAGGAGCAAAAAAACACGTCAGCTGAGAAAACATTTCTTGAATGAGGTTGGATGACGTCAAAGGAGTCGAGAGTGAGCTGAGGGGAACAGTTGAGAAAACTCCAGATTGGTAAACACGTAAACTCGGATCAGGCCTTTTCTTTTTTTTTTTTCCTCTTCTTCTCAACCTCCTCTTATAATCAGATGCTGGAGAGGGGAGTTAATGCCATCCCTCCTGTGATGACAATAACCTTTAATGCAATCATCAGGCAGACAGCAGAGAGTCTTCTAAGCCTGGTACTCACTCCTCCTTCCACACCCTCATGCAGCTGATACATGCTTTCTATACTGGCATGGACTGCAAATCACTCCATAGGCTATTAAGCCTCTGTCCGTCTGTCTGTCTGTCTGCCCCCCCCACCCACCCCTTTCCCTCCATCCTCCAACCTCCACCTCTCCCATCAATAATGTTTGCATTACTGCTGAATGAAAAACCCTCTAATCGTGCCACAGAATCACCTGGAAAGGCTGAAATATTTGTCGTGAGACTACAACTCTTTAATAATAATAATAATAATCATATATACATATATATTCTATGCAAAGAGAGGCTGCAGACAACAACTTAAGCAGCAGCAGCAGCAGCAGCAGCTTGTATGCTCCTCCTGTCTGGTGTGATGAGGCACATCCTGCCACCGCCATGTAACACGCAACTACAGGAATCAGCCCGTGGATTAGTCCCTGCATCCACAACGTTAATAGGTTTTTTTTTATTGTTTGGACTCTCTGATGATGATGATGTGCTGCACAAGCACCTGAGCGGGCTGATCCCCCCCCCCCTCTTACACACCCCTCAGCACCGTCTCTGTCCCGCAGTGGTCCGACATATAAGAAGGTGTCTTAACAGTAAGAATAACCGCTAATGTATTAATAACTCGTCGTTGGCTCCCGTCGCTGCAGCGCGAACCACGGTCACGCCGCCGAGTGACGAAGATCTGATAATTAAAGGTTCGGAACGAGGTTCAGGGCTTCGCCTCCTGCCAGAACTTGTCTAAACAAGCCTGTTAATTGGATGAAGGTGCCGGTGATGAAGATGATGGCGGCGGTGGCAGCAGCGGCGGCGGGCGCTGTGGCCACATTTCCATAATGATTAAGATGATTAATTTTCGCTCTAAAACGATCGTGACGTCCGCCGCCCCAGCCGTGAGCCGAGATTTCCGCCACCAATACCTCCCCCTCCCCACCCCCCCTTCCCGAATTAAAAATAATCAATAAAGCCTATTTATAATGCGCCAGGCTCAGGTAAATGTTGCATTTTATGAATGAAAAACGGCGCGGCGAGGTGGCACACTCCGACATTGGGTATTGTTATTATTATTAAATAATAATAATAGGAAGAAATAGCTCCTACTATTAAAATAAATACATGTTTAAAAGCGAACTTCACGAAACGAAAATCATATTTAGCACGAAAACACGAAGAGAAGCGACACACAAAGGCCAACATTTACCAACAAAAAAAAAAGGGAAAAATGCATTAGCAGCGTATCTTTATTTCTGTAGCGCGAGTTCGTTTGCTCTTATTTATTCGTTAACTTAGAGAGAATTTCATCGGATCTCCACGCACACCGACACACGCGCACGCACGCACACATTTATATATGTGTATAATAATATATATTTGTTTGCAATTAAACCTACCATCAGGTTTGTTATTGACGCCCACCCCAACTCTGCAGAGCTGAGTGCAGAGAGAGAGAGAGGGAGAGAGGGAGAGAGGGGAGATTCTCGGTAAAGATAACACACGCGGAGACGCGCGCACGCAGGCGCGGGCGCACGCAGACGCACGCCCGCACACAAGCGCACGCAGCCCCATTTATGGACTGATCCGCTGACGTACATTGCAGAAAAGTGCTATAAAAAAACCTTCATACATACAAAGTGTGTCGTGCCACCCCACAGACCCCTCCTAACCCGCCTCCGCTCATCCCTCCTCCTCCACCCAACACGCCCACGCCCACACCATAATCCCACGTCTCAGTAGAGAGAGAGAGGGAGAGAGAGAGAGAGAGATAGAGGGAGAGGGGGAGAGAAAAAATAAAATAAAAATACTGCTACATGGCCAAAAAAATAAAAAAAAAATGGGTAAAGATTAGATTTAAAAACAAATATAGCCGATAGAGATGCTGCAATAATAATAATAGTAATAATAACCATGCACAGCATCTGTCAATAAAAAAAGAGGCCGTTTCTTTGTGTCACAATTTTCCTGACCGTATTAAACATTTATTAGATCATTTATTGATCGGTCATAACGCTATTAACGCTTTTGCGCCATTGAACCACGAAACGTTTTTTTTTTTATATAATTGCGACGCAGCCCACATTAAAGAGGCTTTTCCCTTTATTATTTTCCTTTATGAATGTCGGGCAGCCCGATAAGTAATATGATCTATTTTTGGTTTCACTGTCTCGTAAAATGAGGAGTAATCGGGCTCTAATATGCAGAAACCGATCTGCGCATTACATCGCTGGGCGAAAAAAAAAAAGAGGAATAAATAAATAAAAAATTACCCGAAAAACGCCATAGTTCAAATGCAATTAGGAATTTACTGGATGCATTCATATGTTTGGAGTATTTTATTTGGGAAGGGAGGGGGGGGGAGCAGCAGCCCGCATGAGGAGTTTTGATTAAAGCAGGACTGCCAGTGGGCGTTGGGGCTTTTCTCTTCCCTTGCTGTTGTTGTTGTGCCATGCAATTGCTTCGTCTTGGATCAGAAATCTTAAATCTTTGACCAAAAGGGGTGAAAAAAAAGGAAAAAGGGAAGGAGAGGGGGGAGTGAGCGTGAGATGCGCGCTCACACACACATACATGGATGTAGAGAAGGATGGGAAATAGACAATAACCACCGCTTCTGCATCGGTTCGAGACGATTTTTTTTAAAGCTACAAGTCCTTCAGGAGAGCAGAGAAATAAAATCCCCAGAGCGGCTCTGAGTGATGGCGAGATCGTCAACATAACCGCGATTGGGGGATTTTTACGCGTTCCCTTCATTTTTGAATTAAAACAAAGAAAGAAAGAAAAGAAAGGAGCGAAAGAAAGAAACGACGCTCAGTCCGAACAATTGCACATCATCAAGCCATCTTATCTGCCTCCATCACATTCAGCCATAACATCTGTCAGTGGATGGACTTTGACCACGCCCATTTTTATTGTAATTCTACACGGGAACATTAGAATAGTTTCGCAGCTACTGTAAAAAAAAATAAATAAATAAAAAAAAAGAAAGAGAGGAAGGAGCCTGACTCCGGCAAAAAAGAAAAAAAAATACGTTTTTTTACACGACTAAAAAAAATAATAAATCTTTATTTCTCCCACTTTCTATTTAGAAATATTTAAATATTTAACATTTATAGCGAGACGGGTCGACGCGCAGTGGCGCACGGACACAAAAGAGAAAGAGGGGGGGCTGAGGGGGGGGGGGGGGGGTAGCAGGTGAAGTGAAAAGCACCTTATGAATGAAACCGTGGAGCGGTCGTAGTAAAAACAGAAGTGATTTGATGGCGATGACGGGAGGAGGGGAGGGAAGGAGGGAGGGAAGGGGGGGGGGCGATTGGGGGGGAGGGTAGGGGGGGGTAAAGTGTAGGGCTATTTTTGGTCGATAACAAAAATCCAGAGGGTTTGACATCAAGACAAAACATGAATGCAGCAGACCAAACAAGAAACAATAAGCACAGATAGATAAGATAGATGGATGGATGGAAGGATGGATGGATGGAAGGATGGATGGATGGATAGACGGACGAAAAGGAGGAGGTTTAGCAGACTATTTTTTCTGATATGCACCAGCATCCAATACTCCAGTTCGTGCTGGAAGGATCACTGCAGCGTCTTTAAGTCCCATATTGGGAGCATGATTAGGCACAACGCAACGATTACGCAAATTGTGTTGCAGCAGGCGGTGTTCGGAAACTCCAGAACCGCTTCGGAAATGAAAAAAAAAAAAAAAAGGGAAAGAAGCTCTCCCGTTATAAAAATAAATAAAGTCAGCCCGAGCACGAAAAAACCGAGGAGTCCCAATTCTCTCACACGAGGACGACTCAGAGCTTCTGTGAACGTGCACGCACGAAACGATATGCATATATGAGAATATATATATGTATGTGAATATATATATACACATATATATAAATATATATAACTTCAGCATCAGAATAGAAGAATAAAAAAAGAAATAGGCTACTAGTCACCTGGATCGCATTTCATTTCGGAGTTATTTCGGTCACCGGTGTCCACAATTTCACACACTGTGCCAAAGCGAAGGGCTGCATGCTGTAGTTTTTTTTTTTTTTTTTTTTTAAGCCGAAGTTCATTTGAGAAAAAGCCAGAAGAAGCCCCCGTAAAAGACGACAGGGATAGGAGAGGATTGACATGGAAAAACAATGGATTGTGCTCTTACCTTTACAAGGGGCTGACAACCACTACGTGCGTGGTTAGATCTCCGCGACCAAGACTTGCATGTCCCAAAGTTTAACGCAGTGTGGGGGGGCTTATAGGTACCGAGAATGTGGTGTGCAAAAGACCAGACGCCCTAACATTTCAACTTTCACAGTGCTCTACTAGGAAGGAGACCAAAAAAAAAAAAAAAAAAAAAAAAAAAAAAAGGAAAAAGGAAGCCACATATTAAAAAGCACAAGCTCTTTTAACGTCAGGCGCGATCTTTTTCTTTCCCCTTTTTTTTTAAACAATGCTCCCTCTCTCTCTCTCTCTCTCTCCTCTCTCTCTCCCCTTTTTTTTTAATCCCGTTTATTTTCCGTTTTACAGACCACAGGCTCCTTCAGAATAAGCTTACCAAAAGTTGAAAAAACAATCCCAGGTTTGGCAAGGGGGGGCTGGGAAAAGAGAGAAAGAGAGTTGGCGTCCACTCGGCGTTTTAGTCCATGCACGACTCCGGTGCCTCTGTCCAACGTGCTGAAAGCATAACACAGCCAGGGGTAACTATGAGGGGCCACGATAAATATCTATACTTTTTTGTTTGAGTGCCCACTTTAAACTGCTTTTTTTTTTTTTTTTTGACGTGTGTGTGTTTGTGTGTGTGTGTGTGTGCGTTAACTCCGCTGCTTCCCCGCGGTCTCTTGTCACGTGTATTTCCCACCCCTTGCCAAACCAGTCCTGTTAATATTTGATCACATATTGGTCGGACATTTCCTTCCAGATAACAGCACCTTATATATCACAAAACGCCGGTTCAATTTGCGCCTCGTAAAAAAAAAAAAAAAAGAAAAAAAAAGGCTCCACTCTCTCCGCGGCGCATTTAACCACGCGACTGACAAACGAGCCCTATTGTTCTTAATGTCATGTACATGACAAGTGTCACAGGCAAGTGGCACATGTTGCTTTAAAAAACGATAACAATAAAACAAAAAAAAACCCGCACTGAGAAAAGGGGGGGAAAGAAGAAGAAGAAGAAGAAGAACATAGATCCATGCATAAAATATAAAGCCCTCACTGCCAAAAAACACAGCCCTCCATAGCCTACATCACATCCACACATTGCGCGCGGAGACACAATGTAATATTTCCTTACCCCTCTCACTGTACCGGCATATCCTGAGCAGAGAAATGCCACACAATCTCTTTCACACAAGCTCTGTCAACATCAGCCTCATCAGACATGGGTCTCGGTACTGAGTTTCTCAAGTAACCACTGAGTCCAACCCTTCCAGCAATGCGTTGCCAGACCAAACAAGCAAGCACGACTATTTACTGGTAATCATCCCCTTTATAAGCTGTGTGCGTTCCCATCGCTACTTACCATTTTTCCCCCCTACGCTGTCCTGGAGATAGAAGTGTCTTAATATCCACTCACTCCAACAGATGCTGGTAGGTAATGTGTCTTGTTTGAAGTCATCATATGAGAACTTCTGCTGTGCTCAGTAGATCGCCCACCACTTCGCTGACTTATGAATCTAATAACCCTTTGCAATATCGGCGTGCTTAAACTCTCTTAGGCAACACCTTGGTGGCTCCTACAGTAAAAGAGGAATTATCAACAAGCACGGGGTTGTCAGAAAAGCTTGTACAGATATACGTAACACCCTCGCCCGGACAACGCCATTAGGGGTCTTACGTGATTGAAATAAGCGACGGCGGCACAAGTTTTATGGGGAAACTAGTTCCTGACTGGTCGCTCGCTCGCTCGCTCGCCTCAGATCTTTAAATCCGCACCGAGGAAACAATAGGCAGAAGGCATGAAACTTCTAAGACACAGCCATATTCACGTGTTTTTGTCTATGTTATAGAGTGTTAACTCCCTCTTTGGCGACGGGCCATTGGCCTATTACGCATACGCACAACTGGTCATTAAGATGTTTCCAACGCGGGCGACGCGCGTCAGGTCGCCTTTACCAAACAAATGCACATTAATAGCGCCCCTGTGTCTCCCCGTCAAGTTATTGAGGAACTTGTTGCTGCTCAAAAAAAAAAAAAAAAAAAAAAAGACCCCCCCTTACACCACCACCACCACCCAACCTCACCCTCTCCGCCTTTTTCCCCCCTTTTCTGGACAAGATGCACATATAAATATACTTACATGGTCAAATCCTGCTGAATTGCTGCGTCTTTTTACGGACATATAACTGAGATCAACAGCATAAAAAGAAGAAAAAGAAAAAGAAAAAGTTAATCCTCCAGACGCGTTGCACAAAAAAAAAAAAAAAAAAAAAAAAACACCGAGAGACGCGACCAGAGCGTTTTAAAGTCAGACACGGGACTTTTTGTCGATCAGGAATATGTGTAAGTTCAAAGGCGAAATCTGTTTTCAGTAAAATTCCATCAGTTGCACTGCCAACACTCAGCCATCTGATTGTTATGCAGTGACGAAGCGCTGTGCTTGCAAGTGAAGCCCCAAATGTACTAAGTAACATGAGTAATAGGTGATATTTGCCTGACTCTTTGCCAGCATCCCAAACTTTCTCGGGTGCGTGTGTAAGACAAGTGTCATTCTTGTGGTATAAATTACTTTTTCTTTCTTTCTTTTTTCTTTTTTGTTGTTGTTGTTGTGGTCATAGTTTATGGAAATCACGCCGCATGGGTGGCGCGTTCTTGGACCCCGTGGGCGTGCGTCCGCAAAAAGGGACAATAGCACCGATGTGACAACTCTCACACACACACACACACAGACACACACAAAAAGCCGCTCATCAAAGCGTTTTTAAGGTAACTCGATGCCACTCAGACCTTCTACTCTGAAGCCTTGTGTATCATGACATTAAAAGGTGGAAACGCCACCATCCATCCATCCATCCATCCATCCACCCATCCATCCATCCACCCATCCTCTCCCTCCATTGATAGGATGCACTGATTTGAATTTCCAGCCTTCAGTTTCATGGCTACACTCAAAAAACATGCAAATCCGCCAGTGTCACTTCTCAATATTGCACCAAACTTTCTGACACATTGAGGAGTCTCCACTTGGTTCTGATCCGGTCTGTTCCCAGGACAGACAAACAAACAAACAAACAAACAAACAAACAAACAAACCCCCCAAAACCTAAAGCTTAAAATTGTCTTATCTTTCTTTGTGTCACCACATTTCTACATCGAAGACACAAGGTGGCATAATCAGATAAAACGAGTGTCATTTATTTTATTTGATTCATTTTTTTTTTTAATTACACTCATTCCTTGCCAAGAAAGATGGAGCTCTCCACGCAAGCAACAAGTGCCCGGACTCGAGGAGTCGCACGTAGCTTTATTATCCTTGAACTCACTCCTCGTAGGCTTTTTCACGCGGGGGGCGACTCATTACAGGCTGCTATTAAAAGGCGGGAGGTAGCACGTATGGAGGGGGATGGACGGCTCCCCCCCTCCCTCCGTTCGTTCGTTCGTTCGCCTCACGGTGATTAAATGATCAGGATGTATGTGTCCCAGTCACCTCTCAGGGCTCCTACCATCATCATCCTACTCCCAGGCCTTTTTTTTTTTTTTTGCTTCCTGACGTGGTAACTTGACTTGCTCCTACTTGTGATGTTGTTAACACTTCCTCTGCTCCCACAGCTTTTTTTTTTTTTTTTTTTTTTTCCTCTTCTCTCTCTCGCAGACTCTGTTACTGACTCATGCTCGTCCCTTTTCCACTATCCATGCCCTCCCCCGCACTCTCCACCACAATATCTTATGGCTGAGTCCGAGGTCACAGATCAATCACTTCATCCCCTGGGCTGCATATGACTGCATGGCATTTTGCTCCGTGGTCTGCCAAGACACTTCACCTCTTTTGAGCTCACTCTTGGAACTTTTAAGTGTTTGAGTGGAATATATTTTGACAGAGGGAGTGTTATTAAAATGTGTAGCCGGCGGGCTGCACCCTGGGATATACACACACACACATATATATATGTATATGTATGTATATATGGAGACGAATGTGCACCCTTACAGGTTTGTGTGATATTAACTCTGTTGCTGTGAACGTGGACAAAGAAGATGCAGGATGTAAGAATAACAAGCGTTGCTCTTTAGCTGGTCGGCTCATTACCTCCTGCTGTAATTACTCAGTGTTTCGTGAAACCGTCGCCACTTTGCGAAAGCAGGAACCTGCCTTTAAAGTGCGATCTTGAGCGATTTAATGTGACCTTTTTACCCACCGACGCCGAACAACCTGTCTATCAAAAAGCCCCCGAAAAATAAATCTGAGCTTCCGTCTCCCTCGTATGACAAACAAAAGAAACACAAGTATTGTCATCAGACTTGCCCGTTTACATCTCCTAATCACGTTAGGGTCCAGGGCCGGTCTCTGGAATCATTACTAAAACGCAGAGTGAAAACTTTGCGTCTATAAGCACTTTCCTCCCCCCTCGGTGTAATGGCAACGATTAAGCGATGGATGGATTCGGTCAGGGCTGCGCGTATCATTACTCTGTCTTAATCTTTGTTCCATAAATATTGATAACAAGAGCCCCCGCGTCATGTGTTACTAGTACCTGCTGTTAAAAATAGAAGGCCTGCTGATGGCAGGTTATCTCTTACTGTCAGATCCCAGAGTGTCTCCCCCTCCTCCGCCCCTCCGCCCCCTCAACACTCCACCTCTTTGTATCTACAGGATGTTGAGCTCCGAGACGAGCGAAGAGCAAAACCGAAAAAAAAAAAACAAATAGTCTGATTGCGCGCCAGTAAATTAACCTACTGTACCTCCGGTCCGCCTCTATTTACTCTTTAACGGTCAAACAAAGTGGAAAATAAACTGCCGACTCTAACAAGTGCTGATTTATTTCGACCGAGACGTAATTTGCGACGTGTAATTTCATAACGAACCAGTTAAAATAGCTTAATACGTTCCCCTGCCACCTCCACCTCCACCTCCTCCACCTCCACCACCCTCGCCCCCCGGTTGACAATGTGCTTTATGCCGTACATCTGTCATTCTGTAGAGCAGCTTCATAATATTTCAGTAGAGTGCGGAATTAATTATCGGGCTCGGCCGGTGACTCAGAGCTCAGGTCTTGGGAAAGTAAAGCAGCTCGTAAATAATCGCCCCGCTGCCACCATACTTCACACTGATGGCGAGCGCTGCGTTTGTGCTAATTTCACCGTTCTATGTATAGTGTGACGGACAGTGTCAGGATGAATGATATCTGGGTCTGCCCCGGTGGCTTAGCAGGGCTGAAATTGAACCGAATGTGCATGTATGTGTGTGTGTTAGTGTGTGTGTGACATTGAGGGGTTTCTATCTGGCGTACAGTGTCATCCATCTTCTCCCGTTCGACCTTATACCAGTTAAACACCTGGTGACTATGTAAACTCTGTCTCCAGTGCCCGAGGGCAGAAATCTGGAGCTCTGGGTGTGACATAAAAGTGCATTGATCTCCTAACTCTGACTAACCTCTGTCTGCAGGAGGACGCTGCCTGTCTGCTATTATCTTTACGACTGCCTGGGCGAGAGACGGGCAATCTGGGCCTCGGCACCGGGGCCGGGGGCCGGGGGCCGGGGGCCGAGAGGCTGCCCGAAACGACGGCAGTCAACAAGGAGGGGTGAGTTCACAGAATTATGGATTTAAATCAGCCGGAACGTGTTTGAAAAACTCTCTTTTCCTGGTTAACGAGGAAAAGCGAACACAGGAATATGGATCTCCAGATCAAATATCGCCCCAGGACTGGAATGAATGCAATGTATTTTAATTCCTGCAGCTCGGGCGCACTGAGATTGTCGGGAGTGTTTGTATAAGCTCGAATGTGTATGGAGTGGTGCGAATTTGAATGGATATATTTGCATCTTGTTGCTTAGCCAAAGGCATTATTGGCTCCCAGTGGTGGTGACCTGAAATTTTGCATGCACGGCAACCCTTGCAAATAGTAGCCCCTTTATGATCGGCCAAATATTGCACGGGAGAAGTGTGAGGCACTGACCTTCAGCGAAGCGCATATGTGTAACGAACGTCGACGTCGACGTTCGCATCTCATGATTGTCTCTCCTTCTCGTTTTTTTCTTCTTCTTCTCCTTCTGAACTCTACATAGAAAGGGAAAAAAAAACAATAAAATGAGTGTGTTTGCATTCAGGGTGTGAAGGTTCAGATGGATCCGGTGCTTTTGCTCATTACTATTCAGTTGTATCTGCACGGCGCCCGGTCTAAAGATGGACTAGGAAGTAGTCAGGATGTTGGGTGGTGGACTGAAACGTCGCAGGCTTTTTGCCATTTTTGTGGATTTCTCAATCGGGAGCCCATAAACATTGTTGTTTACTTGAAAGAAATGTTTTTCAAAGAATATTTCGTCAGGCCTCCAGTAGAGCCATCATAAATACCTGCTGCACAATCTAGCATGAGTCAACTTAAAATATACACTCCGTCAAGGTCGGCGACCCTGAAAAACTCATACCGGGCATTACTCTGGCTTTAAAACAAAACTGTTTGTTGTTTTTTTTTCCTCCCCCCCCCCGGTGTTTTTATGTAAAAGCCCTATTCCGACGCCCATATTAAAATGCCTATGTGACGAATATAATCTTTATCTGCTTAAGCATTTGTGGGCGCCCAGGAACGGTGGGGTCAAGAGTTTTAGCTCTTGTACTGGTTGTCTGACATAAAAGACAGAAGCAGCAGCAGCAGCAGCAGCAGAGGAGGTGGAGGCTCGTGACTTGGAAGCCGGCAGTTCAAATCCCCGGACTGACTGATGAAAGCTGCGTAGGGAAGCAACACTGTGCTGCTCGTCTTCAAGAGCGACTGTCAGAAACGCTGTTGCGCGGAGTTCGGAGGAGACTCAGGCAGAGCGTCGGGGCCGGGTATTAAACCCCTTCGCCCGTTTGTAAACAGCGTGATGCTTATTGAGGGGGCGGGGCTTAGCTGGAGGCAAAACATCTCAAACACTATAGCCTGTAAACACGAGTTAGAGATATTTTAACGGACTGTTTTAGCATGAATGGACGAGGAAAACTTATATTTTAGAGAATATACTAATACATTAGCTCCCTGAGACCGTGATTGTTATTTTAAAAAGCTGACTCTGACTGACGGGACTATATTCACTGACCCCTACACTCTCACTCACTGGATGGACGATTTGACCAAAGGAGGACACGGAGGGGACGAAGTCTGGTCTGTCTTTATCAAGTGAAGCCTCTAAAACAAAGATATTACAAGAAGTAAGCGGAACCACTGTGGAGGGGAACGTAGTAAATGCAACTTCAGCTTGGACACCCACTGAAACACGTTGCGTTAGCTAGCAGTTAGCATTAGCATTAATATGTAACATGAAACAAAAAATCGTTTCTTTTAATCACCAAAGCCGAACCAAAGTTGTCTATGACTGGCAGTGGCTGGTATGAGATAAAACTTCAAATTAGTGTTTTTGATTTTTTGATTTTGGCGCCAAAAATACAGCAAGAGGAAGTTTTCAACGGTCTCGCCTCAAGTTTCCCTCTGTTTTGCCTCCAGCTAACGTCGCGACGTCACAGTGACGTAGGCCATGAAGGGGTCTATAGAGTGCATGTGCAATCTTGTGACAAAATATAATCAAGTTTGGATTTAAACACAAATGAAATCAGATGTTACTGTTCAAACGGGAAGGAAAACATGGAGGCGTAATTCAAGATTTAAGATCAATTTAAAGATTATTCCAGGTTCATAGTTCACTCTTGAGTTTGAGTCGTCCGTTTAGCAGCTGCTTTGAAACGAGCTACATCCATATAAACGTCCTTCGTCGTAGAAAGCGCTGCAAGTTTGATGTTTCCTTTTGCGCTCGAAGTGTTTCCGATGGAAATCATGATCAAAGGCACCAAACTGTTCCTTAATGGACCTCGTGTGTCCAGTGTTTCCTTAACTGCTGCTTCTGTGGTCACGAATAAACATCGGAAATCGACAGCTATTGCTGCAGAGGGAATAAAAGTCATTGAAATGCTCAAGTAGAAAAAAAAGAAAAAAAAGAAAAAAGATATAGATATTTCAAGATCTTTAATTTGAGGACCTCAGTGCAAATGCCACATAATTAGTAAATATAATAGAAACTACAGGACGGAAACAACAGTATACGTACACGTTTTCCACCGTTACACTTTTATCTTTACATTTTTAAAAAGGAAGGCAGGAAGCTTCATAGCTTTATAAATAAAATTTCTCTCAGAAAGAGAACAAAATAATCACAAAAATCTAAGAAAGTGAAGGAAGTTGTTTGTGTTCACAGAGTTTTACAATAAAAGGTTGTGGCCGTCTCGTCATTTTCTGCCGAAATGTCCGTACATCCAATTCTTTAAAACATTGTACGAAACTTTAACGTGTTCATTTGAAATTTTGCTCGGTGTGACTCAAACCAACGGATAACATGGTAAAAACTTTGGGTAGCGCCACGGTGGCTATTGTCTCCCACTGTTTCCAGCCACTACGCTAAGCTAAGCTAAGCTAATCTAACCTCTCCTTATCGAATTCTTGGCAGGGCAGCAAATAAGCGTATCTCCCCAAACGTCGTCCCCCCCCACCACCAAAAGCGAGACAAGATTCCCCATTACAGTTGACGGACAGACAGTAGGCACAAAGTTTAAAATAAAGGTCTTGCAGGGGGAATAAAAGCTTCGCAGTGAATGGTGAGGGAATTGTTAAGGATAATACAAAGGAGTGGGATTTCTTGTGTATTTGTCTGCGAGGGATATCCCAGCCAAAGTTTCTCTATACATCAAAGGGCCGCCGCAAATAAAAGCACACTTGTCAGGGGCGAACAAACTGCCTCCTTTGTGCCTTCTACCAGCCAAAATTCGGCCACACAAAGCCTTTGGATGTACAACACCGCAAAGAAGACATACTATTCAGATGACATGCTTTGCTCTCTGGTGGTTTGCTGTGCGCTTTTGTCTGGCCCTGACCAGCACAGATATATAATATCACTGGATCAAAATCCTTTCAGTCCCTTTTACTCCCTGTTAAAGACTCCCGTTACACTCCCTCCCCCATACACTCCACTATTCTTTCTTTTCTTAAACAAAGTAAACTCGATGCAGCCAGATAACACTTGCAGCCCTCAGGCCTAATGCCCAAAAATGAGTCTCAGGTTCGGGTCTCGTACAAACTGTGGTCAGACAGACAGACAGACAGACAGACTGGACGCGTCTCGCCGTTGACGTGGAATCCGCGAAAAAAAAAAACAAAAAAACGTTTGGCTTCTTTTTTCCATTTCTCTTAAAACATCTGTCACCTGCGCCGCTCGCATTCTCGAGAAATGAGTCGTTATCACTTAGAAAGTTTCATCGTGCCGATAAAAAGAAGAAAGTCGTCTTACCGCCCGCACACACTCCTGACATGACGCACAATTACGCACACACACACACACACACACACAGCTGAATCAACCTGCTGCTTTTTCTTTTTCTTCAGCAAGTCATTTAGGAAGTAGGCATTATTTCAGCTGCACTAATTCCTATGTTTCAAAGCACATTTTTTTTTTAGGCCTGTGAAGCTAAAAATCAGTCTTTTGGCTGAAGTTAAACGCGCCTAACGAGACGTCGCTTTATGCTAAGTTACGCAAATTCATTGTTTGTCATTTAGAAATCTCCCACTCTAATTATCACAATAACTAGTTGATGAAAAGCAGAAATGCAGCAAAACTCTACAAATGTAAAATTTAAAATGCACGTTTATAAAGACACATTCTAGCGACGTGCTATTTTTGCTCAACTACTTTTTATATTATATTAATTAAAAAAAAAAAAAACATCAAGATACACTTGAGCTCACTCAAGAGACACAATGGTGTGAACCTGTGCTTCACTCTGCTTGAAGTGATTTAAGCATGTTTTATATATATATATACACACACATAAATATATGTGTGCGTGTGTTATACATATATATATCTTGGAGTGAATGCAGTGACTCATCACCAGGGTCATTTGCCTTTCACTGCAAATGAGTGTGGGTGTCTGCCTAACTTGCAGTCATAAGCTGGATATTGTTTTTTAATCTTTGGAGATGGAGAGAGACCTAGTGTTTGTGTGTGTACAGTACAGTACGCATGATGAAAGTGTGCGCCGTGTACAGTACGTTCATCGGAGACAATGACGGAGGGCCACAATTTGAGTCTTTGAGATTCATTGTGCGCCCCGGAGACACGCGTGTTATTTATCAAACGGCTGCTTCGGTCCTGGAAGTGATGTTTCCTGTCATCTGACAGAGAAGCCCTCTGTGCGTCGGCACTGAATCAAGCCCCCCCCCCCCCCCCCCCCTCTCTGTCAGGGTTTGAGTGAGCAACACGCAAAAAAAGAAAAGGACAGAAAAAAAATAAAAAAGTGGGAGGAGATATGATAAGTGTGGTTTCTTTTTGCACTAAATCTGATTTCTTAAAAGTTCCCACTCTTTTTAAGGGGCTGGTTTTTAAGTAGACCCCCTCCCAACACACACACACACAGACACACACACACACACCACCCATCTCTATAAAGCAGGTGCATTTATCTTAATTTTTTTTTTTTTTGTGCAAGTTTTTAAAATTAAAGACGAAGGTAGGCAGGAGAAAATTTAATTAACCTCTATCTGCAGAAATTCAGCCCACATACAGCTTGAATTATATCCATGGTAACACTTCATCTGAAAGGGTTGTGCATGAGGCCGACGTTGTCGCCATCGTGAAAAAAAACTCTCATGCAAAAAAACTGAGCATGAATTAAAACCTTTACGGGCGTTTGCCATTAGGAGCCGTTTAATGTTTTTTAACTGTTAGCAATTTTATTACTTTAGAAAACTTTCCCACCAACTTTCCCAGGAAAAGTATTCACCAAACAGAAAAAGAAAAAACAAATATTGCAATGCAAATTATTTTCAGTCTTTTTGAATGTGACAGTCATAACGCAGTCATTCAATAATTTAGTTCTGCGGAAATGGCATTTCCGTTTCCTACTCCATCTATATTTCGGTGAATGTTTCAGACGCCGTGGTTGAAAGTGAAGCACGAAGTGAAAACGAAAATTAACGTTGGTAAATTAACTGGTAAAAAAGACTCAGTGTCCATTAGCCACAAGCCCACAAGTATAAATAGCTTGCGCTGGTACAGGCTATGTGCATGAGTCACTGCGTCTATGTCCTGTAGTATCTTTAACCACTTATCATTTCGGCCATTTTGCAGAAACAACAACAACAACAACAACAAAACAAACAAACAAACACTTATTTGGGACATAGACAATGTAACTTGAATGCTGTTTCGTGAACACTTTGGAGCTCATGTATGGCCTTGGTCTCTTTTGAAAGCCATTCTGACTTTTTTTGATAGAAACTTCAAAGTGGTATCGTTCTTCTTGAGTAATCACACGGTTACAAAAAATAAGAAGTCGATTTTTTTTTTGTTTTGTTTTGAAAAAATGCGTTGGTTGAATCCTATATTGACTTTTATCAATGGAATCAGAAGAGAATGACATATTGCATCATGCAGCATTTACGCAAACACAACTCTGTACAGAGCCCTGATTGGTTCAAAAAGCTGCTGCTGTGTACGACCATGGGTTAAAGAGACTTGTTAGGTCTCGAGTGTTTGCCTAGTCTGCCCGTTTTGCAATCGCTTTAGCAACTAGCTAGAATTCTCACTAAAGCTGTAATGAATCCTGCTCCGATCCATGATCTTAACCATAAACCTAAGCACGTTCACCACTTTCAAGTGAAGTCGTGTTTACCTGAGAATTGGTAGAAGTTGATGGTTAAGGTTAGACTTTATGGTATGGTTTGCCTATACATTAGATAAGTATATTAGCCTGGGTCAGCGGTTTTTTCACAACTTATGGTTGAATGCCGAACGACTTCCTACGTCATAACCACAAGCTCACGAGTTCCATTTGAAGGCAGAAAAAAAACAAAACATTTTAATGCTATAAAAACACATTAATCTTTCAAGAGCAATTTGACAAATGATTTCATCTCCTTATTAGGGATACCGGAAAATGCTTCTACCTGTAGTTCTCAAAAGCATGGATGTAAAATAAAATGCGGCTAGGAGGCAGGAGCCATTTAACTAGACCAGCACTCGAGAAATAGAAGAAGAAAAAAAAAATTAAAAAGGTCTGTAAGTGCACTGTCAAAGATTGGAACTGACATAAAATTCTCCCGAATGAATCATCGGTACAAAAGATAAGCAACTGCATTAGCAGATGTCTAGTTGTTTGATCGAATGGTGGCAGGATACACACACACATCAAGCTGAAGATACCTGACAAATCTCCCATCGAACTCAATTGAATTTTACAATAATGGGGAAAAAATAACGTGCTTTAATTTAGCCACAGGTCTGATTTGTGGTTCCAGAAATATGATCGAAACAGGTTGTTGACGTCTACAAACTGAACAATGAACGAGAAAGAGATGGGAGGAAATCTGACGTGATTAATTTATTTATATGCACAAGTAAGAATGTTAAAATGTATATATATATTTATATTAATAAAGATTTACTACCCTAATAGATGCAACGGAGCTAACAGTGCAGTGCTGCAGATGTGAATCAAGCACAGTCTGTACACGCCCACACAGTCCTGAGAGGAGGTCTAATCAGGCAAACCAAGTGAAAACACCTGTGTGGGTGTAACATGGATGTGGCTCTAACTTTATTTGAAACAAAACCAATTAGGCTTAAATAAAAAGTGGCTCAGTTGCAGAATAAAAAGGGGTGTCAGGAAGGATAAGGGGGCTGCAGAGCTGTGTGGAGATTACACTGCCTTTCCCCCCCGGCAGGATGTCCAACTGCGTGGGGAAAACCGAGGGGGGGCCACGTAATGTGCAGCGTGGTTGTTTAGTGTCGTCGTCCACATAAAAGAAAATCTGCAGATCTGCGCGCCGGTTACGTGGCAATAAAATTGTGCGTGGCCATTTGTTAGAGGCGGACTCAGGCGGCCACAACGAGGATCAGGAAGCTGTTGAGGACGTGACGTCAATATTGCTTTTTCAAAAAAAGTTTGCCGACTTCACAATAACAACATGGACGCCTCCTAGAAGACAGGTGAGGAGGTGTTGCAGCAAACTAGTAGCGGTTCATCAAGTGTGTGGAAATACACTTGATGAAAGCTCATACTACCATGACATGTCAGTCCTGAAATACAACTTACTGCAACGTATCTGAAAAGATATACGCTAACGCTAACAGAGGAACGCTCCAAATCCTCTGGACATCGGTCAGTTAACAACTTCACCAAACGTCCTGTGGTAACAGAGAGGAGGAGGCTGCACATCGACTATCAACAACACGCTGTGGAGTACCATTAAATGCTACTGATGGTGCTGACGTGCAGCCTGTTTTTATACAGCCTGTACATTTCTGCTGCTCACGGCATGTAGCTGTAGTCTGTTCTCAGCGTATGTCTTCAGGTCAAGAATACAGATTTAATTACTTTCTACTGTGTTTCTACTAGTGATGTCACCAGAGACTAGTCGATTGTCAACTTGACTTTCATCACGTAACGGTTGACTTTAATAAATCTTGTGCAACCCCTCATATGCATTTTAACTTTGAAGACAGTCAAGGGTGTTATCAAGTCCTCCCTGGGTGCCTTAAAATGGGTTTGTGTTTACTGTGTTCATGAGGAGAAACCATTTGAAAGACCTTCTCTTGTCGCAAGTTGTGACAGGTTTGCTGATGATTTCAGAAACGTTAGGAGGTAAACGGAAAGTTAATATACTGTAACTTACATGTACAGAATTTCCCTTTGTAATTTTTTATTGTTTTATCTTAATATATACTGTTACTCACTCTCCAGGACCGTGAATGTTACGTAAGCGTTAACATTAACGGATATGCCCAGACTGGCCGACCCGTTTGTAATAAAACAATGAAAGGATCATTTACACGTACTGTACACTAAAGAGAAACCAAGGGCACATAAATACTTAGATGTCAACAGGTATGTCCTGAATGGTCGTGAAAACGACTTATCTTAAAGATTTAACAGGTGAGGTTTGCGCTGTGTGAGCTGAAGTTCTGCCTAGCTAAGGCCAGACAACAAACAATGCGTCAGGTTTGGGTAATCCTGAACTGGACCAACGGCTACGTTTTTACAGCAAACTACACTTACATGGTTGGGTAAGTTAACTACACGCGTGTTATATAAACAATAGTTCTATCTGAATACGCCAGTGGAGGCCATTATTCAGGCTAATGGTTAACAAGGAGGCTAACAAAAGAGCAAAGTGTTTGTTAGCTGTTTTACGTTTAGCATCACTTTGATTTCCTAGAGCCTTGTTGCATGTAGCTAAACTTAGAAAAGACAAAGGTCTTATGACTGCCTCGGTTCAATCCTTTCATCTTATCGTGTTCAAATCCAGGTTGCTACGATCTTTTTGATGCAGCTGGTGTGTGATGAATAAGTGTTGTGGTTTAAGACAAATCTCAGGAGGAATTCTGATTAATAAAAGTTATCAGTCAATAAATAACATTTGATTTTGGAGGTATTAATCTTACTCCTCTGATTCTGGCGCCCAACGACACAGGAAGATGACATTTTGGTGACGTTAAGTGAACGTTAGCCTCCCATTCTGCTCTGTGGTGATTTGTATTTGCTCCAGCGCTAGCTAACCACTGTTACGTAGTCGTGACGTGAAAGGGTCAAAAGGAACTTGAAATAAGCGCTAACTGGTCCCCTTTTCTCGTGATTTCAGGCCAGCGGGTGTAGTTAAATGGGATCCAACGTGGTCTCAAAGCACCTTTAAACGGTCGGAAACTATATGGTCATAACCTTTAGACATATTCAGGCTGTGACGAAGCTCCTCAAGTGGACACGACTAGTCATGCTCATGGTTGGTGATGGGCCTTCTGGGTTACTGTGTCATATTTCTTCATGCACTTCAGACTGTGATGAGTAAAACTCGTTGGAGTTGTAGCTCATCTAAGGCAATCTGGACTCTTCTGCACAGCCGTCAGTGCCCATTGTAGCAGAAACAATGTTCATTCTATATTAATGCCAATAATTACGTTCATTCATAGGCTTTTAGCTTCCGGCTATCCTGTGTAGCTGTAAACACAACTGTACAGTTAGTTAGATTCCGTATATCTTCTGTTTAGACAATGTTTTCAGATTCTGTGTTGTTGTTGTAGTGTTGTGTTGTTGTAGTGTAGATAGTGGCAGTTCTAGCAGTTATCGTGCGTGTTTCATCTGCATATGCATAGAACAGTGGGACTAGGAGAACAGTATTTTACACCTTTGTATGTTTTTAGTAACATATTGTGGAAGTGACAACAAACACGACTTCAATATAATAAAGGTTATTTATCAAAGTAAGCGCGACATGATTCGAGAAGGTAACGTGATGGTGTGTTCGACCACGAACGGTTTGTGTAACCATGAACTGTAGTTAGGTATTTTGTAGAGTTTCACAGTTTCTATTGCTCACTGCTCAAAAATGTAATTTCAAAATTGTGACGTACACATTTACGCAACCGTTCAGCCGCATCGTCACTGACGGGAAAATCCTCCCTTTGGTGACAAACTTTTAGCGGACCGCGGATGCCGTGGGAATGATTTTACAGAACGACCGGCGGGAACAGGTGCGAATCAGAGCTAATTTGAATGCCCACATGCTCCCATAACCATCCTAAAGAGGTGGAGTCACCCATCCACCCCGTGTGCAGCCTTCCTGGAAGTTGTGGTAAACGGTAATGAGCATACACTCATGCACTGTGTAATACCAGTAGGTTTGGGACTTAACCCTGTCTCCATGGCGATTGCTGCAATGATGACAAATTTGCTGTTTCAATAAACACAATGACAAAAAAAAAAAAAAGAAAGGGAAAAAGCCTTAACTGATGTCTCAGCGCTGTGCGTTTTAACCGATACGCGCCTTTCATGACACAGAAGAGGCAGATAATAAAACAGGGTGACGTTTTTTACCTTACACACAACGAGAGAGAAAAAATAAAACAGAAGTGGCATGTCAGAGTTTGCGCTCGTAGTCGGTGGGATCAGACTTTAAGTCGGCAAAGTACTCCGGTTAGACTCTGCAAATGGTGAGATGTTTATTTGCGAGGCTACCTGCACCGTACAGCTCGTTCTCCCGAGGATGAGTCATCCACAGGCTACATACAGTACGTTTGAGGTGGGCTTTGGATAAGCTCCTGGAGGAGAATGTAGAGGGGCAACGAACACTGCTGAGCCATCACAGATGTACTGATTTTCTGTCACATTGTTTCACAACAGGAGACATTACCTGGTAAAGGAAACTGTAAATCTCACCCCATCCCCTCCCTCCCCCGCCCCCCGATTACCACTGCACACAAGGTCCTGTCAACAGTCAGCTGTGTATTGATAAAAAGGGAGCCAGGTATTTGCTGCCACATCTGTTTCCTGACAAAAATGTGTTGGCCGAGAGAGAGAGAGAGAAACGAAGGAGGTTTATGAAACTGCTGGGTGAAAAAACGAGGACGACAAATAGTCATATACATATATATATATATAAAAAGAGAGATCTGATAAATCCCAGGTACAGTCATCATGCGGAATAATTTTCTGAGGGTGCAGAAGGTGGTGTGTGAGTCTCTTTTCTGTATGTACTGTTGCAGCAGACATTGTAGGTATAACGTCCTTGAGGATAGATGTTTGTTGCTACTTCAGGTCGACGGGGCCTCGTTTTTTTTTTTTTTTTTTTTTTTACAACCAACCTCCTGGCCGCCCTTTTTCATTCATAGTCAAAAACAGGCACACATCACATCGGCCCACGTCATAAAAACAGCAAAGACTTTGAATGTTTTGCTTTATCCAGCAAAACATCTTTAAATATGGAGAATTCATAAACTATCAAAGCTACATTTTGTTTTAATTTCCTTCCTTCATGACTGGTTTGAATTTCACTGCTTACCTTATCCAGAATCACTGCATTCAAGAGCCCTTTCAGGTTAAAAAATATCTCCACAAATCTGCTCCAGCACAGTGGACAACACAGTTGTGTTTTTTTTAAAAAAAATGTATATAGTTTGTACGTCCTTGTGTTCCTTTTTTCTCCCCCACAGCGGCATTTACTGGACACGATGTACGGGGTGTAAACAACAATGTTCACGGCCCTGTTTTACATGACAATTTCCATAAACCCCATTTAAATATTTGCATTAAGCATCACGGGACGGGACGGTGAGCACAGGCAGCTCTTTAGGGCTTTCTCTCCTATGGCCATTTGAGGTAATAAAAAAAAAAGTGAAGACAGATTTCCTGCCATTACATTAAAGAAGTAACAATGCAGAGACACTTCTGTCCACGTCGATGTGTGTACCTGTCGTTAGGTGTCATATAAATATAATTCTAGGCCAACGCAGGTAAAACAAAAGCCAACGAGCGACACCATTAGTGGTAAAAGGACAGACAGTCCTGGTGGTCAGCTCTCTCCAACGAGTTGTTCCACTCTGACATATTGCTTTAAGATATCAGGTCATCTAATTAGACAGGGGACAAAAAGTTCACAGCTGTGACGTGCAGCCTTGTGGGAGTCGGGAGCACTGAGGAGAGATCATACAGTACGCTTTTATACGGAGTAGTCGCTCCTCTTCGCCGTGCACAGATATGAAAAGCAAAAGGGTTTACTGTGTTTATTTAAAAAAAATAAAATACACTCAAGGTTCCTTTAATCAGAATTATAATAAAGATTCATAATTAATGTGTGCATTTGCTTCAGCGTGTGATGGTATGTGGGGGTGTGGCAGTTTAAAGGTTGCAAACACTGATGTTTCATGTACATCTGGTCTGAGCTGTCTGTGTTTTTATAAAGCTTCATCTCTGACTCTGCATGAGGTTCAGTGAAGGTTATTATTACTGGAATTAGGGGGGTGGTGGTGGTGGGGGATACGAAGAAAAATGAAGGAATAACCTAAAAAAATTCCCTTCCATGTGCTCAGCGGTGTAGTTAAAATAATTATATGTAGTAACATATGGCAATGCATTTAAAAAAAGACAGCGCCTTTAGGGGTTAAATGCCTCTAAAGTCAACTGTGATCTCTGTTTAACAATAGAGTTAACAACTTTGTGACGCATTTGCACTGGAGTGTTTTTTTTTTTTTTTTTTTAACTAACAAATGACAACAGATAGCATGTAATGTGTCTCGGGGAAGCGAGATAAAACAATGGGTCCGACATGATCTGAGATTCTACCTGCAGTTGCTAAGCAACACCCACCTCCATCCTCTCGGCCTGCCCCATTGGTCAGCAGGAAAAACGCACAAGGAGCCCCATTGGCTCAGAGAAAGTTAATAAACTTTAGCCAAGACCTGCCTCCCTGTGTGCGCACACACACTCTCTCTCGCCCCCCCTCCCTCCATCCCTCCCCCCCCCTCTCTCTCTCACACACACACACACACACACACACACACAATGAAGAGATTCTTGTGAATGAGAGCATGAGAGGGTGTCAGTGCTTGCGCAGTACAGTGCTGATATATGCATTGAGCTCCTGAGCTAAAAATAAAGATCACACTGAATGCTGTGCCACTGAAAGTTGCAAGACAGAATTCAAAGTGACAAGTCTAGTTCTCTCCAGACAGAGCAATGAGGTCCCACCCTCATAATAGATCCAGGAGGTATTTTTTGACTTTAGGTTTTTTTTTTTAAGTATAGAGTTCTAATAAAAGCTTGTTCCCAGCGATTATCTGCAATCTTATCAGGCGGCGGCTGCAACGTAGGAAAAGCCTGAAATATCGCTAAAGGGCAATTTAGAAGTGGTGCTTAGCAGTGTTTCCCAACCTTTTTCTATTCTCTAGACTATTTATCTATTTTTTTTTTTCCTCTATGATTAAATTATTACTTGACTGACACACTGAAAGTGTCTTGGGAGTGGCAAAAACATGGTGAAATGTAGCAGTAAATACAGCGAGACCGGGGGAAAATGTGGATTATCAGATCAAATTGAGGACAATTGGACTCGACAGTGATCCATACAAACTACCAAATCACAAATGGGCCATGAACATTGACATGCGGCCAGAAATCAGTTGTCTAATAACTTGTGTACTTATACTAAGGTGTGACCTTTTGGTACTTCATACAACACAGCTCCAAGGCTTTGTACTACAGTACCCCCTTATTATGAAAAGTGGATTAGCCTCCGTTTGAGTTAGTTTTACTTCATTTCAGTTATGATAATTGTACAGGGCTGTCACATGCATTTCAATAAATTCACACGCACTCAAGCCACAGATGACATTTCTCAGTCCGAACAGTAATAGAACTCGTCGCACATAGATTTAAAAAGAGATTAATTATCTATGAGGCGACCAATTAGCCAATCAGAAGATATCAGCGAACAATCAGCCTATCAGAAAAGAGTATTTTTCGTTGCTAGGTGAAATAGGAGCGTCCTAACCACGCCTTCCACAAATGGGAATCATTTTATCACTTAATTAATTATTTTTTTTTCCCACAATAACTGCTTATTACAGTCTAGGAACTAGGGAGTATATTTGCTTATGAATCGTGGTAGGTTAACTTTAAACAGCCCCCACACTCAAGTGAAAAAATCTCACTCGACGCTAATTGCAAAACTTGAGAGCTCCGTAAAGGTAGCTAAATGCTAACGCTAAGAGCTTTACTGAGAAGTAACGTTAGCCATACAATACTGTAGAGTCCGACCGGACCTTAAAAGGATAGAGTATAAATTAATATTACCTGACACAAAATGTGATCCACAACATCAGGTTTCTGTGCCTGGATTCCAGATGTTTCTTCGTAGTGCCGCGATCCATTTACGTCTCTGTTCTTTGACGCATATATCTTTTTTTTTTTTTTTAACAGATATCTCCGACTGCTTTTCAGATGTGTTGGTACAATCAATCGCGCCACAGCTCTTGGCCTTTAAAAAAATAAATAAAATAAAATAATTTAGACGCTATTAAAAAAGTGATTCAAGCTAATGCTGCTAATCTCCATGTTCAACCGTCAATTTTTGCCACTCGGCGGCCGTAACCATGGAGACCTCACTTGCTGTGACGTCACGTAACCGCTCACATAAAACTGCCTTGAACTGAACTGAACCACTGATCCTTTGCTGCTGCTAACCGTTCATCCATTTCCCAAAGCTATTTTTACGTGTGCTATTCTTAGCTTACTATTTCAACCATTAGTTTATTACTTTTAGCTCTATACCGAATTTAGTTTTTATTGCCCCATGAGCTCAGTAGAGCTCTGCATAGGGAAACAAATGCAAATGCAACACGAGCCCAGGCAACAAACAAAGCATCAATATGACAATTCAACATAGGCCCCACGAGGCCAATGATTAAAAGGTTAATGAAATAAAAAAAGTATGTTGAGACAAGATCCAGAAGCAGGACTGCTGGGCAGGAATGCCAGGTTTAGTCGATGCAGGGGAGCGACAGAAAATGAAAAGTCATTGAGGGAAATCTTACCTAAGAAGGGAAGCCTACCTACCAAAATTCCAGATGATGAGCCGGGGTTGTTTCAGAAACTAGTGCCGTAGATGGATGAAGTTCCCTTTGTTGAAATCCTGCATCCGATGAAAGCCAACTCTGAAGCATGGAGGTGGAAGCATCCTATTGCTGGGTTGTGTGCCAGTCACTGGCAAAAGACAGGGAAGAATCGATTAATAAATAACTTAGATGTAATAAATGTCACAGTAAAACAAGAAAGAGTCTGATTTCTGTAACAGTAATCAATAATCTAAAAAGCACAAACACAAGGTGTTGAAATGATCCTCCGTCTCCTCACCTGAACAATCCCTAAACAAAACTTCTGGGAGTTGATTTTACACAGCTCTGTGCGAGCAGGACGTCCTGGAAACATCTTGAAGAATTCATCTGAAAAGAAGGGTGTCAAAACAAGTCCTAAGTTAAGATTAAAAGACACAAAGAGTACAAGGTAACACCAAACCAAAATACCAATTTATTATTGTGTAGTTCATTCAATAAAAAGCAATAGTATCTGGGTTGTATGTACTTTTCCTTTCGACATGTAACCCTTTTAACGTTGTAGACATGACTATAGGCTAATATCACACATTACTCCTCTCTAACTACACCAACAATTCATTACCACTGCTACAAATGACTCAGGTAGGTTGGGGCTGTATACACTGGCCTAGCGTAACTGCTATCTTACTTGTTACTATAAATACTAGTAATGAGATTGAGGCAGCATCATGGCAACTTGTATTTGTTTTGTTGTTTTTTCTTCACAACATAGAATAACAGATGGAAGATGTTCCCATGTACCAACTATAGAAGTACTTTTTGTGTTACTTCTGTCCAAGTAAATTCACAGATCGGATCAAATCTATGCCTCAAACCGTCTTCTGAAATAAAAAAGAAAAAACGTTTATTTTTACATAAAAACTGTAAATAAAATCCAACATTTTATTAGTAAAAGGCAAACTGCATCCACTCAATTTTCTCCCGAAAGCAAACAAAATGGTTTCTTTTCAAATGAGATGACAAGGAGAAAGTTATGTGTGCGAGTTCCTCTCCTACCTCAATTTTTCTTGCCATTGTCTTCCTCTCATTCTTTGAGTCTCCCTGACGTCACCTCTTTAGTGTCGGAACATCTCGTACCCCGAACTTCAGCGGAGGCTGCATTCGTACGCAACATCAATGACACACAGCAAATATTACATTTTAAGGAACTGATCTATTTATTGGAGGAAAAAAAACTGCAGAGCAACACGCACTTCCATTGTGATATCCCAATGTAATGAACTATACGAGATCAAATATATAGAGGTAAAAATACAAACAGCTGCTGAGTAGAACAGGTTCAGTTGACATAGCTGCCCCGGGAAATACAGTCATCTAATAAAACAATCATTATTTTAAGGGTTAGTTCAAGACATCTACAGGATTTGTCGATTTATTTTTGTCCTAGTGTGTACGTGACAATTTAAAAAAATATCTAAAAATCTATAGGGAATCTTTAAACTGAAACAAAGTGGTCTTTAAAGTATAATTATATATATATAAAAAAAAAAAGATGAGCAACAGCTATACAATGTTTATATACAGAGTCAAGTAAAATGTCTGGGCCTTGAGGTTGAAGAGGGAAAGGAAACAATGCAATTTACATTAACTTTCATTTTATTATGTTAGGTTTTTTTTTTTTCCTGCTGGATAAACGTGCACAACAGACCAAGTTTATTTTTATTTTTTTAAAGGTTAAGAAAATGTTTTGTAGAGATGAATGAGGACGGAAAATGCTGATCAAGACAAAAACGACAAGAAAGAAGAAAAAAATGGTCTGGACACATTGTTCCTTCACATCCGCTTGGTCACTCGTTTGAACTGTTGGGATGTTTTATAAAAAATGGACTTGTTTTTCTGGGGTTCGATGAGGCTGAGATTTCCTTCAGAAACGCTCCGTACGACTCTCCGGGGTTTGTTCTCTGAACCTGAGGACGGACGATAAGCAAAGTCAACAAACACTGCACTCCTCCATTTATGATGGACATCTGGAATCTGAAGCTCAGAAAACGATGACATCTATGGCTAAGTTGCGATTATTCTTATGTCCATCACCACATAAACGATTTGATTGGTCCGGCAGATCATTGCAACAGCATATTGAGTTCCCAAGGGAGAGACTCCATAACTACAACATTTTAGTGCTGGAGAACTTTGGACAGGCTTCTCATACGAATACACTTTTACCAAGCACCAAAACATTAATCAGAATATACTTTCTTTGACATGCGGAAAGTGGTTTTCATGTTGTTGAAGTGTTGAAACCCACAAATACAATTTTATTGACAGCATTCACTCATTCAACAGAAAAAGGGATGAACCGGGAAGGTTTTTTTTCTTCAGTTTTTTTCTGGCTCTATGGGAAAATCATTGCGTCACTTTAAAGTAGAAAGAAATGAAGCGATAATATTTCCCTCTTCAACAGATTTTTTCGAAGGTTTTCACACTTAACTCAGACCAACTGAAAGTTCCTTTTGATTGTTGCTACATGAAGAATTTTTGTTGTCATCGGGCCATTTTCCCAAATATTAACAGAATGCTAGTGTCTATGTAAACATTATAATGTGATGAAGCCGTAGTGTAAAAAACATATTCTGTCACAAATGGGAAAAAAAAGATGATTGAAAATCACGTGACTAAACATGTGCGGAAAACGTGTGGAAGAACTTCACTCTGGAAAATAAAGCCGGTCAGACAGAAATGTGTAAATTATGCGATGTGGATGTTTGCTGAGGTGGTAGTAGGAGATATTACTATGTTCAATACCAACTTAATTCATTACAAAACAAAACAAAAAACAAAAAAAGGCTGTGTTTGTTTTTTTCATAGACTTTCCTAGAGACAGTTGCTGCGTTTCCATTCCCCTAGAAATGCGCAAAACCCAAATATTTTGAAAAACCTCTCAAATATCGCTAAAACAAGTTTTTCAGATGATCGGTGTAACAGTTTATTGCAAAAATAAAAAGGAAACATCTTTCCCGTGTGCCTAGTTCATTTGAAGTCCATTTCCTCAAAGCGAAGTCTTACGTGACAAGAATTCATAGAGAATTATTTGATATCGCAAGACGAGACTTTACGAGAGTGACAGCTCATTCACAAAACACTTTTCAATGGAGACACGTACCAATTGTACTTCATCAAAATTTCAGAAATAAATAGTTTTGAATAGAAATAAATATTTTTTTTGCCAAAAAGCTGTAATGGAAACACAGCCAGTGACAAGGAGAAACATATTCCAGAAAGGCTTGAGGAGTTTATGGTGCTGGACGACCACAGCTCTTCTGGATGGAGAACACAGGTTTTTTTGCAGCTAAGATACGAGCTACGCTCTCCACGCTACATTATCTCTGACAGAAATATTTATCGGACTCAACGCAGCCGCATCCAGGAGAATACAAAAAGATAAATTATGAATCTCCGGGGGAGCAAATTTCGTCCAATGCAGAATTTTTAAAGGGTCGGACTGGGAGTTAAAGAAACTTTTTTTGGGACATCCCTGGTTCTATTACAAACACATTGTACAGCTCTTTCAAAGCACAGACATCATGTGTGTGTGTGTGTGTGTGTGTTGTAGTGTTTTCCTGTGTTGACACTTACCGGCGAAACGATGCGCCACTCTGAGTGGCCTTTGAGCCACCGTGGGGTCTTTCTTTACACGCTTCGGTGCAGAGATACCCTGCGCCAACTCTTCTCTGATTCTAACGACAGAAAAAAGGAAGCAATCAGCACTGGATTCTCAGAACAGTCTTTTAGTTCATTTAAATTTGAGATCGTTTGGCCCCAGAACGGCAGAGACGGGGATGAAGTCACGACTGAGGCTTACCGGCTGAATTTACGCTTTCCTTGAGCAGCACATGTCAAGCCCATGTAGGCCGGGTTGGCTCGTCTCACCTCTTGCAACAATGAGGTCGGTTGTCTGCAGAGCAAAGGTTCATGTTACCGGGACGTCTATGCGATTATATCATCAGCTTGTGGGTCCGCATGCGTTGATGTGGGGTCTTAATTAAGAAGCGCATCGTGTGGAACACAACAAGTGTTAAGTGGATCTCCATTTTTTGACGTTGACTGTGTCGGTTGCACCCGATAAACAAGGGTGAGAAAATCCACCTGGCGAAACCTTTCATCACCTTTCATGTAATTAACCTGTAATTATCCACATTTGCTTCACTTCTCATAAATTTCGTAGCCAGGTCATTTGTTTGTATCCGGCTCAATTCTTCAGCCATGGTGGTGAAATTACCAAAGTAAGGTTTATGTATCACGTTTAGTCTGTCACACTCCGCACGAACAGCTGCTTTCCCATCGCACAGCTAAGAAATTCATTCCTCCACATCCGCCAAAATAAAGCAAATGCGTCGGATTGTTGAGTCTCTTCCTCTTAATCTCTGTTCATCATTTAGCACCGTCCACTATGAGAAACAGACTGAAAGGTAAAGCTTTTCCTCGCCATCTAAATGCAGCCATTTTCCTTTGAGATTTGACCCGTTCCTGTGTCGGGACGGCGTTGCTTTCAGGTGCTAAGTGCTCTCCTGAAGTCTGGATTAGCTCGGAGCTTTAGTGTTTGAGAAAAAAAACAGCTTATCGTCATACGCCGTGTTTGCGGGGTAGCACAGATGTTTTGAGGCAATTGGGTTTGTTTGCTTGGAATTTTATTGTTTGACGGAAAGAGTTCTGGTTTCCGAGGCTGGTTAGGAACAAATTTATCCGACAAATAAAACGATTCTCGTTCTGTTTGCCACTTCCAGCTGAAGACACGAAGGCACTGCTCAGCTTAGCCGACTTAAGCCTCTTGGCCCAATGTTCCAGTCTGGAGACTTGCGGCTTGTGAGAATATTTATACTGTTTGCACTCTAGTCTCCATCCCATCTTGTTTTGAATAAGGTTTGGGGGATTTTAGATGGTTTAGTTACCAACCAGACCCGAGTGCTTTCAAACATTCAGCGGGCAGTCAGAGGGATGACTTTTAAGATGGTTTTAAAACATTTTACGGAAAGGGTTCAAGAAATTCCTGATGGTGCCTCTTGAACCAATTTCACTTTACATTTTTACGATAAAATTACCAGTGGTGCAGGAACCATCTGCGGATATCAAACCACTGTTCAACCACTGTGGTTTTGTTTGGTATTTTAATTACTTAAGTTATAAATGTCAAATCAAAGACTTTGGATTCATGATTAACTGTTGTTGGGAAAGAAGTCAGAAACGCTCCATTTGGTTTAATTGGTTTAAGTAAAGCAGGTCTGACAACCTGTAGCGATAAGATGGAAATTAAGTGAGCAGGAGAATATATGAATAAAAATAAAAATTCTTATTTAAACCTCAACTCAACACCAGCCCCTCAGTACTGAAGAAACTACTTGGACGACTGGTGACGCATCTTCCTTGCCTTCCTTTAACGTTTTTAGATATACCATGACCTGGATGTCTGAGAACCTTCGCAGATGACACAGTAAAATATTTAACGATTTCTATTCCCCAATTTTTCAAAAGCTAACAGTTCCAATTCAGGACTATTAGCTAAACGAGCTCAAAATATGGATTTGGCGCGTTAAAAGCTGTGATCAGCTGTTGATTTATCTGAAGGAGGATCCTTTGATTCACAAAAAGTAGACAGTGATGTGTCAAGCAATCTTAGGCATGATACAATAAGAAGCTTCTTGGAGAGACACCACATAAACACAGTTGGGACGTTCCTGGAAACAAATAACGAGGCAACATATTTGGCTGTTAGCGTCAGCACGCGCTCAGTGAATCCAGATAATTTGCCAACTGGAAAAAAAATGGAAATGTCAATAAAAACAAACGAGGGTGTCCCAAATGCTGTAATTTCAGTTTAGATTACGAAACTTATTACATGGACACATTTGGATCAAAACACCCATCAGGTAAAGTTTCCTCGCCGGTTTCGTTAGAACATCTTTATTTTCTCGTCTGGACGAGAAAATATCTGTAGCTAAGGTGTCGGTCAAAAAAATCAGTCTTTAATGCATAAGACATCTGAGTGATTGTGAATTCAGCCTGAAGGTAAAGATAAGAATCACAAAAACTGGGTAAATTGCAACAACGCCAAAACTGTTCACTGAATTATTTCTGTTTTAACACTCAGGGAACAGTCTAAAAATACTCCCTAGGAACTATTTCATTAATAAAAAGTGCCTGTTGAGATAAATCGTTTGGTGAACATGGTTCTGATTCTTTGTGGCAGCTTGTTGCAGTTCCTCCCTCAAACCAGACTCATAAAAAATGCATGTCTTTATTTTTAATTTTGGTTTTCGCCTGCAGTATTTTCTTTGGTGTTTCTTAAGAGACTGTCGGTTGTTGTTGGAGATGAGTGGTGCAAAACCCCAGCTGTTAATGAGCAAGATTTATATGCCTGAATGCTTGAGGAGGGAATCACTGTAATGTGAGACACAGTGCTTTAAAATATTGAAAGGGAAATCACATTTATGGCTATTACGCATTGATGTATATGGACGCTGCATAAGAGCTAAAAATCTAATTGAAAATGAATAATTTCTCACCTTTTTGTGAGAATCTGGTTGCCCTCGTTGGCTTTGGGAGGAGGCCGTAGTTGACTGGGACCAGAGAAGTTTGCGGACTTCGACTCTGGACAGGGACTGCCGTTGCTTATTATGATTGTTCCATTACTCGCAGTTTGATCGTCATTAAGGTCTGTGAGGTCAAAGGTCATGTTCGGGTCCATGGCGGGGGAGGTGCTCGGTGGCCGGGCCTGAACACTTTGTTGAGAAGCTTGCGGCGTACACTGGAGTGGGAACATCCCCTCTTCGACCGCCGGGCTTGTGGAGACGGTGCGCGGGCTTCCCGGCGGCAGGGACTCGGCCAAATTTCTCCTCGTGGGCTTTTTGGGAGGTGGTTCTCGTGTCACATCCGTCTGATTTCCTTCACCTAGGAAACCAGAGAATAAATGCAAATTTAACGAAAGAAACTAGTTTTCTCAAACGACTTTTCACTACGAGCGATTTGGGTCTTACATGAGGACAATTGGCGAAACAGGGTTGGTATTTCCCATATGAAACTTTTTGCGTTTTATTAGTTTTCTTCTCACTGGTTTAACGGGCTCAGTTGGAAATTGGTGACATTGCCAACTTCCATGGGCTTATGAATGTTAAAATGTAAAAATGTGATGAAAGTTGTGGCGATGTTGCTGCTTTTTCTCCGGCACGGTCGATGAATTCCAATCCAAACAAACCCACGCAGTCCTGCCGAAAGCAAATTAATTCAGCTGTTGAACGTTCGAGCCCTTTAACTCTGATAGTGAACACTTAGGATTTGAAAGCTTTCAGGGCCATTGACAAGGAGCTGTCCAGGCAGCAACTTATCTGATATAAATATAAACACAATTTAATTATAAGGTTCCTTATCAAAACCAAATATTTGAACAGCAACATCAGCAACAGCAAACGAAAAGGGGAAATTTACTTTCTTCCAGCACATTGTGTGTCCAGCGTTTATTGGTCCAGATGTCATGTGTGTTGTGTACTTGCTCGTCAAAAGCATCATGTGGCGTAGGAGGTTGTATTGCAGCTATGTCTCCATGCGTGGCTCCAGTGTTGGCAGAGAGAATAAACCTCACCTCTGCAACTATAAAATATTTCAGTTCCAAGAAATACTGTTATCTTTGTGACAGAACATTTTGCAGCGCAGCCTCATGGCAGCACTCGAAAAGGTTGTGCCACCCGCAATGACGTGATAGACACTTAGCAACTGTATGTACCCTTGACAATTACCGTGTTTGTTGACTGTTCTGTCAACAGACCTGTGCGTTGGATGTCAGACGACATGTACGCCCTTGGCCCACCTCATATTTGCCAATTTTTTTAAACAATTAAGAACAAGTCATAATGTCACTTACAGGCTTCCTCTGCAGATAGCAGTGGCTGTAAGAATCCATTTTTGCGAATGCATTATTTACAACGACTGGCCTCCAAAGTGAACGCAAATGATGTTGTCCTCCGTACTCAATCAACAATCTGTAATGTGCGCTGTAGTAAGTTGTAAGTTGCGACATTTAAACAATGCTACAATAAAGTGGTGACACCGGAGATATTACGCATTGCACAAGGCAGTTAAACATTATAGCGTCGTCCATGCATATATGAAGTTTGCAGCTCAGAACTGAGACGAGAAACGCTTCATTCACTTTAAAACATTTTATAAGTAGATCAGCAAGCAAAGATATTACAGCTTGGGAACTTCTTTTAAACTAAGTAAAACGCGCATGGATAAAACACTGATCTCTTTGAACTTTTCTTTTGAAAGAAGAAGAAGAAGAACCCTTGAAATATCTAATTATAAAATGGTATCCAGTCTTCCATACTGTTAAGATGTGTCCTCTCAGAGAGTAAAGGGACTAGAGCCCAGTCAGATAATGTTAGCTAGTGGTTCTGCAAAAAAAAACCGCACACATTCTGGGTTTCAAGTGTTAGAAAATCACATTTTACATTATTCAGATATTTGTGGGAAAGTTTGCCACAAGTCGACGTGTATGCCAAATCTGAATAAATTCTCCAAATGCCTTCTCAGTGAATGCCAGTCAGGAGAATGGAAACTCAGGTGAGGTCACAGATACCTCCGACCACCAAAATTTAATCAATTTATCATCGAGTCCAGGTGGACATTCATGCCAAATTTGAATACATTCCCTCCGAGAATTTAGGTACAGAAAAAAAAAACATGTTTGTTAAGGTCACATCACCGTCCGACTTTTAATCAGTTCATTGTTGGGTGAAGGCTTGAACCAGATTTGAAAGAAAATCTGTCAAGGTCTTTTTGAAACATCATGTTCATGAGAATGGGACAGATGGAACCATGAACCATCACTACCTCTGTTAAGCCTATGAAATGATTGTCAATCAATGCTGTTTTAAGACTTCACAATATATTTTGGCTAAATTAAACACAGAACTGTGAATTGTTCCATGTACGCTAGGTCAAAGATTATCTGTCATATAGATATATTTCGAAAGCTGGCAGGAATAGGAGCATTGCGATTTATCTAAAAAGATAAGTCTGTTAGAGAATAAACAATCTGGCTTCAGTCGACTCCTTTCCATTTGTTCACACTGTGGCAAACTGCTAAAACTAGATAGCACAGGGCCTGGTTAACCTTGCATCAGTTCTTTGTTTTTAATGTGAGAAAGTAAATTTCTAGCAGGAATAATGTTTTTTTGAGTTGCAGTTAATAAAAATAAACACAAATTTGCAGCTAAATACTCACATTTAAATTAATATTGAAATTAAATTCATGACCATGGTAAATAAATCCTAATAAATACTGAACACGTCATATTTTATCCGGTATTTTTGTTTAAATTGCCTGTCGTGATGGCGAGATAACGACTGCAACCAAAATTTGTGCAGGTTGCAGAGGAGAATGAGGTTAAGTCTGCAAGTCTGCATCACATTAGGAGCACTCATTACACTCATGGCATTTCCTGCAGAGGTGTGGCAGGGGTGAGGGAGGAGGCTAAAAAGGAAAAATGCCAACGCGTAAAAGGAAGCGAGAGCACTGAACGCAAAAGGTGAATGACTGATTTATACATTTCCTCAAATATCAAATGCAATATTTAGCAAATGTGAGTCAGACACCAGACAGTACACCATGTGAGGAAACGATGATAAATAGCTCTTTTCTGTGGCAGAGGAGTTGTCCCCGGCAATAAATGGCAGCAGAGTTCCTTCAATCACATATTTTTGGCTTGTAGGGGATTAATACATGCATGAGTTGCTATTTCTGGTGGAAGCTGCACTGAATTAGGGTCGCCTGGTTGCTGCTGCCTGTTTTTTATAGTGAGCCTTTTCTGGTTGGTGGAGCAGGGGAGTTTACGTCTGTTGACGTTTTTTCCTGCCCTGCTGTGGATCTGCATTTTCATGAATGAAGCTCAAGAGGGATTGGGAGGGTTAGATGCTAGACAGACAGAGAAAAAACATTTCAAGGCAGGAAGGAGAGAAATGTGGAATGGACGAAAAGCCCGAAGTATCAGACGTCTGAAGCAAAAGGGACAAGCAAATATCCCGGCGGTGAAAGGCAGACGGGAGAATTTAGAGGGAGAATATCTTAGAGAAAACAGAAAAAGAACAGCATGAAGAAGGCAGTGGACTGTAGCTGTGTGGATAAAACCTTCACACTGCTCATAAATACGTGAGTGGACATGTAATAATCAACACTAAACTGTGAAATGCAAAAAAAATGCTCATTCACACTGATCACGTATGTGCAATTTGCCATCATGACGCAGCCCACAAAGAGTTAACGCTCTTTCAAAACCACAACCCTCTTTCAAACCCGACGCGATCCGATTGGCTCTGCAGGCTGCAGGGTGGAGCCATTCCTCATAACATGCTGCAGTGACTACCATTTAGAGCTGAGGAAGCAGTAAGGGACTGACAAACAGCTCCAGGACGAGAACAGAGGAGTTCATCTGAATTAAAACAAAACAACAAAACACAGAAACTATTCTGAACATGTCAGTGACTGAAATAAATGATTTTGCACGGCTGATAATGCTGCAGGGCACGTATAAATCTGCGCGTAATGGGCGCGCGCGAATGAAACTCGTGTATGACTGGTGGCTCGACGCCGAAATTTAGATAGACAGGGTTGTCTGCAAAGGATGCAAGTGTGAGTCAGTAAGTACGTAAGTGAAGGGCTGTGCATAGTTATGGGTTTATTATAGAGATGAATCTGTGCCTACACAATCCCAATAATGGAAGAATAGTGATGCGGGGACAGTTATTTAATGACTGAATAATTCACACTGAGCATATAACACGTCAGTTACAATAATTAAAGCCTCTACAAGCCTTTCATGCATGTGTTTGAAATAGGACCTGGACAATGTACTTCATGTAGACATGTTAACATTTTATTTATTACATTAACTTTTGCCTGAAACAAACTGATTTATGACAGATGTGTGCACCACTGCTGAAGGAACACAGTGTTAGTTATACTGCATACCTACAATAATTTGCAGATTTCTGATGATTTTATTGCTTTTATACACTTGTAACATATATAAATATGTTTAGTGGCATTTCCTTAGTGTCAGGAGACATGTTTTCATCATTGTGGGTGCAACATTTAAGGTAATGTCATGTTTTCTGCAAAGTAAAACAATGTGCATGTGTTGACATTTAGGCAAAAAATAAAGTTAAATTAGGAGTTCTTAATAATAAATTACAACTATCTTGACTTCTAAGGTTTGAAGTTTGTTTGGATGGGACACAATGTGCAGAGTAGGGCTTTGAATTTCAGAAAAACCTTTAAAAAATAATCGCTCTATTTGACTTTTTTTTTTTTTTGCAAGGAAATTTAATAGCAGAGCTCACAAACTCCCTCGTGCTTTCGCATTTTCATTCGCATTCAAGGAACCCTGGTCATCTGGCAGGAGTCTTTTCTTCAAAAGTTACATTTCCCACAATAAGTTTGAATGAAATGTGAACCACCTGCAGTAAATATCATTACCGCCTATTTGAACTGCCATATTTCACAAAGGTTTTTCTGCTGCATTTCCCTGAGGGCTCTCCATGTGCTGCAAGCTCTCTCTATAAAACCGCTTGTTGAGTATTTACATCATTTCATTGTTCAAGTTTTGGGCTGGACGGAACGTCTGCGGCGCGACCGTAAATCAAATTATATTACATGTCTGAATTTTATTGTTTTTTTTTTTTGTTTTTTTTGTACTACTCCGAACAAGCACTTTATAGCTAAACAGCTAGAAACACGTTCAGTAAGTAGAAAAAAACAACGGTGAGTTCTGCTTCAATAAAACGTAGAAATGTTTGCGTAAGTGTGAAGGGCTGAGTCAGTGCGTGATTGACAGGTGGGTGGGATTAACAGGTGCGCTGGGGTTTTAGATTAATGACTTCAGTATGTTAGCAAGACGGGGGGTGGGAGAGAGGGTGGGGGGGAGTGAGAAGAGTCGATTTACCTTTTGGTGATGGAGCAGCATTGCTCAGTGATGTTCTTTTCATGTGCCTCTCTGCACCTGAGGACGGAAAAGTAACGAGATTTGAAGAGAAGCTGCGGCGACACGGCTTCAACAGAGAAAACGTAAAAAGATTACACCACCTTTATGTGTCCCCCCCCCCCCCCCTTTATTAAACTATGACATTATCACTAAATGTTTGAGATGCGTCTGTTGGAGTTTTAGTCAGTTAAAATTTCAGTTCCAGGGAAAATGATGTTTTCCATCAGATAAACTAAAACAAAGCCTCATGCAAAGCTTGACGGCAGCAAACAAACTCCTCAGAGATCAGATAAACTTGGAGGCCAGTGGCCATTATGGAAACATATTATAATCTTTTAAAGTACCACCCACAGGAGGCCGAGACCGATATCACACAGACCCCTTTGTTCGTCTGGAAATTAGTTTAATTAAAAGAATTTTAAATAAGCACTAAATATATTAAAATTAGACAGAAGTCAGCAGTTGGGACAGACGGACGCTAACACCGACTTTCGCTGCCCGACAAAACAATAGACATCATCACAGTAAGTGAGCAGTGTTGGCCAGCTTCGGTTCATGCTCCACTGTCTGTCATGGCTTATATGTCACGAGGGTCTGCTGCTGCTAGGTCATGCAGAGATGACGGTTAAAAAAAAAAAAAAAAATGAACTGTGCGGTCTCACGGGTCCCGGGGGTTACGCGCTGCAGCGGCGGGACTCCGGCCAAACACACCGGGGCCTCACTGAGCCGCCCCCACGGGACGATAAGATTCAACGGCATCGTAAAAGCTTCCAGGAGTCACGTCCGTACGTCACGACCCCAACAGTGAAATTACAAGAGTATTAAATGTTAAAATTACAACGTGATCTGCAAAGAGTCGGCATTTCTCTGTTGTTTTTCATACATTCAGGGAGGGAGAAGTGGAAGATTGTTTCTTTCCGCCAACAGAAGCTGATGCACGTGTTGTTTTTTGTGGATGCATCCGTAAAATTACAGGAGTATTAAATGTTAAAATTACAGCGTGATCTGCAAAGAGTCGGCATTCATTCAGTGGGAAGCATCTCTGTTTTTTTATGCATTCAGGGAGGGAGAAGTGGAAGATTGTTGTGTAGACTTTCTAATACATTTCTTTCCACCAACAGAAGCTGATGCACGTGTTGTTTTTTGTGGATGCATCATTTTGTGCCCATGTGGTCAGGTATACACACATCTCTCCAGAAACTAAAGTCTGACAGTATTAGAGAAACTTACCGAACCTTTAGAAGAAGAATTACTGATAAATTATGTGGGGATCTTTGCAAAATGTGTTAAACAAACAGCAGCAGAGGGATGATGACTTACTGCAGGGGCTACTCTGGTGGTAGAGCAGATGTGAGAAAGACAGGACGGGTGCCAGCTCGCCGCGGAGCGCGCCGCTTCCCGCCTCGTTCGCCTCCCGCGACTCCGCACCGACGCCGTCACCTCTCGCCTGCTGCCCCGCCCCTCCCTGGTCGGCCCAGACCACGCCCCTCTCCCTCAACACCAGCTGCTCCAGTTCGTGGTTCTCCGTCTCGTCGGCCGCCGCGGCCAAACCGGCGCCGCGCAGCGCGGAGTAGTGGCGGCTGTAAGCCGGCAGCAAGATGTTCACCATCCTGAAACGCAAACGGAAAACTCAATGAGATGTTTGGTTTGGGTTTTTGGTGAAGCGAAGGTGCAGTCGTGGTTCGGGTCAACCTACTTCTGCATACGCTTGTTCTCCTGGTCCTGGAGTGTCGTGAGCTTGACCATCTGCTTGATGTGTTGCTTGAGATCGTTCACCTGCAGCTCCAGTCTGTGGCAATGCAGCTCCTTGTCTAACATCTGAAAAAAGAAAAAAAGGGCTGAGGAAATAGCCATTTTAGCATAACAGCATAATGAATTAGGACAGAATTAGAGGGGGGGGGGGGGTGGGAAGGGTGGTAGAAGGTCGGGATGCAAAGTTCAATGATCATCCATGTTTCATCATGAAGGCTGTCGGCTCAGGGAGGAGAGGGAGGGGGAAATAAAAAAAAAAAGAAAGAACTCTGACGTAAAGAAACTACGAAACAACAGCAGAGAGAACATTTGACCGGTGGGTGCGTCATAGTTCTGGGTCAGTTCCTGGAAGAAAGGATAAAGAAGAAAAAAATAACATGGACATGGTTTTAGGTAACCGGCTGCTGTGTGAGGGATGAGTAAAGGATATTGATTTATTCTCTTCAGTGATCCACGAGTGAGGTGGAGAAATAAAATGAGCACGGTTCTAATTACTGGGAGAACAGATGGGAAGAAAACAAAGACAGTCACGACACCAGTAGAGACACAGCCTACCATCCAAAATAAACAAACAAAAAACACCGAGCAACGACTTTTGATAGATGTAACCCACGTTGTAAATTTTTTTTTTCCCGTCTCTCCCATCTAATCGTGCACATTTGTCTTCTTACATTTCATTCTGTCTACGTAATTAGGTTTTTTAGCTTTACTCTCTATTTGCCTCCACCGGTTTATTGTATAACTTGTGCAATGTCACCACAAAGTGAACGTGGCTGCATTAGCGTTAAGTTAAATAATCTGAAACGAGATAAGGATTGTACCACCTTTTTTCAGGAGCATATCATCACATTAAGAAGTCTATTAGAGAATCCCAGCCTGTCGATTACTATAAGTTCGACTCACCTCTGAGGCCTGATCGTTCGACTTCAGCAGCTTGATCTCGTTCTCCACGCGGTGAAGCCAACTGTCGTTTTCCAGGAAACGCGATTCTGCCTCCTTCAAACGTTTGTTAATGTGCTGTTGCTGAGTGTGCAAGCTGGCAATCTTCCGCTCATGCTTACAAGTGGCCTATTGAAAACAACAACAACAAAAAATGTAAATTAGTTTTAATTTAATTGAACCATTAACTGGCCGTGTCGTGCAAATAATCGCAACTGCACAGTGCACGCGTTTCAAATCTTCTCTGGTTTTTGCACCATTTCGTTCGGCCGACAGCGACCATCCTGCAAAGTTTGGTGCCGGAACTTCCCCAAAGAATTCAACTTGTTATACTTTCATGGCATTTAGAGCCGGGGGCCCGACACCGGGGGGCTCAAATGGCAGAGAAGAGCGAGGCACTGATGAGCAGTGACCCCTTCCCCGTAGCGGCTGTAAAATGAGAGGCTAAGACAACTACGGAGAACAGAAAACTAAAAATCATGACTCAGCAGCGGTCGTTTCCCCGCAGGGATGACGGAATCTGCGGAGAGCGGCGTAAGCAGCATCAGCTACCTTCTCAGTCTTTTCCTTGGCACAGAAGTGTTGGACCTGCAGGTTGTCCTCCTCGCTGTAGCGCTGGCGCAGCTCATTCTCCTTCAGCCGTCTCTCCAGATCCAGCTGCTCTTGCCTGATTTGGGCTCGGCTGGAGAAGATTCGCTGCAGAGCTTCTGACACCCTGGAAGGGAGACGGATATTTATTAGAAGCTTAAACTTTTTGTTAATGCAACATAAACACTTTAAATAATGGTGGTCACAACTTTATTTTTTGACATTTGACTTATGCAGTCTAATGCAAGTGAGCACAACTTGGTATTATGAATGATTTTTTTTTGCAGGAAGCTGCAGTGGTATAGGTCTAGGACTGCATCACACTGAAAGGTGAGGCGAGAGAGGAGACGGGAGAGGCGTGCAGGTAAATAAGGCGGGAGAGAATGAGGACAGAACATTAGAAACACCTCTTAGTATAATGCAACGCAATGAAACATCGCCGGCACCGCGGGGATTCAAGCCAAATGTGATTAGAAGCTGATCTGCCACATGTAAGGGGGCAAATTTAATACATTTGCCCGCGCGCCAAGAGCTCTCTGCACAACCACTCGATCAAGTATTTAACACGTCCTAAAAAGGTCAGGAGGTGTTTAATATTTGTCAACACGCTTAAATATGTTTAAGTACAGTAACAGAACGCTCCATTTGCTACAATTAAATAGACTCGCAGGGTTGCAAATTACAAGCCTTCGCTAAAGGTTATATTTAGGGAAGGATGCAGCTAAACATTAGGTTAACTAGTGTGTGACAGCCCTTACAGCACTAAACCCCCTTTCATGACAGTTTTATGGTCCGATTTAGGTTGAAACAGTGCGACAAAAAATAACAGCCTCCGAAATGGAAACAGTCGAATCGAGCTTAGCTTTAGTGTTATTTTAAAACGCGTCCATTTTTCTCCAGTGCACCTAATCAACCGGCCAGTGAGCGTGCGACGCACGTACAGTTCGGACGATGCCGCAGATCGGATGGAAGCGGCTGTCTGGTTGAGTTAAAGCGAGAGGGGGGGGGACGGCAGAGGCACGCAGGTAAATAAAGGCTGGAGAGCTGTCGCTGAAATGTGACTGCACTCTTCAATGCAACTCCGGTGACGTAGGAGACGTCGTGGCCTTGCTAGACTGCTGAATTTTTAATAGCGTGAGAAGCGTGCAGCCTCTATTCAGAGCCTCTCGCTGTGCGAGTTGTGAATTCTGATGCCAGTGAATGAAGCGTGTGGGAGAGAGACTCATTCAGCTTTTTCCTTGTCCCCCCCCTCCCTCCCCGCCCGCCGCCCCCCAACCCAAATAATACCCCGACAGATGTCACCTCATGCGGTAAATGCGTATATATTATTTGCGTCTAAAAATAAAAAGGTGCTGGAGGTTGTCGTTATCGAGATCGAGCGCCGGCGGATGAAGAATATTAGGGTCCGTGGCACAAAATGGGGATCGCTCTAAATGTCTCGTCAGTCTTTATTGTTGGGCCACATCAGCTTTTTAATCCGAGAAGTGAAACAATTTTAAGACGATTCGACGTCAAACGTGACGTTCTCTTTAATTTCTCTAATTAACACGACAGAAACCTCTCGTTTATTCCCAGCGTGGAACTGAAATAATGCTTAATTCACCTTCAGTCTGTGTTAAAGTTCATTTGATTACAATAAACATCACTGCTCTAAGCAACACCCACTAACTCCACTAAACTGCAGTTTAGGTTCAGGAGGAGCAAATATAAAGAAAAGTCCAACATTTGAACACAAGAATAATGATTTGTTGCAGAGCTTGAATCTTTACTCGCGGGGCTCGAACAGCATTATAGGTTTATTTCCAAACCAATAACAAAAAATATACAAAATAGCTTTTTAAAAAAAGAACGGAGAAATCTCCCTGAAGGCAACGAGAAAGTTTAAAGAGAAATGTGTCACATCTGCACATTAGGGACATTAGACTCATCGATCTTTGGCGTGAACCAGCGGCCCATCAGTTACCGAGGCTATTTGCTTGGATAGAAAGGTGGGAATGCTTTTTAATGGGACTTGTTATACACTCTAAGGCAGCATGAGGTCATAATTGAAGAGGACCGCTTTCCAGGAAGAAACGCTTTTCCAGGAGGTCCGAGAGCCAATTTCAAGGGATAGTATTTCACGGGAGTCGCACAAACAAGTTGTTTAAAAGTAAAAACCCGCCGGGGGGGCGGCGCCGCGAGCCGCTCTAACGCAACTTCTGGGAGTTGATTAAGCGTGTTATTAGTAATTAAGAAGGATCGTTTTTAAAATGATCAATTCTGACACTTTGGTTTCGATATAATCTGTGGAGGTCGGCTGAAGAAAACTTTATGCACATGGCAGCACAAGCAAATAGAAGAAGAAGAGCAGCTGGCATTTTAAAACTAATGAAACCCACCTCGACCATTTGAACCATTTAGAATTGCTATACAGCCCCCACCCCCCATGTGAACTTGGGGATTGTGTTCGTGGACGGAGCGAAGACGAGCTATTTAAAGACTCGATTGCTCTCCAGTCATTTGTGGAAAAATTTGTAGGTAAAATAAAATTACAAACAGGTGCAGCAGAAAAGCTTCTTGCTTAGACACATCAGGATTTCATCAGTGCGTCTTTTTGTCTTGTTTTCTTTAGGGTTAGGGAACCTGACGCCACCACATGCAGTTTGGTTTGGTTTGGAGTCGTCGCCTCAAAAGTCAACAAAGTCAAATTAGTTTGATTCTTGTTCATGAGTCAATTTTGAGACTAACGGGTAATTGTCACATACTATGTCTGCTACGGGGTTGGGTCGGTAATTTGCGCTGCATGCTGCCCGATTAACTTCTTTAGGAACAATTATGGATCTATTGTGGATCGAGTCACCATAAACCCACAGACCGTATCACATCTGTGAATAACTTCTTTCCGACTGAATCAATGTGTCTGTTTCAATTAGAAAAAAAGGGGTTTACACTGAAAGGGGTTTATGACGCGTGAACAGAACATCTACCGACTTGTCGCGCACATGTACAGGCTTTACCTTTTAAACTCCGCTTGTTTCTGGGAAGAGATCGCGTCAGAAGCCCCGGGAGCGATGCCCTTCGACTCGTACAGTTTCAGTTTCTGTTTCAGCTGTAGAATCTGTTGAGAGACGCAAACGAACGACGACACAAAGGTTGTAAAAAAAGTAGAATAAAAAATAAAAAAAGACAGAATGAGACATTTTCTAATTACCTCTTTCTTTTGCTTCTCACAGATCACTGCATACTGACCGATGTGACTGTCCAGGCTCACAACATTACTCTTAAGCTGTTTGGTTGAGATGTGGGAGAGAAAAAAAACATATTTTTCAGTTACAGTCCAAAAAAAAAACTGCTGTTATGTTCTAATTAACATTTATCAAACTAGATGATATTAATACCAACCGAGGACTTAATCTCCTTGGCCCTGTTGGCGTACTTCAGAGTGTTCTGGGTGTCGTCGTACGACTTGGACGAGGGGCTGACGTTGGCGATCATCACCGTCCTGCAGTTGCCTCCCAAGGAGTCTTTAAGTAGCCGAGTCAGTTTGCTGTCTCTGTACGGTATGTGAGCCTTCTTACTCTGAAACAGACGAGCAAAGTCGGGATTAGCCCAAAAAAAAATGAGAAACAAGTAAAAAAAAAAAAAAAACAGACACTTGAAAGAACAACCAAAGCCTATCAGCATATTAGCTGATTCAAAAGAACAATACTTTAAAAGAAATTCAAGTGCAGCCACAGTCGGTGAAATTAAAGACAGTTAAGTGTCATTTCTATTTTTTTTTTTTCTCCTTTGTCTTGGAGAAACATTTGTGCTTGTTTGTTTATGCTGAAATTTGATGGAAATCAATTCTTCTTCAACTCTCGAAAACTGCAGTAAACTACAGCGTTGGACTGACACCGATCTTTTAACGTTGAGTGTCGGCCCATATGAGATTCGATCCAATCTCAAATAAGCCACATGTCGTCCACTCGAGATTCCCTAAAGGCCTTTCTTGTCTTCACTGTATTCTCCTTAATGCGACTGCATTCAGTCCAATACATATTTCTGTTAAAATGAATGCAGTGCGGAGAAGGTAGCTCGTACCTTAGCTCCAAAAAACCTTGTGTTCTCTACTCCAGAAAGGTTCTTTTTTTTATCCAAAAGGTCTCTAACACTCTCTGCAATAGTTTTTCGTCTCGGTGCCGCCTCGAAGAAACTTTTCTCCTTTTTTTAAACGTTCAGCGTTCGGTGTTTGTTGTTGTTTCAGTGCAGCCTCTACCTGAGTGATCTCCTGCTGCCATCAAACCATCCACACGGGATAATTAAAAAAACATTCCGACTGACTTCGTGTTTAGTCACGTGAACTTGGCACCGGATTTCTGGCAGCTTTGACATTAGCAAACCACAAGAAGACGTTTTGATGGTACCATGATGTGGTTTTGGTTGATGACAGATCTAAAATAAATAACCTGGTTTGGCTGAAGCCTAATACAATTCAAACCAGTCTTTTAAAATGCAGTAATACCTTGACATCCCTGCTTTACTGTGTTATAATGTAATAAAAAGCTAGAAAACAATCAGTGATTTGGCAACAAATGGAAAATCTTGTGTCAGATTGGGCCATGCATTGGTATACTAATTAAAAATGTAAAATATTGCGCTATACAAGTAAGAGTAAATATAAGAGTTAATATAAATGCGAGATGTGGCCTAACACGTATTCTCCGTTTGGAGACGCTCCGCCAGGGAATCATAGTCACATTACACAGTTTGACGCGGGACCAATAAAACTAACAGGGAACGAAAATTCAGCACGGAGAGTTGGAAGTCTTTCTGCAGCTGGTCTGTGACCACAGCTCAGCATGTAATAATGGCATTAGATAAATGACAGCTGCTTAGGTGAGTCACAGTCTCGTGGGCATTGGGATTGCAGAAAATCACATTAAAGATAAGTTAGCAAAAAGAGTGTAAAATGATCTCTTTTGGGGATCACAGCTGTGCTTGTTCCCTCTCCCTGGAAAAAAAAAAAAACAGACCGGGAGCCAAAAGTCTACATCTGGATTCAAAGATCGTTACAGTTCATGTTCAGGATAAACTCTGCCATTTGAGAAAATCTTTATTTTAATAAGAAGAGCCATTCAAAGTAATTAACAAAAAAATAGGTCGCGCTTAGTTTTGACTCTATTGTGTGATGACCAACTTAAACTTAGAGGGGAAATGGAAGGATTCATCCACTTTTAAATGTCAAAACAACAAGAAAGTAACTTTTTTCCCCCCGAACAACGAGGCAACATTTCGGCACTTAAGACGTAATAACTTGACCATTCTTGTCACTGCTGCAAAATTAAAACTCCCATTGGCGCCGAATTGATTTTATTGGGAGGCAGGCGCAGGTTTTTAGCCCTAATCAACAAAATAAATGAACTTGCAGTGTCACAGCAACACAAACAGTTACGCTTTTCATTACAGCAGACCGCATAATCCGACGACAGCACAATTTTTACTCATCGACCACGTTTAACAGTTGCTCCGGAGCTGGGTCACAGGAATCCTGAATATTTTATCATTCAAATACAAAGCGGCGCAATCTCAGCGACAAAAGCTGTCGCTGAATAAAAACCTGACAGTGTTGGAAAATGTTAACCACATGCCAGAATTCCCAAAAAGCACATCTGTCTTCGTCAGCGACATGAAAAAAAAAAAAGAATGGCTCCATCAAACATATCCGCATTTTACGACAGTTTCAGAAATCCCCCTTTTTATGACTGGGAAATTGGGAAACACTGGCCTTGTGTGGACAGAAGGCCAAACCGGGGAGAAGGGGGCGCGTCGCCCGACGTATCTGCATCGGTTTGGACGTCGCCTAAGGCAAACAACTCACAACAAAAACCTCTGTGCAGCATAGCATGAAGATGACAACACTGAACAGCCCGAACAGAAGTAGCCGACATTCTTCTCACTCAAACAAACGGCATGTCAGCCCAGACACAAGTGGGGACATTCTTTCCAGTAAACAATGGCCACAACATGAATTCCCTGTCTTCCAGCAGTAAACACTGGGGGGGGGGGGGACCAATAGCCACGGGGACGGCAGCAGGCGGTGGGCGTCGTGGACGGACCAGATCAAAACCATCTAGTCCCAAATTACTGTAGGGGGTGGGGGGGTACGAACGAACACCGACCGGACAGCGCCCATTAAAAGGACGCGGCTTTAACCCCCGGAATGAAGTAACCTGTTGAAGACGGATCCGATTTCAAGGTGGCTGTGGTGGATTTGCACAGCACTTCCTAAATGCATGTGGCCTGCTTGCACCCGGTCCCTTGAGACTGGTGTGTAAAATGAGAAGACTGCTTGACAGGTTAATGTATGCAACTGGATTGAAATAATACCCAAATACTCAGTTGACCCCCCCCACTTCCCAGGCTCTACCGTTTCATAAAGAGTCTAACTTATAGCCATAATAATCTTAAAAATACGTTGCTGTGTTGTGCACTGTAGTGTATGTGTATTAGTAATTACCTATGCCCCCCTCCCCCCCGGTTCGTGTAATGCATTATTAATGTTGTGACTGTATCGGTGAGAATGGCATCACATTATTATCTTGTCATGTTGCATTTAAATGTTGCACTTGCGTCTGTTGTTGGCGAAACGGTGAAGAACTAGTGATGTTGCATCGAAACTAAAAAAAACTTCCGGTGCATTTTTATAAGTTTCTTTGTTTAAACTGTTACTTGATTTCACTTTGGACGTAAAACAAAAAACAGCGGAAGAGTGTTTCAACATTTAAATAAATCATTATTTTAAGACGGCGAGTCATAAAATATGCATTTAACTCGTTACAAAGCTAACAACAAGTGTCTTCTGCACATTCAACGTTTCGGATTCTGAGTATTACTAACCGCAGGTTGACAACATTACCTGACTGATATTTTTCTGTGAACACATCACTAATTATAACTGCCTGCTATCAGCGAGACGCCGCGCCGATATCTCCCAGAAAACACGGTTAAGACACGACGTGCTCCAGTATTTTTTTGATTTCTTTGTTACTAGAAAACAAACAAAGCGATTCTAGGAATGAGTGAGCTGGGGCATATTGATCTTGGAAAATGGGAACAGCGTTTGAAACGTAGAGTGGTGCTGCCATGCCAAAAATGACATGGACACAAACAACACTCATAACAACACGATAGACGGAGATTACGATGGTTAGTTTCCTCCTGGGCCTTAATTTCCTTACACAGAGTGACAGAAAGCTCATAGTAAACAATAATAGTGCAGCTTGTGTAAGAAGCATCAGTGGTGGCTGTGATTTACCCGATTAAAAAAAGAAATAGCTCTTCTTTGCATGTTGCTTATTAATACTATAATATACACAGTGTATGTATCATATGTCAAAACTCACCTTTGGGTCAGCGAGAGCATTGATGACATTTCCCAGGGCGAGGAGCGACCGGTTGATGTTAGCGCCTTCGCGTAAGCGCGCCCCTTTGGCGTTGGTGGCGCTCGCTCGCTCTGAGCCAGCCAGGTCGATCAGGCTCATCTTGGCGATGCAAACGTTGGGGTTGAGGCTGGCGGTTTTTTCTTGCTGTCTCAAATAAATCTGGGGAGAGAAATACAAAGCTGTCGATTTAAGAGAAGAACTTACACGTTATGTGTTGCTATATATGCACATTATGAGCGAACTTAAAATTTGCAATCAAGGCTTTAGTATCAACATTTCTTCTTTTGTTGATGATATTTTTTTGTGCCACAGTCTAATTCTTTATTGGGATTTCATAATAACTGGAGTGAAATACCTGAAACACGGCGTGGGACCGAGAAGAGGTGGCATTCATGTCCGTGGGATGCTGCGTCCTGTTTCGATTGCCCGAATCCAAAGCTTCGAGAATGTGCTCTGCAGATTTGGGCTGCGTAGAAAAAGAAATGACACCATTTGGAAGCGCCACAATGCTTTTGTACGCCACAGAAAATGAACATCAAGACAAAACATGTTTTCATGTGTAACCCAATTAAGGAGGATCATATTAGCACAGCATTTAAAAATAATATTCAATATCACTTGTGTAGAAAATGTGCTCTCTTACACCTACTCTTGATATAACTGATGATACATGGTGTAGTTACAGAAAACATTTGTATTAAATCACTGCAGGAAACTGTTTCCCTGAACAGAATACTCTTTCATGACATTTGTGCAGGATAGACGATTGTCTTGGTTAGTCAAACGATAACTTTATAGTTCACCTTTGCACCATTTTTTTGTTATCCAGTCACTAGCAGATCATTTTTAAATAGCAGTGCATTACTGGGAACTTGGAAATATAAAATTTCAGTTAAAAACTATAGATTATAATAATTTTTATACATTTTACACATTAATAGATTTGGTTTTGCAAAAGCTCCTAAAGGACGAGTAAACTGCAATAAAACCAGTGTTTGCTTTTCAATGCTTCACAATCCATATCATGTTGGTACTAACCTGATGCAGCGAGAGGCCCTGGACAACCACTCCTTTAGAGCTGTCCTCTCTGACTGCGAGAGGGCCCACGTTAGCCAACAAGTCCCTGATCTGCTCATTGTAAACCTGTGAACACGCAACAAATACCAATATAAACAGCAGCAAAGACATCAAAACAATCCCAAGACAAAAAAAATATATATACATTTTTTTTAAGGTTAGAGAAAATCATGAATGTGTAAATGAAATGCTGCAATGCCTTTAGACACAAGCAGTGGGGGGCTATACATAAATATTACCAATGAAACGCTTTGGGGAATGTATGAGTGGTTTTTCCCAAAAAAAAAAAGAGCCCATATAGATTCAGATAGTCACCTCGAGATATGAGAATGCAACAGCAAACTCTTTCTCCTCCTTGGCGTCCTCCATGCGTTGGAACAGCTCTTTCATGGTGCGGTACATGACTCCTGGGTCGTTTGAGGAGCCTAGCATGGTGTGAGTCTTGCCTGCTCCAGTGGCGCCATAAGCAAACACTTGAATAAAAAACAAAATGCTATGAAGGGGCAATAATAACGCTCAGCGTAGAACACACTACAGAGAGATCATAACCAAAATGTTATGGGGAAAAACTGGAAGCAGCGAAGAGTTAAATATATTTTTATTTTTTTAAAATGGGGCCCAGAAACTTAAAAGTCTTAGACTGTTTTAAGAGAATCCAGCTGTGGATTATAAAAAGGGACTGATGTGTTCAGCATCTACATGATATTTTGATAATCATGTCCTGACTAGGAATGTCACGATCGGTACCGGGCTTCAGTCATGCCAGATCTTTGGTATTTATTTATTTATTTAAGCTCTACCATAAACCATAACCACATCCCTATAGCGTCAAAATGTCTTCTTCTATTATAAAGTTAGACCAACCCATTTCTGTAGAGCGTAAGTTTTCTGGAGGCAAAGTACGAGCTTTGACAGACCTTTTGATTGGACTTAATCCAGCAGCGTGATGCACACGTGATACAGGAGAATAAAAATGATAAGAAAAGCCTTTATAGACGTCCAAGAACTTTTTTTTATTTGAGATTGGATCGGCCAATAAAGGCTATTAAAATCTCGGCATTGGAGGAGTAAACTGAATCGAGACATCCTTCCCACTGACCCTCAATTTCCTTTCTATCAATGAGAGTGGACTAGATGTGTTGGCACACAACCAGCAGTGGCACAGAGTGAAAGGCTCAGAGCTTTATTACCTCAATGGAGAGTTATTTTGCTCTTATAACCTATTCAAAATAAGCCTGAGAATTTAAATGCTCTTCCGTTGATATGGTGAGCATGTCAACAAACAGCTGTTGTCAAACAATTGTCAGAGACGCATGGTAACATATTTGTGTATTCATTAATTCGTTACCTGTGCAGTTGAATCCATTCATGACACCGTCCAACACTGCTTTCGTGGTGCTCTCAAAAATGTCAACTTGGGTGGAGTTCTCGTCGAAGACATGGTCAAAAACAAACTTCAGGTCTTTGTTAGGTCTCTTGTTGATGTTTCTGTTTCGCACTCGTTGCGATCCAAAACACGACGTATCCTCTTCTTTGGGGTCGAATATGAGCATGTGGTTATCGACGACCTGGACCACATTTCGACAGTTTTCACGCTTCTCGTTGTCATTGACCGGCCTCACCCGGACGACCACCTTTACATGGCTGCACACGTCGCTTGCCATTGTGCTCCCACGGAAATGACTCAAGTATTACTGGAGAAAGAAAGAAAAAGCAAACACAGAGTTAACCACGTTTTCCTGATTCCTGAAGACAACTGTCATTTTAATAACATGCAGATTATATCAGGGTTGTGCCAGCAATCTCTAGTAACTGTTTGAGGGGAGGTGTTAATAAAAGTAATAAATATGTTACACACAATAGATAATAAAATCTCTATGTCATCTACAATATAAACATACCAAATATTTCAGATGGCATTTGAAACACGATGAACAAAAGACAGCAGGTGATTTACTTTTTGCTTTGCATCAAATTGGTTGTTAATACACCTGATTGTAAGTGCAGATTTGTTCAGCCTGTGTTAACGTTACTTTACCCTGATAATAATTATATATGCATGCATGGATAGATAGATAGCACATGCAGTTTTACTTTCCACACGTTCCACAACGAAGCTAGCTTTCGATTTAAAAATCTACCAACGCGGTCACATTTGAGTGTAATATACCGTTATTAAAAGGCATATTACGCTCAAATGTGACTCAACATTTAAAGACAAATAACGTCGGAAGTCACAAAAAAAAGCATGTTGTTAAAATACTATTCAAAATGCTAGGATAAGCAGCCCTGATATTCAAACTGACACACGGTGCATTGTGATGATAAACCTACCAACGTCAACATGACACGGTTGGCTAACGCCTGCTAGGCTAAGCTCTATCACAAATACCAACGGTAAATTCGTTTTTGTTTTTGGCCTCTTCATCGCGAATGCTGTAGCGTATGACTTTGTCTTACCGTATGTCAGTAAAGGTTGTTTTTCATTTCATTACCACGACGTACTTTCCTCGAGGGACTCAAGTATCTCCTACATTAACAAAGTAAAAACTCGCTAGTTGGTCGCAGCTAACACGGCGAGCGCCAATATTTTCAAAAACAAGCTCACTTCCGCTCTCGCAGCTGATTGGACGAGAGCCGCCGGTCACTGGGCGGGGCGGGATGACGCACGGCATGACGCACGCTGGAGGCGGAGCAACCCTGTGGCGTACTACGGTAAGCGACACACACATAACCTTGTGAGGTGTTGTTGGCACGATTCTCGGGCACAGTCCAACATTTTAAACATTTTTCAAACTGTTTTTTTTTTTTTTTTATATATTTCAATTCATTTTAATGTGTTTGTTGACAGCGCGTGTAGCTAACTGCAGGCGGTGATCCAACATGGTGTCATAGCAACAGTATCCAGAGTCTGTGTATCCCAGGTGTAAACTGCATCATTTCAGCTGAAATATTATAAGATCTCCTCCTTCGATGATGTACTTCTCCGTGGTATATCCACGTCTGTGTGTTTAACACGTGTTGGCCCGCGTGTACCTCCACGCACATTTGCTCCACGCCCTGGTGTTTTTAGCATTGCAGTTAGCTAGTTACATGTTTCACATCTTGTCTCTGATTCTCTGCCTGAAGAGGAACAGTCAGTGACACGCAATTGCAAACCACCGTCTTCACAACTAAGTGATTACAACATATTATTGTACAGATATGTTAATGTGGCCTGTTTGCATACACCTAGCTGGAAAGGTAGCAGCTAGCATTGGAATAGCTAAATCATGGGGCTCCTTAAATCAACTCCCCATTCATTCATTCACTATATCATTTTCCTATTATGATATCTCTTGGATAAATGAATGTTTTCATTTTGGATGCTGTAGCTTGTGGTACCATTGAGTTCTTTTGTGTTGCACAGACACATGTCTATTATTCTGACAATCCCTGAACAAGTCTAAATAATTTACCCTTGTTTAACTGCATCCTCCAGAAAACTCCTACTATTCAACCGCTGCCTTTCTTATGCTGTTTGAACATAAAGTGAACATGATAACTAGAGATGTTTCTGGACCCTGATCCGATATCAATATTTTAATGGAGAGAATCGGCTGATCCGAATCCAGATTCGATGTTAAAAATAAGGCTAAACGTTTTTATTCTCTTCCTTGTATTTTCCTGTGACTAATTGTATTAAGTCTAATAAATATTTCCTTCAAAATAGTGTGGAGAGCTCGTACCTTGGTTCCAGAAAACCTGTGTTCTCCATAATAACTCCATAATGTTCTAGTCGCTCAATACCATAAACTTCCTACTTCTCTGGAATATTTTTCTCCTGGAAGCCGTCTCTTCTCTTCTTTTAAACGCAGCCTTTGCCTGAGTGGATGGGCGTATTCTGTTTTTAATTTCATTCTTTGTGGGAAATTGAGTTTGTAGTATTAAATGATGATCACCTACTGCCACCTCACTAATTTACAAATTACCGCCTGAGTGGCTTCATTTTCCAGAGTGAAATTCTTCCACACGGCACACGTCGTTTGACGCTAGCTAATAGCCATTAAAACAGAAGAGTTTTGGTTTATGGCGACCCTTAAATCAATAACTAACAAAACAAAAGTCATTCTGTTGTGTTATGATGCATTTGTTTTAAGGAATGTACCCAGTGAATGAGTTTTATTTATTCCTGGTTCACGTTGACACCTCGGTGGGGGAAGCAGTGTGAAATGTTGAACTAATTTTCTGAAGGTGTTGCTGTGGTGGCGCCTCGTACATGAACCTCAGGTGTGTGTTGTTGGGAGTTTAAAGATGGCGTCTAATGTCAACACAATGAAGAATATCTCAGATTTGAAATTAGCTGTTTGTGCCAGCTGAATATTCACATTGCCTCTAGCTAATGTACAAGGCAAAACTAACACTTCTTTCTTAATTTGTGATGTGTTCTTGTTCCCAGTTATTTATTTGTAAAGTGTCTTATGTTGATGGAGTTTAACTTTCAACATCTTCACCCATTTTAAACAGCCTTTAACGCTTCGTCTTTCCACTTATTATCGCGTAACCTTGCGCTAACTTTTTCTCCATAGATCATTGTAAAGATGATGATTTTCCCCGTGTCGTCGTGCTCCAACTCACTGTTGCGGAAAACAAATCTGGCTGCGTGGAGAGCGTGGAGGAGACTGAAGTTGAGCGTGCACTCCCCCGTAGCCTGTGCATCTTCTGGTCCCGGTCCCCTGGAGGGGTCTGAAGATGTGCCTTCTGGTTCAGCCGCGAAGCCTCCTCACACGCCTGTCATGCTCAAAGAGGTGCTTCATTACTTAGACGTCCAACCAGCGCAGGTACGTCTGCACCTTAGCTATTTGCTCAAGTTTTTTAATATCCTTAAGAAAGTTAACCTCCGTTTGTTTAAACGTTCCACGTCAAATATTAATTCAGACCAAAATGAGTGCTGCGGGGACGTATTCAAACAACAGCACTTTGTGTGTAGTTTTACTCCTTTTTTTTTCGAGTTCCCAGCAGAGAATTTGTGCTGCTGATTTATTTCCGCTTTAAAAAAAAAGCCCCCAGTATGTGTTCAGACTGTGGGCAAATCTGATGCGAGACCGAACTGAGTCTCTAGACTTACAGTCCACGCTGGTATTTGCAAGTGATTAGGTCATATTTGTGTTTTCAGGGATTGCTTATCCAGTCAGCCTTTGTTGCTGTGGTAATGGCACAGGCATGCCAACCCATACTGAGAGGTGTTTCGAATGTCCCTAAATCCTTCGCCTCTGATGTGTGTCAGATCATCTGAAAGTTATTTCCAGGCTCTTGTGTCGACCGGTTGTTTCCTTCACGGGAAATGGAAAATATAGTTTTTGTTTAAATATAAGAAAATGACCTTTTTTTTCCCTCATATTCATTCCCTTCACCGAGATGTTTGTTGCTAAGGTAAAATCCTGTTCACGCGCCACATAACGACTTGTTGTTATAAAGGCACGCACGAACAGGACAGGGTGCCAGCGTCTTGGCTTTCGCTTAATGTATGTACTACAAGGACAGATGGGCATGAGTCAAAAGCCTTCTGGTGTGGCAAGGCAGCATAGGAGGGGAAGTGATGGGCCCCCCCCACTATATAATGCATGGTCAAGGCAGGTGGGGGCCACGGGTCAACAACTTAGTCAGGAATTGCGCCACTGTAAGGCTGTTGGCAGGACACCGGGTGCTGCGTCGCTCCTGCCTGAACTTTAGCACCTCTAAACTCCTCCGCTGCCCGCCCATTTGCCAACTGTCCCAAGACAGCTTGCCAATCAGATGCTATTAAAAAACAGTTTGATAGATTTCTCTTTTTCTCTTTTTCTTTTTTCTTTTTTTTCCTCCCTGCGTGCAGTACATGCTGTAGACCTCGGCGACTGTGACGCTCTGCGGAAGTGCGCCTTTGCCTGGTCACATTCAGAAATCGTGCCTGAGTGTTTGGCTTTCGCTGCAGATGTTTTTTCTTCTCCGTTTTATTCACTTACGTGAAAACGCACGCGAAACGATGCCGCGTCACTTGATCTATAAGCGACGCCGCGATCTTATTACGGCGATGACACATCGTCTAAATATAGCCGCGAATGTATAAATGCGGCTCGAAACTCCATGGAGACGTCCGCGGGGCTCTGTCACAGCCGTGAAAACAGAAATCTGAATCCTGACGTGGCTTTGACGGAGCTGCCATTTAAGCACTTAGATTCGCGGTGGCTGATTGACGGTGTCCCTAACAGATCGTTTTCTTTGAGGAGGAAAAGCCTGCCCTTAGCGGGCACACACCTGTGATTAAAGATTTGAATGGGCATTGTATAAATAAGAAAATCTCCAGCATGTAATTGCTCGTGGCAGCTGAAGCAGAGCATGTATGAATGGAGTACTTAAGCAATGATGGGTGTCAGAGCAAATACTGCAGTTAAGCTAAAGTGTGTAAATGGAGCTCTTCAGTGCCCCGCTGCCTCCCACACAGGACGTCTGGCTGCAAATTTGTATCCAGGTAGCTAATTTGCGCTGGAAAGCCCACACGATACTTTCCCCTTGTTTTTACAAACGGCCGTCACGCTCGTTGGGGTTCGGATCCACATACACAAGCGGTGATGTTTGTGGTTCTGGATCAGCAGTAGCTAGAGATGTAATGTTTTCACACAGAGACTGTTTGCACAATGTTGCGCTGCACCCCCCCCCCCCCCCCCCCCCAAGGACGACTGTGTTTCTTCACAAAAACACACAACACGCAACTGACGTAGGAATTCAAGGGGTGGCTCAGTTGATGCTAGGTGTGAACGCGTCTGCCTCAAACCCTCCAGATGTGATCTTATCGTTCAGGACACATGTTAATATCCAAATGGAGAAAGGGTTTGACTCACTGGTAAATAATAAACACACAAAGTTAGATTATAAAATGCACATGGGCTGCGTGTGAAAACACAGCAAAACCATCATGAATGGTCTGTAAAGGCGTTGATAGTTTTTTTTTTTTTTTTTTTTTGTAGCTCCTTATTAACTAAACGCTTCTGCAATTTATTCAGCGATTCACATAGTAATAAAACTGCAGTTCTGTTTCATTATCAAATGAGAACGCCTAAATTAAATAGTCATTTAACTGTAGGGAAACTCTGATCCGAGCCATTTCTTTTTCCCCATGTGTGAAAGGGAGTGTTTGCATTTTTATATTTAAACTAACGCCTGAAGTAGGTTCATATTGAATATGGGTGTTTTTAATGCGCCATGAGACGCCGTTTCAGACCGGACTGTTTTCAATGTAGCGCTTCTAAACACACATGGTGCGGTGTGGTGAAGATGTGTCGGTTGTTTGGGTTTCTTTTAGGGTGACCATACGTCTCCGATTTCTGGGGACTGTCCCTATTTTGAATGACCTGTCCCCCGCCTAAAGCTGTCCCCGAAAATCTCCCCAATTTTAGCTTTTTATGAATGAGGAACAAAAGTGTTGCCCGCAGACTACAGTTATTACGGTAGCTGGTCGCTCTGTTATTGACATCACAGACGTAGCAGTTTAAATATGAAGAAATGTGTCGCAATAAATGAAATTATCCTTGTTTCTTTGTTTCATCTTGATAACATTTAATTATTTTTTTTATCTCCGAGCTGTAAATGTGCCCGGATTTTCACATCAGCAGGCAGTACTAACCAGTTTTACTGCTAGTGTGGGATTATTCTAACAATATTTACTCATCATCACAGTAAAATAGTCCATCCTTAGTCAATCTGCTGCATTAATTCCTCTCTCAAACAGTAGAAAATGTTGTGAACACGTGATTATGCATTTGGAAAATACCATAATATACATTTTTGTTCGTACCGCCCATGCAATTTGGGTGTTGGGACTAAATCCCCCCCCCCCACCCAGGGGATTTATTTATATATACCACAGATCAATTATATATAGAACAAGGGTGTTTCTTCTGCTGTGCTTCTTTTGTGGTGTCCTGTTGGGCCTATTATTAGCAGTGTCGTCACATGCAGAGATCTAAACAGTTACCTTGGTGAGCAGCGGAGCAGTGTTAGAATTTATATATAAAAACAAAAACAAATATAGTTTATAATAGTTTTATTATCCCAATTGATTTATTAACTGAATTTTCAACCAGATCCTGCAGTTGGGGTTTTTTTTTTTTTTTTTTTTTGCTTGGATTTATTAGGGCTGAGGCCAGTGAGAGCTGGAGGGACTCAGATTGACAGCGTGGAGTCGATAAGCTGAAAGTTGACGGAGCTGACAGAACCTGCAGCTCCTGTATATTACAGAAAGCCACCGCCTCCCATTTAAATGTGGAACAAACTTAAAGGAAACTGCTCCAGAATTCTTTAGGTTTTCTTTTTCTTTTTTTTAAGTTTCACAAGACTTACCCTTCAACTTGGCTAAGTAAAAAAAAAAATGCAATTAAAAAAGGACGAAGCACGAGGAGTCCTTCACTGGCGCAGGCTTGCTTGCGTAGGGGACCTCCTCTAGAACAGATTAATGAGCCATCAACCGAGAGTCCGGGGGAAAAACCCTGTGCTGCCGGAGAAGGAGAAACAAGCTGCCTACTCTTACATTTCAGCCTCAACACGCTCCCCCTTGTGGAATTAATGAGGCCATAAGTGTTAATCTTACCTTTTTCGATCGATATCGGAGTCTTTCAACAGTCAACTCGTTCCTGAGCAAGGCAAATTCTGAACTTCGGTTTTGTGGTTTATGCGAGGGATTGGAGATGAAATTATTTTTTGGGCGTGCACGCACGTTGGTGGGATGTGAAAATGGGTTCACGGGTACTGTCATTGGGCCGGAGGTGGGGTTCTCCAACTATTCACACCTTACGGCCAACGAGCAAGTGTTTAGATGATGGGAGGAAACCGGAGAGAACCCAGAACCTTCTGGCTGTGAGGCATCATTGCCAGAAATCCAGATATATCCACACATGCTTTTCATCTCGCAAATCTCAATCCAAAGCAACATCAGTAAGCATAAAAGAAAAAGCTCGTAAAAGTGTAAAAAAAAAGCTGCACCAAAGCAGTTGAAAGGAATTTCTCCAGTCTGAGGTCACTGTAAAAGTAATAGCGGGATAAAGGCTAAACTAATGGAGAGAGCAGGTGGTCACTGATGTGGAGCTCGCGCCGCCACAAATAGCACAAACCAGGCTAGACTCCTGATGACAATGGAAATCTAGCACAGAAATAAAGCAAAAAAAAAAAACACAAATCACAGGTGCTCGTGGCTTGTTACGTCCCTGAACCTCAGCAGACTTTGTTGAGTGCTGCATTTTTCACTCCCCCCTGTTATTTGGGTTATTTGGCCGGCTGCAGTTCGGACACATGAAGAGGCACTCTGTCTGTCCTGCGGATAGATGGCCACGAAAAACACTCGGCCAGCTGCTGCTTGCTCCACGTTTTAGCACTCGGGAGATGCAAGAACAGAGCGCGGGGCTCGAGGAAAGTGAAGTAGCTGCCATACGTTTTGAGTGATGTTCTCACATCAAACATAGCTTTGCAGAGTGTGTAGCTTCATGGATGTTGTCGGGGAGGAAAATGCAACTTGATCCAGCATATTTTTTTTAAAAAAGCGTGTCTCTTATCAGAAGGATAATGTCTGCATGGAATTTTTTTTTTTTTTGAAACCAGGTACTGAGTGTACCAGCCTGCAAAGAGGGGCACAGATTGGATCCGATCTTGTCCCTTTAAATAAATTTAAAGGCTTACAGCTGAATCTGAGACCACCTGGGGTAAGAACTCTACAGCACAGAGAGTACCGTGACCTTCTGCGAAAGAACTTTAACTAATAAACCAAATCCATTAAACTTCTATGATGTAGCAGCCAGACAGCAGCTGAGTCAAATTTAAATGTTTGTGATATGCAAATATTTTCAATATCAGGTGTTTAAAATGAACCCTTTCAAAATAAAAAAAAGAAGTCCTCTCTTTTTTTGTCTGTGTGTGACTTTATCCGTCTTTCCTGACACACATTCTCCAGCGTCAGAAAGGTGAGGTGCTGTTGTGAGTACGAGCAAAGAGGTAACGTGATCCCGTCTCTTCAAATTAGTTAAAAGCCTGGAAGTGGCAGGCTCGGCCCTGCAGCCGAAGACGAGAAACGGCTTTAAAGAGTAAATATGAAGTAGATGAAGTGAAGGTAGTTAAATCCTAAAGATGCTGTTTTGCATCTTTTCTAATTTTTAACTTGTGATTGAAGTTTTTCTTTATATATATATGAAGGAATTTTCCTACTTCTCAGTCCTTTTATAAGGTTAATTAAATGCCTGGTTTTAGTTTCATTAAAAGTGAATATGACGAATATCCATAGAATTTACTTCAAACTTTTATGTATTATGCATATTTTAAAATGTGTTGGCTGTTAGTTAGTGCCGAAGTGTGACGTTTTAAGTTTCATGTCATTTTGCGTCTATTATGCACAAGTTGCGGTGTCATCATTCTCTGAAAAGCTCGGCCGAAGTCACCTGTTGTGCGCAGTGTTTGTGTTATCTGGAACAAACCCTTCGCTGTTTTCTTTGTACTAAATTCACCAGAAGAACTTCTTCTGGGTCTCGCCAATGTTTTTCTTTTCTTTCTTTCTTTTTTTTTTTACTTTACACTCCTTTTTTGGGAGTACCGAGTAGTGAAAGAGGAGGCTGGTAAATAATTGATCCTTGTAATTAAACACTCCAGCCAGGGATGCTGGGGCTGATTGACGGCCAGATATTAGGCCCTTGTCTCGTAAGGTTGCAAGTTTAGTCTGAGGTTATCAGTGGCCAGAAGAGTCTTTCTCCCTCCCTGCCTCATTACTTTCATGAGTAGAACATTTCATAGTGGAGCGGTGGGTGGGGGTGTGGTGTGAAGACAGTCAGGGACTTCATTAGCCAAATGGGGTGCCTCAGTCTACGGAGCGCCAAATCGTTCAGCCTTGCTGAGCAGACAACCCCTTTGTGGGTTCTTCGCCGCGCTGTCCTGTAGAGTTGTTTTAGCCCTTTTATCTTACACATTCTTCAGGTTCACTCAGAACAACAACCTGAGCAAATAAAGCGAGTCGTCCTGCTCCTGCCTGAGCAGATGTTGTCTATCATAGCTGAACTCAAGTAAACCGCCCTCCCACGCTACAAAAATAATATTTGCTCGTGTTTCCAGCTTTGCTACATGGCTTACATCTTTCTTTTTTCTTTCTTTTTTTTTTTTTATTTTATCAGCGTGGACTAATTGCGCTGCAAATTTTAAACAATTCCCATATGTTTGCAGTTTATTTCATTGCAGTGGCCACAAGAACGTCCAATGCGTTTTTGTGTGCACACGAGAGAGAATTAAATAAAAGCTGCGTAGCGCGGGGTTGAACAGGAGAAGCAGCGCGCTGCGACGGCATCCATTCCTGAGGCTCGTATTTGCATATAGCTTTAATAACAATTATTGAAATTGTATAACGCTGCACTCACATGCATCCAATATTGTTAAACTTGGCAAAAAACAAAATAGATAAAAAATAATAAACCGGAAGCCATCCTTGATGCCGAATTGATACTATTACAGCAGGTTTTTATTGCAATATTTACATTTGTTCGTGGCGTCTGAGTGTGGGTATGCTAATCAGATACATGCCCTGTGGACAGCTGGATTGAGATGACTCATTCCTGCAACACATCTTCATTTGGTGTTTGTGTGAGGTCCAACCACATTATCTCACTGATCTTTCTTTTAAATATGTTCAGAATAATTACATAACAAAGCATGTATTATTCAGCCTTGTAATTATTACTTACTGTTTTATCACCGTTTTTGATTTATTGGCTATTTGTTTATTTATTTATTTTTTTTCTGGTTCATTTTTTGCTCTTGATAAAGTAGTTTCCGCTTTTTGTTACTATGACAATTTGCACAAACATGAATGTATATAAAAAAAAAGAAAACAACAACAAACCAATAGATTTATTGACGGTGTAAACCCGCTAGACGGCTTTGTGGCATAAATGGAGTAATTCGACTCTTTACCCGACACCTGATAGTTGAAATGGAGCAGAAAATGATTGGCGTCGACTGTCCCGTCGTAAAATCCCGTCTAATAGTATTATTAACCTGCTGCAGGTCACGTGGCCGCTTTAAACTCAAGTTCATTTGAGACGGGGTGCGACGTATGCGCTTCCTAGTGATCTTCCTCTGCACGTGTCCCCGCATCTAAATGAGCTTTATTAAACTGCTGTTGCACCTTTTTCTGATAAAAGTCAGTGGCAGTGACCTTATCTGTGTAACCAACATTATCTATATTCCCCCGGCATCCAGATGAAGTGCTGTTGTTCTCAGCTGGAGTGCTCCCACTCCTTGCCTATTCCGTTTCCCCGACTAATTTGGAAGGGAAGATCATGTCTGCTCGACACTACATGACACCACTGACCCGAACCGGTAACAGAAACTTCCTCACTTATTTCTCACTGTTCCTACTCCGTGTCTACCTCCACAGTTTGGTGTCCTTGCTTAAAATTAATCTCTCCGATAACTGCCGGGTACTTCTTGAACAATGGGGGGGAAAAAAGAATGTCTCCCGTGTCAAGCATCTGACGAAAAGTGTTTCCGCCAACGGCCGCGTCAGTTCTCACATTTTTTTACTCGTCCCGTCGTCAGCGCACGACTTTTAATGCTTCAGGGGCCGGTTGTGATTTGGCTCACGGCACCTTCACCTTCTGCTGATGAGGACCTGAAGGGAATATATGCACGCTGGCAGCGGGGCCGGTTGTAGTAAATATTGACCTCACTAAATCAGCGGCGTCGTGCTGAGAGGTAGCCCCTCGCACCACCAACTCGCGCACCCTCCTGGCAGCATGACGGGCTTCCTAAGAATTACCGCCGCTATCCCCGAAGGGGCTAAAAACGGATTGACGTCAGACAGTGCGTTTACATGCGCAGCTTAATGGAGCTATGCTCGAAATTCGACTTTCTGAATGTGGTCCTTGTCCCAGTTTACATGCAACGGAGAAAATCGAATAACTAACACTAACATGTCCTCCTCCTCCTCCACACTAGGTGGCGATATGTGTCTTTTCATCAGGTTAATACGCCCCCCTTTCGTCGTATAATAAACAAGAGTCATTCATTTGGCAGACCAGCATTTCAAAACAAGAATAAGATGGGTAATAGTGCACTTTTTTAATCTCGTACGTAATTTGTGCGCTACTAGTGGTGCAAATAAGATGCCGCTATCCCTCAGGTGGTTCTTCTACTTTCTATTTACCTCTTTTACCTCTGAGACAGACTTTCTTGGATGTTTTTGTTCGGAGCGTTTAGTCGAACTTGCGCACACGTGTTGTCCAGTTAAAGTCCAATTAAGGCTGGAGAAAAACTATTTCCAATTGTACTATCTGGGTAACGTGTTTACGTGCACCTAAGTTGTCCAGTTAAAGTCGGATTAAGGCAATAATTCGCTTGTTCAAGTGGCAGTTCAAAGTATGGCCTTTGGACATTTCTACCCATAATCATATAGATTGCAAGAGGTTGCGAGAAATTTGTCAATCATTGGAACGCTAATTCCAGGATAGACCGGTTTCAGGTCTGGGAATCGCTGCCCACACCTCTGATTTGTAGATGTGAATGGAAATGTCATCTTCCTAGTATTTCCAGTAAGACTGGCTGAGCTACTTAGTTTCTTAATCAAGTGACTTAATCAACAAATTTGCATTTAAGATGGACACATTTCACCAAAAAAGAGGAATGCGGACATTAAAGTGATGCCAGAACTGATGCCAAAGAGATCCCTGAAGACTTCTGTCTGATTAATGGGTTAATTTTATCTGCATGGCTCCTATCGACACTGAGACAATCATTAAAGAAAATGAAAACAACATAGAAGGTATTGATTTCTATTGTGTTTTACAGTCACTATTTTTGAGCATTTAAAAGTGAGGCACCCGTCGGCCTTTTTACCAGATTATATCTGTATCTGCACCGTCCCAGGACAACTTTATCTGTACACGGTGCTGCGCGACGAGGTTTCCCTTCCAAAGCTTCCCTTCGAGTCCACCCCCTCCCCCGAGCCACCTCCGCCGCCCCCCACCCCGTTGCCTAGTTCCTTTCATATCACACATTGTCAAGCCGGTCTTCAAACTACCAGCAGCATCTTCTTAAATGCCTCTAGATGTCTTTTCCCTATTTCCGAGGCTTCCGCCGTGCAGCCCTCATTTAGCTTGACTCTACTTTGCACTCCCTAATGGACTTGGCCCTGTTCTTCCTTTGTCTTCCTTTAGTGCCATGAAATTCACCTTCAGGAGAGAAAGCCATCTTTCCGGATGCTTCTTTACATTTCGTGAATATAGTTAGACGATTTCCACCCCCTCTTTTCAGTTTCAGCCTGCGTTTTCTCTTGGGCTTTATATAGTTTGCATTGTTTCCTCGGCGCAATCGACGGTAGTGTCACACTTAAGAGAAATCTTTCAGAGCAGGCACCAATGAAGCACGTAATCCAATACATCCAGTGCATCATATCTGACCTTGTTTCTGGGTTTCCCGTAAAAACAAACGCGTAGCCTTTTGGCATTTCTGCCACAGTTTGTGGCATTTAATATCCGGCGAAAAGTTGGCCGTCTGTATTTTGTGTTTTAACATTTATTGGGCATGACACAACGGCAGCATATGAGGTCAGAAAACCAGGCCACGAACAAGAAGTTTCCATTACCAGTTGGGACTCCTGAGGAAAAAATCATGCGTTGGCATTTCAATCTGCCAATGTTTACACCCCATGCCACAGCTATAGATAGTGAGATGCACCGGACGGTGAATTGTCGCGGCGATGTCCAACATTTCCTTTGGATCGCTGAGAACAGGGTTTCCATCTTCTTCTTTCCATCTACCCACGTTCAACAATGATTTATTTTCATTGTGTATTTCCACTTTCCCAGTTGCCATCACAAAAATCTTAATCTGATTAAAACTGTCATTTTTTTTGTTGCCTAAACATCATCAGCATTAATAATACTGTGGTAGATAGGACAGTTTTTAAAGAACCATATTAACATAAAGGTGTATATATTGAATTGTTTTGGTGATACTCTGAAGTGAATATTTGAGGAACTGCAGTTTCTGGCACTTTGCCCTTTTGTTTTCCCCTGAAGAGCCGTCCTAATAATTTAGTAATTTGTAATTTATTTATTTGCGTCATGATGCAGAGACAATACAGAAAGAGCCAGAGAGATTAAAAAAAAAAACCTAACTGGACTTATTCAAGGTACTTCTCCCACCGAAATAACGTAATAGTACAAAATAGTATGAAAATGTTTATATTCAGTGAACTTGTAAAAATACCTGCAATTTCTTAGGAAAAATAAGTGCGACTTAGGCAGCACTATATATGCAACTCTTACTAAAACGGTGCGACCCCTAGTGGACAAATTGGTATTACCTGTTGATGTCACTTTTCGCACTTCTGCGGCTCAGACTGGATCCTCCTCCGGGGGCATCAAACCAAGTTTTTTTTTTTTTACAAGTCCTTGTGCAACTTCTGCCTGGTGGTAGAAAAAAATGTTGATATTTCATGTTCCAGCTGTATCGACTACAGGATTAGACTCAAAGGCAAAACTTAGATTTAACTTTCCCCGCTGCATGTGTCGTTCTGCACAGTGAACCCTTAAATATCCAAGTTAAAAGGAGACATCACCCCTACGAATCAGAATCACTAAAGACATGGTGTTGTTCAGTTTAGTGAAATTTAGCCACTCACCGTATTCCCCAGAGTTGGATAAGTGTTTTTAAATCGGCCCAGGCGTTGCCCTAATCCAGCAGCACAGCTGTTAGCTTTAGCCTAGCATAGGCACTGTAACGTTGACTGGTTTCCATTTGCTGCGTGGTGTCTTTGCCCTTGGCAATCCATTCATGTTAGCTGCATTGACATTTGTACTCGATCACAACAAGTGATTAGGAAAATTCTTGAGTTTATTGATCACTTTTGGGAACGACTGGCTAATTGGCAACACTACATTACAGCGCCTATGCTAAGCTAAAGCTAACAGCTTCACTGCTGGATTAGGACAATGACTGGGCCAATTTAAAACCACTTTTTCTCACTTATCCAACTCTTGGGAATACGGCGAGTAACTAAATTTCACGTAGGGGGGGCACATCCCTTTGAGTAACCATAAGGCTTTTGCTTGTATTGTGCATCGTTTAAGTTAAAGCTGCTCTTTTGGTTTAAAACTGATTGAATAAAACAAGAATATGCTAAACAAAACGTCAGACACCATGCAGGAATAAAAGTCCTCTTGGGTATTTCTATTCATGCTCAGTTGTGACAATTGTGAATTGACTAGAGGAATTGAAGTAATGAGGAGGATTTCACACGTCGCAAACCATCTTGCCCCGTTTATCAACCCCAAACCAACCTGCTAAACAGTGGGAAACATTAATTTGATTATCACAAACAACTGTCTCCCAGAGCAACCCCAGCGCAAAGAGGTATAGCCGTCGTCTGCGCGTAGTCTGCAGGGATGTATATCCTTGAGCCACGACGCTGAGAGGGTGAGAGTGTGTGTTTGTAAATATAAATCATTAGAATTTCAGCCAGACAGACGTGGATGCAGGAACACGCCGAGACTAGTAGAAAATAATTTGCTTGTTAAGGTCTGCATTCAATTTTATGCAAAAAAAAAAAAAAGAAAGAATGTTCCCAGCAGAGCTCAGTAAATCTCAAACCTGCAAGAAAAAAAAAAACACACAAAAAAAACAGACAGTTTGGCTGAGGGGGGGGGGGGGGGTGTAGAGTGATGACTCATGCACGCAGTAGAGGTCCCTCCCTTTCCATTTCTTTCCGTGTCCAATCAGTTCTATCACAGCTGTCACTCACTGCCTCCAAATCAGATCTGCACAACGCTTGACCGTCCCCTGCAAATCACTTTATTTGCAAAACCTTCAGAACATGTGAGGTTAATAAAAAAAAAAATAAAATAAATAAATAAAATAAATAAAGCCTTTCGCGTTATTTTGTCACACAGATTGGTGCTCGGTGACGTGATTACCTTCGATTGCAGATGATAATCCTCTGCCTCCAGGATGTTTGCGGCCGCACAATTTGACTGAACACACACACACAGGAAAAAATCTCTTCTTCTATGAAATATTACAAAGGTGCTTCTTTTTCCTCAGCTGAGCTTTAATTTCATAAAAAAAGGAAAAAAAAAATATTAAAATACATATGACAAGCCACATTTCTTTAACTTTAATTGCTTTCAGATTGCTTCCACAGCCGCGTGTGAAATGGCAGAAAGACTAATCGTTGCATCGGGTTGCCCACGTACAGTAAATATTGAGTTATTGGCTCATAGTTTCGGAGGAAGCTACAAGTGTCTGCTGTCCCCCGTTTCTCCAGGGATCTCCTCAGCACCACTGTGGCGTAAGAGTCAGCCTCAAGGCTCCTTGAAGTGGGCGGATGCTTGACATGGGCTTTATGAGCTTTATGTAGAGGAGGACAGGGACTGGGGGCCGGAGGGAGGGGGGGTTTCCCTCTTTGCAGTCAGGTCTTTTATTGAAAAATTTAACAAATATTTCCATCAAACAAGGGCAGAGCTAGTTTGGATTGTGTGAAAAGTGGCGGTGGTGGTGGAAAACATAAAAAAAAGGAGATTTTTATTTTTTTTTTTGAAAGAAAAAGGAAAATGTGTGAATTAAAATGAAACATTAAACATTTTTCATCATGCACGATGTTGGCTACCCTCTGATTGTTCCCACATCCTCATCTGTCCAGGATCAGCACCTTGGACAGCGATTATGAAATACTTACGTACAAAATGTTGAAAAAACAAACCATCTGAGCTGAGAGCAGGAGAATCTGAAGACGCTCTTTGAACCTTTATAATAACTGATCGTGATGCTATTTTAGTATTTAACGGAGTGTCACACGGAGCCGCTGCTCAGGCCCCAAGCAGAAAAAAAAACAAACAACATATCTTAACCCAAACTGCTTGACGTCAGTGCCTTTAGATGAAAACTAAGGGTTAAACTTAATGATGAATTGTGAGCGTGTTTAATAAAGTCTCACCTTGAAGGGATATTTTTCAACATGGGAGTGAACAAATATGCTTGCAACCGTCGAAAAAACACGTCATCAGTGCAGCCATCCATTCAGCTGTTCCTATTGAAAGTTTGTTTTCTTGTGGTGTTGTCTAGACGCCTCCATTCAGCCTGGTCTACCTTTGGAGGTGGGACCAGGGGGGACTTTTTGTACCGGCTTTGGTCTCGACCAGCAAACTCTAAAGCTGAACTCACCCTTCAAACTTTTCTGATCGTGTATTCCTGCCTGCTTTCTTTGTAAATGTATTTACTATGACCACACTTCAGATTCGCTTCCCCTTCCGCAGCGTTTTTTCTGCAGCTTTGATCACTCCCCGATTTCCCTGAGTTCTACAACTACGCACCAGAGTCAGCTGACGTTACGTGCATCTGGTGGCACTTGTCCGTGGGTGGGATGTATTAGGCAGCGAGCGTTTTGTCTTCAAAGTTGATGTTGGAAGCAGCAGAAATGGGATGATGGACGGACTTGAAATTTTGAGATGACGGGGTCATGGCGCGTCCAAAACTGTATATGTTGTGGGGTGTTCCTGGTCTGCAGGTGTAAAAAAAAACAGTAAGAACCATTGTTGAGAGCAATGAATGCAATGGACACCAGTACTGGACCATGGAGATATGAGAAGAAGGTGATGGTGTGATTAATAGTCTTTATATTAAGTGGCTGGCCGGGTTTACCTGCAGATTTATCTGTGGTACATATGGCACCAGGATGCAAGGAAGGAAGAGATATATTGGTAATTGTTGTTCACAATCATATAGATTACCTGTTGCAGTAATAATAAAGAGGAATGAATCTAAAGATGTCTAACTAGAAATGCCACATGTGGAGTTTTTTTTGTTTTTTAAGCCTCTATTTGTCCAAACAACTGCTGCTTAAGCTGATTTCCAAACTTTGGAATTAAAAGGTCTTGCTGGCCTAGAGGCTGCCACTGCCCTGCGCGACGGTGCTTCCTCTTCTAGATGTTGCAGTTTACTTTTATTCCCCTGATTGTCATTAGGGCCCCCAGCTTCTCTTTCGCCTCCGTCCTAACCCAACCTTTATCCGGTGGTAAGTAGCCGGGATAATAGCGTTACAGACAGAAAATAACAAACTCAGCCGAGGAGACGTCTCCATTCTTAAGCTCTGCCTCTTTTTTTTTTTTTTTTCTTCTCGTCTTAACGAATCTATCCTGAGCTTAAGAAGGAAATACAGACGTGCCTGTGAGTTTCACAGCAGCCCAGATTGTGCCTGACATTTGCTATATATGGCGTTGGGGGGGGAGACACCTATGACACGCTGGCCAGCTTCCTGAAATTGTTTAGATAGTTTTCCAGTACATCCTCCGCCACGTGGTGCGCTGAGAACTATACACATATCTCTTGATGGATAGCCTATGTCCTCATGCTCACCCAAACATCCCTCTGTCTGTATTTGTGACTCCCTTCAGCGGCTAAAGGTATTTTTTCCCTAAATTATATACATAAAACCTCGTAATATTGAGTATCACTCAGTTTTCTCTGTGCATTACACATCCTCGAGGGAAGAACTGAGTTGCGACCTGCTTTTGCTTCTGTATAAAATAATGTCCGCGGCATATTGTGATTGAATTTACCCAGATTGCTGCTGACAAATCAAAAATAAGTGGCGAAAGCTGCGACGATCGAATTATCGCGGCGGCAGTCGCGGCGTGGCTTTTAAACACCCTTTTACTACTCGGAAGAGCGAAGCTAAAGTAAAACCTTGTTACACTAGTTCACTCAGCGCTGATTAAGCCTATCAGAGTCAGGTAAACCTCTCCGCGTTCGGCAATAAATCCGTTATCCGTGATGACATTCCCACGCTGGATCACTGGTGGCGATGCGTTTGACAATAACCAGCAATGACTGGTGGAGCTGCAGAAGAAGAGCAGCAGCCACGACTACAAATAGGGCTCAGACTATGGTGGGAAATCCTAAGAAGCGTTTAAGATGTTTAGAGGAACAGAAAAATAAACAAAAGCCATCAACAGAACTCAACAGAGCTCTGGACAAGCTCAGACTTCAAGTTCCAAAACAATGATCCACTGTTTATGTCGAGTAAATATAGGACCAACCTGTCCGAGAGGACCAAGCCAAGATCCACGTGTCTCCTCGGCCACTTTCCTTTCAGTGCTTCCCAAAAGGGTTATTTGTGTGAGCTAGCTAGTGCTAGTTTTAAATTTAGAAAATGGGGAACTCTTATGCCTCCGAGATTAGTCACAACCCCAAAGGCAACCCTGGACGCTTGTTTAGGTTTCTCTTTTAGGTCCGACTGGAGTTAGCTTAGGAATTTTGTGTCTCATCGGAGATGGAAGTTTAAAGTATGAACTCACAAGACTGGATTTACCAGCTTCACTTTCTGACTAATATGTGGTTTAGACCGTAGACACGTAGCTGATGTGCACCTCCCCAGAAATGCTTCTCTAATGCTCTCTTCTAATCGATTGTTTTGTATCAATAAAGGTGGAACGCATCGAGCTAAAGGTTAACTGAGGAGGTTCGGAGATAAAAAACATTCGTACGACTCGTTTTTGGTGAAATTTCGGTGAAAGTTTCAGTCGTCTTTGCTGAAAGTAGCAGCGGTTCCATTACAGTTTTTCGCAAAATAACAGCAATAAAAAGTATAATAAAGTACAATAAAGAGTTTACATTGACGTCACTGCCACCCAGGGCCACACCCCCCTGAGTGGCAAAAACACAGAGATCTGAACTAGTATGGATTTAGAAAAGTGGCTTAGCCTCAGCTTCAGTTCATTTCTGTTCAGATAAATGTAGCTAAATAAAAGATGCTAACGCTAAGAGCTTTACTGAGAAGTAACGTTAGACATACAATACTGTAGCGTTAAAAGGATGATGAGGACTGATCACAGATATTCAGTTTATTGTTTTATTGTTATTTATTTTTGGAACTGAAATAGTTACTGTCGGTCGTAACTACAACAAAAAAACAACATCTACCAACTTACCTGACAGCCCTCCAGAACGTAACTTAAGAAGTAACTTAAGGTTTGACTTTATCAAAAAAATACAGCATAAATTAATATTAATACCTGACACTAAATGTGAACCACAACACCCGGTTTTTGTGTCTGGATTCCAGTTGTTTTCTCCCATTTTCTTTGGCCGATATCTGTATAAATATATCTCTGACTGCTTTTCAAATCTGTTCGTTCAGTCAATCACACAACAGCTCTTCACCTTGTTTTTTTTAATTAATTTTACAATCTAGTCGCTATTAAAGCCTATGATTCAAACTAATGCTGCTAATCTCCACGTTCAGCTGTCACTCAGTGGCCGTAACCATGGAGACTTCACTGGCTGTGACATCACGTGCATCACAGTCCCTCTAGTGCTCTTTGTACGTGTTTCGCAGGTGTTTTGTGAATGAGCTGTTACTCTTAAATTCTCGTCACGCGAGACTTCAGATGAACTGGTCACATGACCCCCTGCATCATCTCCAATGACGCCGGTGATGGGGAATTGCGGAAAAAGTTGCATCCCGTTGCACTTTTGCGATAAGCTGTTATATCGATATGTCTGAAAAACCACCACATGAGAGCGTAAAAGTGTCTTTGCTTTAGATATTTGAGAGGTTTTTTCAAAATGTAGGCGGAAACGCAGCAAATGAAGATTAGATTAGAGATTAGATTAGACACAGCGCCGACTAGTGGTTGGGAGGAGTTGTTACAGATCGATGCACAAGCATTAAAGACTCGCACAGGCTGGATGCGTAAGTTACAACATCTGTGTCCCAGACGTCGTAACTTAAATGAGCCTTTAGTAATTATACTGTTTGTCATATACAGTTAAATCTGATATCATTCATCAGATTAGGATTTATCCTTCGGGACACTGAATATCAGAACCAAGTCTCAAACTCTCAGGTGGACTGAGATGCGGGCCAGACTACATCAGACATTGCCATCTTTTGCAAAAGATATATAATTACCTTATAACAGCTGTGTTTGTCTCAAAGTTTCAGACACTAGACGTAAACAACACGTCGTCTGCCGTCTTTATTCTCTCCCATCGCTAAACAACCTCACTCCTTACAGATGGGAAATAATGGAGACAATAGAGAGTCTCCTGCTGTAGAGTTTCTGAAGCGTTATTGGGAAACTTTGAGCCCTTAATGAGCATTATTGAACTTTGAGGTCATGCCACCAGAATGAGAACATAAGCTTGTGTGAGCTCAAACACTTTCCCCTTCACCAAATTCCCATAATTAATTTCAGTTTCCGATCAAGTCTTCTAACATCGGGGGGAAAAAAAAAGCCGTACTAAAATATTTGCCTTTCTTCTATTTGTCCTGACAGGCTGATAAAGTCTGGTCCTCTTCCTCAGCTCTGTTTCTGTCTCTAACAGGATCTGTTCATCCTTTGACCTACAAACTTCAGACACTTGTTTTCGTAGGCAAATGAACTAACGTCTTGTCTTAACTAGCTCAAATACCTCCACGGGTTGCATTCATTCAAACCCCGTGCCGGAGGAGTGCACGTGGCTCTGGACGGACGAAGGAATGGAAGTATTCGTCGTTACTCTGCAGCATTCCTCCGACAAAAGGGGGGAAAATTAGCTCGACATCCAGGGAGGCATTTGGAAAGGAGCCCTCTGGGAAAGAGTTTTTGTCAACATTTTTTTGTGCTCCTGTATGACTCGCCCGCTCGCTCGCTCACGAGCTCCCGTGCAATGCTTTTTAGTACACTTTAAATTTGGGTGGATGAGGCAGAAGGCGGCGTGTGTCTCAGACATGACTGATCACCGTCAACATTGTCACTTGACAGAGTAATTGTGGGAAGCTTTCATGCCTTTTGAGTTTGTCTGCTCTCACTGGCCATCTGCTTCGCGCACGTCCGCCTCCTACCTGCTATACCTTCTACATTCATTTAAATAAAGTAGAGGGGTGGTGGTGGTGGTGGGGATTTCAATTCGAAATCAAAATGTTCCATTGTGGAGACACTTCACTCCTCTGCAGTCGGCAAAAGGCGAAGTCGTCGTCGTCGTCGTCGCCGTCATCACAACTTTCCCGTGCGTCTCCTTCGTGCCGCAGACCTGCCAAACTCGTGCACGCTCGTGTGTCGCCGTGAACTTTGTGTGACAGAGAAAGAAATGCAAACCGGTTACCTCCACTCTTGCCATGGCAACGGACGCGACAAGAAAAGCGATCCCGTACCTGTGTATCTGTCTCCCTAATGGTCTGTGTGTTAGTGTAACAAGATCTGTAAAAACTCCCCTCAATGACATTTTAGATCCCCCACTGTAACTGACCTGGGCTGGGGAGTCACAAGTAGGATTTAGGTGAGTACTCAGGCTTCTCTCAGGTTCCTGTCCCCCTTTTCCTAATGAATTCAACCATAAGAAAGCTCGACGATGAGGCCCGTTTTTCCACATGACCGGGATATTATATACCGCCCGCATGAGCTCAGCGCAAAATTTAGTCTTGCATCGTATTATTGTAAGTAAATGATGTTGCTTTATTTGTTTAACAAACTGAATTAGAGTCTACAGTGTTTTACTTTTTCTTTTTTCTTTTTTTTTTTTGTTTTTGGAAGAAGAGCCCTCATTAAGAATGCGGTGGGACGACTGCTGAGGTGTCCTGCATTATAGCATCTTGCAGCTCCACTGTTAGGACTCTGCACCACTCGGACCACTCCTAACTCTCCTGTTCCCTCTGCTGGGAAAGGCAGATATTGCACAGCACAAGACAGAGCACTAAAACCCTAGACTAATTACTTTTTTATTTAAAGTATCATCCCTGCATGTAAAGACTGGACGTTGAGGGGGGAGGTGGGAGGCAGGGGGGGCTGTACACGTCGCGCGCCGCTTAATTCCTTCCCCGCGAAGGCTCGGTCTAGGTGAGAGCCTGAGAGCCGACACCGCTCTGTATGAAATATCAATGTGAATGACTCATTCCCAAGTTTGGTGTCAGTCATCGTTGCAAATGCCAAACCCATTCTCACCAAAATCTTTTCAAGAAGTTGCTTTGTCCATCTGGTGGCAAAAGCTGCAGGGCTTTTGAAAAAGAGGGAGGATTTTCAGGTCCCCCCCCCACCTCCTCACCCCCAGACACACACACACACTCTCAGAGCGAATAGATTAGATTTTCAATTTACCTTATAAATGACCTTGTAAACATCACATTTTCAATTTCTTTTTGTGGCGCACACTTAGTTTATTCTGTGTGAAAGGCTTAAGTCTGACATGAATGTCGTCCGTGCGGCAGTGATATGAATGAAAATAAACGCTTCAGCTGCCTTTCAGTCGTCTGCACCACTGAAATAAATCAGCTTTACCTTTGTTCTTTCTGGACTCAGCTTCCCTTCGAGGTGTGACAAAAAAAAAAATTAAAAAAATAAATAAAAAGAAGGAGGAAAAAAGAGTGTTTTGACAAGTGGCGCACACTCCAGCAGAGGACCAGTTTGTCTCCTGGTTGCTTGTGTCGACCGTTTTTGATAAAAGCCAGCCTACTTTGCTGTTTGTGTTTCTGTTTTCGTTTTCCTTTTTTTGTATTGAATAGCACAACAGGCAAGTTCATTATGCGTGTGACTCATCCCACTAGCCCACACCCCCTCCCCATCTGCTGCTGTGCGCTGGAAAGGAGAGGGAACCGCCATTGATCACTTCTTCCCTCACACATGCACGCACACACCCCACCTTCAACGTCACTATCGATCGACATGTTTAATGTTTTTGTGGGGAATAGCTGGCATTTCCTTTTGTGTCATTTTACATCTGTTCCCCCACCATTTGCTGACATTATAATAAATCGCAGGGCAGAAATGTGAGGAGTGTAAAAAAAAATAAAAAATAAATAAAAAATAAAAAAGTGTGGCATAATCCAGCGAATTATTCAAACAATCTTAGGCTGCTCGGGCAGTGATTGAGAAAGGCTGTGATTCTCTTGCAGCAGTGGCAGTCAGGAAATATAAAAAGGCATATCGTCTGGACAGGTTTTTCTGCTTTGCGGGCGGATGCAGCTCGGTTAGAGCTATCGAACTCACGGCAGAATGGCTGGCAGCTCTTGCACCTCACCTTGGTGAAAAGATTTCCTTCACTCTTACGACTGGATTAATAAATAGTTTAATACTCCGATAAGCACGTGATGTTTTTCTTTTATTGTGTTCTCTGATGCCTCACAGTAAAAGAAGGTTCTGGGTTCTAATCCACTGGCCGACTGTGGCCTTTCTATGTGGGGGTTTGCATGTTCTCCCTGTTTTCCTCCCATCGTCCAAAGATGCTCGTTAGCTTCATTGCAGGTGTGAGTATGAATGGTTGTCTGTCTCTCTGTGTTAGCCCTGAGTTAGACTGGAGACCAGTGGCTGTTTATACTATGGACAAACCAATCGTGACATCACCCATTGGATTCTGAACCTCGAAAATGAAGCCCAAAGTGGGCGGAGCCCGTGGTCGCCATGTTGGATGAGCTTTACTCCGCCCACACTCCAAATATGGTCGTGTCGGATGTTGAGACCCGCCCACCCAGCTCTCTTCTACATGTTAGCTCAGGCTAACACCTGTCACTCAAAGCAGGATCGCCCTTAATTATGTAGAATTTTAAACCTTCATAAAAAAAAAAAATCAATAAAGTTGTCATGAATAGTGAAATAAAACATTAAGACCAAAATCGTTTTTTGAACCAGGCTGTAAACATGTGTAATAACGCTGTAAAGTTGTGCGTTTTAAGGTCTATGGGGGTTTTTGGAGCCTCAAGTGGCCACTTCATGAACTGCAGTTTTTTGAAGCATGGGCTTCATTGGTCAGACCTTTATTTTGATGGATGGTGTTCTGAATAAACAGGATGTAACAGGGTAAGAGAGACTCAGGCGACATGTGTTAAAGACTGTAGTGTTGTGCTACAGCCTCGGTTCATGGGGGGTGGGGGGGGGGGCTAAATCAACGGGGCTAAACTGAGCTGCAACTCAGCTCGCTAAGGGTTGAGAGATGTGACGAACCAGGTGTGAAACAGCTCAGTTGTTTGATTAACTGCTTCAAGTACGAAGACCACAGAACACATTAACAAGGGGGAACAGAAATGGGCAACGAGTCAAACACATTAAACCAAGAACAAAAGAAGAACTTCACACAAACCACAGTTACGTGTTTGTAGTATGAAATCAAAAACTCAAATCTAGACCCTGCTCCAAAACGACATAGTCCTCATTTTTTATGACAAAGTGGTTATCACCTTAAGTTGAAGGCACCTCTTTACTTTGCATCTCCATCTATTAGAGCTATAAGAGAGCACAGAGAGGAGTGTAAGCCAAGAAGTTGCTCTGCACTGTGCTGGATGACAGATTTCTAAATGAACATATTTTTCTCCTTTCTCTGTAAAAATAAATGAAAGAAAGAAAGTAAAAAAAGTTCTCATATGGACAAGCATCGGACAATATACATTTAAAAGCATTAAAGAGAGGTAACTGGACGTTTCATCCAAGTCTTCAGTTCTAAAGGACTAATGGTGGAGGTGGTTGGGTTTTAAATAGGAACATATGTGGGTGTTACCCACCAGAAACCACCATGACTAAATATTAACGCATCGTTCTCCATTGGACGTTGCTCTAAATGACCAGTTGTCAGTTACAGGCTCCAGTCTCAGGGTGTGGCCTCCATTATTCAAAGAACGACTTTCCTATTGGACAGAGATGTCTTCCTTAACTCCTGTCTTCTCTGGCTAAAACATAAGCTTGGGAAAAAATATCGATATGGTGATATATCGCGATACTTTTTCTTTTCCGATACAATATCGATTTTGAATGGGAAAAAATATCGATATGGCGATATATATTGCGATGCTTTTTCTTTTCCGATACAATATCGATTTTGAATGTCTGAATATCAATTTTAAAAGCTGCATTTAAAATTTCTGAGTTAACTATGTAAAATATTGCAATATATCACAATTATGTATCGTATCGTGACTCAAGTATCGTCATACGTATCGTGACGTCCTTGCCGATACCCCTTACTACACCAGTAAGTGCGCCAGTATCGTGGTTTGTGGTTGGTCAAAACCGGTCAAGCTTCCTGAAGCAATTATGAGACAAGAAGGAATCCATCTCAAAGCGATCTGGGTTTTTTTTTTAATTGCAGCATTAGCCGAGAGCTGATATCGTCCGGTTTCAGAATCAACTGCAACACATGGGCTATCGAAGGTTTCATTTTATGAGGCTCAAACAGTGCAGCACATATTAACAGGAAAGAGAAGCAAAGCTTAGTTTTCTAAAGTGGGTAAAGTTAGAAGAAGAGCTAGAGGAAAGTGCCCCTGTTAAGTGGTTTCCTCTACAGGATAAACAGTAAATATAACCTTTATATGATCAGATATTCTGATACATTGAACTGACACTGGAGGCCGTTGTATAATAAAACAACTGAGGACCACGACGAAACCGACGGACTTTGGCTGATGTGAAGTATCCACTTTGGTTTTCAACCACCTCTTTAATATCAAGCACCGAGTCAAGTGCATCAAAAGTTTCACTTTGTGTTTAAGGCTCGGAGGCTGACATGTACACTGCTTACAAGTTGCACTACCACATCCGATTTGTCAGAGCTCCGTCGCTAAAAACAGCTACCTCCTGCTGCTAGAAATTAGACTGATGAGAGCGGAGGAAGTGAACCAAAGTTCAGTGAAGTTGTGGGCCGTAAGAAAAAAAAAAAACTAAACCAAAACCGTGAGCTGAAGAAAATACTCGCTGTCGCTGAGGAGAAGTGCGGAGTTTGGTTTATCCTCCGTGGATTTGTGACTAAAATGGACATTACACATTGTCACTTGATTAACTCGGTCATATAAAGATATTGATTTGAAGTATTGATCCTTGAATATTAATATGTTTGGTTCTGGCGAAGCTTGAACCCGTCGGATCTTTACGTCCCCCTCGGTTCCTGAAGGTGGGAATGAATAATGATTTAGTTGGTCGGAAGGAACGCTGTGGGGATTTCAAAATAATACGCCGCCGATCTCTGACATTTACCAGAACTTGAAAGGCATCATTACCTATTCAGAGAATAATGAAATAAATGCCCTGTCACGTTTATCTTTCCTCTGTTCCTGCGTTAAACTCTCAATCTAATAGTGGGTTTTAAAATGGTCCTGTTTTCCCCGCATATTTAAAGATTATCATCATATCATGAAAGATTAATGCACGTTGAGGATGTCTACCCTTAACTTAGCGGCCGGTTTCAGCTTCTAATAAAAAAATGCGATGTACAGTGACACATTTCAGTGCACCGCTGTGAATGAAACACATAACTAACATTGTGGTGATAAGATGACGGTGATGAATCACGTATACGGAGCCCCGTTGTGAGAAGAATGTGTTGTTCTCTTGCCTTCTCGCATGTAGGTGGTCCTGGACATGACATTTGGAGGTGGTGGTCATACCAAAGCCATTCTGAGCGCGGCCCCCGGAGTTACAGTCCTGGCCTTAGACCGAGATCCTACGGCGGTTTCTCTGGCCCAGACGTTAGCCGACGAGCACTCGTAAGTGATCTACCGACAAATATCTGCTTTAGTCACAACCTTAAAGCCGCGCGCTGTCCAGACAACTGTTTACACTCGATCACGGGCTAACGTTTCGGGCCGCGCATTTTTTTGAGCAGTGTTTGGTTTGTGGCCATTATTTCTTCCTCCGGGTTTGATATATACCGTAGCGCTGCCGCAACTCCTCGCTGCTCAGCCACGACGCGGCCCTCTGAGTTTCAGCCATCCAATCAAATCCTGCTCCTCCGTCTCAACTTAAAGCTTTTTCTTTTTACCCCTCGCCGCCCACCCCCTCCGCAACGCACGCAAAGCCGGTGGGCCCGGCGTGTCATTTGTCAGAGTGAGGGCCCACGCCTGCAGCGTGAGGGAGATGCTGCCTCCCACGGAGGATCTATAAGTTACGGGGAAGGGGAAGGGGAGGGGCGGCGGCGGGCGGCGAAGTAGCGAGAGAGAAGAAAAAAAGGCAAAGAAAATGAAAACATGAGAGCGAGAGAACAGGGAGACACGAGGACACGGTGCCAGGGTGAGAGGGAGTGCGTGTGCGAGCATGAGCAAGGCGCGGGAGGATGAAAATGAGATGTTCCTAAGACCGTGGCGTGGGAAGGAATCCTTTTACGTAGATTCTGGGGAAACCTCTCTCAAGGGAATCTGCCAGAGAAATGTGCCTGTGAGCAGGGAATGACAATTAAGAGAGAGAGAGAGAGAGAGAATGAGAACGCTGTATTCTGTCAGCAGCAATATACCCCCGCTGTAAACTCTTCCACGCCTACTCGTGATGCAAGTTGAGAGAGGCTAGAGAAATCTAGCAATTAACCAATATTATTGGAAGCCTGAGTAAAAGACCCTGGTCGCCCACGCAGCGCATCCACACAACAGGGTGAGAGGATTTTCTCTCCCCTCTGTGCCCACAACGTCTTGAGGAAAGTATAACCTCAAACGGAGGCGCACGGAAGGACGATGTCACGTCCAGGCGCTTTTTTTTTTTAAAGCTTTACCTTCCTGAAAACCAACCTCGGTCTTCCCTGAATAATATTCAGCCAATGTCTTTAATGGGATTTGTCTCTTGCTTGTCGAGCCTCGCTGTTCCCTGCGCCGTTCTTCTTGTTGCTATGACTTCCCCTGCGCTTGAAGCCGCTCACTAGCTGTGCCCACAATAAATGTTATAAATCTGGAAAGACGGCGAGCGTTATTGAGAAGGCAAAGATTGGATTTACACTCGCACGTTTAGTCGAACGTGGAGTGATGCGATGAGGGATGCGTTATTAACTGTTTGCTTATGCTATGTCCTTTGTTAATTTACACCCAGTGCCTCATTGGCTCTCACACCGGGGTAGTAGCTTGTTACATTTTACCCGCACATATTGGCTCTCTGTCTTTATTTGACTTAATTAAAATCTGCGCGTGTTACCGAGTTGATTCTCGTGTGCTTTCTGTGGCATCACGGGTTTTGTATCGATTTCATTTTTTTGTGTTTGTTCAAGCGAGTGTTTGTTTTGCGAAGCCCCTTGAAAATGAGACGAGCAGCACAAGTTTTAATTATTTAAACTGTAGATTTGTAACGTCTACAGTTAAGAGTTTGCCTCCTGATAAATTTGTAATGAGTGATTTTGGGGGGGGACCTCAAAAACATAACAGCGCTGCTATCTGACTAAATGTTACCTTTAGTTTCACTTGCTTTCAGTCTGACTTTGTGTCCACTTTTCACTTTTCATATATTTCGTAATGGATCAATGGATCTGGCTGTTTTTTTTATGGCAGTTTTGATGATTGCAGCTCAGTAACTAACTATGTAATAGACCCTTCATGGCCTACGTCACTGTGACGTCACAACGTTAGCTGGAGGCAAAATAGAGGGAAGCTTGAGGCGAACACTGTCACTGTCAACCGTGAAAATGTCCAAAACCGAAAAAATCAAAAAACTAACTTGAAGTTTTATCCAGTCGTAGGCAACTTTAGTTTGGCTTTAATGATTAAAAGAAAAGGTTGGGGTGAGACAATCAACGGCACACGTCATATCAGATTAATTAATATGTAATGCATCATCAGTTTCAGCCTGGGAAACGTTATGGGTTAGAATAAATTGTGACTAAAATTATGTTCATCATTATTTGGGGGATTCTTGTTACGCTAATGCTAATGCTAATCGCTAGCTAGCGCAACGTATTTCAGACGTGTCCAAGTAGAAGTTGCATTTACTACGTTACCCTCCACAGCGGTTCCAGTTGTAATATCTTTGTTTTAGAGGCTTCACTTGATAAAGACAGACCAGACTTTGTCCCCTCTGTGTCCTCCTTTGGTCAAATCGTCCATCCAGTGAGTGAGAGTGTAGGAGTCAGTGAATATAGTCCCATTAGTCAAAGCCAACTTTTTAAAATAACACTCAAGGTCTTGGGGAGTGAGTCTATTAGTATATTCTCTAAAATATGCGTTTTCCTCGTACATTCTTGCCAAAAGAGTCTCCTGAAATATGCTAACTGCCGTTTATAATTTATAGTGTTTCTGATGTTTTGCCTCCAGCTAAGCCCCGCCCCTCAAAATACGTCACACTGTTTACAAACTGTGAAGGGTCTATTGCTAATTTAGATTTCTGCATCAGTTTGTCAAAGTAGACACAGACTTCTGCCAGAGTGAGTTTTTCGTTGACGGTGAATCAAGGTGGTAGCACTGAACAACATTCTCCTACTACCACTTCACCAAACACACATCGCAACATTTTCTGACTTCATTATCCAGAGTACAGATCTTTCACACAGCAGATATGTTTAGTCACGTGACTTTTATTCCTCTTCTTCTTCTTCTACTACAATTTTTGGCACCTTCAACGTGAGCCAACCACCATTTTAAACAAAGTTTAACTAAAGCTCCTTCACTTTATGTGTTTTTGACAACAAGGACATCATTTTAAAAATGATCTGCCCTGATACCAATCCGGACTTCTGAGTACCGACAGTTTTCATATTGGGGGATCCAAATGGAGAACAGCCATACATCAGTAGGGTCATGCTGTTTATGTTCAGGCATGAAATACTGATGCAACAGATGCATTTTAAAGCTCAGTAAAGACAGTTTGTAACAATCACAAAAAGATTCAAAAACTCTTATTGTCTCAGGTGCAGATAACAAAAAAAATCCACGTGACTCAAGGTGTAATGTAACATACAAACAAAAAAAACCGAAACAACCATGGAGATTGTCTTACCTGTATATGCACGTGGCAGATAGAAGAACAGCTCCATAAAATAGGTTTGTAGTTATCTTCCTGGCTAAATTATAAGAGCAACAGAGTCATTTGTTACTGATTCTGATAGTAACAAATGACCTGATGTGGGCTGCTGACTGGGGTAACTGCTCATCCTCTAGTAGCTCTTGTGTCTGCACAGAAAATGTTTAAGCTGCAGTTTTCAGTCATTTGTCTCCGACAGAACAAAAAGACATTAATTTTTATCAATCCAACCGTCTGGACCAAGGTCAGGGTTCAAACCCTCGGAGTGTTTTTTTACTCTTCATGCCAATATTCTTGCATATATTAGTAGTAATAAAAGATCATAAAATTGTTCACAGAATGTAAAATCAAGATGTTGATTTACGTAAGTTCTTTTTAGATAACACAATTAACACCTACTCAGTTAACCTTTCCTCGATGAAATACTACAGCTGACGTCACTCTGCGCCATTAATCACAACACCGCCATACTGGCTGGAAAGTGAGCTTAACGTAGGGAAAAAATCGTCCACAACTTGACCAAACTATGACCAAAAATGTCACAAATTCAAAATTCTGATGATATATCAACAGTATATTTTTTCCACGGATTATGACGTGTTCACAACATGTTCTACTGGTTGAGAGAGGAATTAATGCAGTAGATTGACTAAGGATGGACTATTTTACAGTGATGATGAGTAAATATTATAGAATAGTCCAACGCTAGTAGTAAAACTGGTTTGCACGGCCCTGTGTTAGCATGTGGAAATCTGGGGGCATTTACAGCTCAGAGATAAAAAAAAAGAACAATAAAATGTTATCGAGATGAAATGAAGAAACAGGGATAAGTATGGTTTCATTTATTTTGACATATTTATTCATATTTAAACTACGTCTGTCAGTAGCAGTGCTACCGGCTCCTAATAACTGTAGTCTGTGCACAACATATTCTCTCTCGGTCATAATAAGCTAAAATTGAGGACCTCATCCAAAACGGGTTCTATTTTTTTGTTCTGCTGCTTCATTTTTCAGACCTTTCCATCTTCACCACGCCTCACAGTGACACAGTAGCTTCCATGTGTGTTTAGAAGCGCTACATTGAAAATTGAATGTAATGAAACGGTGTCTAAACGCTGTGTAATTGAATACAAATTCATATCATAACGAAAGAAAACACCGGTATTCGGTATGGACTGGTATACCAATCAGCTCTAGGTGAAACTCAGACGTAGTGGTGGCGCTGACGTTGAACGAGAACAAGGTCTTTCAATTCACGCTCTGCTTGTTTCACCTTCAAATCGTACAGCAGGATTTATTAAAGTGTTGGCTACAAAGCGATAAGCAACGAACAAATGCTTTGTGGTCAAAGTTGTCTATGCTATTCTATGGGCCTTAGTTTCTCTTTTATTTTTCCTCTGTGTGCATTTTAGACGAACTGCTGCCTTTTGTAATGGGTTGTATAAAGAAACTTGAATACATTGTCTGCTAAATACATTAATCCTTAGGTTTCTTCACATATGTGGACATTTTAAGTGTTAAGTGTTGGTTTGCATCGTTCGGGACAAACCAGAAGTCTGCAGGTCTTTCAGCACTAAGTCATTGAGTCGATCGGTCGATCAATTTATCAATAGGTCACACGTTATAGGCGACATCCAGGGTCAATGTATATTTCCATACTTGGTAACATCCCATGTGACGCAACATTTCCCAACTGTTCAGACTTTTTTTTTAACCCAGGAAATAAAGATGATAAAATTAAAAAGCAGCAGGAAGCAGTTATTGAAAACAGTTATTGATGACACTGGAAGGAGATGATGGCCAGGCAGACAGGTCGGGCCTTTTATAACCATCTTTAGGTCAACTCAGTTAATTTGGGTGGAAAAAAAGCAGCTTTCTTAAAGTAGCCTCTCTGTGTTCATATCCTTCTCTGTTTTGTTTTTTTTTTTCTTTTTTTTTTCTTCTTTGGACTGTAGATATTTTCATCACTGCTCCCCTGCTGAAAGCAATCAATCAGCATCTTGTCTTTGGCTTCAGTGACGCAGGTAAAGGAACTGAGCAGGTCAACACAGGGGAATATTTCAGGCTTGATTTGTGAAGAGGCAGCATCGCGTTGAATGAGCATGCACTCAAAGTGAGGCGGCCGTGAAGGCTCCTGATGTCCTCACAGAGTGTACTCTCATTCCAGGCGGCCATTAACAAGCGAATGCATAGAAATGAGGGAGCGGCTCGCGAGCGAATGTTGCATGCAAAGAAAACCATTTATTGAGTCGAGCTCGAAGGGTCACGACTGACATTGCCGACGACAGACGGAAAAATCTGCGCGCATTACATTGTAAACCGTTTTGCTCATGTGTTGGACAAAATTTAAAACTGGCTTTTAAGTTCAGAGCAATCAGCTTTTGAATCATAACTTCATCCTGGTTTCCAACCTCTTATCATCCCGTAGCTTTTAAAAACTAGTGTCTGCTGAGTGCTTCGGCTGATTCAGAGGAGCTCTGCACACAGTTTGTTGCAGACACACAGTTTTAAAAAGGCAGGATGTCTCACAATTGTTGACCCTCCTCCAGTCATCTCTGTTCATTGAGGAATAAGAAACAGCAACACAAATAAAAAAAAGAGAGAGAGAGAGAGTGCTTCTATCTAAGTGAGCTTTGTAGAGAGAGATGAACCACAATACACCGAACAGGCACAACATTATGACCACCTTCCTAATATTGTGTAGCTCTACCGTGTGCCTCCAAAACAGTTGTGACTCATCAGAGAATGGACATGGATTTCTGAGGGTGTCCTCAGAGTATTGCAGGACATGTAGCCTATGGTGGTGTGAACCATTTATACTTGGCTTGCTCTGTAAAAACCACCCAATCACTAGTCGGAGCTGTGTCTTTTTTTGCAAGTCGGGTTAATTTTTGTTTCTGCTTCATGCTTCACTTTCAGCAATGGGAATAATGAACATTTTACGTTTGTTTCTTTCGCTTTGGGTCTTGTGGGTTTATTTATTTAATTATTTGGATCCCCATTAGTCACAATCAAAGGTAACAACTACTCTCCCTGGGGTCAACATTACATCACCTAGACAAAAAACGAACAAAACACAATAATAACAAAAGAATAACCGTGTTAAAACAATAATAAAAAATAAATCAACAACAATTAAACTACCAGTAACACCCATAATATAAGGTATTTATAATATATCTAGAAATAGTCTGTAAACCATTCATTACAGCTCAGAAGTGATGGTAAATAATGGTGAATCAACTTAAACTGCAGAGACGTGTCCAAGATAATTTCCCATTGATGGTCAAGTAATCATAAATTATTCAGATTAAGGGTTGAAACTATTTTTAAAAACGATTTTACTTGTGAAATGTGTAATCACTGGTGGCAAACTGTTCCATATTCTCATTCCTCTGTACATTCCTTGATGTCTTACATTAGTTTTTTGAGGCAGGAAGTATAAAACAACCTCATGTCTGTCATTACTATATGACAAATGATGGTAAAGGACACACAGTTATTTATCAACCTAGGGTGATGTGCATTGAGGGGTGGGTCCTCTGTGAATCATCCCACAGATACTTGATATTGAACTAAATTATCAATTCCATTTAGATTCAAAATAAATTAGACTCACCAAGCCCTCTTTGACAGCTCCAGTTAATCAAGTTGTCTGCTTCAACCACTCCTGGTTGAATTACCTATTTTTGTCGTTTCACCCTTGAGAAATGAATAAATCCTCTAGTTGATGTGGTTCTAAACCTTTCATCTCCAACTTCTGCGCAGGTGGTAAACTCCTAAATCGCAGACTAGCCAGGTAGTCAAGTCGATTCATCACAGAATTAATGAATGAAATGTGAATTAGCTCCCGTTAGCCACAGGTATATACAGTCAGTGACAATGAGACAAGTCTGTGAGTCAACATTAGCTGAGATAGCGAGACCTGTGCAGTCCCCGCCCCTTGCTTCAAATCAGCAGTTCACCAGTCCACAACACAGCGTCAGGCACAACAAACTATTCACACACAACTACACTATGAAAAGTGTCTACAGCGGGAAATGCGTTCAATTCAGGGCAAAGTTTATTGTTAACTTACACAGAAAACTTTTAAAAGCGTATCATCCTCCCCTGCACAGCAGCACCATCTGATGGATCTTCCTCACAGGTAGCTAGCTTTCCTGCTTGGCATTATTTCCTACCACCATCAAATTCTTTGCCAATTTTTGGAATTAGCTCAGAGTTAGGTGGAATCTCAACACTGTCAGTGACAGTATCGTCAAAAAAAATCAAATATTCGCCAATCATCTGAAAAAGTTTGGACAACGAACCAGAAATAGCCAATGAGAATTCAGATATGAGCTTAACAAGCACGTCGTTCCCCTCACCATTGACTTACTCAGTCTTTGTCACTTCCTGTGATTTAATGATCTATTGAGAAGCCACAATAACCAAAAAAAAACAAAAAGGTGTATGATGTCAACTTCGTCGGGTGCTGCAACTATAAATAGCTCCGATCTCTTAAGCAATTATGAGCCAACACTTGAACCTCAGCACATACACCGCTGAAACTTGTCCTCTTTAATAATAAATAATAAGACCTTACATAAGGCATTTATAACTCCAACTCTGTGTCTAAGCCACATAAAGAAGTTAATAATTTAGAAATGTTATGTAACTGTTTTGCATATTTTTTAAAAACCCTCAGTGGCTTAAAAAACACGTGAAACACATGGCTTAAAAAAACGCAGGTAGCGGAAAGAAGGTGTGTTCATCACCTGTGCGTGGGCGGACACACACACTTCAGGGTTTTAATTGCCAATAATTAAAAAGTAGAAGTGCTTTGCGTAAGACGTTGCAGTATAAAGCAGTTGGTTAGCATGACAGAGCTTTCAATGTAGCTAGCTATTACACAACAACGTTTTATAGAGCTTAAATCATTATAGGGTAACATTATGACCACCGTCCTAATATTGTGTAGGTCTCCTTTGTGTCTTCAAAACAGTTGTGTCCTGGGGGGTGTCCTGTGGAGTCTAGCAACAGGATGTTGTTAGCCGGGGGATGTTTGGGTTCTGTCATCCCATAGATGCTTGACCAGTTTGGGATCTTGAATTTGGAGGTCAGGTCAACAACTTATGCTGTTCTCCATGTTTTTTGAGTTGTTGCTAAACTGTTTTTGTTTTTCAAGGAGTGGCATTGCTCCTGTCTCCTGTCAGTGGTCATAATGTTGTGGCTGGTCAGTCAATGCGCTACCTCTGCAGCACCTCTCTGCAGATGAGTCCATACGCTGCCTTTTACAGGATTGTCATCGTTCCTACAGTTCTGCACGACTGGCTCCTGGAGCAAATAGGTTCCAAGAACCACAATCCATAATATCTAAAATCAAGAAAAAGTTTCTAAACTCTCAGGGAAGACTTTTTTTTACTGCAGCTTTGAATAAGGAAAAGAAAAAAAATTGAAATTGGAGATGGTGGGTAGAGTGCTACTGAGGAGGCAGTAACAGGAAGGGATTGAGCAGGTGATGGGGGAGAACAACAAAGCCTTTACTATAGATTTTTCAACAAATTAATCACTGTGCAGGATAGTGAATAACAACAGCAGAGCAAAGGAAGGCCCCGGCAGCGTGGGTGAGATGCTCCCTTGCCATTTTGCCTTCAGTGGGTTTTGAAATAAAGGACCTGCCAATTTGTGTTCTTTCCTTCAATCCCCCTAGTTAATCTTGAAAGGTGGAGTCATTGTAATGTACATAAAAAGAGCAAGTTTCAAATTGAGTAAAATATCTGAGCAGGGTTTTGATGTTCCCAAGCGACAACGTGGGCATAAACACAAGCGGTTACAAGAATCCCCCCGTTGTCGTTATCCTCAGAACATCGTGTCACAAGCACTTCAGTAAAAAGGCACATTTTGCTTTAAGAAATCTGCTGCTGCTCCTGGTATCTATTGGTACCTTGATTTTATTGATGCGTCTATTGATACTGATGCTGCCCATTGTTATTGATACGGTATTGTTGTGGTACGGCATCAATGCGTTCTAAATAAATTAATATAATTTATAGTTAAAGAATAATTAAAGTAAATCTGTGGTGCCCTATGAGAATCAAACTAGACCTTATGGTACGGATGCACCAGACTGCCATTAAAAAACTATTAAGACCTCACAAATGATGACTTCTTTAGTATATTGGTTGAAGTGTTAAATGAAATTAAAGATTAAATCGTTAAAGCTTCTTAGTTGAACTCAATGAGTTACTTTATGTTTGTGAAGCAGGAAATGGTTAAAATAAAGAACACAGACTTTTAATAAAGCACATGTCAAATGTATGCTTGTAAAGCTTAATCCCTTTCATCCTTGAGATGTCTGCACTGGGACCAGGACATATGTGGTCTATGTACAAGGAACACTGCCTGGTATTACCAGTGTGATTAAAATGATGGAGCATTTGTTGTGCTCATATTCATTTCTAAAGCAGGCTCAAAGCATCCCTGACCTATGGAAGCATATTGCATTCACTGAATTTTTATCACAACAACAATAATAACAATAAAAATGTTCTGTTTTTGGTTAGCGTTAGGATTAGGGTTACTCCTAATACTCCTAATATTTACCACTAACATTTTATTTTCAACAACACACTTCTTAGTGACTCATTCTTCTGAGGATTTTGTACAATTTTGATTAGGCTAAAAGAGTAGAATGTCAACACCTCAGGTTTACAAATCTCAAGCTCGATGGTGAGCATCAGGCGACTTCTGAGCGGTTTAAGCCCCTTTCAATCAAAGATTTTTGTCCATTTTTTCAATCAAACAAATCAAATATATTGTTACACGATCGTTAATGGACACGAATAGGTGAATTAGTCCTACGTCATGTTTGGGAAATTACACATGTGCACTGTGTTTATGTACAGCTTGTCTATGGCACAGTTTTTTATCAATTGCATTTCAGCTTTAGTTTTTCCAGCTGCTTCTCCATTTTCTCAATTTCCAAATTGATTGTTTTGGATTAATAAAGGTGGAACATGTTGAGCAATGGTTAACTGAGGAAGTTCGGAAATGCAAAGATTTGTACCACTTGTCGTTGGTGTAATTTTCATGGTGGAAAGTGAAGCAGGAAGAAAATTGAACCGATTGGCAAAAAAAGACACAGCGCCAACTAGCGTTTGGGTGGGCAAGCCAGACGGATGAGCGTACAATTACAAATGGCCCCCATGAGCATAGGCTACTGCAGAATCCTAAAAGAGCCTTTAGTGTTTCTTATCAGTCAAGGACTGAATGGGTAAACCTGGGATTCTCTAAGAAATAGACAAAGCCACTTTAACAAGGTCCAATAACTGTTACATGATAAAGGCACTTACCTTGACATGAGGTCAATGTGATGTGTTCACTTGTTATTCTGAGCCTTGCACATTGATCTTGGAGCATATTATCCAAATACTGTATTTTAATTCACAAGAAAAACCCTCTGTATCTTAACAGGACCGTGACTGTTTTACAAATGTGTCCTCATTAATGAATCCTCATTAATGGAGAAAATACTGATTTAACGTTAAGGAAACTGGAAATGCATGCCGTGAAATTAAAGAATGAAATTAAAGTGTGGATCTAATAACAATAATGTTTTATCTTTACGACATTGACACTTGAGTAGGACATCTTTAAAAACATTTTGGCAGCAAGGTCGGCAACAGTATTTCAACCTTTAAGACACACAAATTGCTGCTTGTTTTTTGGAAATGAAAATTAGATATTTTTAGTCGACTTTGCTTTAAGTGTAATAACTCTACTAGAAACCTATTGTCATATCCTAAAAGTGGCTGGGCGGAGAAGGCTGCAGAAGACCTTTGGCTTCTAATGTACAGACGCTAACTCCTGTTGCTCTCTTCTGCCATCATCTTTGTTCACACAATGTTAAAAGGTCACATGAAAAATGCATGAACATGGCTTGAGGATCTCACCTCTCGTGCATGGGGAAGTGAGTACACAGAGTCTTGTCTTGCCAGAGAAAAGGAAGGATCTCAATAGGCTAGGTAAGACCAATAGTTCAGCAGACACTTTGTAATTGACAGATTCAGTGATGAATAATTCAACACACTCAACAGAAGATTTCAGACACTTGGTTGTGATCGATATGCAGCAAAATGATTCATTTAAAAAGTGCGTTTTATGATTATTTCGTCCCTTTGCTGCATCCTTGGCTAAAACAGAAGCATGTCCAGGAGACATTAATCTCTTTGTAGTCCTACAGCTTTTTCTAAATATTTGACTCTGAATAATATAATTTTACTATAAGCTGTAAGCTACATTTCTTCCAGTTCTTCAATTTTAAATATTCATTTATTTAGTTATTTACTCAACAAATCCAAAGAAGTAAAAAGAAGTAAATTCTTGGTTTGTTATGTCGGCGTCCCTCAAGGAAGTGTACTAGGCCCATTACAGCTTCCTCTTTTACTAGGCAGCACGTTTCTGTCTTCTTTAGGTTATAAAATTTAATAACGCACTTATTGGAGTTCCTCCACACAGTTTTCTGATCCTTGAAACATATGGGAACACAAAACCGTGTGTGTGTTGCCACTTAATATTGACCACAAAATTGCATTTGCAACAAGCTGGAAAAAATACATCCAATGGCCAGCTGGCACATATGTACTGCGCCAGTGGTAAAAGAAATTACTCTTTATATGAAACAGGTTGCAGTAGTCTGTATGTCTTTTAAATGGAAACCCTGGAAGAACTGCTATTAGCTGTGGCGCTAGGAACAGCAACATACTCTGGTACAGAGCTGGTATCTCTTGAAGTCAGTGATTCAGTTGCTCTGCAGTTAGTCACTCTAGATTAGTGGTGTCAAACATAAGGCTCACATGCCAAAACCAGCCCACCGGAGGGTCCAGTCTGGATGAATTTGCAAAGTGCAAAAACGACATTTGAGACAAAAACTGCAATTTTTCAATAAAAGTCATTCATTCATTCATAATCGCTTGTCCTCACGTGGGTCACAGGGAGACTTGAGTCTATTCCAGCTCTCACAGGAGGAGACAGCTCTTTTAGCTTTAGCTATAAACCTGCTAGTCCTAATTTGTCCTCTAGTTAGAGTGGCTACATAACGACGCTGACACCCAGAAACTGAACAGGAAGTGGCAGCAATGCATCAAAATTGGACTTATTTTTCTTAAGACATTTCTCAGACATTTCTAGATAATCAACCAATCATCATCATTGGTCCGTTCAACACACTTGGCTGCCAATTCATCATGGTGAATCGGTTGAAAATGTGCCAACATTGGTCCAACAGGAGTTTCATGTGGGTCCAACTTGGGTCCAACATGGGGCAAAATGTGACAAAAACTAGGGCCATGGACGGTCAACCTGGAGGTTGGTGGGTCAAGGCCTTTAGGTCTAAAAGTCAACGAGACTCATTCTAAATTCGAACAAAAACGATCCAGTACCTACATTACGTAGTCTATGTAAGCCAGGTATTTTGATAGCAATTATGAGGACTGTATGTGTTTTTGTCTAATTGCATCATATTTTTCTTCCTGCAGTGGTCGTGTGAAACCGTTGCTTGGTCGGTTCAGCGAGCTCGAAGCCCTGATGTCAAACATGAACGTGGAGCCAGGCAGCGTTGACGCTGTCCTGCTCGACGCTGGCTGTTCTTCAATGCAGATGGACGAGGCAGAGAGAGGTTTCGCCCTCAGCAAGGACGGGCCCTTGGACATGAGAATGGACGGGGAGAGGTAAGAGATTTGCAAAGTGCAGCTGAGGGGATGATGAGAGTATAATAAGAGCCACCTATGCCTTGAAATTAGGCAAAAATGGAGAAACCAACAAAAAAAATAAAAAATGGGGCTGAATCACCCATGTTTGTTAACCACTTAAGAGGACTAATCTTTCATTCATAGTGCAAGAACTCTTAAGGGCAGGGGTGTCAAACCCGTTTTAGTTCAGGGGCCACGTGCAGCCGAATTTGATTCATAGCAGGCTGGACCAGTAACCGCATAATAGCATAGTAATAGCATAATAATCAGTAATGTCAACTCCAAATGCATCCCTTATTTTCAGCGCAAAGAAGAATAAGTACATTATGAAAACGTTAACATTTAATGAACTATCCTCTTCTGTAAAATAAGTGCAATCTCGGCACATCAAAAACACACATTGGGAATAGCTCTTACTTTTATTGAAAGAATCGCAGTAAAAGTCTTTGCAAATTCATGCTGCGGGCCAGATTAGACCCTCTGGTGAACCGGGTTTGGCCCGTGGGCCCTATGTTTGACACCCCCACCTCAGAGAGACAACACGGTTGGGTCCCGCACCCCAACATTAAACTTATACATTTATTGTATTTTTAACAAATCAAAATACCTCTTTTGCGAGCTACTTTTTGTACATTTGTTCATAAAGCTAATTCCACTGTTTATTTTATTTCACTAGATAATATTTTATTTTATTTTATCTTTTTTTGTACTTGTGGTGTTACTTTTATGTGCAACTAAGCTTCTGTGACCAAGTAATTTCCCTTGTGAATCATTAAAGTCTAAGTCTAAGTTTAATATGGATGATTTTATTTGTCGTGGACGACGTTAAGCGTGGAGCCACATTACTTAAGACCGCCTTGAAATATGACTAAAATTACAAAAGGTTTTCAAAGTGTGTCTATATTAAATGCCTGATGCTCCTCGAATGGCTTCTTAAATGAATCCGGATCTCGGTCCAATGTCAGCACAATAAGATAACTCCATTATAAGCTGTTGCACAAGCTGCATTTCTCTTCTCCTTCCCTCACAATCATTCTATTCATAACTGTCAGCCATAAAGGTTTTCAGCTGTATCTCAGAGTTGTCAGGATTCGCCACTGTCAGCAAGGACATGACGTCAAGCAGCTTAATTGGGCTTCTCTTTGTGCGTAGGTACCCCGACATGCCCCGCGCTGCTGACGTTGTGAATACCTTAGATCAACAGGCTCTTGCATCTATCCTCAGTGCGTATGGGGAGGAAAGATACGCCGGGAAAATAGCTTCAGCCATTGTGGAGGCACGCCGTGTCAACCCCATCACCCGGACGCAGCAGCTGGCCAGCGTGGTGGCAGGTAGCGAGACACAACCCTGATTAATTCCCCGCAGCATTCTGGAGGCTGTGCGGGAAAATAAAACACGAGTGGAGTTATTAAGGCTGTCTTTCCCCCCGGTGGGACATGTGTGCCTCACTGTGATCTCAGTCATCATCATACTCTCTCCTGCCTCTGCTCCGCGTGCCTTTCTTTTCCACACCTTCTCTTTGAAAGGCAAAGATGAGACAAAGACGGAGTTGGAGGTGGCTGGAACAGACTGTGGCTAACGCCTTGAACACAAAACAGTATCTAACACGCAGGTGCCCATCTCTCTCGCTCTCTCTTCCCTCTTTTCACTCTCAAATTTAAATATGCGTCCGTGCACAAAGCAGGGATTAGATTAATTGTTTTTATTTATTTTATTTATTTATCTATTTTTTTTAAAAATAAGGCGTGCGACTCCAGATATTTGAGTTGCAGAACGAGCGGCGGTCGTTGCGCGGAGCCGTGCGTGCGTCAGTGTCACCCTGGGAGAACAGGTGTGAGTAAGAGCAGCTGTTTGATCTTTTTCGAAGAGCAAAGCGAATTACCGCCAATGTTTACTCAGATCAATCCAAGAGGTCTTGATTTGAGGAAAGTTCCACGGGGGAGCTCTGCGACCGATCGGAAGGAAACATTTACAGTCGCAGGAGAAATGATGAGGGCTTAGGTGTTTGCCCGTGTTTGGTAGTGAGACATCATAAGTGACAGCTCCTTTGGTCGTGCAGGTTCACGCCGTTGACATTATACGTAATTATTCCAATATTACTGCAGACAATGTGCTTCTTTTACTTCAATTTGTGCAGGGATGTAAACCTTTTGCATTTAGTCATATTCAAATGCACAATCTTTATTGTTATTGTCGGGTGAAAAACAATAAAATGAAATTTGGCAGCTCTTTGGTTCGGAAGTAAATAGTAGCTATACATCATAAAGCTGAAAAACTAAAGCAGATATAGTAAAATACAGTAAGGCGCACAGTAGCACACAAATGAATGTAACTGGTACAATGAGGAATAGCAGCATTTCAAAACAATAGTGCAAATGAATGGGTAAAATGATGCTTATCCACTGTTCTCACATATAAACTGGTAAAAATTCATGTGCTGATGCAACGTGCTTCAGACCAGACAGTCATGTTATGTTTCCCCACCAGCTCTCAGAGTTGAATTTCTCATTTAATTAACAGTATTTAGCAACAGTTGATATAACCTAGTCTGACCTGGCTATATACAGAATATTAGTTTGGTAAAACACCACATGGTTTTCATTCAGGAGCCTATTTCAACCGATAGAGAGAGAAAAAATAACATCCTATCAGAGCCATTTTGTTGTTAACAAATTCAACTCTGCGTACGGCTACAACACATGCTACTGCTACAGAAACAATTTGATTGGTCCTGCAGATCTTTGCCTGATCAGTTCCTAACGTAGTGACTCCAGACCAGCTTTCTGCTAGAACTGAATTTGAAATTACCAACAAGATCTGTAGCAATAACAGGTGGTGACCACTATCTACTTTAAGGGGACATGATTTAGGTGACAGTCAGTGGTAATAGTTGATACTGTTGAAGGACGTATGGGACAAAATGTGAACCACACCGAACGGTATCAGGGCTGATCCAGGCATTTTTAAAATGATCAGATCAAATCGGTGTCAAGTCCGACTATAGGAGAATACAAGAAAGATTTAAAAAAAAAAAAAAAAAGTCTTTATAAATGTATTTACGACCGGATCAGGACTCAGATCGGCCAATACTGAATATTAAATGTAAAAAAACGTATCGGGACATCCCCGGTTCCTGCCATGCTTCACGCTGATAACGGACCTGAACCGTTGGGTGAATCCAGATGAAGCAGTTGATGCTATTTGTTTTACAGATGGACACATGACAAGAAGAGTTAGCTTTTTTCTTTCTTTTCTTTTAACGTTTTGCTTGTTTCACTTGGAATCAGTCGACAACGGAAATATATGTTGCGTGATCTGGTTACCTAGGCAACCAGATCATGCAACATCCACCATGAACCAACTGTTAGCAGTGGGACTTAGAAGAAATGGGGCAGTTGAGCTGGATGGCGCCAACTGCTGGCAGCACACTTTATAACTTCTGCGTCAATTTGATGTCGTAGCTATGGCGACAGCCCAGACCCGGTGTAGTCTCTAGCGCTGTAGCCTGACGTGCACCTCCCCAGACATGTAACTACGCACCATAGCAACGCAGACTGCAAGTTTGGTAATAGCATCTCCATAAAATGATGGTTTTGGATCAATAAAGACAGAATACACAGAGGAAAGTTTGGTTGAGGAGGTTTGAAGATACAAACGTTTATATGACTCGTTCTTCACCGAAATTTCTGCGCAAGTTTCAGTCGCCACTGAGGCAGGAAGTAGAAACAAAAATTAACGTGACTGGCAAAAAAAGACACAGCGGTTTGGGTGGGGTTGTTACTGACCAATATAAATGTCTTGCACCAACGATCGCTACATGCGTAGGTTAAGACGTCTACATCCTGCAGTATCCTGAAAGAGCTCTGCCATTACAGGATTTTACTAAGGATGGGGTTCAATTTATTGATATCACTAGTCTTCATGCTTATCGATCCTTTTCGTGCTGTATCTTTACATCCCAGTTGTTTGCCAACCACCATAAAACAGAAGAAGAAGAACAATCTTTACGTCACAATGGCAGAGAAACTGAAACGATCCAAAGTTTGGCTTCACATCACCAGAAAGGACTTCAACAGCGCAACATGCAACTTGTGCAGCATTTTAATTTTAAGCAAGAGCAGCAACACCATCGACATGATGAAGCATTTGTGGACGACACACGGCATTAAATACAGAAAGTGTCATGTTTTCAGTAATCTCTGGTCAACAAGTCTCAGCAGAAAACTGAGGCACTTCCTGTTGGTTTTCTCACACAAGCTCTTATCTCTTTCTGTTGTTTACATGAAACCACCAACGGCTACTTTTTCTAAACCAGAAATTCACAGAAGGAATCGATGAAGAACGGGATCAATGAGCGGAATCAATAATGGCGTCGGTATCAGTATAATGTTATTAATCCTAATTCCTAGATCTTTCTCCGAATAATGTGGGGTGGCTTCACTTCCAGGAACTAAGTGAATTCAGATGTAGTGAATTTAGCCATCTGACTGTAGATCTGTAAAAACTTTGTAACTTTTATCCTGGAGATTAAGCTGCTTCCCTAAGGGAGGGGGGGTCTATCATGGTACACACACTGCCTATGAAACCAGCCAGTCTGTAGCTCCAGCTCTGTTCTCTGTGCTCGGTTATGTTCCCAGTTAGCCCTGCAAATATCTACCACGTCACCAAGGCTCCAGCTACACCTACCTACCTCGCGAGGACTTGCCAGTGAATTGCACCGTTCAACCTTGATGTGACAAAGCACTTAAATTTGATAAATTAATCAATTTGCGGTGATCTCACTCCACTCTCCGACGGTCCAGTGGGGTTTCTGGCAAAAACCTGTTGATATATTTTTCTTTTTTTTTCTTTTCTTTCCATTTTTCATTTGCGCAAATACAACCACCGTTGTTCTACCTCCCTGTTGTGTTCATGTTTTCCTGTTTCATTTATTTTTTGCTGTGAACAAACTCCAGGTTTTTTGTTGTTTTTTTTTTTTTTTTTTTTACTGACTAACACTGGAGGATCAAACGCTGTGTTGTCCATAGCTTATTGCTGCGTGTAGTAGTAGTTCTCGCCTTTGTTGATGGATGCTGTAAAATACAGCAACTTAAGATGAGTCATAACACAAAGGCAGAGCACAGAGTACAAAAGGAGCCGTGTGATGTTGTGTGCCGTCCGCTCGGTGTAACACATTGTTGTGGTTCCTTCTTAACTACCCGGTTTCTCCTTTATGTACACAACTTAATCTCTTCTTTTCTCCATGGATCTGTCTGTAGGACCTTTGAAAGATGAATTAGAGAGAGAGCACATGGCTTGGTGAGGCCAGACCAGGACTGGTCCTTGCTGCGCAGGCATTGTATTGATTGCAGTGTGAGTCACACCTTGGGCTGTTTAGTGCAGGAGGAGAGAAATGCCACATCACTCACTTCTCTATTTATTGCAGTTTCTCTATGGGTCTATATAAGTGTCTAATTGTTGTTTTGTCTTCTGTGTGGGGGGGTGTGACTCGGTCAGGGTACCTCCCGGTCACATGTGTTAATATAAAGCAAATATGTTTTTACAGCTTAGATACGCTGCATTTTTCTTTTATGAGCAGCTTTTAGTTTGGGATCCTTTCTACTTTGCATCTTGGATCCTGCTGTTTGTTTTCACCGGGTGCACAAACCCGTACGTGCGGCGTTCTCCCCGTCTGAAGCGTTCTCTGCATGTCTGCAGTGTGTAATCCCTTGCACCGTGTTGCACATGCACATTTTGAGGGAGGATCGCTCAAATAACTGGAGGAGGAGGAGGAATCGGCCTTTATTTTACAGAGGAACCAGTGCACCTGCCAGCAAGAAAGCAAACAGCACAATATTTTCCTTCTTATTCATTTATTTTGAATAGTGATAGGTGCACTGAGAGGAGCGGTTTTATAAGAAGCTTTAACTTGAACTTGGCATTCAGCGAAGTGAGAGATCACGAGAGGCATTTGGCTGCTTTTACCTCGGTATTTTAGTGACACACGAGCCATATCAACACCATCTCCACCCTCCATCTGCTCCACACGGAGCCTCTGACGGACCTGCGACTCAGTCCGACTGCAGCGCTCTTACCACAGCTCACTTAGTTTCTTTATGTTTTTTTTTCATCGAAGTTGCTGTGTGATGACTCCCAGAATGTTAAACAGAACGTGGTTCATGTAGAAGTTCGAAGTGAAAGTCGATTCAGGAGGAGGCTTGTAGTCCTCCCCATCTGACCAGTGGAGATCCAGGCCGATTCCAGCCTCTCCCGTGTTATTCACACGGTGTTAACGCCTGTGGTCTGCTGAGGAGGTCACGCAGCACATGAGTCATTAGGTCACACGAGAGTCTTCAGAGTCACAGGAGTCAAGGTGTGGATCGGTGTGGCGGTGGCCGATAAGCGGCGTGGTGGGACGCCGCTTTTGTCACAGATGGTTTCCTTCTTCAGATTGTCTCGTGTTTTCACGTTAGAGAAGTTATCGATGACAACGAAGTGGTGTCTGTTGTCCGTTAAAGCTGCGTTCACGCTGAACAAGCACCCAGCTGCGATTCATTCTTAATGGAAGCGGACGACGTGAGGCGACAAAAGCCTCGACGTTTAATGCCACGTGAAGGAACTGATGAGGCGTCGAGGTGGTTTAGATGCTCTGCTGATGCGGTAACGCACCAAACAGTGATTTGTGTTTGACATAGGGTGGTATGACCAAAGATCTATGTAATTCTCACGGTATCACAGTATTTTTTTTTTTTTTTTCATGCATAATCACGTGTTCACAACTTTTTCTACTGGCTGAGAGAGGAATTAATGCAGTAGATTGACTAATAATGGACTATTTTACTGTGATGATGAGTAAATATTGTAGAATAATCCCACACTAGTAGTAAAACAGGTTTGCGTGGTCCCGTGTTAGCACTGCTGCTGATGTGGAAATCTGGGGACATTTACAGCTCAGAGATAAAAAATAAAAAAAGAAGGAATTAAATATTATCAAGATAAAATGAAGAATCTGGGACAGTTATGGTTTTATTAGTTTTACATATTTATTCATATTTAAACTGCTATGTCTGTAATAGCAGCGACCGGCTACCGTAATAACTGTAGTCTGCGCGCAACATTAAATGAATGTTCTCATTCATAAAAAGCCTAAATTTTCAAGGAAAACTTTAACCGGGGGACAGGTCAACTAAGACAGGGACTGACCCCAGAAATGGAGGACGTCTGGTCACTCTAAAAACAAACAAACAAACAAACAAACAAAAATAAAAACAGTCTTCTCATTCTGCTGCCTCACAGTGACACATGTGTGTTTAGAAGTGCTACATTGAAAATGGTCCGGTCTGAAACAGTGTCTGGTGGTGCCGAGTTCCCAGCGCTGTGTAAACAAATACACCAGTATGACGATATATTATAAATTCATATCATAACAAAATAAAATACCTGTATTCAGTATGAACCTGTAAACCACCCAACCTTAGTTTGTTTCACAGTAAACAGACCATCAACAGCCTCTATACCAGTAAACTCAGACTCTGTTATAATTTAATGTAAAACATCTTCCGCTAATTGTAAATACTATTTAGTTTTGATGCAATTTACATTTTTTAGATAGTTATTTTAATCTATCTTCTCAGAGCTGTCACTTTATGGGCGCAACTGCAACTAAACTGTTTCCTTAACGGATTAATAAACTGACTTTAAATCTTTGCCGCTCGTAGTGTGGATGTAGTCGGATGATTTGATCGTCTTGGTCCCTGGTTTGTCTCTTTGATTCATCTCTGAAACCTATTACAACCCACTGACGTGTGCTATAATCCCAGTGTGATGTAGTGAAATACGTGCTGAAACAAAACAAAAGGTGGAACAAAAAATAAGGCGTTAGCATAATACATTGAAGCTAGGCGGCTAACAACAGCCGTTATTAATTAATGTCCAGCACAGTAGCCAGGTTTACAGAGACTTTCTCTTCCTCATTGATCAGCAGTAGATACTATTGTTTTTACACTTTTATTATTAAAGCAACTGATTCGGAAAGTGTGGGGTCATATCGACTTTTGCGGTTGTGTTGTTTATCTTTATAGTTGCTGATCTTCAATCTTTTCCAGCGGTTCTGAACTTGTTCCACTCTTCAGTTTATCCCAGCTTCAATGAACTTTTGATGGACGTTTTTAAACAGGTCAACATTTCTATTTTTTCTGCCGTCTAAGCGTGAGAAAAAATATCTCGATCTTTCAGAGTCAGTCGAACGTCGTCGCTGCACGTTTAGATAGAACGGATTCACCGTTTACATGATCGCTTCCCAAATTTCATTCAGTTTGGGCCTGTTTTTTCCGACTGAGGTGTTTATATGGAGCATTTTCATTCAGTTTGAGCTTCTGAACCGATTCCAATCTGAATATTTGGCTGCATGTGAACCCAGCTAGCGTCCTCCCTACGTCTTCCAGTCGCCATCCATCCTTCTTTGGTGCTCGTATTATTTTTGCCTCCTGGTTACTGTATATAAACAAACAGTATTTCCTGAATGAAAGGTCAATCCCGGTCCTCTCCCTAGAAAAAAAACCTGCTGGAAATTGAGTTTTGAGATTTACTCTGTTAAAAGTTCAGTCAGACTGAACCAGCGGGTGGAGGAGGAGGAGCGTTCCATCAATCAGAGGGAGGAGACGGCAGCGGCAGAGGAAGGGAAATGATTGGCTAACGAGGTTTGGTTTCGGGCCCGAGATCTGATTTCTGGTTTTCATTGGTTTTATTTGGTTTAGTCAAATACTCTGTTTCCATCATCCTTGTTTACACAATATAGTGCATTAGACGTTTAGCTTTTACAAAATCCACTCACTCTGACCTTGTCTTGTCTCTATCCAGGATCGCTTCCTGCCGCCGTCGCCTACGTGCGTAAAGACCGACTCCACCGCCCCGCGCACGTGGCCACCAAGACTTTCCAAGCGCTGCGTATTTTCGTGAACGACGAGCTGAACGAGCTCCACGCGGGCCTGCGCGCCGCCCGCGCTCTGCTCAGACCCGGAGGTCGTCTCTGCGTCATCACCTTCCACTCGCTGGAAGACAGGCTCGTCAAGCGTTTTCTGCGCGGAGACGACCTGACGAATCTGGATCACTTCAGCCAGAGGACACAAAGCACCAGGAAGAAGAAACTAAACGACGAAAAGAGAGAAGTCAGAAACGACTATTGGACTCCTGTGCGGAGAAAAGTGATCAAGCCGGAGAAGGGCGACGTGAGCGAGAACCCTCGAGGACGCTCGGCTAAACTCAGGGCCGTACTCAGACGTTAGCGGCTCCACGTTAATTACAGAAATTGTATTTTTTTTCATCAAAGTGTTTGAACAACTTTTACAGTCAAGGTGAGGTGTCGTCAGGGATTTCTGCCATACTTCAAGGTAGAAGAGGAACTTTTATCCAAGATTAATTTTGCTACAGGCCAAGATAATGTATTTAAAGCAGAGGTCTTAAACATTTTTCAAGGCCCCTACCAATTATACGTGTTCTATATTAAACTACATCATTTTGTATTAAATATTAAGCTATTCAAATAATGCACAGGTTCAAATATCCATTTTTTTTATTTCAAACATTACAACAGCAACAGTAGGGCGGCCGTGCAACTGGCATAAACATAATCATACCTGACATAAACATACAGACAAACATGGGATTTCACCTGAGGAATGAATAGTCTCTCTTTAAATTTGTGATATAAAATATACATAAAAAATGTCTAATCAACCAAAGATTTTGCGACTCCCCTGCAGTATCTCCGCAGACCCCGTTGAAGACCTTTGCATTAGAGAATAAGTGTGTATAATTTAGAGGGGACTCTTAGCCATTATCATTAAGGATGTCCAGGTATTTTTTAAAATGATCAGATCAGATCGGTGTCGCATTTTAGCCAAGCCCGACCTTTTGTGGTTATTTATTTTAGACCTGCTTGTAAAACAAAACCACGTCCCTGTAACTCCAGAACGTCACATTCTTCTTAGTAGCCCATCGTCAAAGAAGACGACTTCTTCTTTATCTTCTCTTTTTCTGTTTTAGTGGAGGTTTGAGGTCAAAAGTTAAAGTAGAAGAAGAGGAATCAGAATGACTGAACGTCTCTGCTGCGTGGAAGAACTTTAAAAACGTCAGTCTGATGCAGATTTGTAAATTGTTCAGTGTGGGTGTTTGGTTGAGGTGGTAGTAGGAGACTGTCAAATCATTAAATAATAAATGGAATACGCAGACTACACCAAGGACTTTGTTGCATCCAAACAACAACAAACACTGAATGGTGTTTAAAAAGAAGAGATGAGTTTCCTTGAGACAGAATCAGGTCTTAAACCAGTTCCTTCCTGTAGCAGAGAACAAAGGTTTTCTGGAGCCAAAGTACAAATGACCGTTTCTCATTTGTTGGACTTAATCCAGTCACATGGTATGAACTTAATCTAGGAGAATACAAGGGAGAGAAGAAAAGCCTCTACAGGGTGGGAAATTTTGTTTATTTAAGATCAGACACTGAATATTAAAAGATTGGATCGAGGAATAAAAAAAAAAAAATTAAAAAACTTGACCTGGACATCCCTAATGTTGATAATTATGTTTTCATTAGTGTTAAATCACCTTTAGCTGCAAACTGCTGAGAATGAGCCTTTTATATCTACCTCAGGACAAGATCATTGGTTGATTAGAGTATTTCTATTTTTTTTTTTTTTTAATTTCCCCCCACAAATTTAAATTCATTTAAATATGCTTTAACATAAATTTAACATAGTTTAGTAAAGGAATAAGGGATGGTTTAAGATTGAATGTAAAATAATAATAATTGTTTATAAATATAGTTTAATATAACACATATAGTAGGTAGGGGGCGCTACTTGGGAACCTTGGCCTGAAAAATGTTGAAGACCCCTGACCTGGGCTAAACACTGGATCTAAAGAAGACCTGTTTTGTGTTTTTATGTTGATGTGGAAGCCAACACCACCACCACCACGGGACCTCATGCAAGCTTTTAAAGGGGAGAGGTTTCTGGTTGCAGTCTACAACATCACCACTAGGTGCCACTGAATCCTACACACTGGTCCTTTAAATTACGATTTAAACCAATGTTTATCAGGCCATGGACCCCAAACTGATTAAACTGAGATTAAATATCATTTTGAATTCAATATTAAGTTATTCAGACAATACACAGGTGCAACTGCCGTAAACATAAACATACCTATATGTACTATGCACTGTTAGCTTGTCTTCTGCTAATACTGCAGTGTGCTTCTGGGATTTCCCGTGGGCACTGAATAGGCTCTCGGCCAATCGCAGTCTAGTAGGTTGGGTGTTGAGGTGAGGACCCAAGTGCTGGACTAAAGATGAGGCCGGGTTTCAAACAAAAAGTATTAAATGAAAACAAATAAATCTAACAGAAGACGCTGCAGACAGGCAGCTAAATCCAAAGTACAAAAATCAAAAGAATCGTGACATGGAGCAAAAAAAAAAAAAAACAAGGAACGTGGCACGAAGACGAAGAACGTGGACAAGGTAACATCAGAAGTAACATTAATGACGTGACAAGGAACAAAGGGAAGGCAGGGGCTATAAATACACAGAGAGGGCTCAGGGATGACAAGACACAGGTGAAACTCGTGAGGGCAATCGAACCACGTGAGACCAATGAACAATCGACACACAAGGAGGCGCAAGAGACAGGAAATACAGAAACTTAACAAAATAAAACAGGAAACACAACAGACAGACAGACATCAAGACAGGAACACAAGGCACGACAGATAGAAAGTTATGAAACTAAACAAGATAAGACAGGGAACTCAAAACAATGATAAAAATAAAATAAAAGACAGAACCATGACAGTCGCAGGCCTTGTGTGTTGAAGACCTATGGTTTAAACGAAAGCTATTTAAACTGTCCAGACCCAAACGAGAGCCACGACAGTCAAGAGGATCTGAGGTGTAAAAACAAATTAAAGCATATGATTGTTGCCTGTTGCTGTTTGTCTTTTATATTATAAAATGTGCACAAAATACCCTTTGATTAAGCACAAATCTAATGACCCTATGCTCTGCAAAGGTTTAATTCTTCGTTTCTCAGTAGAGTTTTCAGACCTCCTGACATTAAGCGACCGCAGAATTCGACACATAAAACATAAAATCACCACCACCACCAAGAAAAATTAACAAATAAATAATAAAAAGCACCTCTTCTCATTGACGTCTGTATTTTCCCTGAACCTCCCCTCGACGAGTAGCTCTCAAGCGAAACCTCTACTGTACCGCATGAATCAGTAATGCCACCAAATACTGAATGACGCAAGTGTCAGAAGTGGTGCTGAATGAGCTGGGCGGTCGTTCTCGAGCGTTCTCTCACCTTCCACTGTAAGCAGACGAGGTGTTTTGATCTTTACTATTTGACTTTGGCTAATTGTAATTGCTCCATCAAGATTATTAACACCCCCCACCACCATCCACCCTCACCCCCCCTCCTCCTTCCTTCCTTCTTCTTCTTCTTCGTCTTCTTCTTCTTCTTCTGTCTCAGTTTAGTGCTCTCTAAATATACCCTCCTCGTTACCTTGGAAACTAAATGGCGCAAGTAGCATTCAAGCGTGTCTAAAATTATATGCCGTTTTAATCTTAACACGAGACGATGCCGTAGCGTGAGTTTTAAACGTCCCTCCCTTTTTTTTTTCTTTTTTTTTTTTGACATCAGTGGATGTCAAAAAAAAAATGTCCCCGCTGACAGAGCACGCCGTGGGATTTAGTCTTCTGGGTGCCTCTGTTTCTATTTTATTGTCACAAACTCTTCAGTGACTCATGCTGTTTACCGTGGATCAGCAGGTGAACATGGGTGAAGAGAATGTTACTCACGACTTCGTTTCACACTGATGCGTAACAAGCGTTCACATAAACACGACGGAATAAAGAAGCAGGGACTGGACGTGCATTATTTTTAAAGTCGGCACACTCCTTCTTAAATACCCCCCCAAGAGTTACGTTGAAATATTTTATAATTAATAAGTACAAGGTCTAAAATGAGATGAGACTGAGACGTGAATTCACCTGAAGAAGAAGGAAAAGGACAAATATTTGACATCATCGTCATCACAGTGGAAAACTCTTTGGTTTCAGAAAGTTTTCAGATCATTTTTAGCTGCTTTCTTCTAGATTTCAGTTTAGATAATTGTGAATTACTTCACGTTTCCCTTATATCGTGTCATACCCCGATCAGGCATAACATTATGACCACCTTCCTAATGTTGTGTAGGTCTCCCTTTGTGTCTCTGTGAGGGTCTATGGGTCCTTGGTCAGTTTAGGATCAAGTCAATTTGGAGGCCAGAGCTTGTGCTGTTCTCCATGTTTTGTTTTGTTTTTGAGTTGTTCCTAAACTATTTTATTTGTGTGTCTGTGTCAGGCTGCATCCTGCTGCCATCAAGGAGAGTCATTGCTATGGGGTGGGGGGGGTGCCTGGTCTAGTCTGGTCTGGTCTGGTCTGGTCTATGTGGGTGCTACATGTCTAAGTAACACCCACATGCATGAATGTCAGGCCCAGAAGTTTCCCAGCAAAACATTGAATTGTCACCAGGTTTTCATCCCGTCAGTCGTCATAATGTTACTTCTATTGATGCAGCTTTGGACCGAGGGGTCCCAGACTCACCTCCCACCATGTCCATGGCCTTGATGCACCTAGAGGCTGCATCAAGTGAACCCAACCCCCCAATGGTTGGGTCATAACAGCAAGAACAAATTTCCAGAATACATAAAAAGGGTTATAATAATTATTATTATTATTATAAAGCGTGACCAAAGTTCTGCTCTGAAGTCAAGGTTTCCAACACAAGTCATTAACCCTTTAACAATAAGCCTCAGCCACTTTGACCTTTTTGCTTATTTTGACAATAAAAAAGGTCAGAAACTGTCCTGTGGGTAAATACCCATTTTAAATGAGGGATCCTTTCTACACGATGAATAAAGTGTTTACTAATGCTTCATCGTGTGCAGTTATTATGAAGCTTTACAGAGAATCTTTTTGCTCGCTACAAGTATTTTCTTATGGTTTATGTCGTCTGTTTTCTCCTCCACTGAGCTGATTTTTAAAGAATGACCTTTTAGGGATATAGAAGCTGTAAAACGTAGGCCTTAAACAGGGGGGCCTCAAATTTTCCTCCACAGTTTTCCAGCATGGTCACACAAGTTTGAAATAAAAAAGAATGAATATTTGGACCTGTTTAATATTGAATGCAAAATGATAATAATAATAATACATATTTATAATAGCACTAGGCCGACTTGAGCAGGGGGTCCCTACTCAATCTCTCCATCAGTTTGAAAAACTGGAAAACGTTGAAGACCCCTGCTGTAAACTCGGGGTTTTCATGAGTAGTCGGTACCAGATAACCTCAGATTTCATGATCTGTGAAACTGTTAAAAGTGTATAAACTGTTTAAATATTTATCTCTACTCCATAATTGAGAGGCAGCTACTGTACTTTTACTTAACAGCCAGAGCTTCTGTGCCTACGACAAGCACAATAAAATAAGTCCATGCATTGGAAATTAAAGTGTTTCTGCTTTACCCATGACTTCACCGTATTATTGGAAGCGATGCAGGGTTGTTTGGGTTCCAGCATCAAACAGTTTTAGACATGTATCCCCCCAAACTCAGTGTTTGTAGCTCAATTTTTATTTTATTTTATTTGTAGCAAGAAGCAGATTCAACTGTAGCCAGAGTTTTGAATGGATGATGCATCGACAGCAGATGAAGCAAATCTTCTCTTTTCACACACACACACACACACACTCACACACACATACAGTATATATATATGTGTGTGTTCTGTGTTGTTAGTAGAAAACAGTCGTTGGTTGTTGTTAGTCGCTCGGCGCAGGAGAGGATGGTAACACAGAAACTTCAGTGATCACAAATTACCACTATCTACGACGACTGCAAATTCCCCATCGCCATGGAAACAGTATCCTCAGATAACAGTAAATATGCTGTAAGACGATGCTATTATTGTAGACTTGGATCAATCCATAAATTGACTACCGAGTGCATAACTAATAGCCACTGTTGTACAATCACGTCTCAGAAAATGCAGGTGGACGCGATGAGCTTTTGTTTACGAACCGGTGAACACAGGATGGAGGTTACATGCTCAGGACTCACAGACTTTATTTCACCGTTACTGGAATCGATTATCATTTTATTTGTAAGGATTTGCACCTCGCATGAGTACGGAGCAGATTTGGGAGTCAAAAGCATGAGTGAAGCATGGCAGCCTTCAGATTTAAAGAGGTGGAAACAATGAGTGAACCCATCCTGGTTGTGTGGTCAGTGTTTGAGTATTCGAAGATACACACAGGCACAGACTGGGGCTGTCATGATGTCAGATTTTCACATCACGATCAAACTTTGGTTTGGATTTGGTGATTAAAAGAAAGAATTGGAGTGAGACAATCATCAACAACACGTACACATGATATAAGATAAGATTAACATGTAATGTATCATAAGTTTCCGCCTGGATAACGTTGTGGGTTTGAATAAAATGTGACTGAAATTATGTCAAGTTAATCATTATTGGGAGGATTCTTGTTACATGTTAATGCTAATGCTAACTGCTAGCTAACGCAACATGTTTCAGACGTGTCCAAGCAGAACTTGCATTTACTACGTTCCCCTCCACAGTGGTTCCACTTACTTCTTGTAGTATCTTTGCTGGAGAAGCTTCACTTGATAAAGACAGACCAGACTTCGTCCCCTCTGTGTCCTCCTTTGGTCAAATCGTCCATCCAGTGAGTGAGAGTGTAGGTCAAAGTCAACTTTTTAAAATAACACTCACAGTCTCGGAGAGTGAGTGTATTAGTATATTCTCTAAAAAATGCTTTTTCCTTGTCTATTCTTGCCCAAACAACCCGTTGAAATATGCTAACAAGTGTTTACAGGCTATAGTGTTTGAGATATTTTGCCTCCAGCTAAGCTCCGCCCCTCAAAATACGTCACACTGTTTACAAACTGTGACCTCCCGCCCACTCAACTCTCCACTACCTGTTAGCTCAGGCTACCACTGGTCACTCAAAGCGGGAACGCCCTTAATTATGTAGTATTTTAAACTTTCATAAACCTTTCTACAGTTGTCATGAACAGTGAAATAAATTATTGAGACCAAAATCTGTTTTGTGATCCAGGTTGTAAACATGTTTAATAATGCTGTAAAGTTGGACTTTTTAACATCTATGGGGACTTTCTCCCTTTTGGAGCCTCAAGTGGCCACTCCATGAACTGCAGTTTTTTTGCATTTCTGCATGGGCTTCATCGGAGACTGAAGATTTACTAATAAATATAAAGAAGAAGAGATTAAAACGACATTAAAACCAATAGCCTTCCCACTACCATCAAACTTTAAAATGAAATCTAAATCTAAAACCAGAGTTTTTAGAGTTGTTTTGAAGACGTTTCATCCGAGAAGCTTCTCCAGGTCTAAAGAACTAGTGGAGGAGTTGGGTTTTAAATAGGCACATCTGTAGGTGTTACCCATCAGAAACTCACCAGATACTTACCTGTAGCTGGTGGAAGCAGTTTGATCCTGTCGTCTGTCTCCAATGAATCGTACTCTAACCACTACAGGTAAGTGTGTGATTGTCTCCAAATGTCCTGTTCCTTGTTTTCAGCTTGTTTGATGCACGGTGCCCTGGATGACTGAGAACCTTCCCAGAAAATATAACACCAACAACATCCTGGTCCTTCTCAGTATTAGGCCGGTGATGCATATGCATAAAATGCATAGGACCTCATAACAATATTGACAATGTGAAGCTGTGCATAGAATTTTGAGTTTTTATTATCATTATTATTATTGGTGATTTTCAGGTAAAATGAATCAGTTAATCCTAGAATTTAAAGGGGGGCATACTTTACATTTTAATCTTTCAGTTTTCACCTTCAAAAGTAAAATCCAAAATGATTCTTCTTGAGTTCTTACATTGCCCACATTCTGCTGATCCATAATTTTACTCCAGTGTCGTCGTAAATGCCAGACCACATTTAGTGGCTGTGCTTCATCCATCACCAGTGTTTAGAACAGGGTGACACTAAGGGCTTCATCATTACCATCCAAGTTAATAAGGGAAAATTGCACATAATGACCTGTAAAAGATGGAACTTATTCTCTGTTAAATGACAGTTTCAGAGGCCTGTTCACACCACGCCTGCTCACAACACTGACTCTGTTGTATTTTACTCGTCGTCGTGCGTCGGTTTTCTGAGCTCTGAATCGGATCGTTGTTCGCTGCCAGACTTCAAGCGCAGGACAAGAGACGTCACCAAGTTAAAAGGAGTTCAATATAAAGTTAAGAAATAAACAAATTAAAATAAAATGATCCACTCACATTGAAGCTTTCTGGAACTGTACGAACCTGCAAAGGTTTTCTGGTGTTTCTCAATTGTTTTTCTTCTTTCTCTGTCAGTTTTTAGCAATTTTAGTTTTTGTTTGTGCAGTTTTTGGTGAAGATTGTCTCTCAGTTGAACTTTTGCCTGACTTTACCTGTGTGTTTCATTTTATAAAAACAAAACAAATGTGATATATTTGTCAATCCTGGAGCCGTTTTCAGCTGTTTTTCAAACTCTGCAGATTATTATAAAGCGAGGCCTTGCAGAAATATAAAAGAAACTAGAATAAATTAAATATAATACATGACTTTTCTATCTGGTATGTTGAAAAGAATCTTAATCGAAGTTCCACTGTTTCACTAAAACCTTTCCTGTTGATGCACGGAAATATAATCTGCACACATTTTCACTTTATTTTATAAGTTAATAATACGTTTTCAAGCAAAAACACATTTTTTTTGCAAATCAAAAAAAAAAACTAGCTCCCTGCACGAGAGAAGTTGCTCTGAATACATTCATCTATCTTTAATCGCGGACGCTGTTGCACACTTAACGGGAAAGATTAATAAAAATAGTTCTGCAGAGGTGTTAACGCACCTTAGCTGCTCATTAAAGTGCGCAGTAGGAGTTGTGGACACCCATTCAACTTCAATTAGTGTGATTTATTTAATTTTTTTTTTTTAACCTCGCGTGGATTATCGTATGTAAGGGCTACTGTATTAAATCCATAGAAATGTCTTTAAAATGTCTTAAATCCGTAAAAATAATTTAATTCTAAGTTAAGAGAGTGTGGGTGGCCTCAAACTTTAATTCATCCTTTTCACACACAGGAGTTAAAGGAATAAATATTAGAGGAAGACTGTTATTATTATTATTATTATCAATGGTCCAAATCTATTTTTAAACCGGGGTGAAGGCTTCTGAAATCTGCAATCTGAAGAGCAGCTTTTAAAAATATGAAAAAATAAAAAATAACAAAAAAAAGCTGAAACAAATGTAAAATGACAAGAGACAAGACAAAAAAAATAAGTGGAAGAAGAAAAATGTGCTAAAGGGTAAAAGCATGAAGCTGTAACTCAATTCATCCCCCCTCCTCCACCTCCTCCTCCTCCTCCTCCTCCTCCTCCTCCTCCTCCTCCTCCTCCTCCTCCAAATGAGTGACTATGCACTACCTCTGGATATTCATCTACCTCTGACTGTAGCTTTTTGTTGTTTCTCCATCTCTGGCAGAGACGAGCGAGCCAGGCGCTGTGACCATTAACTCTCAGTGTGAGGAGAGAGACATGCGTCAGCCTGTGGCTCCCCCTCTGACAGACTGAAGAATGTATGAGTTTCACAGACTGATTCAGCCACAGAAAGCTCATTCTAGCCACATCTTCCTCCCCTCCCCTCCGCTCTCTCTCATACCCGCCCATCTCCGCCGCCGCTCCGCCTGCTATAAAAAGACTTTCTCGCTGAAAAACACTGAGGTCAAAGCTACTTGAATAATTTTTGTGATTGACGCAGAGCCCTGCAGGTCTCACGGGAAGCACATCCAACTGTGAAAGAACACAGCCATGTTGGATAAATAGCGCGCAGCCGGGAGGGGGTTGGGGGGGGGGGGATACTACTGAGATCTGCTGACTTTCAATTCCAACAAATAAATAAATAAATAAGTAAAACTTAGTTCAAGGGATTAAAGTGTGACATTGAAAACATAAACGGACGCGTCCTACAGTCTTTGGAGTTTACCCCGAAGTGGCCGACGCCGTTCTGGAGCCATTAATAAATCAAAGGCGTTTAGAGCATCCCGGGGTTGGAGCTGATCACTGCCTCTTCGTTATGTCTCGCCCGCCACCGGAGTACCACTTGCTGTGTCAGGTGGTGTGCAGGGTGACCCGATGTCAGCTCACTTACTCAAGAGTCTCAAGCTGAAGGAGACACAACGCCGGGTTTCTTGCCTGCTGTAACAGCCAATTGAGTTTTTGCACCTGCTTATTTGTCTGTCTGGCTTCATAACAAACCCTGCAACAGCCGCCTGGTTCAGAACAAGTTAAAAAGTCCTGGTAATGTAAAAAAACAACAAAAAAAAACAACCACACAAAAGCATTTTCTGTCACCCAATTTAAGTTTTTAAATCTACAAAGTTATTGCGACATACTTTTATTTTATTAAATTGTATGTTTAGTTTTCTATTTTTAATACAGTGTATTTAAAGCGGTTGGAAAAGTGAGAAAAAGCATTTTTAAATTGGTCCAGAGATTCTCCTAATTGTGTTAGCTTTAGCTTAGCATAGGCCAATTAGCCAGTCATTTGCAAAAGTGATTAAAAAACTCAAGAATTTTCCCAATTATTTCTTGTGACCTGTACATTCGTATCGAGTACAAATGTCAGTGCAGTTATCTCGAAGGTATTGCTCATTGCAGGTATAGACTTGGGACTATATTCTGGCAAAGCACCGCTGCCAAAGACACCACGCAGCACCTTTAATCCCCCAACTTCCATCAACACACCAGCATGACTGTTTTTCAGGTGACTACATTGTGACTAGTGACTAATAGCCCTTTCGCATCGAAAATACCAGTTCAACACAGGACTTTCAGACCCAGGTTGACCTGCCTTTGGTTTGCTTTCACATCGGCAGAAGTGCCAGGTCTGACCTCCTGCTGTGTGTCTGTTTTTTTACCCCTCTCATACATCATCGCGTCAAAAACATCATCATTACACATTTAAGTGCGCTGAATCTCTTCTTCTCCACGGATGCAGAGCAGCTCGCGGATCTCACGGTCTTGCCAGTGCGCTGCCATGATCGATTAATAAGTCTGCCACATCGCTATACAAGGCGCACATGCGCAGTTCACATCAAGATTCCCTAATGGTCTGGGTGGTGTTTAGCTCAGTGAGTACAGCACTCGCCCCATGTGTTGAGGCTACACTCTATGCCTCCCCATTTCCTGTCTATCTCTACTGCACTTTCAATTTAAGGCTAAAATGCCCCCAGAAAATAGGCTATACTAAAAAAAAAAAAAAAAATTCCCTATTGGTGTGACTTCCCAATTCACCTATGTGCCTTCGTCAACGATTGTGTAACAATACATTTGACTTGGAAAAATATTTGGAGCTGCTCACAGCCCTGGAGCTTCTACAATGACACCGTCTGACCGACAGTCCAGTGATAAAATCAGAACAGGACAGGGAGGTACATCAATGTCATCGTGTAAATTAGAGGGTCGACACGGCATTCCTGTTCACATCGAAGCCGAGACGATAAAATCCCAGGTCAATTGCCGGGTCATTAAAAAAACCTAGGTCGATGTATGGCTTGTATTTCACATAGGGGTGGTGTATCCCTCTAAAGGGGAAATTAAACATTCATGTCTTGGTCCTTGTATGGCGAACTATATCCAGACACCTTTGTAAAAGGTATTTGACATAGTCAAATACGTCAGGGGTTTGGTTGGATGCCTCTGAGCGCCGCTGGAAATGGACGAGGAAATGGGAAAAGGGAAATCCTATTGGTTATTCCACTAAGACTGGACGAAGAAACAATTTGTCCCAAGACACCAAGAGACAGCAGAAAAATTAAGAAGAGAGAAAAGATTATTTTACTGTGAAACCATTTTTTTTTTTAACATGATGATCGTGTAATATATTTCTATTTGACGGGGCAGCTCTTCTGAAAATGGAAGCAGGTTCTCTTTGTCGTCTCTTAAATTTTAAATCAAACCGTGTCACCAGAATGTGTTTCATTTCGTAGCAGCTCTGAGAGCGTTTCATCTGCAAAATAACTAGGCCTTTTTTTTTTCTTTTTTTTTTTTACCCTATATATGGTGGTAAAATAACAAAATACGAGATAAAATTACACTGGTAGGAGAAAAATAACTACCTTCAAGGTTGTAGAATGTGAGAAACCAAAGCCTAGGAACCAGGAGCTGTCTGTAATCAACACCAATGAGGCGATATATTGGATGGCGGCTGCAGAATAATATCACCACCCTCCAAGTAGGTGTACAGTATATGACTAAATCTTTCCTCCGCCCCCTCCACTTACTGCCATTATCCCACCGTGGGGAAAATTGCCTGTCTGGGTACAAGCCTGCAATATTCCCAGCAGTCGTCCATTTGGCTCTTAGAGAGGCTCCACTCTCTGCAGCGACAGTGAAGCAGAGGTCACACGCCGAACAGTCACCCTGGGGTTAAAATGATAGAGTTTGTGCAAGTGTAAATTACTCTATAACACAGGACGCCTTCACTCAGGCCTGTAATGGATAACTTCCTTGTTTTTTTTTATGGTTATCAGATCAGCGTGAGCCCTGTCGGCCTGGGGAAATTGTTGTGACAATATAAACACGGGGGCTTGTTAATCAACTCCACGTCGGAGGCTTTCATCAGATTCTGATAGGGATTGTTTGGTAATTCCTTTTCTTTTTTCTTTTTTTTAAAAATTTACTGCCCAGGAAACTCGCCATTATGAATGTTTTCTGTGCATCGGTGCATTTTTTAACTTTATCTCTCCAAGGAAAATATCAGCAGCAAAAGTTAATTTTATTTCTAGAGTCAACGAAAATATTAGTGAAATTTCAACCACATTCTCCAGGTAAAATGCTCAGTTATTTATTATTATTATTATTATTATTATTATTAGAATTATTGTTATTATTATTCATGCATACAGCGATCAGCCACATCATTATGACTATCTTGTGGCAATTCAGTATTCTGCTTGGAAACTTTTGGACCTGACATTCATTCATGTGGATGTTATTTAGACATGCAAGGTGTTGACCTGGCCTCCAAATTCACTAAATCCCAAACTGATCGAGTATCTGTGGAATGATCCACAGAGGCCCCTCCCCTCAACCTATAGGTTAACCCATAGACCCTCACTAACAACTGCCGGACCACCTCAGAAGGACCATGTCTGTTCTCAGATGAGTCACAACTGTTTTGGAGGCAACAAGGGGGACCTACACAGTATTAGGAAGGTGGTCATAATGTTATGACTGCTTTTATTTTATTGCATTGTTTTATTCTTATGATGCTCTATGATCACAAACAATCCCACATAGTCAAACACACAAACGTAAGGTGTGTGTTAAATTTAATTGCTGCTAAGGCTAGTGGACCATGCCATATTATTATGGTAAATAGTTATGTTTTTTCTTAATATCACAAACTCAATTCTGGTGGAAATGCACATTAGTGTTTTGTTGACCCGTCTCTCCACCCCAACCTCCTCCTTTACCAGCCTAGGGATTTGTCATTTGAACATAAATAAAAAATCATTTCAGAGCTTCTTTTTAAACTTTGCCGGATGCAACTTTTATTTCTCTTCTTCAATGTTTGTGGCTAAATGTTAAAGTTATATTTACAATTGGAAATATGTTTAAATAAAATCCTACATACTCCGTGTCTTTAGTAACGTACCTTTACAGCACAAGTTCAGCAGAGTCTTCATATGCATTTCAAAGCCAAACACTCATCTTTCATCAGAACATCAGTATGAGTGGAAAACTCTGTACGTTCTGAAATAACCCCACGTTCAAGGATATTTGTTTTGTGCATATTTAAAATGTGGTTTCCAGGCAACTGCCGGTAATAATGGCCTAAGGGTCAGGAGGCAGTATATTTTATTTGGTCAAATTTCCTGAAACTGTATTACTCCCACACTGCTATTTATGGTTTTGTGCTACCTTTTAAAAATAATCTACCACTGTTATGCTGATGACACTCATTTGTATATATATATATTTATATATACACGAATGTAAATAAACCCCTGGACAACTAACTTTAAATCCTCAGGCAGACATTTCACTACATAAATACAACAACTCCAACATAATGGAACAATTATGTGTATTGGCAACAAGCTAACAAAGACGTTAGCCATGGACACTAAATTATGCAGGCTGCATAACCTGTGAGATGTTTCCAGCAAATTCTTTTTCAAAAATTGGCTTTGCAGAATGTTTTAAATGTGGAGGCATCCAAGAGCAGCCATTCAAATATTTAAGAAGATAGTTTTAAATGAGTGTGAGACATTATTTTAATATCATGATATCACAATGGTCCCTACTTAATCTCAAAATCAGTTTGAGGGTCCTTGGCCTGAAAAGCGTTTAAGACTGCACTAGACTAATTACAGTCACATGAGGCACCTTTGACTGGCTGTATATGCACTAGGAAATATGAGTTCTACAGACTAGTCAGTTTGTTGACATTTTAAGCATCATGTCAGCAAGTCGCTGATCACTTGACAATAACAACACAACATGGACGCCAGTGGGTCATTGCAGCAAAGTAGAAGCGGTTCATCAAGTGTGTGGAAATACGTCACTAAAGATGAAGCCATTACTACCGTGACATGTCAGTCCTGAAAAACAATGCATCTGGAAAAAGACATCCGCTAATGCTAGCAGAGAAACGCTCCAAACCCTCTGGAGATCAGTCAGTTAACAACTTCACCAAACGTCCTGTGGTACCAGTGAGAAGGAGACTGCACATCAGATATTTGATAACGTTATTAGATCTTTAGCTGCAGTACACGGAGAAGACTTCAGAGAAATATTGCTACACTTTGGAGTACCATTAAATGCTACTGATGCTGCTGAGTTGCGGCCTGTTTTTATACAGCCTATACATGTCTGCAGCTCACAGCATGTAGTACATGAGCTGTCTGTTCTCAGATTATATTCATGTCAAGAATAGAGATTTCATTGTTGTAAAGCATTACTTTCTACTATGTTTTTATCAGTGACGTCATCAGATACAGAAGACTGAAGTTGTGCAAACCCTTACTAGGACCAGACATGGTGGTTTGTGTTTTCTGTGGCTGCACAGTGTTGTATTGTCTTGCCCACCAGCAGCAAGTGGAAGTGGTGCATCCTTCTCCTGGTCAGTGTTGCTCTGAGCCAAAGCTTCTGGGCGCCAACTGTTGATAACACCAGTGAGATCTGGGCTTAGCGCAGCCAGATTTTGATTTCCTGATAAGATCCACAAACAGTCCCCCCCAAATGTCAGAGAATAAAATGTTGAAATATATTTCCCACATGCAGTGAAATCAAATATATTTGAGATATTTAATCTTAAATGGAGTCTTTATAAGTTGGAGGCCATAGACTGCAATAGATTAACCGATAATTGATTAACTGTTGATCATGTTGCCTCAGTTTCTCCAATATATGCATGATTTTTTAAAAGATTTCCAAAACTAAACAAGTACAATAGTGAAAAAAATAGTTGTCAGGTGACGTGATAATTATGTTGCTAATCAAAGTTTTTTAATCTATATCATCAACACATTGTTTTTACCTTAAAGCACATGGACATACAGAAGGTTTAAAGCTACCAGCTCATTAGAAGATGAATGGAAACCCTGATTACTAATGTAACACATTCAGACAGAGTGTGAGGTCAATAGTAAAAACACTATTGTCTAATAAGCATAAAAAAAAACACTTGGAAGTAATCTTTTGGCTGTGGTAAACATCAGCTCTCAGGGAGGAAGAGGAATGTTGAGGTAACAAAAACCACAAGCTGTTCAAACAAGTGTTTGAAGAGATGAATAAAGCCGGAGCCAATGTGCACCAGCGTAGTTGAAGAAGCGGGTCCGTCTTAGTCATCTTCTTCTATGCAAGAAATTCTGTGTTATGAAGTTGGAAACAAAATAACAAACAGAAAAAAAAACTTCTGGTATATTTCCGGCAGTTTTGACGCATTCCATCGTGAGGAAATTATATTCTGATGAATGTTATCAGTCCAGTTAAAATACCAAATGCTCCTGTTTTTGTTATTTTTTGGGTAATTTGTTCTCACCATTTACTATGGATAAACAGATGTATAAGTTTTGCATTTTCTTTTCTGATATTATTGTTATTGTACAAACAATTTAAACCAATCCATCACCACCACCACAGGGGCCATGAGCTCAGCCCCAGGCTAGTTAGATTAGCTTTCTGACTTCCACCTATAAATTCAAATACACTTTCAAATTTAATCATCTAAGTCCGGCTGGACAAGTTTCTACTTATATCTGCCAGTCACCATTCATTTTTCATCATCTTTGGGGTTAGCGTACAGTAAAAAAATAACATCTCAGCCTCGTAGCTGGTTTAATTATCGAACCATCACCAAAAATCTATGTGTTTTTAAAAGTAAAACTTGAGGTTGAGTCTTGATAAACAGCTCTTTGACATGTTATACGCAGATGACTGTGCCCTTTATATATCATTAACCCTTGTATACACCAATCAGGCATAACATTATGACCACCTTCCTACCATTATGGCTCTGTGGATCATCCCACAGATACTTCGGAATCCAAGACAAGAACTGAGGAACACAAGGAAACGTGAGTGTTGGACAAGGCGGGGTCTATGCACACATGGGCAGAAACTAGTGAGGGCCGAGCCACTAGCAAAAAACAATCCAACAATCAATGTGGGAAAAACACAAGAAATGAAACACCGACAATAAAATATACAAAACAAGAAACACAAGGAAAACCAAGCATGTTATGCCCATCTTGTGTCACTGGTTTTAATGTTGTGGCTGATCGGTGTATAGCTCCTCCTGGAATAATTATCCTTGCATTTGTGGAAATCAAAAATACAAATCTGCATTATTTAGCTGGACTAAAAGCCCAAATAACTGTCTATACCACTATGTATGTTTACTGTATTAATTATTCAAATTCTCATGGACATAAATGTGCTAAATTAACTAAACCTACCCTGCGTATCTGTCCTGTTTTCTATCCGAGTCTGTGTAAAGAAACCCTAACTCGATGAATGTTGTAGGTGGTAATAGTTTCACCAGCCCCACCCAACTGCGGACGCAGCCATGGTTGCATGTTCAGAGGAAAAATAAATGCTGAAAATAGAGTCAGTTTTCATTAAGGTGCCGGAGAACAAAATAATTTCTTGGATTCTTTGACGTTGTGAAAAACACAATTAGCAGCGTCGATAGTATCGACGGTGTATTTTTATTTTATTTATTTTTTTTTTTAAAATGTCTGTGTTTTGTTTTAAGCGCAGTGAATCATGTACATTTTCAGAGTCTCTCAGATGTGAGAAAGGCTCAAGTGTGGCTGCTGCACACAAAGAAGTTGAAGCAGAGAAATGCCACAGCGCACACTGAGTGACGTCAACCAGGAGGCCCCGTGGGGATGAGGTGAGTCAGAGCCAGGGCCGCGGCCTCGCCAGCTCTCCGCAGCCATGAGCGCGTCATCACCAGTCTCACTGACACCCTCTCACATTTCTCTGCATCTGCTTCAATGTGCCTCTGCCTCCCTCCATCCCTCCGCCTCCTCAAGAGGATCTCTTCACATCCATGGCATACGCCAGTCCTAGCTATGCCTGTCTGTCTTTGTCTCTCCCCACACTTTAAGGGGTGGGTGCTTATCATGCATGAAATGTTTATATCTAATTATATCTAACATGGCGAAGAGCTTTTTTTTTTCTTCCTTTCTTTTTTTATATATATATATTTATATATAGCCGAAGGAGGAGGCTGCTAAATAAAAGAGATAACATGCAAGTTCCAACGTTTGTCATCAAGTACTGGGCGAAAAAGTACTTTTATAGACACAATGTGAAAGAGATAGCTGTGTGTGTGTGTGTGTATTGATGCCGGTGCTGGAACATTAGCACAGTTCAGTTTGCTGGTGCAAGCACAGTGAGTCACACCTTTGCTCTGCACTGTTAGTTAGACAAAGAGCAACACAACAGACTGGCATCCTCTAATATGTTCGGGTTAAGAGAGCAAATGTTTCTGTATCACAGCAATGGAGGTTTATGCTGATAAGGAGCTCATTAATGCAGGATATGCTGTTAGTGATGGACGGGGGCCGCCAGATCTGAGGCTGGAATGATTCACCCATCACTAGCAAGAACAACACTTTAAATATTTTTTTGTTGAACTCGCTCAGACACGATGTAACACATGAAGCCTCATCATTTAACCCACCCGAGGGCCTCTCCTAATAGTAGCCAAGCGCCGACTGGTAATAAAATGTTGGAGCATAAATATTTCCTCAAAACAAGAGTTTGCTGGCTCTCATTGTGCCGCCTTTAAGGTTAACTGTTTCAGAGCTGCGATTTCACGCCTTAAAACTAGTTCTTCAGAAGATGATGATAGGTCTGAATGATTCTAGTCTGGTCACGTGAACGTAGCTTAGACTGTGGCGTCATTCCGCAAAAATCTCAGGAGAATCCAGCTGCTGCGCAATGTAATACGTCAGTCTGACACACAGATGGTATAAAGATGGAGCAGCTCCTCAAAAGTGAAGCCAAAGCAAGTAGAGCCCTCCCCCTGGTGGCTGGAGGCTGCATTGTAGGTCATAAGCCCCACCCACTCCATGTTAGTGGGCGGGACTTGGGCCAAACTTAAACACTTAAATACACATTTTGTTTTTAAGGATGGATTCTGTTATCATAGGCAGTTAAAATAATGTTTGTACATGTTTGTGTGACATTGTTTTGGATATGTTTTGTTTTAGTTAGTTATTAATTAAACAAAAATGCGAGTGAGTCTAGAGGAAGTGATATCATGGATGTGCGTAGCTCCACTGTCGGACCGTACTGATCAGACACTGTCTCCAAAGTCACAAGATGGCGCCGCCCGTACCACTGGGAAAATGGCGATATTTATATACAGTCTATGCTCTGACGCCATGCAAGCAACTTCCCCATCCTGAAATATGTCACCTATTTATCTTCAACATCATTGTTTACGCAACAAGAGATGTGTGGCTAATTTTTTTTTCCTCCCAAGTTCAATATCCACACTCATGTCATTTAGATTTCAAGAGCAATTTCTCCTGTTGGACTTTATTCATGAAATTCATTAGTCACTTATTGTATATTCTGCCTCTTACCACTTCAACCGTCCATTAACACTGGTTTTTCATCAGCTGTAATTATTAGTGTTAGAAGTAATAGTTGGTTGCCTACTTTAAACAGTTTCTCGTTGTTTCGTGTTGTTCCCTGACACTGTTCACCTTATTTTATCTTATCTGATCTTATCTTATCTCAGACAATTTCAACAAGTGGACTGAGTGATCGATCATACTTGTATTTGATGCTGTCGTCCGGCGATAGTTCTCCATCCATCAGGGTGGACATTAGATTAGTAAACTGCAGTGTGATTGGTGGAGTTATTATTAAGCCAGTATCCGGCCTTTTAGTGCTTTCTCTGCATCTAATAAACGGGGGCGTTGAACTCATTTTTAGTTCAGGGGCCACATACAGCACCAATTTGATTGCAAGGGGGCCGGACCAGTAACGTAGTAGCATATTAGTAGAATATTATGAAAATATTAAGATTTAACATTTACAAAACATTTATTTAAAAAAAAAAACTATGGTGCATTGCTGCCAACTACATTTTAGTTCTGTGTCTCGGTGGCTGCAGTTATTACTAAAACAGTTTGACCTCTAGTGGGAAAATCAGGATTAGCAGTTATTTTTTTTATAGCTAAAAGCTAAAACAACCCTCTCAAAGACAAGCAGTTACAGAAAATTAATAAATGAATGAGTTACTTTTATCGAAACGTTGTAGTTAATGTCTAAATAAAAAAATCATCCAGCGGACCAGATTGTACCCCCAGGTGGGCCGGTTATTGGCCCGCGGGCCCTACGTTTGACAGCCCCCTGATCTGGAGCAAAACCAAAGAAAGTATCAAAGCCACAATTCTCTTTCCACTGCATGGTTAAAGTTAAAGCATTCTGCTTGCTTTGATAGAGGAGAACACGCTCTGAAATGGGCCAGAGATTTTAATCAACAACTGTCAGAATCAGACGTGTCGGGAAATCTGTGAAAAACAGAGCAATGCATGTTTATTTCACACAAACAAACAAACAAAAAAAAAAACTTTTGGAGAGGCAGTTTACCAGAGAAACCAGTTGCTCTAGAGAGCAGTGTTGCTCCGGTGGCATGGCACGCACACACACAAAAGCCTCTGGTGGGTAAGATTGCAGTAGATGCAGGGTAGGCGGTGGCAGATATGGAGATGCAGACTTAATTTTTTTTTTTTTTTTTTTTTGTATTGGTTGACGCCTGTCTGCAAGCTGTCTGCAACGTGCTCAAGTTCCACTCATGCCAGGTAGAGGCGTCAGCTAGGGGGAGCATGAGGCCGTCTGCTGGGGGAGGGGGTCGGTGGCGGCAGCAGAGGAGGAGGAGGAGGTGGAGGAGGTGGTGTTGGTGGTGGTGGTGGGGGCGCTGCTGGGTTGAGAGCGGGGTGGGGGAAGTAGCTTGCCCGGAGAAAGAGGTCTGCACCACATACAACATTCAAGCGAACATCTGACGTCAGTGCATCAATAATTAAAGCATTTTATTCATAGCCTGGGAGAAAAAGAATCAATTGACAAATCACATATTCACTTTGAGTTACTTCAAACGGTGAGACAATTAAAATGCACAACGTGTCTGTGTGTGTGTGTCTGATGCCATTTACACATTTTCTATATATAGCGTCCATGTTATTTAGGATGCATCTCCCAATATATGGCAAAGGCGTTCATAGAAATCGTGACTCACTCCCACCCCCCCCACCCCCCATCTGCCCTGCTCTGATTAGTTATGAAGTGCATTCAGCCATTGTATTTATTCCATCTATCATGCTTTAACAGAGAAACTTCCTTGTTTGTTTGTTTGTTTGTTTTATTTATTGCCGTCACGTCTATCTAAGAATATTCCTGTTTTTGTGGTTTCGTGCAGGATTTTGTCGTAGCCTCATCTGTGTAGGTATTCATGAAAACACATGAATGCAGCGTTCTATGCCTTTACCTTTTGATAATCAAAATTGCTATGGTTCTGAAAAGTTACCTCATTAAAGTGTTTTTTTTGTGTTTTTGACAACTGTAGCAACAATTTACCTAAAGCTGCACAAAGAGACAAATTGTACAAAAAATGGATTAAAATACTGTGTGGTGAATGTGAAATTTGATGCTAGCTGAAATCTTTTAGCTCCTTGTTTGCATTTTTTGGGCCAAAAAACATGACTGTTTTGGTCACTGCATAGCATCAGATATATTTTCAGCTCCAGCAAGAAGATGGTTTTCAAAGAGAAAGCTCACAACCCACAACCAAATGGTGGATAGAAGCCAGCGGCTAGCCAGCGGGTAGCTAGCTTGCTTTTAGCTTTTGTGCATAATAACAAAATCAACCAGCTCCAAGTAACACCAGTTTACCAAATAGCATCTAGTGTGTTAACAAGAGAGCATTAGAGGTGCAATTGGAATGATTTGGTGACCTTGGACAGAGCTGAACAAGTCGTTTCCTCATCTTTATGCTAGATGAGATCTTTTAGCTCCTTGTTTTAGCTCCTTGTTGCGTTTTTTTGGTTTGTTTGCACTGCATTGCATCGGATATATTTTTAGCTCCAGACTGAAGATGGTTTTCATGGAGAAAGCTCAGGTTGAGCTAACGAATGGATACCCACAACCAAATGGTGGACAGAATCCAGCGACTGGTTAGCTTGACTTTAGCTGCCAGCACCAGGTGGCACAAACTCACCAAATAGAGCATTAACAAGAACAAGAGAGCATTAGAGGTTCATATGGGATAGTTTGGTGACCTTTGACAGAGATGAACTAATTGTTCCCTCGTCTTTATGGTAGCTGAGATCTTTTAGCTCCTTGTTTGCCGTTTTTGGGCCAAAGACTACTGTTTTCGTCCCTGCGTTCCATCGGATATATTTTCAGCTCCAGCTCCATGCCTTTTTGGCATTATAGCAAAATCTGCTAGCACCAGGTGGCATAAATTCACCAAATGGCATCTAATGTGTTAACAAGGGAACATTACAGGTGTCTATGGGATGATTTGGTGACCATGGACAAAGCTGAGCTAATCGTTTCCTCATCTTTAACTGAAGCCAAGCTAATGTCAGTAGAAAACAATTAAGGACCACATTTTCTAAAATAACAGTCTGATATTTGCAATTCCGATTCTCCTGTATTCTACCACTAGTAGTTCCAGCCGTCATAGGGATTAAAAAGCGGCTCACATGTTCAAACACAACACACCTCACATGACATCCGCAAATAGCACTTCATCAATGATTATGAATCAATGGAAAAGACATCCATTCTTTATTAACTTCTCTGACGAGCGCAAAGTCAGAACCGTCAAATCAATATGAATGTTGGCTTCATTAACTTGCCAAGCATGTCCTCTGTTTTCCCCTTCTGACCATTTTTTTTTTCCTGCCCTGCAGGCTGACCTGCCTCTGACCTAACCCGACCTCAGCTCTGTCTTTGTTTAGTTGCTGCTTCTTGGTCTTTGCCCTTTGAACCTCCCAAGACACTTCGAAGCTCCTTCTGAGGGTTAGGAACATGTTATTGTTATGCTCAAAGCCTGTTTAAATGAGAACAATTGTCTTCTCAGAACAAGATTCAAACCAAACAGATGCCTGCAGACCTTAAGACAACAATATATGGGACTAGTATGTAAACATTTTTACACGATTTGCTGGAGATTAAAGCAACTATCACTACAAGAAGCTGAAATGGGATATTGGTGCAAGACTTGAGTCAATTTGTTGGACAATTATTCTTTTACATAATTACAAATACTGTTTCTGTCTCCTACAAAGTTTGGAGTCTTGTGTGTGATTCATTTTGAGCAACAAAAGCATTTAAAGTCTTCATACATACAGTACTCACCAACCATTCATTCATTCATTCATTCATTTTCTTGGCTTATCTGAGGTCAGGTCACAGTGACACGTTCTAGTTTCTCAAGAGGAATCCTAAGCCCTTCTCAGGCCAGTTCAGATATACTGTAACAACCAGGGGCCAAATCTGGACCATTGGGATGTATTTGCAAAGTGTAAAAATGACATATAAGACATTAAATGCAAAAATCTCAACATTTTTCTGCATTTTTGTCATTCGATGGAAACTGAAAAATAAATGTTGGTATTTGTGAAAACCACAGAATGTATAAAGACGGAACAACTCCTCAAACAAGAAGCCAAAGCAAGAAGAGCTCCCTCTGTTGGCTGGGTGCAGTATAGACCCTTTCACAGCTTGTATTAACATGTAACTAGAATCCCCCAAATAATGATTAACTTAATGTAAATTCAGTCACAATTTATTCTAACCCATAACCTTATCCAGGCTGAAACTGATGATGCATTACATATTAATCTTATCTAATATGAAGTGTGCACGTTGTTGATTATCTCACTTTAATCCTTTCTTTTAATCGCTAAAGCCAAATCAAAGTTCTCTACGACTGGCAGTGGCTGGTATGTGATAAAAGTTAGATGATTTAGTGTTTTTGATTTTTCCGTTTTGGCACCAAAAATACAGCAAGACGACATTTTCATGGTTGATAGTGTTCGTCTCAAGCTAACGTTGTGAAGTCACAGCGACGTAGGCCCTGAAGGGGTTGATATAAGCTCCACCCCCTCCATGTTAGTGGATGGGACTTAGGCCGAACTGAAACACTAATATGGTTTCTGAGAAGAAGATGAACAAGATGGTTTCTGTCATTTCAGGTATCTACAATATAACACCGGTGCACATTCAAGTGTGGGTTTTTCTGATAATTTTCGTTGTAGTTATTTGACGCTGCTGAAACAGGATGTGACATTGTGAAGACTACACGTTGCCATGCCAACGGCTCTATGAAGCAGTCCCACTGGGTCGTGAGACTTACAAAAAATAATCCAAGTGTCAGTTTGGACAAGGAAGTGGGGACGCATTGTTCATATTTATATACAGTCTATGGGATTCCTAGTCTATGTCTATTCCTTTCAGCTGATCACAGAGAACATGTTGAGCATGCTGTACAAAGGAGTGGGCGTCACTCTTTTCCTAATAAACGAGGAACAAGGAACAACTGGACATGTTGAGTAGCTTCTGCCCCTTCTCCTTAGTCGGTTTCAGGTGTGCGCCACCCACAAATGTTCTTGACATAATCCACTCACAGCTACGTCTTCAAGAAAACTGTACAAGCCCAGCTGCTTTGGTTTTAGCCTTGTTTTTTGGATAAAATCTTCACCCGACAACTAACACACCCCGACTTCAGATCATCAATCCTAAATTTGGCAATTTCCCACTTTCTGGCAGACGCAAAGTGAGATTAAGACAAAGAAGCTGAAGACTGAAAGACTAAATGTGAGCTCCTTGACTGACAGGTCTGGCTGGAAGGACCGTAACATCACTCACCTGTCCTCGAACTCTTTCAGCCCTTGTGCCCTTGACCGAATCCCCAAGGCCGTGCCTGCAGACCGCGGCAGCGTCCAGGTTGTGCTTGCGAACAATCAATCAAGGTTTTCTGAGTTGAGGTGGGCTCTGAAACTTTGTTTTTCGATCTATGACCTCTCGGGGAGGACACAGATTCACAAGATCTGGACGGTGAAATAAAGCCCTGGCTGTATCTTTGACTCTGCGTGTGGCTGGCCATGCCACTCATGTCAATGTGCCATTCTCTGACTCATGGTGTTGCCTACGGTGGGGGAGGGAAACTCTGGAGGCAGGAACAGAGAGGGAGAGACGAGAGCTCCGACGTGGAGAGTGGGATGAAGTGTTTTCTCCCCCTGCTGACTGAAAACCTCCCTCCTACTTTCAATGTAAAATTCACATTCTTTATAAGACATTATTCACGTTTGCTTTCTAGGAATCTGGAATTTAGTGTCAACACTGAGAGGTTTTAATTGCAAATTCTTATAGTGTAATACTGTAGATCAGGGGTCTTCATCTTCATCATTTTGCATTAAATATTAAGGTATTCAAATAATGCACAGGTTCAAATACACATTTGTTTTATTTGAAACATGTGCAACAGTCGGGCGGCCACGAAACTGGCGTAAACATAAACATACCTGACATAAACATACATACATACATACATACATTGGATTTCACTTGAGCACTCAATAGTGTCTCTTTAAAGGATGGAAAAGTAAAAAAAAAAAATATACATATATATATATAAAAAATGTCTAATCAACCAAAGATTTTGCGACCCACCTGCAGTACCTCTGCAGACCACTAGGGACCCCCTGTTGAAGACCTATGCTACAGATGCAACGTACCGACACCAAAGCGTCTAATTTGCATCCTTTAAAATCAATTTTAGATCTATTAAATAACTAAATAAACACATTTTTGACTTAGAAATAACCTAATTAACCCTAAAAGAAGAAGCTGACATCTATACTCATATTGCCAGCATGTTTAAGACAATTTACATTTATTTATTTATTTTTTAAAGAAGTTATATACCACACTGAGCTTAATTTGTTTGTGTTTAACTAAACTAAACCAGTTAAATGTCACAGAGGAAGTAGAGGAACTAAGATACAAATTCCAAATGTAATCTCACTTTGATTTGTGTTTTTTTTTTTGAAACGGTGTCATTTTGACAAGACATTCATGTCATTCTTAAAGCCTGAAGAGCCTTTCATGCTACACTGAAACCTTTCTGTGGCTTGGCTCGAGCACCGGTGAGAAATACATTACACTTTAAACTAACTATAGGCCTTTTATGGAAGTTAAGAGACTGAAGAGCCGAGAGGAAGAAGAGGTGACGGAGAAAGAGGCCCGGCTGACTCGCTCGACTCCTAAGTGAGATTTATGGCTCTGCCTCAGATCTAAAGCGAAGGCTGCGACGTAGGTCCAGACCCTGCGTAGCCTGACGCGCTCCTCCCCAGAAATATAACCTCACGTGGCGATGATGCAGGCTGGCGAGAGTGATTGGAAATAGCCCCGTGTCGTGTCTCGGTGGTCAAACGAGCACATAAGTTACTTCACCCTCCTGCCTCCTAAACTCCATCCACTCAGACGTGTGCAGCGATTTCTGCAAAAAAGTAACTCAGTGTAGCCGGCTACGGCGTAGGCTCTGTGTGGATTATAAACCGAAATAAAACCTCACTCTGGCTTTTAGCTGTTGGCAAGACAGACACAGAGGTGGACGTCTTGCTGTAAGTAACACAACACAATGACTTTCATTTACCTGATCACACATAACATTAAATATGTTGTCACCTGCAATAACATCATTAGTTATAGTACTATTCTGATAGTTTTTATTGTATGAGCTGTTGATGGATGATGTTTCAGTACGCAGCTCAAACTTAGAATCAGTATTAGACACTTTAATGATCCACATAAGGAAACTACTTGGTCACAGTAGCGTTGTTTCACATAAAAGTAAACACTCTTGAAAACCACAAGATAAAATAAAATAAATATTATCTAGTAAAAGATAAAGAAAGATAAACATTCTGCTGAGCTCTAAGCCTCAAAATGTCCAAAATGCTTTGCTTATTTTGACTATAAAAAGGTCCAGAAATGTCCTGTGAGTTCGTGGTTTTGCTCATTTTACCAGGAGATTTCAGTATCTGACAGTTATCTATAATTTACTCTCTCTTATACGTAGTGGAGAGCGCTCTTTTAACAAGTGAAATTACCGCAGTGACACCATATCGGCCTCCGCCTCAATTTGACGTCGTCGCTACGGCAACACCCAAGACCCACGTAGCTCACGTAGACCTCCACGGACACATAAACACAAGCTGTGATTGGTCGGCTCAGCAGCAGCGTGTCTCCTCTTTAGTATTTTCCAGCTGCTTCTCCATCGCCACAGTTTTCTAATTGATTGTTTTTAGATCGACGAGGCTGGAACACGTTGAGGAACGGTTATAACTGAGGGGGTCCGGAGATACAAACATTTGTATGTCCAAAAATAGGGGGGGGAATCAACTCCCTGCTGTTTTAAAAGGGCATGTGGCGGGGATGTTACTGAAAATGTTCTTTCTCAGTATTAAAGATGATTTGTAAACGTATATTATGGTGTAAATATTTCTGAATGTGTGTTTTATGTTTTTATAGGTAGGAAACATTTCTGTTATAGTTAATTATTATTTCTGTGTCACGCCCATTGAGAGGCATTTATAAGGCGGCCATTTTGTCCATGTTTTTGTTAAGGCTGGATGATATTGGCAATTTTGTTATCGAACCGATACCAAGTAAATACAGGGTTAGTATCGCCGATACCAATTCCGATACTTTTTCTTGAAACGTCACATCAGTGAATAACTTTTGTAATTTTCCCTTCGGTTAGTTGATTATGACTATGATTAAATACAGGATAACAAATATTTAGGGAAATAAAATGTTTTTCCTCAACTAATTACAATATAAAAGAATTTAAAAATTAAAATTTTAAAATTAGAAAAAAAAGTCATTAGTGAAAAAATAAGAAAAAGGAACAATGTAACAAAAATATAAGTATAACAATGTAAACATGTGTCGATGCCATATGTTTTTGCGAGGAAGAACATCCACACTGGTAATAAAGATAACTAACGATTTTTGTTAGCGAGTAAAGGCTACGTCTTTGTCCCGCAGTCCTCTAAAAGAGCCTTAAAGTGCAATGTATCAGCTTTCAGACACATAATTACATTAATCCAAAGTGTGTTGCCACATTAAAGAGTTAACGCACCAAAATCATGTAATTTCCACTTGTGGCCAGAGGGGTCGCTGTTGCATTCGCTCAGCAAAAAGTTACATAAAAGTCATTTTTATTAAATCTTAAGAGGCAATGAAGAGTGGGAAAAGATGTAATTAAACATAAATCATTTTGCGGGATCTCAAGTGCTGTCGTAATAAATAATTTGACCCTGTGGTGGGCAGTAATACGCCGTGCTGCGTTAAAACTGCCCGAAATCCCAGAAGAAGAAGAAATTATTGATGACGTAAAATGAGTTACATACCAGATCTAGCAGAGTGTTTCTGAACAGCTGACACG